>NC_141667.1:140280431-140992931 GCF_028749965.1 Puma concolor | reverse complement strand
AAAGCAGGAAAGACTATCCATGGGGGAGGAGAAGAAAAAAAAAATTAGAGAGGGAGGGAGCCAAACCATCAGAGACTCTTAAAAACTGAAAATAAACTGAGGGTTGATGGGGGGTGGGAGGGAGGGGAGGGTGGGTGATGGGCATTGAGGAGGGCACCTGTTGGGATGAGCACTGAGTGTTGTATGGAAACAATTTGACAATAAATTTCATATTAAAAAAAAAAAGACAATGTTTTGTGATGGTCATCACTACTTTCATTGTATTTTATTTTTAATTTTTTTCTTTTTGTATTTACTTTTTGACCCCCTTCACCGATTTCTCCCACTCTCCACCACCAACATATAAGTTTTGTTTTTTTTTAGTTTCCATATATAGGAGATATCATATGATATTTATCTTTTCTGTCTGACTTATTTTACTTAGTATAATACCCTCAAGGTCCATCCTTATTGTTACAAATGAGAAATGGCAAGATTCGCCCTTCCATATGGCTGAATAAGAGTCCATTGTATATACAGTCCACAATTTCTTTATCCATTCATCCTTCAGTGGACACTTACACTGTTTCCAAATCTTGGTACTGTAAATAATGATGCAATGAACATGGAGGGTTTTCAAATTAGTGTTTAGTGTTTTCTTTGAATAAATACCTAGAAGTGCTGGATCATATTGTACCACATTTACTCTTTCTAAGGAAACTCCATACTGTTTTCCACAGTGGCTGCATCAATTTACATTCCCACCAAGAGTGCACAAGTGTTCCTTTTCTCCACATCCTCCCCAACACTTGATATTTCTTGCCTTTTTAATAATAGTCATTCTCACAGATATGAGGTGATATCTCATCACAGTTTTGATTTGCATTTCCCAGATGATTAATGATGATGAGCATCTTTTTACATATCTGTTGGTCCTCTATGTTTCCTTTAGAAAAAATGTCTGTTAGGATCTTCTGACTATTGTTTAATCAGAGTTATAAAGAACTCATACAACTCAATGTTGTATGAGTTCTTTATAAATTTTGCATATTAACTCCTAATAAAATACATGATTTGCAAATATTTTCTCCCATTTCATAGGCTGCCTTTTCAATTTATGGATGGTTTCCTTGGCTGTTCAGAAGCTTTTAGCTTGATGTATTGACCTGTTTATTTTTGCTTTTGTTGCTTTCGGTTTTGATGTGAGATTAAAAAAATAATTGCCAAGACCCATGTCAAAAAGTTTATTGCCTATATTTGCTTTTAGGAGTTTCCTAGTTGCAGGTCTTACATCAAGTCATTAATACATTTTGAGTTAATTTTTGTGTATGGTGTAAAATAATAGTTCAGTTTCATTCTTTTGACTGACTGTCTACTCCCAATGCCATTTATTAAAGAGACAATCCTATCCTTACTTTATATTCTTGGCTCCTTTGTCATAAATTAATTGACCATATATGCATGTGTTTATTTTGGGGATCTTTATTCTGTTCCATTGACCCATGTGTTTGTTTTTATGACAATATCATTCTGTTTTAATTACTGCAACTTTGTAATATAGTTTAAAGTCTGGGAGCGTGATGCCTCCAGGTGTGTTCTTTCTCAAGATTGCTTTGGCTTATTCAGGGTCTTTTGGTGTTCCATGCAAACTTCAGGATTATTGCTTCTATTTCTGTGAAAAATGCTATTGAAATTTTGATAAGGACTGCATTGAATCTGTATATTGCTTTGGGTAGTATGAATATTTTTACCATATTAATTCTTCCAATTCATGTGCATGGAATATCTTTCCATTAGTGTCTTCTTCAATTTCTTTCATTAATATCTTGTGGTTTTCAATATATTGGTCTTTTATCTCCTTGTATAAATTTATTCCTAGGTATTTTATACTTTTTGATTCAATTTTCAATGTGATATTCTTCATTTCTTTTTCTGTTACTTGATTATTAATATATAGAAATGCAACAGATTTTCTATACCAATTTTGTATTCTGCAACTTTACTGAATTCATTTAGTTCTAACAGGTATATTTGATGGTGTATTTAGGAGTTTCTATATATATTACCATATTACCTGCAGACAACTTACAATCTTACCTTTTCCTTCCCAATTTTGATGCTTTTATTTCCTTTTCTTGCCTAATTGCTCTAGCTAGGACTTGCAATAGTATGTTCAATAGAAGGGGTGAGAATGGGCCACTTGGTTTTTATTATCTTGAAATATGTTCCTTCTGTTCCCACTTTCTAAGAGTTTTTATCATAAATCAATGCTGAATTTTGCCAAGTGTTTTTTCTGCATCTACTGAGATGATCATATGATTTTTATCCTTCATTTTGTTAATGTGGTATTATACTGACTGATTTGCAGATGTTGAACTATCGTTGCATCCCTGGAATAAATCCCACGTGATCATGGTGTATGATTCTTTTAACATATTGTTGAATTTGGTTTACTAATATTTTCTTATGGATTTTTATTTCTATGTTCATCAGAGATAATAGTGTGATTTTCTTCTCTTGTGACATCCTTGTCTAATTTTGGTATCAGGGCAATGCTGGCCTCATAAACTGAGTTTGAAAGAGTTCTCTCCTCTACTATTTTTTTGCAAGTGTTTGAGAAGTATTGGTATTAAGTCTTCTTTGAATGTTTGGTAGAATTCACCAATGAAGCTGTCTGGTCCTGGACTTTTGTTTGTTGGGAAGTCTTTTGATTAGTTATTTAATCTACCAATAGAAAATGGTCTGTTCAGATTTTCTATTTCGTCATGATTCAGTCTAGGTGGGTCGTATATGTTTCCAGGAATTTATCCAATTCTTCATTGTCCAATTTGCTGTTATATAATTGTTCACAGTGGTTTTATGATCCTTTGTACTTCAGTGGCATCCGTAATATCTCTTCCATTTCTCATTTTATTGACTTCTGTTTTTCTTGGTGAGTCTACCTAGAGGACTGTCAATTTTGTTTCATTTCAAAGAACCACCTCTAAGTTTCATTCATCTTTTCTATTGTCTTTTTAGTCTCCACTTCATTTATTTCTGCACTAATCTTTGTCATTTTCTTCCTTCTACTAACTATGGGCTTTGTTTTTCTTTTCTAGTTCTTTAAGGCATAAAGTTGTTTATTGGAAGCTTTGTTTCTTGAAATAGGCATTTATCGCTATGAGCTTCCCTCTTAAGACTGCTTTTGTTATATTCCACAATTTTTGGTATAGTTCCATTTTTGTTTATTTCAAGGTATTTTTAAATTTCTTCTTGACCCATTAATTTTTCAATAGCATGTTGTGTGGTCTCTGCATATCCTTGAATTTTCCAGTTTTGTTCACGTAATCAATTTTTGGTTTCATTCTACTGTGGTTGGAAAAGATGCTTAGTATGATTTCATGCCTCCTAATTTATTAAAACTTGTTTTGTGGCCTAACATAAAATCTATCTTGGAAAACTACCATGTGAAGTGAGAAGAATGTGTATTTTGTTGCTTTTGTATGGAATGTTCTCTATATATCTGTTTAGTCCATCTGGTCTAACATGTTATTTAAGGCTAAAATTTCCTTATTCATTTTGTCTGGATGATCCACCCCTCAATTTAAGTGGGGTATTAAAGTCTCCAATTATTTAATTAATAAAGTCCCCTGCTCTATGAATTAAAGTATAACCACACTAAAACAATGTTTTCTGATAGTCTTCATTATTTTTAAACTATGAAAGAATTTCTGGCTTTTACCAAAATTGATAGGATATGGTCATTATGTCATTTGTAATAAACCATTGTGAGTTGCCTTTTCAGTATCCATCTATCTTTTCTTCTACCAAAAGAATTTTGAATTATATTTAAAATATTCCTTCATCACATCCTTCATCACATCACATTCCACATCACATCCACATCACATCACATTTAGAAGTACTGATTCAACTTCCTGCTCCAGTAGGAAGCTCTGTCTACTTTAAGCTAATTTTATCTTTCCATTTTCCTGCCCACAGTGATTGTAGAAGAACAGGAGTGTGTCATTCAGAATTAACTAGATTTGAAGAAACATTTCCTGTGGATTGAAATTTTCCCCCCTTCTTTATCAGGAGTATCAAAATGGATGTCTTTTTCTCTACTGGCTCTAAATGTATAATTTACCCAGACCTGGGCACTTTTGTAGCCAAATCTGGGGTCACAAGGAGAGAGTCAATTTGAAAATCAAGTCAAAACCAAAGAAGTAGAGCACAGAAATGTGTTTTGGTCAGATCTTTGAGCCTTATACCAAGCTATTTATTTTATTTCTTTAAACTAGATTCGGTCAGATTTTCTAAAGAATTCTGTTATTAGGGGCCTAATGGATAACAAATTTTCCACAACTTTGGTCTAAATTACATGGCATCAAGGTAGTTCCTACCTCGTAATAACTCAGCTTTTCCCTCCCACTTTCATTCTGTATCACTCTCATCAACCTCATGACATTTCTTGACGGGGCATCTCATAGGGGTATAAGAGCACACTATTGAATTGCGAAACTTATTTTCCATAACAATTCACAATATAAGTGTTTTTTATATGTTATCAAATACCTTGGGAATTTTATTTTTTTTTTTTTAATTTTTTTTTTTTTCAACGTTTATTTATTTTTGGGACAGAGAGAGACAGAGCATGAACGGGGGAGGGGCAGAGAGAGAGGGAGACACAGAATCGGAAACAGGCTCCAGGCTCTGAGCCATCAGCCCAGAGCCCGACGCGGGGCTCGAACTCACGGACCGCGAGATCGTGACCTGGCTGAAGTCGGACGCTTAACCGACTGCGCCACCCAGGCGCCCCACCTTGGGAATTTTAAAAAACACAACCCCCAAAAATCAGTGCAGATCTGAGGCACCTATGTGCTCATTTGGTTAAGCATCCGACTGTTGGTTTCAGGTCAGCTCATGACCTCACCGTTTGTAAGATTGAGCCCCATGTCAGCCCCTTCCTTGACAGCCTGAAGGCTGCTTGGGATTCTCTCTCTGCCCCTCCCTCACTCATGCTCCCTCTGTCTCAAAATAAATAAATAAACTTAAAAAAAATTAGTTCAGATTCTCCTTCGATTACCTGGGTATCTTTCCATCCTAACTGGGGCTTTAGTAATGTGAAAGATGTAAAGCATCTCTTTAGGTGCTAGTACATGGATACCTGGGAATAAAAGTGCATGTAAGGTTGTTATACGAGAAAACAATTTAAGGGGATCCTGGACGGCTCAGTTGGTTAAGCATCCAACTTCAGCTCAGGTCATGATCTCATAGTTCATGAGCTCAAACCTTGCAGTGGGCTCTCTGCTGAAAGGTCAGAGCCTGGAGTCTATTTCAGATTCTGTGTCTCCCTCTCTCTCTGCCCTTCCCCTGCTCATGCTCTCTCTCTCAAAACTAAACATTAAAAAAAATTTTTTTAAAGAAAAAAATGTAAGTTATATATATATATTTTTTTTCAACGTTTATTTATTTTTGGGACAGAGAGAGAGACAGAGCATGAACGGGGGAAGGGCAGAGAGAGAGGGAGACACAGAATCAGAAACAGGCTCCAGGTTCTGAGCCATCAGCCCAGAGCCCGACGCGGGGCTCGAACTCACGGACCGCGAGATTGTGACCTGGCTGAAGTCGGACGCTTAACCGACTGCGCCACCCAGGCGCCCCAGTAAGTTATATTTTTTAAATACCATGTATTTGTAGCAGAAACTTTTTGGATCACCCCACAAAATCATTTTCCTTCATCTTTTAATTTTTTAAAACAAAAATTATCAAATAGCAGCTTTACTGATTTGTACAGCTTTAACTTTGGGGGAAAACTATGACATCTCTCTCTACCTTAATAGGATACCAATTCTAGCATTTGTAGATTTCCTACCAGGATTTTGTCTGGTCACATATTTTATGTAATTATGTTCAAATTTCATATTTATTGCTCTGTTCTATATTTTCATTTAATGTTTAATATTGTAATTTTCCATGGCGATATCTAAATAATTATCATTTTCATGGCTTCTTAACATTTTATTAACTGAGTGACAAAAGGTATTTAACCACATTTCCCACTATCAGCTTTTAGAAGAAAAATGTGTTTACCTGATCATCAATTCTCTACAGAATATAATTTCACAGTTTAAAAAAATGTATGGATGGGGTGCCTGGGTGGCTCAGTTGGTTAAGCATCCGACTTCAGCTCAGGTCATTATCTCACAGTTTGTGAGTTTGAGCCCCGCATCTGCCTCTGTGCTGACAGCTCAGCCTGGAGCCTGTTTCAGATTCTGTGTCTCCCTCTCTCTCTGCTCCTCCCCTGCTTGTGCTCTGCCTCTCTCTCTTTCTCAAAAATAAATAAACATTAAAAAAATTTTTTTTTAAATGTATGGATGTAAGAAATTTTCTTTTCTTTAAAAGAGCACATACCTTTGGCATCTACTGAAGAATGAAAGCCAGTTAAACTCTAACACCAATGCACACTGTATCAGTTTATTCTGTACCCACCCCAGAAGGCCCATTCATCTATTTCCATTTAGAATGTCAATTTCACAGTCAAAGACTCAGGGACACTCTCAGGGCACCTGGGTGGCTCAGTTGGTTAAGTGTCCAACTTCAGCTCAGGTCATGATCTCACACTTCATGAATTTGAGCCCCACATCAGGTTCTGTACTGGCAGCTCAGAGCCTGGAGCCCGTTTCAGATTCTCTGTCTCCCTCTCTCTCTGCCCCTCCCTCACTCACAATCTGTATCTCTCTGTCTCTCAAACATAAATGAACATTTAAAAAAAATTAAAAGAAAAAATGACCCAGGGACACTTTCTGCCTATCCTTTTTAAACTTACTATGAGGAAACGGTAGATTGCCCATCTCAGTATCCAGCTACTTGCTAAATACCTGGACCAAGCCCACAGATATATCTGGGTTCTGACATTGGCTTTAACTTTTAAAATACTACAAATCTCATTCAGGGGCTTGAATTTATCAAATTTAAACTTTTGGAATTTCTTGACTTCTATTTCACTTCTCCAAAATACTTGTCATGAAGGCTTATCTCTCACAGACATTTTCCAATTTATTTTTTACAGGTCAAGCTTCTCTTTCGTAGCAATTCTCTACATGAAATCACTTACTTTTGGAAGCATGGCCACCCTCAGAGGGAAAAAAAAAAAAGCCAGAGATCTATTTAATAGTAAAGCTTCCTTATTGGTTTTAAAACCTCAAAGCACTAATATGAGAATAAAATTATTACAGCTAACATTTATTGAAGAGTTACTTATAACCAAGCATATATCAAAGTGCTTTATATACTTTAAATTTAATCATCACAAAAATCTTATGAGATAAGTAATATTATTAACATCCTTTTTTTGAAAGAACAAAATTGAGTTTTTAAGGTTTATGAATAACTTACTCAAGATCACATTTTATGTAAGTATTAATGTTGAGAACAGGATTGATGCTTAATTCCATTTAACTCAGAAATCAAAAAGGAAACCCAAGAATTAAATGCCAATCTCAGAGAAGATGAGAAAATGAAAGCTTTTGAATTATTTATTTATTATTATTATTTTAGAGACAGAGAGAGGGGAGGGGAAGAGAGAGAGAATGTTTTCCCCCCTTTTTTAAATTTAAATTTTAGTTAGCTAAATTGTTTTTTTTTAATGGAAACTCATATACTTTTTTTTAATGTTTACTTTTGAGAGAGAGAGCACAAGCAGGGAGGAGCAGAGGGGGGGTGGGGGGGACAGAGGATCCAAAGCAGGTTCTGTTCTGACAGCAGAGAGCCCTATGCGGGACTCAAATTCACAAACTGAACCATAAGATCATGACCTGAGCCAAAGTTGGAAGCTCAGCTCCCTGAGCCACCCAGGCACCCTGCAATACTGGTTTCAGGAATAGAATTCAGTGATTCATGATTCATCACTTACATACAACACCCAATGCTCGAAAAAGTGCCCTCCTTAATACTGATCAGCCATCTAGCCCATCTCCCACCCGCCTCCCTCCATCAACCCACAGTTTGTTCTCTACCATTGACAGTCTCTTGTGGTTTGGTTCCCTCTCTTTTCTCCTCCGTTTCCCATATGTTCATGTTTTGTTTCTTAAATTCCACATATGAGTGAAATCATATGGTATGAGAGAGAGAATCTTAAGCTGGCTCCACGCCCAGCACAGAGCCTGATACCAGGCATGATCCCCCGACCCTGGGATCATGACCTGAGCCAAAATTAAGAGTCAGACACTCAACTGACTGAGCCACCCAGGCACCCCAAGTGCTTTTCAATTATAGGAAAATAGACTGAAGAATACTTTTCTCAAACACATTTCTGTGACATATGGTATGTCTTCTTCCATTCCCCACGTGCCCATCCCTGATAGGAAAACCTACAAGGCTATCTTTCCTAGAGGACGCTTCAGAATCTTTGTCACAACAGTGGTCCAGGCAGCCAATCAGCTGGGGCAGGCTAAAGAAATGAATGCTACTGCCATCCTAGGAGACTGATACAGACCCACCAACTGTACTCTTCCAGCAAGGCAGCTGTGGTGTATATACCAAATAAAGATAGTGGGATAATATCATCTACTTCATAAAACTGTTGACATGATTAAATGAACAAAAACAAAGTTCCAGATAACATTACCTGGATAAATGTTTGCTCCACAAAATAACATTATTATGACCCAGACACTTTTCTACACTCTTGTACACAACTGACAAAAACCACCTCACCACCACCATGTTTCACAAAGCTAAAGGTAAACAAGGAGCATTCTCCAAGTTCATTCAGTCATTTCTTCAGCCATTCATTCATGTATTTATTCATCCAATGTTTTCAACACACCCTCTGATTATCCGCCATATGTCTAAAACTGATCTTTGAAGTGAAGAATATAAAAAAAGCAACCCCACCTTCAAAGAACATTTTTACTCAATCAGGAACGACAGAAATAAATACCACTAACTTTGATAAGTTTGTGAGGCATTATATTATAGGTAAATACAAAGAGCTATATAAGTATAAGCAATAGGGAGCCTTCTTAAAGAAATGAACTTTAACCTAAAATTTAAATGTATAATGTATTTCTATTTTAAGTCTTGGCAGATCCGAATAATATTTTATTTTATTTTTTATTTTTTTAATGTTTATTTATTTTTGAGAGGGAGAAAGACAGAGTGTGAGAAGGGGAGGGGCAGAGAGAGAGGGAGACACAGAATAGGAAGCACGCTCCAGGCTCTGAGCTGTCAGCACAGAGCCGGACACGGCGTGTGAGATCATGACCTGAGCCGAGGTTGGAAGCTTAACCGACTGAGCTACCCTCGTGCCCCTGAATATATTTTAAAGGGTGGTATCCTTTCTCATTTTTAACAGAAATTTTATTTCACTTAATTATTTTTGCTTACATTTTATTACATGCATACTATACACTATACTTAAATGTATGCACAATATCTCTTAAGCATACTTGGTGAGTAACTCAGGGGAATACAACTATCACTTGCCCAACCTTATATTCTCTGAGGGGACATTATAATTCAGAGGTCGTTCTGGGAATGCCTCACAGGTTTAATTTAATTAGTACAGTTCTGACCTTTTAATAGTATTAACATATAAACTTTTGTCCCTATAGTCTGGCCTGTTCATTATGTTTTCTGCCCGAAGCAGAGAATGCATTGATTTCCAATTACCAGTTTATAAAACTGCCAAGTCATCTCTGTCAAATGACTGTTTTCATCCAAGTAGCTTAATAATTATACAAGTCAACTCAAGTAACGGAAGGATTAATTAAAATTTTGCAGATTATAAAGAAGGACCCAAGAGATAGATGTGAACGCACTGCTCATGATTGCAAAAGAGAAGATGAAAACAAGGTTACAGGTGAGACGTGGCTCTAAAATGACCTGTGACTGTAAATAAGACGTGGCTCTAAAATGCTCTGTGACTGTAAATAACTGCCATATTTTGGCATTATTTCTACAGATTAGAAATTTCAGATTTCATTATGAATAAACAACCCCATAAATTTGAATAAGCTACTAATACATATATACATATACATATACATAGTTGCTAGGAGCTCTATACACATATATATGTGTATCTATCATATATAGATATATATATAGATACACATATATACATGTACACATATATAGATATATATAGATACATGTATATACACATATATACATGTACACATATATAGATATATATATAGATACACATATATACATGTACACATATATGTGTATATATTACATATACATCTACACACACACACACATATATATATATATATGATTATTTTGGGAAGAGTATCATACTTCTACTGAATAAGTGACCTATATCTCAGAAATTCAGAATTAAGGAATTTTATATATTAATATACATAAATATATATAATATAATACAAATATAAACATAATATAATATAAATATATATTAATATATTTAACTCTGTGTATATCAGTTGGAATTAGAATCACCTAACAGTAGCAGAGACTAAAATCATACTGGTTCAGGCAAGAGAGATTTTATTGCTTAAGAAGCTGGAGGAAAGTGGAGGGTCTGGTCCATGGAGCCTTTAGGAATCAAGGTCCCTTTCAGCTCTTTGCTTTATCACCTATAGGGTGTAGTCCTCATCTTCATGGTTCACAAGGGACGTTAGAACTCCAGGAATCAGATTCATGTTTCGGACAGCAGGAATAAAGAGGGGTTAAAAAAATGAGAAAAAAGGCTATGACACATTCACAGAAGTCACCACATGTTTACATGTAGTCACAGAGTCATTTGCGGCTGCCACAAAGACAGAAGAATCTTCTTTTGATTCTGGCCTTTGCTTCTGCTAAAACATGGGATCCTGTGACTTGGGGACAGGGAGAGAATGGACAACTGAAGGTCTCCTGCTAGTTTCTGACACTCTATTTGATTGTTGGGCTATTTTAAAATACTTGGGTAGTATCAAAATAACTGAAGACTCGTTTTTTTATAGACAGCAAACTAAGAAGACAATACTGTGAAATGGCCAAACTGAGAAATAATAAAATGAAGAATTAAAATGAACCTTCCTGAGGCTGAAGTTAGGAGGGAGAGTGGAGGGGAGAAAATAGTCTGTTCTCAGGGCATGAATAGGAAGGAAAAGGAAGGAATATACAGATCATTAACATCAGGGAAAACAATCAGATACAGAATAAAAATCAAACCCAATTAGAAATGGAAGCATGGAACAGAGAATGTGTGACCAAGATTCTTAGTGCTCTAGAAATTATCCAAATAGAGACTGGCTAAGTTAAAACTTAATTTTTAAGTCAAACTAGTATTAAAAAAAAAAAAAAAAAAAAAAAACGCATTTTTTGCAGTTTGGTAAATTTAAAATGAGTACAGTTGCTAGGAGCCCTAAAAGGGATCTGAACCCTCACCCCTTTTTTTTAGTGATAAAATCCATCCCTTATAGGATTTCAAAACCTCATGTGGAAAGAAACATTTTCATTTAAAAATGTTAAAAATTCTATCATAAATAAGTGAATGATGGAAGACAGTGACATAATGAGTAACTGTGAAATGTTTGCAGAACTAGAATTGTAGGAAAACAAGGATGCCGACAGGCAACACAGGGACTTAAGCTGGGGAATAAGAGGCGGGAATCCAGCAAGAGCAGCCATCGAGCAACCTTTAATTGGTGCAAGGTATAAAAGATTCATTGGTACAGGAAACACCGCATAGCGTCCAATCCACCCTAGACTTCTATTCTTGCTGTGTTCATTTCTCAAATCCTTTCCCAATTAGATTGAAAAGAAAGAAACCATCACTGGGTAGTAGCTGGCCGTCACGTATCACTGGTTAGCCCTAAGTCACATTTGTAAACAGATTTCAAACCCCACAAGTCTTAGTATAAAAAAATTTGATGTTATAGCAAAATTCAGACCAAACACTCGGGATCAGTAATATCAAATAAGCTGTGGATGTGTAAAATTCCCTATAGAAAAAATAATTCCAAAGTATAAAATAAGACCAATTCCCAGGACCGGGGAGCCCAACAAGGCATCCACTTCCAGTCCCCTGAATGGCAGGGGTAGCTCACAAAAAAGATTATTTTAAAAGCGTAAAACTATTTTAGTGATTCACAAAGCCTGACAACTACAAAAAAGAAAACAGAAATTTATCTTCAAAAATACCAGACAAGTTGAAAAATAAGCCTATGTCCTTGTTTTTAAACATATCATCAATTTAATAGGATTAACTGATGATCTTGCGATAATACCAAATCTTAGTATTCAGATTTATGTGCTATTGATTAATTAAAAGTGAGAAAATAAACTATTATTCAACAGGGACTATGTTGCCAAACCTTTCCCCCAAATTAAATTTCTTAAGTTAAAAGAACAAAAGCAGTTAAAGAATTCCTTTAAAGGTGATAAAATTGGGCGCCTGGGTGGCTCAGTTGGTTAAGCATCTGACTTTGGCTCAGGTCATGATCTCACAGTTTGTAAACTCGAGCCCCATTTCGGGTGAGCCTAGCTTCTCTCTCTTTCTCTTTTTTCTCTCTCTCTGTCCCTCTCTCTCTCTCTGCCCCAGGTGGGATTCTCTCTCTCCTTCCCTCTCTCCCTCTGTCCCTCGCTTGCTTGTAGCCTCTCTCTCTCAAAAAAGTAAATAAATAAATAAATAAATAAATAAATAAATAAATAAATAAAAGAGAGGGGTGCCTGGATAAAAGAGAGGGGTGCCTGGGTGGCTCAGTCGGTTAAGCGGCTGACTTCGGCTCAGGTCATGATCTCGCGGTCCGTGAGTTCGAGCCCCGCGTCGGGCTCTGTGCTGACAGCTCAGAGCCTGGGGCCTGCTTCCGATTCTGTGTCTCTCTCTCTGCCCCTCCCCTGCTCATGCTCTGTCTCTCTCTGTCTCATAAATAAATAAATGTTTTTAAAAAATTAAAAAAAAAAACATTTAAAAAAATAAAAACAAAATCTTTTAAAAAAAAATTAAATAAATAAATAAATAAATAAATAAATAAATGAGATAAAATTGCTTGAGAAACACTGAGCCAATGTTGAGAAATGATAGAATGTTACATCTGTGTAGAGTATCATTCCAGCTGAGTAGTACTTCTCCATATTTATGTTCTTTTTCTGGATAGCTGTAAAGACATGTCTACTTTTAATGATTGATATTTTAATGCACATATAATAAAAAAAATTATCCTCCATGATTTTTCAAAGTAAAAGTTAAGAAAGTGATCAAAAACAATCTTTCTTCTCTTATCATCTCAATCTGTCCTGAGATCTCTAATAGTATCCTACAATTAAGATGTTGCTGAGATTTTAAAAACAAGATTTACCTTTCCATAATTATTTTAAAACTTAGCCACAGAACTAAGGCTGGTAATAACTACGACAAGCTGGTAATAACATACTGGTAATAACATATCATCTGATTTTTTGACCTACCTGTCAAAAGAAGCATAAGGCTTACTCCATCAAAAAAAGTAAAAATCAATGTTGGTTGGAACATTCCTGTCATCTAGCATAACTTTGATTCTGAAATCAAGTTTTTACTGTTCTATAGGGAATTACAGAGAAAAACCAAAGGGACTAGATTAGCAATAAGTAATGCCAGATCTATTTTCAGAGAAGACCCTGGCTTCTATAAGTAGGCCACTTGGAGAATCCCAAAGCAGGAGGCATATGGCTGCAGAATTGTGCAACACAATCAAGTGAGCATAGGAAGAAAATATTAGAAAATATTTGCATAAAATATTCTTTAAAAGAGGGGCACCTGGGTGGCTCAGTTGGTCAAGCATCCGACTTCGGCTTAGGTCACGATCTTGAGGTCAGTGAGTTAAAGCCTCACATCAGGCTCTGTGGTGACAGCTCAGAGGCTGCAGCCTGCTTCAGATTCTGTCTCCCTCTCCCTCTGCCCCTCCCCCACTCATGCTCTGTCTCTCTCTCAAAAATAAACATTAAAATTTAAAAACATATTAAAAATACATGTGTAGTTTAAAAGAAATGAAGTTTTATTGATATTTAATATATGAATTGACAATATTGTAGGTATCAAATATACATGTATTGTGAGCAGAAATTTAAGATATTTTTGATAGAGACACACAATCAAAAAATTTGGAGACCAGGGTGCCTGCGTGTCTCCATTCATTAAGCATTTGACTTCAGTTCAGGTCATGATCTCACAGTTCTTGAGCCCACATCAGGCTCTCTGCTGTCAGTGAAGAGCCCACTTCACATCTTCTGTACCCCTCTTTCTCTGCTCCTCCCCCACTAGCGTGCACACGCACTGTCTCCCTCTCTCAAAAACAAATAAACATTAAAAAAATTTTTTTTTAATTTAGAGACCACCAAATGAGATGGCTGGAGGGCCTTTCCTAATCCACAGTTTTATAACTTATCATTTTAAGATTGTCCCTTAACTTCTCTGATGGAAAGAAACTAAGAAACATGAATAGAGGGTGGTGTTGCAAGGATTAGATAAGGGAATGATTACAGGCTGCCCAGCATTACGCAGTCAGGAGTAGAGATACGGTGGAGAGCACTCACCTCACCCCAGGGGAAAGAGCTACTTCTCAGCTAGCGATGGTTGCTGCTATGTATATTCACAGTATGTAAGAGAATCCAGAAAGTTAAACACTGATGTGAACCTTGATGAGTTTTAAAAGACAAAACAACAAAACAAAGCATTATGGTCATGACACAACTCCAGGCTGCTATTTTGCGCTGGGACAGTGGTCAGGAGCATGAACTGGGGATTCAGGGAGAGAGAACTAAATGCTCAGCAAACAGCTCTATCACCAATTGTTCCTTTGACGCAGTTCTTTCAGTTCCTAATCAGGCTATACGTGCTTCTCTTCTGTAAAGTGGGAACAGCAGTAGAGCCTGCCTCACTGAGTTGCTACGTGGGTTAAATGGGGAAATGCGTGAAAGCTACTTTAGCATCATGCTTACTGCGTAGAAAATACTCTGTAAATTTCACTTACTATAATAGCAACTGATTTTCTGTTATGTGCTGAGCACTTTCAGTTATAACACCTGATTTAAATCTTTTCACAAACCTGTAAGAACCATCTAATCTGTTGGTTAGTCTAAGGAGACTCAGAGTGAAATGAAAGATGCCCAAGGTCACAACTAGGCTACAGAGCAGCTTGCTGGGATTCCCACCCTGACCATGTTTCCTAGCCCCCGGTTTCCAGCTCTGCACGTCCACCTATTCCAATCAGACACAGAGGCTCATCTGCAGAGTTGGCATCTTCTGTCCTGGACAAACATTTGAGTAGTTTCAGACCATGATTTCTTAGCTCTATTAAGAAAATAAAACCAAACCGATGTGTCTTTCTCTGATGGCTTATGATCTGAAAATCCCACATAATAATGAAAATAACTATTGTTTTCAAAACTTTGTGTTACACTCAGCTTGAAACCTTTACTAACTCATGAAAGAAAATTAAAACAACAAGGATTCTGCAAAGAAGTAAACAGATCAGGGGCACCTGGGTGGCTCAGTCACTTAAGCAACTGACTCTTGGTTTTGGCTCAGATCATGATCTCGAAGTGCATGAGAGAGAGAGAATTACGTATCAGGCTCTGCACTGACAGTGGAGAGCCTGCTTGGGAATTCTCTCTCTGCCCGCCCCCCCCCCCCCCAACATGCTCTGTCTCTATCTATCTCAAGTAAACTTTAAAAACAACAACAACAAAAAAAGGCAACAGACCATGTGACAAAATTATCAATTTTACCAAATTATTTAAAAACTCCACCATCCTTTTACTACAAATAATCTGCTTTTTTATCTGGGAATGTTACAATTCCCTGTTTAGCCTTATTTCAGATGATTTTGGTATCTCCTAAAGGGGAAAATAAATTTATTTTTTAAGTATGAGGATTGTCATTTAGTATTTATGTAACATACATACAGTTTAAAATTTATTGGAAAAGTGTAATTTTTTTAAGTTTATTTATTTATTTTGAGAGTGCAGCAGGGAGTGGGCAGAGAGGCAGGGAGAGAATCCCCAGCAAAGGCTTGTTCTCATGAACCATGAGATCATGACCTGAGCTGAAATCAAGTGTGGGATGCTTAACCAACTGAGTCACCCAGGCACCCCAAAAGTATAAAAAGTTCTTCAGGTTACCAGCTATTCATCATGTTAGAAGCAATTCCTTGCAACATCATATCTTTAATCTCCATGCAAAGAAATGAAGATAAAGCAAGGCTATTCACTCAATGGGATTCAGTCTGGAGCTCCCAGCATTCAATTTTCTGTTGCATTCCCTATTCCAGGGTTCACAAATTATAGCCTATGGGTTCTACCTGTTTTTGTGAATAACACTTCATTGGAAACAACAATAATGCTCACTCATTTATATATTATCTATGGCTCCTTCTGCATTATAATGGCAGAACTGAGTAGCTGTGACTGAGACCACATAGCCCACACAGCCAAAAATATTTACCACCTGGCCCGTTACAGAAAGAGGGTAGACTTCAGTCTGAGGTGTTCAAACCTTGTAGCGTCCAAAGAAAGTTCTGGCCCTGGGAAGATAGCCTCTATCCCTTTGGAATACGCTTTCTGGTAACAGTGTCTTTGTTTATTTGAGACCTTGGGCCATGCGAGATAGTTCATGCTAAAACTGTACTTTATTGGAGGGGGGGTGGGTGCGCCTGGGTGGCTCTGTTGGTTAAGCATCTGACTTCAGCTCAGGTCATGATCTCATGGTTCATGAGTTCAAGCCCCACATCTGAGCCCGCCTGGGACTCTCTCTCTCCCTCTCTCTCTCTCTCTCTCTGCTCTTCCATTTGCCCTCTCTCTGTCTCTCGCTAAAAATACATAAACTTAAAAAAATTTTTTAAAAATGTGCAATTTATGGTGGGGTCCTTAGGTCACAATGGTCAGTTTATGACCTCTGGAGAACCTGGAAGATCAATCTCAATAAAAACTCTGAATACCAAGGCTTGAGTAAGTTTCAATAGTTAGCAAGAACTAACCTACATTGTCATGCATTGTTGCTACAGGAATTAAGCACTGTCCATACAACTCCATTAACAGAGGACAATGGAAGCTTGAGCCTGGTTTCTCTTGGACCCTCTGCACATTTTACCTTTGCAGGTTTTAATAGGCATTCTTTCACTGTAATAAACTGTAACTATGAATACAATAGCTTTTCCCAGTTGTGTGAGCTGTTCTAGTAAATCATTAGAGCTGGGAGTGATCTTCAGGACCCATGAACTTTGTGGCTCTTTACAGGAAAAGTATGCCAATTCCAAAATGTCAAATGGAGAAAAAATTATTGTACTCGAGTTAATAAAATATATCAAGTTTTTACAGAATTCATATTATTTATTGTTTTTAACTTATTAGCAAGCTTTCAAAAAAATTTTTTTGGTGTTTTTGCAAATTTGAATCCCTGAAACAAGACCATTTCATCAGGAACCAGCAACAAGCCAATCTATTTTCCTTAACCCACACAAATTCTCAGTTACATTTTCAACATATAATATTGAGAAAAATCATAAGAATGAGCAGTAATGTGCATCTTAAAATGTATATGCAGGGGCGCCTGGGTGGCTCAGTTGGTTGAGCATCCAACTTCAGCTCAGGTCATGATCTCAGAGTTCATGGGTTCAAGCCCCACATCAGGCTCTGCGCTGACAGCTCAGGGCCTGGAGTCTGCTTCAGATTTTGTGTCTCCCTCACTCTCCACCCCTTCCCTGCTTGCGTGCTGTCTCTCTGTCTCTCAAAAATAAATAAACATTAAATAAATAAACAAATAAATAAATAAATAATAAAATGTAGATGCATTTTCTATAGTGGCAGTGGCTGCTAAGATTTAAGCTTATCAAAAACAGGATGAAGTGAACCTGTCCTTTGAGTGGTCTTTGTTCTCTTTTATCTAACTCATATAAAGGTCAAGACAGAGTACTGAAAGCTACATACACATATTGCACTTTCTTGTCTTCAAGTAATATAATGTTCCAATGATACACTTATAAAAGGAAAAAACAAATTCAGACCTAGCTAAGAAAAGACTTTATTCAAAAGTATCATTTCAGTGGGGGGAGGGAGACAATTGCAATAGGGAGAAAGTTCTGATGTGCAAGCTTCTCCAAAGGCAAACAGGGAAGAGTAGATTATGCTAGAAAGAGCCAGGAGTGGGGTATTAGGCACAATTTTCCAGAGGAAACAGAAAGAGTAGGATGTATATAGTTATACTAGAGCAAACTGGAGAAGCACAAAAGGCAGTGGGGTCATTCAGTCAGAGTCGGAAGGCCTGAGAGTCAAGGGGCCCAGGTGTAAGCCCTGGTCTGAGTTCAAAGTGCCATAAACAGGAGCACCTGTGTTCAAGGGCAGAGCATGGATGTCTGAGCTCAAACAAAGAGTCAAAGTCATCCTTGCTCTGCCTTTTTGTTCTATTCAGGCCCTCAGGGATCAGATGATGCCCACATGCACTCGTGAGCCCAGACTTCCTCATTCGGTCTCCTGATTCAAACACTAATCTCTTCCAGGGACGCTGTCCCAGAAACATCCAGAAACAGTGTTTTATCAGCTCTCTGGGCATCCATCCCCTGGCCTTGTCAAGTGGACACATACAAGTAACTATCACATGTCACAAAGCAGGATGAATGTGGGTAGCACGATCTGACTACAGGTAAGACACTGTTGTACGTCCCAGTCAGCCAATTCTCAGGAAAGGCTGTATGCTGGCTCAAGCTGAAAGTGGGTCAAAGTTCAGGGGCCCAGGGGAAGGAGGGACATAGAAAGTCTGATTCACAAATATTTTGCTCTAAGTGACCTTTGGGGCAAAACAAATTAGCTAATCACATGTCTGGCCTTGTCACGGGCATTCATGGGTCTTAAGTCACGGGGTAGGATGTTTCTTTGTGGTAAGTCATTTTACAGACATAAAGATGGATATTTCTTAATCCTCACTGTATTCCAAGATTATGGAGCTCAGCCAAATGCAGCATTGTCAGATCACACAATTAACAACAGCAACAAAATCATTTAGGTCACGTGGTGCTGCATGACATCGGCAATATCGCGAGTGAATGTAATGGTCCAACTGAATTCATTTGGGGGGAAAGACCAGATACAGAAAAATGGTGCTAGGGGCGCCTGGGTGGCTCAGTCGGTTAAGCGTCAGACGTCGGTCAGGTCATGATCTCATGGCTTGTGAGTTGGAGCTCCGCGTCGGGCTCTGTGCTGACAGCTTGGAACCTGGAGCCTGCTTCAGATTCTGTGTCTCGCTTTCTCTCTCTGACCCTCCCCCATTCATGCTGTCTCTCTCTGTCTCAAAAATAAATACAAACATTAAAAAAAAAAAAAAAAGAAAAATGGTGCTAATAATGTTTTAGCCTAAAGGAATAACTTCAAAGACATTTTAGTATTATGGCATTTCAGGAGTAGAAATGTTCTGTTAAAATAAGGAGAAAATAAGCTTTATGTTTTACTGATGCAGCAAGAAAACCTGAGCTTCTAGTGGATAATCACATGGAAAGGGTGGCAACAGAAAGGAAAGGGAGCCATTGCTGAATACCCCCCACTTAGTTCAGGGGATCAGCTTAGAACAAGAAACTGCTACACTTTACATCTTTTTCTTACATTTCTTTATATGTGCAAATCAAAGGATGTAGTAAGGTGAATTTTACTAATGCCAGTAGTGAGTAAATCTTTAGAATTTGGAGAAAATCATATATCATATTTCTACCTAATTATCATTTATATGAAAAATAAAGATCAGTGAGTATGTGCTCTGAGCCAGGCACTAGTCTAGGGGGTCATGTTCTTGTGAAGAAAGACAAAGCTCTAACTTTGTCTTCCAGGGGAGAAGAAAGAAAGAAACAGAGAAGTCAATAAAGAATCGTATTATTACAGTTATTCGTAGTTACAGATCATTGAATTGTGTTCCCCCAAAATTCATAGGAGTCATATGGGAATCCTAACCCCCAGTACCTCAGAGTGTGACTATATTTGGAGATAGGGTCTTTAAGAGGTAATTAAGTTAAAATGAGGTCATTAGGGTAGGTCCTAATCCAGTAGGACCAGTATCTTTATAAGAGGAAAGCTGAACAGGGATGGATTCTATCTCACTACGTGAGACACATTGAGAAGATGGAGATGGCCATCTACCGGTCAAGGAAAGAAGCCTCAGAAGAAACGATCCCGGAATTCTTAACCCCCAGAACTGTGAGAAAATAAACTTCTGTAGTTTAAGCCACTGAGTCTGTGTGGTACTTTGTTAGGGCCGTGCTAGCAAAGAGTCATGATAAATGTCATGTGGAAAGAAAACCATGATGCAATAAAACATGATTGATGGAAAGAAGTTTGGCGGGGAAGTGGCATGGCTTGGTTTGAAAAGTCAGAGGAGGCCTTTGTAAAGAGATGACATTGCAAAATGAAGAAATCATACCAAATGCAGTGCAGTCATGTTTCTGGGAAAGAAGACTGATCGTAGAGCCCCAAAGAACACAGATGAGGCCAACATGGCCCAAGGAGGTGAGAGAAAGTGCTCTGAGATGACCTTGGAGAGGTCATACTTAAATTTGGTTCCTCGATACTGGGAATCTCTCAAACAGCAGGAGGATCAGCCATGGCCTACAGATCATAGTGCCACTTCATTCACACTTTTGGAATCCATACAAATAAATAGGGGCTGCCAAAACTAGGAACCAGGCAAAAACTGAACAGAGAGCCGAGGACCTATACTTGACTTTCAGAGTGTAAATGCTCATAAAAAACACAATGAGACTTGGACAGGCTTCATCACCCAAAGAGTGTATTCTATAGTCTATCTCAAGTTGATTACCTTTGAAACATACAGAAAATAGAGTGCTATATGGAAAAAACACAGAATAAAAATTGATTCAGGGAAGTACAGTAACAGAGTCATATAAACACTACATTAGGTAATTTGTGCCCAAAGGCATGTTTCCAAAATTGTGTTTATGATCTCAAATAACCTAAGGGAATTAATGGTTAAAAGAAGAAGAAAAAGAAAACTCTCACATAAAAATGCCTTCCTATCACCTCAACTCCCACATAGACAGGACTAAACGGACTTTGAAAACCCAGCCCAACTGCATGTCTAGGAAAATGTTCACTTTAAAAAAATTATTTCTCAGGGCAGGCATCTCAAACCCTTTAGGATTATGAGAAGAAATGAAATTTATACTGAAATTATATATAAACTGTGTCAAGGATGGAAAATACATGACAGATTTCTCTTTTCTCCAATTTGTCTCTGAGACTTGTGATGAATATCGCCAATCATGTTTGACCCTCTCATAGCCTACTTCAGGCACCCGAATGGGAATAATGCAATGGGGATTGTAAAATGGGGGGCTATTGTTTGCACTATTTGAATATTTTTCTCTTTGGCATCTGTAGCTGTGTGACATGAGTAGAGTCAGCCTAAGGCCTCTGTCCTAAATGGGGATGAACAGAGGGTTAACAACGTGTTATAGCAAGAACCTAAAGAGAAAAAAAAGATAATCCACTTTTCTCTGCTCTAAGACAATAGTGTTGTTATAGGAAAAACAAATGCTCTGAATTGCTTTATCTGTCATTTTGGAATTGGGATGCAGGCTTGGTGGCCTTGATACAGAAGATTTATTGTATAATGTTGGCCAAATAGCAAGCAGAAGATGGTAAGATTTCAGTTCTCATAGAAGCAGATACTCAGACACATGCCTGCTATCCTTCCTCATGGCCAAAATCAAAGAAAGGGGAGTTACAAAGTTTGAAAAAAATGAGGATTCTGAAGTCGATTGTCATATAAATTACACCCAAGCAAATCTAGAAACAGCCATATCAGAATAAGATAAGCAATGAGGCAAAGACTGAGCCTCCTTTAGTACCCATGTGGCATGGTATACATAAACTTACAGATGTCATATGGCCCATGGGCACACAGGAGATAGCTGAGTTGACACTCTCTGGGCCTGCCCCTGGCAGTCTCCTGCAGCAAAACAGAGGGACATCCCAAGGCATAAACTAAGAGTCTAACAGACCAGGTTAGGGAGTTTATCCTGCCACAGGCAGCCAAGGTTAGCTGCGAAAAACGTGGGAATTGCCTTGACACAACATAGAAATAGACTAGCTGTGGGGCGCCTGGGTAGCTCAGATGGTTGAGCTTCCGACTCTTGGTTCCAGCTCAGGTCATGATCTCACTGTTTGTGAGTTCGAGCCCTGCGTCAGGCTCTGTGGTGCTGGTGAGGAGCCTGCTTGAGATTCTCTGTCTCCCCCTCTCTCCCTGCTCCACCCCTGCTCACTCTAGCTCTCTCTCTCTCCCAAAATAGATAAACTTAAAAAAATTTCTTTTTAATTTCTTTAAAAAGAAAGAGGCCAGCTATTATTAGTTAGGCAGTTATCCACACCAGTTATATTCAGCAGATACCAGCAAGAGGACACATGTCATTCCCTTTCCCTTATGACCAAATGGCAGCTTGAAAAGAAATGTGGAAGAGGGTAGAGTTCTAAGACTGAGCGTTTATCTAAAAGGTTCTTTCATTATTACATTAGATTAAATTACCAGTTTGCAGTCAAATCTCTGGCTGCCATCCCCATTTACAGCAAGATATTTATGATGAAAATTCAAATGATTAATTTTTTTTTAAATTTTTTTTTTTTAACGTTTATTTATTTTTTTGGGACAGAGAGAGACAGAGCATGAACGGGGGAGGGGCAGAGAGAGAGGGAGACACAGAATCGGAAACAGGCTCCAGGCTCCGAGCCATCAGCCCAGAGCCTGACGCGGGGCTCGAACTCACGGACTGCGAGATCGTGACCTGGCTGAAGTCGGACGCTCAACCGACTGCGCCACCCAGGCGCCCCACAAATGATTAATTTTTTTATTATTTAAAAAGAGGCTGTATTTTCTTTGCCCCTGTCAATATAAATAAATAGGTGACTCCACTAAAGAATAAGCTGGAGATCTTAAAGTTTGTGGGCCAAGTCTTTTTCTTGGATGGTGCTAACATGAGTGTCAAAAATGTATATCTTGGGGCACCTGGATGATTCAGTCCATTAAGTGTCCAACTTTAGGCCAGGTCATGATCTCACAGTTCGTGAGATCCTGAGTTCAAGCCCCACATTGGGCTCTCCACTGTCAGAGCAGAGCTCCCTTCTGATCCTCTGTGGCCCTCTCTCTCTGCCCCCCCCCCCCCCGTTCGCATGAGTGCTCTCTCTCTTTCTCTCTCTCTCAAAAATAAATATTTAAAATAAATGTGTCTCTAGAACTTTTTTTTTTCTATGTATATTTACCTAGCTCATCTCCAAAACCACTTCACACTGACACATCCTATCTGTAAAAGGTTACTTCAGACAGATTATATCAGGTCTAGCATCTGGGAAGACAAGACCTTTTTTTTTAGGTATTGTTTTCCTAATGTCCAGGGTGTTGATTAAATTTTAACTCTCAAAGACTAATCCACTTCCTTGATCTCAAAGTTCTTCAGATGGGGTAGGAAGTGCGAAGGATACTGCCAAATCCACAATAAAATTTATCACATTAAGTTAGCTTTCAGTCGAATTAGACTTACTCACAGAAGTATCACACAAATAGCACTTTTGATCATAAACATAAAGATATACAGAGACTGGCCATGGGTTCATCAAAGCGCTGTAAACAACCTTTTATCTTCCCCTATGATTCTGAATTTATAAAGCTCCTATTACTCTCTCTCCTGCTCAATCTTGGTATCCCTCCCTCCCTTTTTCCTGCCTTCACAGACACACATAGTTTCTCATTATTTTTGTAATTGGATTCTCTGTTTTTATGTTGTAGACATCCGAATCCTCCCATGGGTAGACAGGATTCACTTTGACTTCCGCTTTTATCTCTGGTTTCAAAAGAAGTTCTTCATGATGAGAAAAGACAACCACATGTACTTTTATGTACAGCCATGCATTCCTAAATTCTGCAAACAGCATAATTTAGTATTATGAAAGTGTATGCTCTGTTCAGATATTTATTGTTTCTCTGAGAAATGCCATTCTTTTTATTTTTTTCTCCGTTTTTATTTATTTTTGGGACAGAGAGAGACAGAGCATGAACGGGGTAGGGGCAGAGAGAGAGGGAGACACAGAATCGGAAACAGGCTCCAGGCTCCGAGCCACCAGCCCAGAGCCCGACGCGGGGCTCGAACTCACGGACCGCGAGATCGTGACCTGGCTGAAGTCGGACGCTTAACCGACTGCGCCACCGAGGCGCCCCGAGAAATACCATTCTTATACAGCAGTTCACATTAGTATTCCTAGTGGGCTAGGAATAGACCTTCCAAAAGGTAAGAACAAAAACTAAGTATTTCTTCATTTCTTCAAAGTAACGGCAGTTTTTGAAGTTATACTGCAAATGCTTGAATGGATAAGGAAACTAAAACTGAGAGGCAACAAACACAGGAGTGCCTGTGAAAGGTTTGCTTAGTATAGTCTCCATTTTAGAGAGGGTACCATAATTTCATTTATCATTGCACGCGCAGAGCTCATACATGCATATTTAACTATTATTAATTTACTTATCAAGTTAATCACAAAAACATCAGATTTGTTAGTTTTATTGACAAATAATAAAAAAGAAACTTTATCAAGCAGCGTGCAAGAATGAATCACTTAAACCAAGTAGTATGCAATGTCCTGGTCATTCAATCTCATGAAGCAGAAAGCCCAATAGACCAAGGTCCTTGGTTATAGCTCCATTTCTTCAGGTAACTTTGTTATCTTTGTTACAGACCACGTAACTGGTCAGCAATTTTCTCATCTGTCAAGAGGGCAACGTTGAGTCTGCAAGTCCTTTTCCAAGTCTGTAAACTTGTGGCTCGCTATGTCAGACTAATGAATAACATGAAAAGGTATCTAAACAGGATTAGAGTTGGTTACAATGCAAAAGAAAAAGACAGCCTTCTTTTCTCATTTGGATTCTAAAATTGAAGCTATGTATTAAAAAAAAAAAATGTTTGATTGTGTATGGGACCTGCACGGTGGCTGTCTCTCCCTCCCTCTCTCTCTCTTTCTCTCTCTGTCAAATTAGACTTCTTCACAGAAGTATCACACAAATAGTATACGTATACATGAATACATACATACGTACATACATATACACCCATTTATACCCATGTCTTAATCCTTAGAACCTCTGACTGTTACCTTAGTTGAAAAAAGGGTCTTTGCAGATGTGATTCAGTTAAAGATCTGAGGAGAGAGATAAGAGAGGAGGAATTTATCCTGGAGGGCCCAGCTGGGCTTTAGATCAGTCACAGAAACAAAGCGAGGCAGAGAGAGTTTGGAAAAGATAAACGGAGAAGACACAGAAAACGGGAGGAGGCAACAAGAAGAACACAGAGCCTTGAGTGATGTGCTCTCAAGCCAAAGAAGGCAAGCAAGATGCGAGAACTAAGGAAGGTTTTCTCCAACGGAGCATCAAAGGGAGTGTGGCTCTGCCCACACTGGCCTCCAGAACTGTCAGCCACCAAGTTTCTGGTCATTTGTTAGAGCAGCCTTGGAAAACTACTATAGGTAGGTTTGCTGAGAATTATTTATTGGCAGGATAGCGGTGACCTTCTCCTTGCTTGACCTTCTACATCCCTTGGAGCAAGGTCCTCCTACTCAGGGAGCTGAGCTGGGATCCAAGCAGCTGCTAGTGCATTTTGTGGTCCACACTCATATTTCTACCTAGACTTAATTCTTTATTTCTGAACCTCCTTGTTTGGTGTCTGGTTTTATCCAAAATAGCAGCGGTCACTTAATATTTTCAAGGGCTTATCATTCAGTGATGTTTGAAGAGGCAAAAGGGGAACATTCCCCAGCTTTCAGAGAAAACTTTAAAAAAAATTATGGGGCGCCTGGGTGGCGCAGTCGGTTGAGCGTCCGACTTCAGCCAGGTAACGATCTCGCGGTCCGTGAGTTCGAGCCCCGCATCAGGCTCTGGGCTGATGGCTCAGAGCCTGGAGCCTGTTTCCGATTCTGTGTCTCCCTCTCTCTCTGCTCCTCCCCCATTCATGCTCTGTCTCTCTCTGTCCCAAAAATAAATAAACGTTGAAAAAAAAAATTTTTTAAAAATTAGCTTCAAGTTATCATACGTAATAATTCATACTACACAAATTGGGGAGAACCAAAAAGCAGTATTTCTCAGGTTTCTTATCGAAAATTTCTGATTGCTACCTCTGTAGGCTGCCTACCCCTAACTCTCTTAACCTCATAACTCGCAGACATGCTTTTATCTTTCATTTCCTAACCCTTACCCTTTGCATGGATAACTGTACTACTTTTTCCTAAATAACAAGATCTATAACTTTAAATTTTTTTAATGTTTATTTATTTTTGAGAGAGAAAGAAAGAGACAGAACTCAAATGGGGGAGGGGCAGAGAGAGAGGGAGACACAGTCTCTGAAGCAAACTCCATGCTCAGAGCTTTCAGCACAGAGCCAGATGCGGGGCTTGAACTCAGGAACAGGGAGATCATGACCTGAACCAAAGTCGGACGCTTAACAGACTGAGCCAACCAGGTGCCCCTATAACTTATATTCCTTCTCATGACTTGGTTCCTTTTATGTGTTGAATGTCGATATTGATTCTATTCATTATCCTCCTTCAGTAATGGCCTAAACCTCCCCAACCAACATGCAGGCAAACACAAAGCAAGATGTTAACTTAGCTTTTCCCAGGAGGCTCCATGTAAAGTAATGATATCTAAATAATCACATGGTGGTGATTCTAAGCAGAACAGTCCATCCAAACAAACAAACAAAAAAATGTAGATGCAAAAGTGCACGGAGACAGCTATTTCCAAGAAAGCGCTTGAGAACCACATTGATGGCTCATATCCTAGAAGTTGTTAGCTCGAGTTGTTCCATTAATAAACCCAGTAATACTTCTTGGGATAACAATCCCCACTCACCCCATTACCACCTCATTTTTCTAAGTGCATTCAATATAGTATAGGTTTTGAAAGGAATCTAACTGACTTTCCTCCTAGAAATTAAAACGGGGAAAAAAAAAGGCCTCTAGAACACATCGGATATGATATGTTTTTCAATTAGTTGGTTTGTATTTGGTTTGGGTCGGGAAGAAGAGAGCAATTTTCACCAATGTAATCTCACTAATCTCCAAGTTATCTATCTGAGAGAGAAAAGAGACATAGCAGGTTATTTATTTTCTGTTCAGTGAATTCTTGTGTCATTCCCTTGCAGTTTAATGAACAGTTTCTCCAAATCCTGAGAGGAGTTGAAGTGTTTATTTCAGCAAATAATATGTTTGCAGAAGCACACATCATTACCGAAATCTTTCCTGGGAAACTTCCCTGGTGACATACTGTGGCCTCTTAGTCCACAGTGCAGAAGAAGGTCGTAAGAAAGCACATTGATATTTTGCCCAATGCTGCATTTTCCTTACTAATAACAGAGTACTGGAACCCAGCAAAGCATTTATAGTTCTAAATTAATAGATTTTAAAACTATAGGTCAGGCAGAGAAAGACAGATATCATATGTTTTCACTCGTATGTGGAATTTGAGAAACTTAACAGAAAACCATAGGGGAAGAGAAGGGGAAAAAAAGAGTTTCAAACAGAGAGGGAGGCAAACCGTAAGAGATTCTTAAATATAGAGAACAAACTGAGGGTGGATTGGGGTGAGGGGGGGGGGGCGCCAGGGAGAGGAAAACGGGTGACAGGCATTGAGGAGGACACTTGAGGGGATGAGCACTGGGTGTTGTATATAAGCGATTAATCATGGGAATCTACCCCCAAAACCAACAACACACTGTATACACTGTATGTTAGCTAACTTGACAATAAATTGTATTTTTAAAATAAGAAAAATTAAGAATTAAAAATTTAAAAATTTAAAAATATAAAATAAATTTTAAAAACTGTTAGTTTTATTTCCAGACAATTTCAAGTTAATTTGTTACTCTTTATTGAAGTAGAATATAGGTATTTCAAAAGGACGTAGTACACCTATGAACTTTCCCAAATGGCCCACATTCATGTTACCAATGCCCAAGTCAAGAAACAGACCATGACTGGCACCCAGAAGATACCATCGTGCCCCTCTTTCAATCACTACCTCTAAGGTCACCACTGTTCTGACTTCTATCACTATCGATGGCTTTGTTGTATTCATACTTTACACGAATAGAATCATAGAGGGTACACTGTGTTGTGTCTGGTTTCTTTCATTTAACATTATATGTATGACATTCTTCCATATTGTGCATTATTATGGATCACTCATCCACATTCTACACAGTTGCATTCCATTGTGTGACTATACCATGATTTATCCATTATACCGTTAAGGAACACTTGGGTAGCTTTAGGTTAGGAACCATCACAAATTGTACTTTGATGAACATTCTTATATATCTTCTGGTGAGATAAGTATGCATTTCTGCTGGGTGTTTGCCAAGGAGTGAAATTGCTGGGTCATTATATGTAATACCTATCTATGTATCTATCTGTCTATCTATTCAAATTTAGTGACTAACACTAGCTTTACAAATTGGTTGTACCAATTTTCACTCTCAAGTATTTAGGGTTCCAATGGTTTCACCTACTTATCAACACTTGGTATTCTCTGTGTTTGTCAGTCACTGTGATAGCTGTGATGGAATTGGGTTTAATTGGCATTTAAGTGATAACTCAGTTAAGACACCTTTCATATGTTAATTTGCCATATGCTGGTTGTTGTTCAGGTATTTCACCAATTTTTCTACTGGATCACTCTCTTTTTCTCTTCAATCTCTAGTAGTTCTTTAAAAACCATGGCTATAAGTACTTTATAAATAAATGTATTGTGAATACTTCTCCCACTCTGAGGATTAGTTGCCTTTTCAATCTCTTAAAGCTGTCTTTTGTTTTCTGGGTTATTTTTTTAATGTTTATTTATTTTTGAGAAAGAGGGGGAGAGAGAGGGAGAGACAGAGAGAGAGAGAAAGAGACAGCATGAGTGGGGGAGGAGCAGAGAGAGAGGAGACACAGAATCTGTAGCAGGCTTCTGGCTCTGAACTGTCAGCACAGAACCTGATGTGGGGCTTGAACTCATGAACTGTGAGATCATGACCTGAGCTAAAGTTGGATGCTCAACCAACTGAGCTACCCAGGTTCCCCTGTTTTTTGTCTTCTTTAAAGTTTATTTATCTATTTGGAGAGAGAGAGAGAGTGCATGCACACAAGTGGGGGAGGGGCAGAGAGAGAGAATCCCAAGTAGGCTCCACCATCAGCACAAAGCCTAACTTGGAGTTGGATCATGAACAGAACCATAAGAGCATGACTTGAGCCACCCAGGTGCCCCAACGTAGTCTTTTGATGAATAGAAATTCTTCAGTTTTACATTAGATCAGTTTATAAATTCTTGTTTCTTTGATGGGCACTTTTTTTGTGTGTCCACTTTAAGAAATCTTTGCCTACAAAGGATCATGAAGATGTTCTCCTGTGGTTAAAAAAAATAAAAATAAAAAAATTCAGTGCTTTACCCTTTGCACTTCAACTGCAAGCCATCTGGAGTTGATTTATTATGTACAGAATGCTATAGGAATAAAGATACTTTTTTGTTTCCATATGAATGCAATCCATCCAGCATTATTGATTGAAAATCATCCTTTTTTTCTACTTTACTTTGAAAACTTTTTTTTTTCCATGAAAATCAGCCAGGTGTCAAGCTAACCTCTTTCTTTTGGTCATCTATAATCACTCATCTATAATCACAAATCTAAACATTAATGTGAAAAATGTAAACCAACTGATATACAATAAATAATACATCATTAAGTATTAAGTTTCAGAGTTACAAACAGGATTGAAAAATGATTAGGAAGAAGTGATTGTTCTCTCTCTACTTGATGTTTTATTTTTTTCATTTAAGATGTCACTTATCAAAAAAATAAAATATGTCATTGATCTATAAAAATAATCATAGGGGAGCCTGGGTGGCTCCGTCAGTTAAGTGTCTGACTTCAGCTTAGGTCATGATCTCACTATTCTCAAGTTCAAGGCCCCTCTTGGGCTTTGTGCTGACAACTAGAGCCTGGGGCCTGCTTCACATTCCATATCTCCCTCTCTCTGTCCCTCCCCTGCTCATGCTCTGTCTCTCTCTGTCTCTTAAAAATGAATAAGCGTTTAAATTTTTTTTAAATAATAATCATTATTAACAACATTCTATTATCCATCTTGCCCTGGGGTACAATCTGTCCTGAGAACACCCAAAAACAGACAAGAGCCTATGCCCCACAGAGGAGTATTTGAGGAAATTATCACTTTCTTCAGTAGATACAACTTTTTCCTTTCTCTCCTCGATCCATCAGAATTCCATTTTACTCTTCTTATTTCCAAATATATTGATATTTCTTCTTTTTCAAAATGATCTTTAGCAATTTGCCTTAGCCTTGCCAGTAGAAATTTAACTAACATGTATCGAACATATATTAGGCAGTGTGGTAGTTTTCTCTTAAAATAATATTTCTTTATTGTTAATTTTTATTTGAGAGAGAGAGAGAGAGAGAGAGAGAGGCAGAGTGTGTGTGTGTGTGTGTGTGTGTGTGTGTGTGTGTGCATGTGTGTGTGAGCAGGAGAAAGGGGAACAGGGAGAATCTTAAGCAGGCTCCACGCTATGCACAGAGGGTTTGATCCCACAACACTGGGAACATGACCTGGGCTGAAATCAAGAGTCAGACACTCCACCAACTGGGCCACTCAGGCGCCCTTAAAATCATATTTCTAATAGGTAGATCCAATTAGTCTGCAAAGGAAATCATTGTCTTAGTTTTATAACTGTAATAATTATTAATATTTTTAAGAGATCAGAGACTTCTATAAGAATCTGATAAAAGTTTCAGTTCTTCTCTCCCAAAAATATACAAATACACAAAATGATATGTAACATTTCAAGGGTTCCTAAGGCCACAGGTTGAGAACTTCTTCACCAGAGACTCTCATAAAGCAATGATTATTCTATGAGGATGATCCTCCATAAGCATCGTTGATGGTTAATAGCACAATGGGTGTAACATGCTGTTTTATTGAGGATAATTTTGTGGTTGCTCTTAGGGCTTAATAAATGATTCCAATATAAAAGCATATTAAACTGAATGCAATAGGTCTCTGTTTTTTTTTAAATTCTGGATGAATTTAAGACACTTTGTTTGGTAATAATAAGTTTATGAAAATCCTTTTAAAAAAGAAGTGTCATTAAGAATAGACATTTTCTTCAACTATATAATGGAACACTTGGTGGCTGCCCCTTCAACCTATCTCTAAGCCACTAGCGAAGAGAAACACAGAATACCTTATTACCAGCTTTTTTTTTCCAAATAAATAGAAGAACAAAATATAATTGCTTTGTGTAGTTATAAGAGAGCACAGCAGGGGGTCTTTTCTTTAAAGAATGAAAATGTATTTAATCAATTTGTGTTTCAAAATATATCAGTTTGTTATCACATTCAGTAATGCCACATGGAGCGCCCTGCAGGGCCATATTTGGGCACCGACACATACAGAGCCTCCCACGTCTGAACACTAGACCAGAACACAAAGCCTGCGCGTGGTGTCACATAGCCAGCTGTGTGTTGCAATTAGCTGCAACTCCAGCCCCTCATCCTCGACATCTTCTTGCCCAAAAACCTGCTGTTTTTATTTCTTCTTACTGCTCCACAGACGCTAAAGCTGTCATCTCTGACTTCCATCCAACAGAAACATTCTTTGCTTCATCAAAAGAAAATCAGACTCCAGGATCTAATACCCTGCTCAGATGTGACACCAAAGAACCGGCGGATTGATCTCCACGAGCCGGTAGTTTCTGCAGCATGCGCAAGTCGCCTTCATGAGTTAAGATTTTAAATAAATAAATAAATAAATAAATAAATAAATAAATAAATAAATATAAATTTATTTTTCAGTCTAGAAATTTGATACTTAGTAGCTCCTAAAACAATTTCCTTAGTGACTCTGTCAACACAGAATCCTAGGTCTACTGGACAGGAGGATGTTGAGCTGACTTTTGGCACTGGGTGCTTGCCAGTAAGACTAACTACTTTTCTTTTCAGAGAGCATACACAGAAGGAAAGAAATTAGAGGTCATACAATAATTTGTAATATACTGCATAAATACAAATGACACCATTGTTCTCCTTTTACCCAAATCGTCTTCCCACTGTCCATCCTTCCACTCACTCTCATTCACCCTCAATTCTTCTACCCTTCTTTTAGATTTCAAACCCCCCCCCCCACCCTGCACAAACTCCGCTTAAGATTAGAGCCAACTTTGATTACTTTAGTCTGTTTCTGAGAAACTGAATATGGCTAGAACAAAATCACCCGGCCATTCTGACTATAAATTAACAGTCATGAACACGGAGTAGGCTCTTAATATTGTCCTGCCATTGTACTATTTTCCTCAGCGAATTCACACTGCGTCTCTTTGAATGCATCGTTTACGTATTACCTTCTCCTAGATCCTTCATTTTCTAAAACCTCCTCCCTGTCAGCACATGACATTTTTGATATTTCAATGAGAAAATATGAGCAATTGGAAGAGAATTTCTGGATCTTTCCATTTCTAAAACTAACAATATACTGGCAACCACACTCATATACTTGGTCCTCACTTCCATCATAGAGATTTAAAAATAAGTCCCTTTGGGGTGCCTGGCTGGCTCAGATGGTTAAGTGACCAACTCTAGATTTCGGCTTAGGTCATGAGCTCATAGTTTGTGGGATCGAGCCCTGCGACAGGCTCTGACAGCATGGAGTCTGCTTGGGATTCTCTCTCCCTTTTTCTCTGCCCCTGCGCGGGTCAAACTCTGTCTCTCAAAATAAACATTTTTTTAATTAAAAAAAAATAGTAAGCCCACCACTTCAGCAATGCAGCCAATCCTAGTTTGTCTATCAAAGGACTTCACTTCTGCAATTGATCACGTTTTCTTCTGCAACATCATCTCTTACAGTTGAAGGGATAATTTCCATCTTTATACAAACATGTAATATAGTTTACCTAAAAAAATATGTAAACATTCTTGACTCTTTATCCCTTATCAGCTTCTTCATTTCTCATCCTTCCTATACAACAAAATTCTTGTAAGGATCAATAACTGCTTGGTGCACTTTCTCTCCTCCTCTGGTCCTCATCTTTGCCACTGCACTAAAACCACTTTCAAAGATGCCTACTGATCTCCATGTTACCAAGTTCATGATTATCTGTCTGCCCCATCTTCCTCTACCTTTCAGGGCTTTCAGCACACTTTTTCCTACTTAAAATAGTTTTTTTTTTTTAATGATTTTCTAGATACCATATCCTCCCGATTCTCCTCCGACCTTGCCAGCAGATTCTTTACGGTCTCTTTGACTTCCTCCAAGAACTTAGCTCTCAGCTTTTATATTTCATCTCTTCTCTGTACTTACTCCCTTTGTGATCACATCCATTCCCGTGGTTTTTAAACACAACCTCTGCACTAATAAATTATTTATATCTCTGGCCTCAACCTCTCCCCTGAGCTCTGTGCTTGTATACCCAACAGGTTAATTCAGTATCTACTCCTTGATGTCCAACAGGCATAAGAAACTTAACATCTAAAATTAAATTCCTTATTTCTCTTCAAACCTTCCCCTCTCTGAATTTTCTCTATTTCAGTAAATGGTACCAATATTCACCCAAGTGCCCAGGTGAAGAATCCTGGAGTCATCCTGGAAAGTCATCCCTGACTTTTCTCTTCCTTGCTTACCAACATACAATCCAATAGCAAACCATGCTATCTTTTTCTTTAAGATATAAACAGAATTGAACCAATTTTGACTTTTCTACTAACACTGCCCCATCGCAAGTCCCTATTCATTTTCACATTTTTTTATGTCCATTTATATGAGTGAGAGAGAAAGAGAGAGCGAGCAGGTGGGGGAGGGGCACAGAGAAAGGGGGATAGATATGAAGGGGGTTCTGTGCTGACATCAGAGAGCCTGATGTGGGGCTCAAACTCACCAAGTGTGAGATCATGACCTGAACCGAAGTCTGACACTTAACTGACTCAGCCACCCAGGCTCCCCTATTTTCACATTTTCTATTACAGTAGAGTTGTATTCTCTTCCAGCCTATATGTCATACAACGTCATAAATGATCATTGGGATTAAATAATCCAAATAATTATTTATTTTTTTATTTAAATTTTCTTAACATTTATTTATTCTTGAGACAGAGAGAGACAGAGCATGAACGGGGTAGGGTCAGAGAGAGAGGGAGACACAGAATCGGAAACAGACTCCAGGCTCCGAGCGGTCAGCACAGAGCCTGACGCGGGGCTCGAACTCACAGACCGCGATTTCATGACCTGAGCTGAAGTCGGACACTTAACCGACTGAGCCACCCAGGCGCCCCAATCCAAATAATTATTTAAAATTATGTAAGATTATGTCAACGCCAGGCACAAAGTTTTCCACAGCTTCCCTTCACACTTAGCATGCAAAATCCTAACCTTGATCTACAAAATTGGACCTGGTCTAGTCCTTGGATATCCTCTGACCTATGATCTGATAATTCTTTCCCTTACTCACCAAATGCCAATCACTGTTTCTTCCAAGAACTCAACAAGCACTTTCCTACAGGGCCTTTGCACTTGCTGTCTCCTCTGCCAGGAATGCTCTCCCCCCAAATATACATACGGGTTCACCCCTTCAGTTCTTTTAGCTCTTGCACCTCCCCAGAGAAGCGATCATTTCTGCCCTCCTTAAAATCACAGAACTTTTATCCCTTCTCATTTTTATCCATTTTCCTTCTTTCATATCACTTATTACTAGCTGAGAGTGTTTCACCTGATTATTTTATCCATATTTACAATATAAGCTTTAAATATATCCATATTTACAATATAAGAGGAGGCACTATGCTAGTTTTATTTGCTGTTATGGTTTCAGGGTCTATAACGGTGCTCCATTCAATTCAAAGCGGATTATCATTCCGCAATTGTTAAATGCACAAATGTTTCCTAAACCCTAACATGATGAATTTGCTAATTACTATTCAGAACCAAGACTCTATATATATTATCAGAAACAGTCTAGTCAATCAATAATGTCATTTTTTTTCTTGGCAAGACAAGCAAATATTAAAAGAGTATTAAAACAAAAGGGAGTTAACCGTATTCATGAAATTTAATTCCTTTCAATGAAAGAAAGGTCATGCTGAAATAGCAAGTGACTTCAAAAGCAATTGTTGTCTTTCTGGAGACATTTTTTATAAATAAAAAAAGTTCCTTTCCCTAAAGCAACCACACAGTCAGAAACTATTTCCAAAGTAGGAACAGCATTATCAAAACTTACATAACAATTGTTTCTTTAAATAAATCTAACTTGATCTCTGCTAAGAGCTCATCACTTAAATGAAGTAGGAAAACATCGCTTCCTAAAAGAACTGTTCATGCACAGCTGGAGGTACGTGGTCAGCACTAACACACAGCATATAAGGATCTGTTTAGTATACTGTGGGTAGCAATGAGATAACATGGCCAGGAGTGACTCTAACTTTTCCTGAAATTTTTCATAATGTCCTCAGATATGACCTTGTAAGGATAAGCTACTAACGGCTTCTAACTGTTTGAGCCATTCCAACTCATTCATGTAATAATAACACTTAATTTTAAATGCAACTTGGAATTTTTCCACTACATAAGAATCTCAACTATTCTGTTCTAGCCTTCAAATAAACAGAAATCAAAAGTAAGGTAAATTGATGTCAAATGTTAATGATTTTATGATTCTCATTGGTGTTCCTTCCTAAATTATTGCTATCTAGGGAGGCAAAGCTATAGTCCCTCATGTACTTTTAAGCGGTAACACTACCAGTCATGTATAACAATGAACTTATATTTGGGGTTAACTTAGAATCCCTACAAATAAATTTCTGAAGGTCAGACTATATGTCCTGTGCCATGTAACAGTATTACTTCAAAATTAAATTAAGTTTATTTGAAAATAAATTTTGCATTTCTATTTTTAGCTATTAAGGAGTGTGGCTTCAATACAAAGGAAGATTCTCAGTTTGGCTGAGTGCTGGGAAAATAGTTAGGAAAATGAAATTGGAACGAGGAGTTGGTATAGAGATGAACTCTGTTCTCTTACAAGCCAATACTTTTACTGGGGTGTCTGGGAGGTTCAGTCGATGAAATGTCCACCTCTTGTTTTCCACTCAGGCCATAGTCTCACGGTTCGTGGGTTTGAGGCCCACATCAGGCTTTGCATTGACAGCATGGAGCCTGCTTGGGATTCTCTCTCTTTGGCCCTCCTCTGCTCTCTCTCTCTCAAAAAAAAAAAAAAAAAAGTCTCTAGGAATATTTCCCTATGTGTATTCTATGGACTTAGTCATGAAAGAAAAAAAGAATTGAAAGTGTTGGGCAGAAAATCTTCAAGATAGGAGCAAGTCAAATAAGGTACTGCATTGGAGAAGGAAAGAGGTAAAGCTGTCAGAGGTGAAATGGTAAAAAGCAACGTGTTCTTTCCAGTAGTTGCTGTGGGGTGTGTGACATACACTCCCTTGTCCATCTCCTGTGTGAAATTTTTTAAAACTTTTGTTTGTTTATTTATTCATTTTTAGAAAGAGAGAGAGGGTGAGGGCAAGTGAGGGAGGGGCAGAGATAGAACCCCAAGCACGCCCCATGTTTGAGCCCAAGCGCAGAGTCCAAGCACAGAGCCCAATGCAGGGCTCCATCTCAGGAACCGTGAGAGGAACCATCAGGCTCTGAGAGGAAGTCAAGAGTCAGACGCTTAACCAACTGAGCCACCCAGGGGCACCTCCTTTGTGAAATTTTTTATTAGAAGATACATTGACTCTAACAGTGACACCTGCACGGGTTAATTCCTTTGGGAAACTGGAAAGACTGACTGCCATCCTCGTGACTGTGGTATTAACAGAAAAACAACTCATGAATGCAGAGGAGGAAGGGCTGATGCCTGGACTGGGCTCTCTTTTTGATTCACCCCTCCTTCCAGAATTTGGAAAGTTAGTATCTGCTTTGACCAAAAGGCTATTGTTCCACCACAAAATAACCTCGGAACACTTTGAATATCAAGTTAACAAAATTCATTTCTAAAACTGAACCTAACAATGGACTTCACTTCTGGAGGAATTACACCCTGATGGTACTTTTATGATTTATCCAAGACTTAAAACAGATGTATTTGAAAATATTGTTTAATATGTTCATTAGTGATTTATATGTATCATGAATTCTCAGCCACATTTCATCCCATTAGGATAACAAATTGACTTCATGCCAGAAGCCCCCTAGAAATACGGAAGGATGCACACTTCCCTTCTATACCATTCACTTTAACCAAGATTTCAACCCTCAAATAAAATTATGTCACACAGCTTCCCCCGGTGATGATTTTGTGACTCAGGAATGCATGTGTTCTCTTACCCAACAATTCAAGCTGCTACTTCACCAGCATAATAAAGTTAAACAGACAAATCACATGACTCACAAGAGAAGGCATCCACTGTTCTTCCAATAACTGCCCCCAATCTACCTTTATTCAAACCAAACACAATATTCAGCTAACCACACAAACCCAAATCACCTGCCTAATACAAGCAGGCTTTTCATAAGAGGCAAAAGTCATGTAGAGGCTGGCAGAAAACATGTACAGAAGCCACATGTAGGGGTAAATATAACTGACTAACCAGAAAGGGGGGCTTTAAGAGTTATCACCATCTGGTTACATGAATAGAGATAACTGTTCTTGCGATGCTGTGTTTAAGTAAAAAAACCTCTTTTTGGGGTGCATGGGTGGCTAAGCCCTGAGCTCAGCTCAGGTCATGATCCCGGGATCGTGGGATGGAGTGCCAAGTAGGACTCTGTGCTCAATCCTCTGCCCCTCCCCAACTCATTCTCTCTCTCTCTCTCTCTCTCTCTCTCTCTCATAAATAAACTTAAAAATATATAAAAGTAAAAAAAATTCTTTTAATTCTTAATTCACTAATTGGCATCATGTTTGCTGTCTAAAAATGTTCCATGTCTCAGAGTGATAGCTCTGTTTCCCTTTCTCTATTTCCCTTTCTCTCAAAATTATTCCAAATGATAACTGAATAAAACCAAAGTGTTTTGTCAACAAAGATTACTTTTGTCAACAATTTAAAACAGAACTTCTTATCTTGGAATACCTAAAAATACAAAAACAAAACCCTCCACAACCACGTCATCTTTACCACCTGTAATCAATCTGCTTCCACATTTTATATGGGAGAATATTCCTACTAGGTGTATGAAATTTACTATGGTTAACTGCCATGTTTCATGGGAACCAAAATTCACATCTACTAAAGGGAGGTACAAACAGGAAGAATGACCAAAGTTATAGGTACATAATTTATTTCTTCTCCTACAATAGTAAGGGAAATTCTTGAGGGCTTTCCATAGGTTATTTTAAGGTCAACTTCTATTCTCATATTTACAAGACAATATTTTACTCATGCCAATATAAAAATTTTTTGAAGACCAGCAATATTTCCCCAGATGTGTTCTTTAGAAAATTTTTTGTGATATGTTAGTAAATGGCCTAGAGATAAATGGATCTTGCTCAACTAAGTTTGAAAGCACTAGATTAACAGATGTTTTTTTTACTTCAGATCTTCTCAGAAGACCTGACCGCTCAACCATTTAGTGAATTTAAAAAGCAATACACTGTGCAGAGTTTCACTTCTTATTTGATCAGGAAACCACTGCGTTGACTGTCCATTCTGTGACATTAGTGTTGTGTAGAACACACTTGGTAAATGCTATTATTCTATTTATTAGTGAGACAGATAAATATCTAACAGGTAAATTTCCAATGGCAAACATACACACTTTTATTCCTAGGATGTGGGTTAGAGATCATGAAACAGAGTAGCTCTATTCTTTGAATCATAATGCATAATAAGAGGTCTTTGGTCTATACATGTAGAAACAGAGTTATTCTAGGCAAGTTGATGGAAACTAACTTTAAGTCAATGAAGACTTAACTTTTTCCTGACAGTTTCCGTAGACTAATATGAAAAAGGCTCATGGGCCCTTTAATCCCCATCTTTGTAAAAAGGGAAAGCCAAAACAAAGGAAGCAGGATTTTAGGTAATAAGATTGTGTTTTGGCTCATAATGTTATCTAGAGTGAAGGGTTTTTTGGGAAAATGCAATACAACAGTTTAGTGATCACTGCAAAATTATTGAAATCATAAAATGAGAGTGAGGCATTAAATAAGTCAGCTGCCACCTTTAATATATAAAAAATTAGTTAACATCCAAAGTGTACCCTATGTTATTTATAAGGTTTGTCTTCACATTTAGAGGAAACCGTTGAAGTATGTATTTCCTTAGATAACACTTTAAAATACAGGCTAAAAATATGTTACAAATGTACAATGTATCTTGTTATATTAAGCTTCCACTTAAGTCACTTAATAGCGTGTGGCCTTGGATGAAGTACTAAACTTCATGTGCATCTCAGAGCACTCATAAGTAAAAAGTGAAAAATAACAATCACACACACACACACACACACAACACACACAGTTATTGCAAGGATTAAGGAAGTTAATAGACATAAAGTCTTTAAGACAATTCTTGTCATGGAATAAATTTTAAAACTACTTTAGATGTGATCATCATCATCATTTTTACATGCTAAGTCCTACGCTAGTCAGTGGGGATGAATACACCAAGAGCGAGACACACAAGTTCTCTGCTCTCAGAAAGTTAACAGTCCCTTGGGAGTGAGACATAAATAAAACAAAGAGAAAATGCAAATATAAATGCAGTAATGAAAACAATGCACTGCTATCACATTTTAGTAGGGGGGCTCACTGTAACTAGGTTGGTTAAAGAGAACACCTGAGAAGACGACGTCTCAACTGATATTTAAAAAAATATCAGCAATGCAGGGGTGCCTGGATGGCTCAGTCGGTTGAGCATCCAACTTTGGGTCAGGTCATGATCTCATGGTTCATGAGTTTGAGCCCTGCACGGGGCTCTGTGCTGACAGCTCAGAGCCTGGAGCCTGCTTCAGATTCTGTGTCTCCCTCTCTCTCTGCCGCTCCCCGGCTCAAGCTCTGTCTCTGTCTCTCTCAAAAATAAATAAACATCAAAAAAAATTAAAAAATATATCAGCCATGCAAAGAATCATGGACAGTACATTCCAGGTAGAAGAACAGGACATGGAAATGCCTTGAAACAGGAAAAATTTCAGAGAGCCAAGGTCCGAGCAGGAACAACAGACACAATCAAGCTGGGCTGATTAGAGGAGGATTTTCATGAAAACAACTACTTGCAAAATTGTGAGCAGGGAAGGCAGCAGCATGGGCCTCGTAATACATGAGCTCTTACCACCCCAAGCCAAAAAGATGAGAAAAGCCATGTGTTACCAGAACCCAGAAGGAAAGAGGTATCACATCAGGATGCCTTGAGAGGCCTTGACCAATTAAAGAATGGAGCCAGCCAGAAGTGCCAGGGAAGAAATAACCCCTCCCTCAGATCTCCAGCTAAGCCACGCTATTCATCCACCCAGGGACCACAAAGGCAAGAACCAATTATGTAGTGTATCAAGCGGAGCCTCCTGGGGCAGAGAGCAGGTTGGAGAAAGGAGAGAGGAACAACAGGAGCAAAGATAAGAAATACAGCCAGTGCTGTGAGTTAGAGTAAGTGAAAAAAATCTGGAATGAACAGAATATAGTGACTGAGGAGAGGAATGCCACAAAACGGGGTGGATAGGCAGGCAGGAAATGAATGACTCAGGGGCACCAAAGGATTTTAGATTCTATACCAAATGCAATGAGAAGTCACTGGAGGGTACTCCGAAGGGAATGATATGATCCAATATGTGTTTTAACTCAGTTTAATTTGTGAAAAGCAGACTGGAAGAGCAGAAGCAGAACTAGAGAGACTCACATGGAAACTATGGCAATTATCTAGGCAAAGTGCATTTTGGTGACTTGGATCAGCCTGGGAACAGTGGAGATGGAGAGAAGTGGGCACATTCCAGTTAAAGTAGGACCGACAGGACCTTCTCATGGATTGGATGTTTGGGTAACAGAAAAAGGGGGAACCAAAGCCAACTACTAATCTCTGGCTTGAACCACAGGGTTCACATCCCTCAATGGCCAGGCCTGGGCGGGAACAGATTTGGGAGGGGAGGGTAATGGGTTCCATCTTGGATATGGTAAATTTGAGATGACTCAGAGACATCAAGTGAAGATGGCAAATAAGCAACAAAATACCTAAGCCCTAGCTCAAAGAAGTGGACTGGCCTCGTGATAGAGTCATCAGAATGTGTTGGTAAAGACCAACATGCCAGGAAAATTGAAGAGATCACCTAGAGAGAGTGGATAAGAGGAAAGATGGTCTCTGATTTGCCCAGATCATTTTCACATATATCAGTTGAGTTTAAACCAGAAATATTTATAATTTCTTGTACCATAGACACCCATGATGGTACAATAAAACCTAGGGACCCCATTTCAGAATAAGTTTTCTCAAGGCATAAAGTGCTACGTGGGACAACTCAGGAAACCAATTATTTTGAAAAATACTTATTGAAATACAAAAATCTATAATAGAGTAAGTTATTTCTTTTAATGCATTAGATATCTACAGAGATGAGTCTAGTAACTAACATAAACTCAAAAGAGTGAGGAGCATAAATGATGTTTTCTAACACCTGTAACTGGAATACAGTGACAAAAAAAATGTTATTTCTGCTAATGACAGACACTGGCATTCACAGCCTATCATGCATGTGCCTATAATCAAAAGGAAGGCAATATTAAATGTTAGTAGAGGACACCTTCTACCCTTAAGGAGGTTACTGTGCTGGTCCGTGGGTCCGGGGAGGTGAGGGAGGGTGGAGAAGCCATACAAGTCACTGGACCATTGCACTGTTGGAGCAGCACACTGGTGGGGAAGGAGAGCTCACTGAGTGAAGGGAGACTGTGGAGGCCTTGGGAAGTCTCACAGACGTCTCTCCAGCCTTGTTAGCAAGGAAGTACGTGTTTGACATTGTAGACAAAGCGACAGCACAAAAACGTGTATGGAATCAGGGACAGAGCAATCAAATGCAGCAACAGCACAGTGACTCTGTGCACTGGCCTTATCCTCTGCATTATTTTTTTTCTCAGAAAGGCAGGGAAAATGCAGGTGACTCACAGCCCCCATGTCTTCCCCTCTCACAAACAGTATCCTGACCTGACCCACAGAACCAGAATATAAAGAATCTTTCGAACTTGCTAATTGGTCTGTATGGAACCTACTTCACCTAGATCACTGCAGGGTTTGGATCCTTACTGTATTCAGGTCTCAGCTCATATGTGACCTTGTCCATGAAGCCTTCCCGCACTGACCAATACCAAACAGTTTTTATCTCCATCACTCTCTCCATGCTTTTTCCCACAGCATTTACCACTGCTTGAAATTCTCCTCTGAGGAGGGGTGCCTGGGCGGCTGAGTCAGTTACACATCTGACTCCTGATTTTCGTTCAGGTCATAATTTCATGGTTCATGAGTTTGAGCCCTGCGTTGGGCACATGCTGAGCATGGAGGCTGCTTGGGATTCTCTCTCTCTCTCACTCTCTGCCCCACCCCCACTCATGCATCCATGCTCTCTCTCAAAATAAATAAACATTATAAAAAGAATCCTTTATTTAAAAAAATATATATTTCGAGGCAAGAACACAAGTATTGTCAGACTCCACCACAAGGAAGCTGCCTAAGGGCTGTGACTTCTTGTTCACAGCTATTTCCACAAGGGCTAGACAAGTGACTGGTGCACAGTAATAACTCACTAAATGTGTTGAGTAAATGAGTGAATCCACATATTGTTTAAGAATGTATTTGTCCTGGTGTGGTTGTAGCTGTGACTGCCACCCTGAACCACGTGCCCCTGTGTTCCTCAGTAACCATCCTGTATATGTGAACTACCACCCTTGCCCTTGTATATGCTACACAAAATGGCCCTTGGGGCTACACCTTCCCGTTCTGTCCCCATCTTGGGTTTAACTTCTTTGCCTTCACTCACTGAAAAGCTAAGACTGTGGAATAGAAACTCTCTTTAGATGCTGCACTCCAACATAACACTCTGCTTATCTCTGAGGGCAGCGGCACTGTCACACTCTACATCCCGACAGCGGGCTAGAATAGGACTTTGTCTCGCAATGCTATTGACCCTGCAACTGGAAAGCCCTTTAGCAAAGACATGAAGCGAAAGCCTCACAACACCACCAGGTCCTGCCTCTTCCCTGATGGCTCCATCCCTGCAGCCTCCGCACCTTCCTGTTCTCTGCCAACAGCATCTCTCTGGGTTTGTCTACTACATCCATTCCTTTATCACTTCCACTTTTAAATTTCTCTACATAGTGACACAAGTAAGAAAATGAGAACCTGCCGAGGTAGCACAATTGAGATAGAGAGTATAAATTCAAGAAAATACTGGGGCACCTGGGTGGCTCAGTTGGTTAAGCGTCTGACTTCAGCTCAGGTCATGATCTCAAGGTTCGTCGGTCCCAGCCCCACGTCGGGCTCTGTGCTGACAGCTCAAAGCTTGCACCCTGCTTCGGTTTCTGTGTCTCCCTCTCTTTCTGCTCCCCCCAACATCCACTGCTTGCACTCTCTCTCTCTCTCTCAAAAAAAAAATTAAAAATTTTTTAAATAAAAAAAATTCAAGAAAATATTTAGGAGGTGAAATATACAAGGTGGGTAACAGGCTGAGAACGGTAACAAAAGTAAAACAGATAAATAAAGTAAAACAGATAAATAAGAAATATAGAGAAGAATGTTCCATGTCACATAAATTAATGCAGTTCTGGATATTTAGGATGCTAAGTGCTTGCGATGTAACCACATAGACAAGCTGAGAAAGCAGTTAAGAATATCAATCCAGGAGCAGCTGGTGACTCTGTTGGTTGATCGTTCAACTCTTGATTTCAGCTCATGTCATGATCCCACGGTTCGTGGGTTAGAGCCCTGTGTCAGGCTCTGCACTGTCAGTGCTTGAGATTCTCTCTTGCCCTCTCTCTCTGCCCCTCCCCTGATTGCTCTCTTCCTCTGTCTCTCTAAATAAAACAAACTTTAGGAAAAAAAAAAACAAGGAATGTCAATCTAAGAAGTTGGGAGTCATGAACATTTGGAGGTGTACATTGGGCCATAGAAGTGGATTATGTTGCCCAGAAAAATAACAGCACACACAGCTGTGGGTTGAGTATGGGAAGCTAAAACACCAACATTTAGAATTATTATGATTTTGTTATTAAAAGTCAAGGTTTTGTGTACTACCAATGCAGAGATCTCTGGAAAAGAAGGAAAAAAAGAAGTTGATTTAGGGTGGGTACCATGATTATTTTTTTGCTCTAAAGTGCATTTCTTATGTAATAGGATAGCTCCTGGTGATCAAATACACTTTTTATTTATTTATTTATTTTGAGAGAGAGAGAGTGGGTTAGGGGGACACACACAGAGAGAGAGAGAGAGAGAGAGAGTGAGAGAATCCCAAGCAGGCTCTGCACTGTCAAGGCAGAGCCCGATGCTGGGCTAGAACTCATGAACCGTGAGATTATGACCTGAGCTAAAATCAGGAGTCAGATGCTTAACTGACTGAGCCACCCAGGTGCCCCAGATCTGCGGTAAACTTTAAAATAAACTAGTATCTGAGCCGCTGTCATAGGACAGTAAAACATATTCTTAGGCAAGGCAACTGAAACTTCCCACTGCTTGTCAGCCAAAACCGTGTACCAAAGCAGAACATAGATCAAACTGCATTATATCATCAAGTGTTCAGCACTACTTTTTGCCAAGTGCCACCTTTTCAAGTCTTGCTTCTGACAGGGAACACTTTCTAGCAAGGCCGTCAAAATTCATGACTGTAAAAGCAGAACATTCCAAGGTTCCCTGGTGCTTCTTGGCTTTCGCACAGAATATGCTCTCTGCATGGAAACTTTTCTCTCCATTCTTCCCTCTCCCATCCCTTTATAATCGGCCAAACATCCCTTCTGTGTCATCCATATGCCTACCTTTAACCATTGCTCGTTCATCACGTTTAGCTGTCTGTGACCTAGGGGTCTCATGTTTCCTGCTATCTTTCATGAAACTGCGGCAGACTAATTTGTTAGCTGGCAAGCAGAGGAAAATCTCAGACTCTTCATAGATCTTGAGAGAAGGAAGGATCAGCATGTCCAAAAAACCTAACAAAATATCTACCTGCTTTCTGTCACCTGATATTGCATTCCATTCTCTGGATTGACTCTATACCTTGCTAAGCTCCAAAGAGTCTTAGAGGAAAAACCATAAAAATAATTATCCCATAGGAAAAAAAAAAAGATTCTAAGGATATAATGAAAAGGCTACTGTTGAGCCACTAGTGAAAGAAATGGCAACTTAATAAGGGTCTGGAATTAGCCAAGGTAAATTTGCCTTGATCACATTACCTTGACACCAGTATTTCTGTTCTGGCTTAACCATATTTATATTTTCAGTATTCATTCTGGAATTTCTCTAAATTCACCAGCCTCAACACTGCAGAAAATACCTATAAACCATGTGGGTTTTTTTTCAACTTTTTAAATTATTTTGAGAGAGACAGAGACATCACGAGTGAGGGCAGAGCAGAGATAGAGGGAGAGAGAAAATCCCAAGGAGTCCGCACTGGCAGATGTGGAGCTCGAACTCACAAAACCACGAAACTAAACTGAGCCAAAACCAAGAGTTGGGCACTTAACCGACTAAGCCACTCAGGCGCCCCCCTTTTTTTCAACTTTAGATAAAACAACCTCTTTTAACTTGATTTATTACCAAAATCCTTTTGCAGCTTCAAGAAAGCTTTGATTTCTAACATTTTAGTATGTTTTGATCTTGATTTAAGGAGGTGAGTTCCTAAATCATCAAGCGTGCTTAATCAGAAGAATGAATACTGCCTGGCAAGTATATAGGTCTTTATTCGTACTGAAAAAATTTTAAATTACTATTAGTTTATAGAATAATGTTAGTAAAAAAAAACAAATTCTTCCGGGGCACCTGGGTGGCTCAGTCAGTTACTTTTCTGACTTCGGCTCAGGTCATGATCTCACGGTTACTGAGTTCAAGCCCCGCAGAGTGCTCTGTGCTGACAGTGTGGAGCCTGCTTTGGACTCTATGTCTCCCTCTCTCTCTCTCTCTCTCTCTGCCCCTCCCCTGCTCTCACTCTGTCACTCTCTCTCTCAAAAAAATGAATACACATTAAAAAAAATTCTTCCCAGTAATATTTTTTATTTATCATTAAAAAGCTCCAAATACTTCATGGGTATTATTATAATTGATGCTTACATTACCTTTAGGAAATGAATAAGCACATAAGTTATTTTCTCTATTATATAATTAGGGATCTAGCAATCAGTTGTTTTCCTAAGGAACACAGCTTTCTAAACTATGTATAGAACTCAAGATTTGACCACAGTGCCTATATCTGGACAGAGTCTATAACAAGGCCCCAAGGGTGGTATGATAGAAGAGTTTCTACAAGTCTTAACAGCTTTCTGAAATATTTACATTGAAAGCCTGTATTTATGCTTCTAAACACCATGAATTTGGCAGTCATGCTCAGGTAAATATTTCTAGCATTCTGTATATGGGAAAGTATACATGTGTCAACACTGTAGTGATGAAATGTGTGTTCCAGGCACCCCAAAATGTGTTTTTTAATAAGTTAATTAACCAACAAATTAATTTCCACTATAACCCTTTAAAGATTTCTCTAGGATTTCAGCTCAGTGGTCTGGGGGTTCTCTGTGGCTAACATCAAGAACTCTTTGGCTCTGTGGCTCAGCAGAACTTGTGAACTTCTGGTCAGAAAGATGGAAATTTAAGAAAGAGAGAAGAAACCTTACATTAGTCTCAGCAAGAGTGAGGGAGAGTGTGTCCAAACTGTATCTCAGGGTGTGGTCCTGGGGAACGCACCTGCAACAGTTGATTCTGGGATCAGTGGATTTCAAGAAAGAAAACACCAAGTTGGAATTGTAGAACTTGCTACCCTGGCAGGAAGGACCTCTACGGGTAGTAGCAGATGGAGCACTAGAATCTCTGGCACACATGGCAGTCCAACTGCCAAAATTCTCCGGGGCCCTGGGGCTTCTGGATGGTTAAGCGTCTGACTTCAGCTCAGGTCATGATCTCATGGTTTGTGAGTTCGAGCCCCGCATCCGGCTGTGTGCTGACGGCTCAGAGCCTGGAGCCTGCTTCAGATTCTGTGTCTCCCCCTCTCTGTGCCTCTCCCCTGCACATTCTCTCTCTCTCTCTCTCTCTCTCTCTCTCTCTCTCTCTCTCAAAAACAAAACAAATAAACATTAAAAGAAAAAAAAGCTCTCCAGAGCCCTAAACTAGGATATTATGCAAGTGGAAGAAAAAACATTAGCTGGTGCATTGTGTGAATTATCTGAGAAATAGGAGAGACATAGTAACAATAAATAACACAATGCAATTGGGTGATTATTACTAAGAATGATTGATATTCTGAGGAAAGATCAAGAAAAGCTAAGAGGGATTAGTCACTGACAGATAGTTAAGTGAAAGTCAGAGGGCCTCCTTGCTAGCTCACAGTCACTTATCTCTTTCAGAGGGCAGAAAAAAGTTGGAGGCCAGGCCCAAGACTTAGTATCCGGAGTAGCTCAACTCCAAAGAAGGTTAAACCGTCCACCAAAGCAGTTAGTTCTGCTCTGCAAAATTGAGAGCTCTCTGTGGAAGAATGCGACCCAAACAGCTCTCTAGGGGATCCAGAGCACAAAAGGCTCCACTGAGTGCCCACACTGCAATGTAAGAACTCAGTTACTTGGGTCTATCAGACTTCATGCTATAAAAGAATTTGGTGGTGGGGCGCCTGGGTGGCTCAGTTGGTTAAGCGTCCGACTTCAGCTCAGGTCATGATCTCGAAGTTCCTGAGTTTGAGCCCTGTGTCGGGCTCTGTGCTGACAGCTCAGAGCCTGGAGCCTGCTTCGGATTCTGTGTCTCCCTCTGTCTCTGCCCCTCCTCTGCTCATGCTCTGTCTCTCTCTCTCAAAAATTAATAAATGTCAAAAAAATTTTTTTTGAAAAGAGTTTGGCAGTGAGAAAAGATGACACAGGGAATTTGTGAAAAGCTCCAGTGACATCACAATGCAAACTTCTTCAACAAGCCATACTCTCTGTAACACACAGCTACAATCCTAATTCCACACAAGCTTTTAATATTTTGCTTTAACTTACTTTTAGAATATAGATTTCTGGGCTTCTATATTGTTTTCATGGTTATTCATTTTAAAAGCTGAATAATTTCCTGTTAAGTTCACATAATATAATTTACCTTTATGTTATTAAAAATGAGGGGCACCTGGGTGGTTTAGTCGGTTAAGTGTCTCTTGATTTCGGCACAGGTGATGATCTCACAGTTCATGTGCTGGAACCCTACATAGGGCTCAAGGCTCAAAGCCTGCTTGGGACTCTCTCTCTCTTCCTGTCTTTTTGCCCCTCCCTTGCTTGTGTGCTCTCAAAATAAATAAATTTTTTTAAAAGCCCATTTATGTGTGTTTTTTGTTGCTATTACATACAATAAATACTTTGATGAACCTTTGGCACATGTAACTTTATATTAATTTGAATTATTTCTGTAGCTTTAAATACCAGCAGTAGAGTGTTGGAGACAAACACATGAACATTTCTATGTCTCTTGATTATTATCATTATCTTATTTTATCTGCTCTCCAAAATTCTTGTAGCAATTATAGTAATTTAAACCATTTCTATAGGGCATCAAATACTCAAAAAATGAAGTAACTTATCCCCTCAAAAAAAGAGCTTCATCAGTAACACAACTGGTATTAGAATCACATCTTGACTAGCATGATATTAATTTATTGAGTATACACTTAAACATACAAGAAAAAAATGAAATCATGGGCTTGGTTTTTCCAGGAAGAAAGTAGATTTTCCTCAATCCCAAGGATAAGAAGAACTTAATTTGATGATGTTTCTTCAGCATGAAATACTTTTTCCTAATCTTCTCCTTACTTAGAAATTTCTACCCATTCTTCTTTAAAAGGTTTTTTTAAATGTTCATTTTTGAGACAGAGAGAAAACGTACAGGTGCGTGTGTGTGTGCGTGCGCGCGCGCGCACACACACACACACACACACACACACACACACACACACACGTGAGTGGGGGAGGGGCAGAGAGAGAGGGTGACAGAGAAGCCCAATATGGGGCTTGAACCCACAAACCATGAGATCATGATCTGAGCCAAAGTCCAACGCTCAACTGACTGAGCCACCCAGGACCACCTACCTATTCTTCTTTAGAGAAGAACTCAAAATTTAATTTATGGAAGAAATCGCTCTTTACCTCCAGATTAGCTTAGGTTTCCTATAAAACACTGTCATTCCAGACTAACTTCCTCTTGTAGAATCTATCACAACTATTATTAAATCATTAATAATTAATTACTTTCCTAATACAACATAAGCTAGTTTCTGTCTGTCTTGTTCTCCACTAGATCTATAATATCTACAACAGTGCTGTACATACAAAATTGCTCAATGTTTATTGAATAAATAACCAATACATGGATAGTAGGACGGATGGTCAAATTATTATTTAAGCAGTACTGAATGACGCTCACCAAAAATACTGTTAGCTCTCTTTTTTCTAAAAATCTATAAGGAAACTTGGCTTCAAGATGATGCATTTTTATAAGGCCTTTTCCTTTATTGACTCCAAAAATCATGGTGAAATGACAGTAGAAGTATACTATAAACAATAAAATACAGCACAAAAATAGAAAATATGCCACTGATGAAGGAAAAATTTTCTGGTGGACAGAATGTACATGATAGTGTAATGGCAGACAAATCAGATCAGACGAAGTGACTACCCAAAGCATTAACAGAAGACTTTTGTAGAGATGGGGGTTGTTTAGCCTGGTAAAGACCTGAAAAGATTTCAAGCTTGGAGTTGGCAGATATTGAAAATAGAAATGGGGTATAGGGAAGCACCATGTGTTAACTACAAGGTTACAGCCCTCAAAAGCTGAAGAGAAAGATTTTCCTACTGGCCAATCATGACATGAGTGTTAAGAAAGGGGAGAAAGGCAACTGAAAGCCTGCAGTGACTCTATACCTCCGTGGTAGACCTGTGGGGATTCATTGGGTGGAATTTGAGAAACTTAACAGATGAACATAGGGAAAGGGAAGGAAAAATAATATAAAAACAGAGAGGGAGGAAAATGAAAGGAGACTCTTAAATACAGAGAACAATCTGAGGGTTGATGGGGGTGGGTGTGTTAAATGGATGACAGACCTGAAGGAGGGCACTTTTCAGGATGAGCACTGGATGTCATATGCAAGAGATGAATCACTGGGTTCTACTCCTGAAGCCAAGACTACACTGTATGTTAACTAACTTGAGAACAAAAATAAGTTAAAAAATGTAAAAGGGAAGCAAAGCAGCTTCACCCATAAATAAACCATGTTCACATGTTCCCCACCAGAGGGCAGAATGCTTACGTTGGCAGCTGGCACAGATGAAGGCGTGCCCAAATGTTCCCCAATTTTGTGACAAAAAGGTAGACTGCTGGGTGACAAAATCCACGCACCTGAAGAAAATTCACATCCAGGCATTCTACTGAGGGTGAAGTCTTGAGGATATGCAGATATTTGAATGGTGACTACTATCTGTCCATGCTAAACAGCAGAAGACTTTGTCTATAACCAGGAGTGGTCACACAAGGACAGCCACACTGTTTCACAAAAATAACAACATGAAAAAGAAACATTCAGTTTTCAAGTTTTAAAAACAGACTCATAGGCCAAATACCAATATTGTAAAGAACAGATGATAATACTATTAAAAAGAAACTAGTTTTACGCTAAGAGAGATTAAAGAAGATTATTAGTGAAAGTCTTTTTCTGTCTAAGATTTAGATGGGAGGAAAGAATATTGTGTTCACCAAAATAAATAAATAAATAAATAAATAAATAAATAAATAAATAAATAAATAAATAAAAATGCTGGATACTTTCTCTTTTTTTTTAATTCTAATTTTTGGGGGTATCTGGGTGACTTAGTTAAGCATCTGATTTTTGGTTTTGGCTCAGGTCATGATCTCACGGGTTGTGACTTTGAGCCCCCAAGTCTCTCTCTTTCCCTTTCTCTCTGCCCCTCCCCTGCTCATGCTCTCTCTCTTTTTTTCTCTCTCTCAGTAAATAGACTTCAAAAAATAAAAATAAAATTCTAATTTTTCTTGATCCTGTCGAAAAGCTGCATTTGCAATGAAATCAAATAACCTAAAATTTAAGGGAGGAAAGATACCTCCTCAGAGAAATGGGATATAAGCCTTGACTCATCTGTAGCAGAATATGGAAGGAAGAAATTCAGGTATCAAGGAAGGAGGTTATAAGAGTTTCAGGATCCAGGTAAATTTATTTTAATTGCTCTATCAGTCAGCATTCTCCAGAGAAACAAAACTAATAGGAGAGTAAGAAAGGGAAAGAGAGAGAGACTGTGTTTAAGGAACCCAATCACACAATTATGGAGGCTGACAATTCCAGAATCTGCAAAATGGACCAGCAGGATGGAAACCCAGGGAAAAACCGATATTGCAGTTCCAGTACAAAGTTGTCTGATGGCAGAATTCTCTCTGTCTCAGAAGAAGTCAGACTTTTGTTTCATTCAGGCCTTCAACTGATTGGATGAGGACAAGCCATATAATGGAAGCCAATAGGCGCATGCAAAGCTCACCTATTTAAATGTCATTCTTCTCCAAAAACACTCTCATATGAAACATCTAGAGGGACATTGGGCCACATATCTGGGCACTGTAGCCCAGCCAAATTAACGCATAAAATTACCGATCACAATTGCTAAAGGCTGAGAGAACAGAACTCTGGGAAGCTATAGACATAGGCCATTTAGTTTCTGCTCTTTTCCATTGACCTCCGCTATGTGTTCATGAAAAAGACTAGAGGACAGTGGGAGGCTGAGGAAAGCCTTCCTTGGTGGGCAGGTCTATAGAAATAAAGAGATGGTCATTGCAAGAAAAGCCTGAAGCCTCAAGAAGAAGCTCTTCCCTATGAAACAAAATCCTGAAGTACTTTAAACATGAAAGGAAGTCCTGTCACCCTGGGGCAAAGGTGAAGACTCACTACAGCTGCAAGAAAGTTAAGAGAGGGGCGCCTGGGTAGCTTAGTCAGTTAAGTGACCAACTTCGGCTCAGGTCATGATCTCATGGCTTGTGGGTTTGAGCCCCGCATCAGGCTCTGTGCTGACAGCTCGGAGCCTGGAGACTGTTTTGGATTCTGTGTCTCCCTCGCTCTCTGCCCCTCCCCCACTTTCACTCTGTCTCCTGTCTAAAATAAATAAATGTAAAAAATTGTTTAAAAAAAAGTAAAAGAGAAAATCCTACCCCTGACAGGAGAGCAACACATATTCCTGGGGCCAGAATTTCATACCAATAGAATCCTGTACCAATCCAATACATACTTATGAGGAAAGGCAGAAACATTGAACTAACACAAAATCTGCAAAATATACAAGGCAGAGATTGGCTGCCACAGAGACAAGAAGCAGGAGCACAAGGGCACTTGGTTGGCTTAGTCTGTTAAGCATCTAACTCTTGGTTTCAGCTCAGGTCATGATCTCATGGTTGTGAGTTCACTCCCCACATAGGGTTTTGGGCTTGTAGCGTAGCTCACCTTGGATACTCTGTCTCCCTCTCTCTCTGCCCTTTCCCCATTCTTACTCTCACTCATCTCTCAAAAATAAATAAATATTTAAAAAAGAAAGTCTATAAAAAACCTTACCAACAAATAAAATTTAAAAAAAGAAGAAGAACCAGGATCACAGAGGAAACTCCACCTCTGAGGCCCACGGACACAGGGCCTACTTAGGACTCTGGCTGGAGGCTGGATCAGGACAAGAGACCACAGCCCTCTCCTGACATAAGCAGGCTAGAAGACACCCAGGCATGCAACATTTCTGGAGGAGAGGGAAGAATGTGGAGAGAGACACTGGAACACAAGAAAGAATGAAACCTGAGGGTACAAGGAAGTATCAAGAAGAACTCTGCAGCAAACCAGATTCAACTTCAACATGAGGAAACAATAGAGCTATTTGAAGCTGGTGTTGCATCAAGAGTAAATACAACAACAAAAATTTCCAAACTCAGCTCACTTCCTGACAACATAGACCCAACGCCTTATACTAAGGGCACAGCCAAAGAGACCACCCATGTCCAGGCATAAATACCATTTCAGTCAGTCTTTCCTTGCTACACATTATATCTACTGTCTGATAAAAATTAGGAGACACATACACAGCAAACAACTCACTGTCAAGAGATGAAAAAAATAAACAGAATTGGGCTCAGAGATTACTCAAATACTCAATTCTATAATAAAGGATGGCAGAGGGGAGGAAAAAAGAAGGTATAAAAAGCAATTTTAATAACTGAAAGCCAGTCTTCACATTTTAAGGGATCTTTACATGCATAGCATAATGAATTTGGAACAAGCCAAGCCTAGATTCATCCTAACAAAACTCAGAATGCCAGGTGTGAATTAAAGTGTTTAAAATCACTGAAAAAGAAAAATAAGTTTACCTTCAAAAGTATAAAAATAAGATTTGCATTTGCATTTTCCGTCAGCATTATTGGAAACTAGAAAATGTAGCAGTCTTAAAAATTCTGAAAGCAAGAGATTTTAGAGCTAGAACTCTACATTCAAAATATCAGATTTGATTTTGAAAGCAAAAGATAGACATTTGCAGCTATAAAAGGATAAAGATGACTGAAGGAATACCCAAGAACAATTTTTTAAAACATGAAATCTAATAGAGGGGAAGTGAGAGATCTGAGAAACAATGACACGAACTCAGGGGAGAATTGACAAGAAGTTGTAGAATGATACCTTTTGGGCATGTTTAGAGCGCAGTCCACTCCAAACAGAGTAAATACTCGGTATGATTAACATGCTGCATATTCTAAATTGTAATCTATATTTTAATTATATCACCAGGTGATTTGAATCCATGTCGGAGTCTGAGAAACATTAGTGTGAGTGCTCTATTTTGCTAGTTTACCATACCACAAGTCAATTGATAAACTCAACAGTTGATACATCGAGAAGGCAAGGTTCAAGGATGACATTTAGAACCAGGGGCAGAGGGAGTAACAAGTAGAACTAACTGAAAATAGAAAATTTCAACAGTTATTATATATAAAAAGAAAGATTATAAGATGAAGTAGAAGTAAATTTTCACTTTTCATATTCCACTCTTGGAAAAGCTTGTATTTAACTATGTAAGTATGTTATTTTTATAGCTATTATAAGGATATAAGGATGGGAATCCCAATGATTGCAAAATACTTATAGTTCCACAACTGTTTTAAACCTCCATTAACTATTTGACTTTGTTAAATTAAATTTGGTGTACTAGACCAGATAATTGTTATATTCAAATCGTGTTTACACAAAATAAATACTATTAAAAACAAGCATAAAAGATTTACAACTATAGTTAAAATTCTATTTCTTTTTAAAGTATTCCATGCAACAAAATTCCATTTTGGTTCAACAAAAGTCTTTGGCAGTTTCTTAGATTTGATTGGAATAGAATTAGGCTTGGAAAAGTTTGCCTTTGGGAATGAAAAACAATTATTGTTGAAATATAACTATTCATTGTTTGTATCACAACACAATAAAGTTTCAAATAATAGGCCATTATTTCCATATATTCACAAATTGAAAGTAGTAGCTGGAGCCCTGGAATCCATGTTTAAATCAGAGTAGTTCTAAAATGAGATCAATCCCAATGCTCTACTCTAAACCCTAAAATGAATTTACCATCTCCTTGTCTTTATTATTGAAACAAATAATGCCATTCATAATGTCCTGGAGTTAAAAGTACACACAAATATGTTTTAGTAGTCAGCTGTGTTATAATAACAAACAACTCATAAATCTCAATAGGTTCTGAATCCTACCAATAGAATCCTATACCAACCCAACACCTACTTATGGGGAAATGTGCCCAAGAATTTTGTTACAACAACAAAGCTTTATTCCTCACTGTTGTTTTATGTTGGCAGCTGTGGGTCTCTGCCTCCCATATCCTTTTACACAAGGATCCAGGCTGAAGGGGAGACATTTACTTGCAACATGTAATTCTCAGAGAAGGGGGAAAGATAACCAGAGAATTGGTGGGAACAGACACAATCAATGGCTGTTGAAGATTTGTGTTTGGATGTGGTATATTTCACCTCTGATCACACTCCCTTGGCCAAAGCCCAGTGTCTGCGGGACAGGAATCTCTATTTCACCAGTACACACAGCAAGTTGCATAGATATGGATGGGAATCATAATCATCTTTCACAACAGAGAAAGAAATGGGGAACGCTAATATTCCATAATCCTTTTCTTTCCCTTGAACTTCACAGTCTGTCACACTTACCTGGGAGATATTCTGAGGTCGTATGCCAGATGATGAAGTATTCCACAGAGGAACTGGAAAGCTGGAGGTATTGAATTCCTGTAGAAAGTATGGCTGAGTAAATTGAATAATGAAACATTTTTAATCTTAACTCAACAAAAATTCTGCATTTTTATTAAACTGATGCCATCTCAATTTATCTTTTAATTATATGGTGAAATAATAGATTTATGATTATTTCTTTATGGAAGTTTTATAAGGACAATAAAAATAAGAAATATAGGACATGTTTCAATTAATCATGGATTAAACTGGGAGCCAAATTTGGCATGAGATGAGTTCTAACTATCGATTTTTCAGTTGAGGAGAAAGAGCTATTTAATTCCCATCAGATCTATGCAAAACAGACAGCTCTGAAAAGAATTCTGTGTGAAACATTAGAATTTGTCAGACTATGTGATTTTTCTCCATTTGTATGCAGAGTATATGCAAGCCAGACTGTAGACTCTGGAACTTTGTCAATATCATTGTACCATATTTATTAGTAAGTTTGCCTGCACCTCTTATCCAAAAAGCTATCATCTTCAGTCAACAGAATGGCCAGTGTTAAAATTCTGACACTACTGAACAAGAAATACAAAGGGTAAATGTTTTCACCTGGATAGAGCATATACAGTAGGAATAAAAACATGTTGCAACAGTTACTTAATGATTTTTATTATAAAATTCAAAGGTTAAAGTGTACTTGTTGTTATTATACATACACACACACACACACACACACACACACACACACATGCACACGCACGCACTGGAGAAGGTATTGACTGCTCTAAATAAAAAGTAAAAACTCTAGGAATAAAACTGGACCAAACTGACAGTCACTTCTATTTTATTATTTTGTATTCAAATACAAAGCTGCAACAGCTGAGGAAAATGCCCTTTTCCTCTTGAATTTTAAGGCAAAATACTCAATGTACATAAGCTTGCCAATATAAAACCTTATGACACAGACCTAATTTCATTGTCTTGTCATCGTGAGTATTATAATGGACAAAAATAACCTTGATCAAGGGAAAGTCCATGGGGTAGGGATGGGACAAACCAAAATTTTTGAGAAACTGCAAAAATGGGCAATAAAAATAACAACGTAGCTTTCCCAACCCTATTTCATTTTGTAAAAATTTCATATACACGGAGAACATTTCAAAAAGTTTTTGGCATGAGGAGCATTATATTGCAAACAGCCTTCTATTTGAATCTCAGTCCTATATTTATAGCTATGGGAAAGTCAGTTATGCTGTTTGAGCTTCATGTATTAAATGAGGAAAGGTAAGACATACATTGAAATAATGTAAGAATTCGAAAGAACACAGGAAGCCTGGGTGGTTCAGTTGGTTAAGCATCTGACTTTGGCTCAGGTCATGATCTCACAGTTGGAGTTTGAGCCCCGTGTTGGGCTCTGTGCTGACAGCTCAGAGCCTGGAGCCTGCTTCGGAGTCTCCCTCTCTCTGACCCTCCCCTCCTCACGATCTGTCTCTCTCTCTCTCTCTCTCTCTCTCTCAAAAATAAATAAACATTAAAAAAATTTTAATAGAAAAAAATGAATTAGAGAGAATGCATAGCATAGTTTTGGGCACACAAGTGGAATTCAATTTTTGCAAGTTTTCATGGTTGTTATGGTTGTCTTTAATGTTTATTAATATGAAAAAGTATTCAACCTTCAAGAAGCTACTCTAGTGCCTATTTTAAAGAATCCATTCAAAACATTTTGGGAATATGAGCTATGCAAGACAATGTGTTAAGCGCCAAGCAAGGTACCAAAAAAGGGTACCTTTTTTCCCTGTTGCGAATGTGGGGTTGAAAAGCAAGGAGAAGACTTAGCTAGAAAAAACACCAGAGCTATCTGGATGTCACTTTTGTGACCGAATACAGAGTTCTGTGCATTCTGGATGTTTCAGCAGGCATGGGTAAGGCAGTGCATTTTTTCTTTCTCAGTGCATTGTTTGATCACAGGAGATGTGGCACAATGAGAAATAGATATTTGGTCTTTATCCCTAGTTCCTGACACAGAGCTCTTATACCCTATGTAATTTCCTGAGTGACAGGAGCACCTTTTGATCCAATGAGGTGACTCTTGATGCACCTAGGTAGCTTCCGGATGGGGGCTGGTGTCCAGAAAGACAAAGGCATGGTTAGAGGGTTTCGGTCCCACCCCTCAGTCACTGGAGAAGGGAGAGAGAGTGGAGATTTAGTTAGCACCAGTGGCCAATTATTTAATTCATTATGTCTGTGTAATGCAACCTCCATGAATGCCCTGTAAATGATGGTTTGTAGAGCTTCCCAGTTGGTGGACATATGGAGGTGATGGCAGGGTGGCACACTCTCCTTCCCACATACCTTACCCTATCCATCTCTTCCACCCAGCTGGTTCTGAATTTCTATCCTTTATAATGATAGAATTATTATAGCATTAAAGTGTTTTCCTGAGACCTGGGAATTGTTCCAGCACATTATCAAACTTGACGGAGGGTCACAAGAATCCCCAATCTATAGCTAGGAGGTCAAAAGTACAGGTAGAAATTTGGGACTTGCAATTTGTACCCAAGGCAGGAGCAGTCTTGTGGGCCTGAGTTCTTATTCTATGGGCTCTGCATTAACTCCAGATAGGTAATAGAATTAAATCGTATGACACCTGGTTCATGTCCAGAGCGTTGAGAGAATTGGTTGTTAATGGGGGGCAGGGGGGACCTCCACCTATTTGGTGTCAGAAGTTTTAAAGGGAAAGAAGGTGGAAATAGTGTGTAAAAAAAACTAGTATAGCAGATATTCCAGCTGAATCATATTCTTTTGAAAGAAGTGAAATACTAGGTACATAGAATTCGAAAGCAATTTGATGAACAGTAGGATACAAAACGATAGGATTTTTAAATTATTTTTTAATGCTTATTTATTGTGAGAGAGAGAGAGAGAGAGCATGCGCATGAACAGGGGAGGGGCAGAGAGAGAGAGAGAGAGAGAGAGAGAGAGAGAGAGAGAATCCCAAGCAGGCTCTATGCTATCAGCACACAGCCTGATGCAGGGTTCAAACTCACGAACTGTGAGACCACGACCTGAACCGGAATGAAGAGTGGGACGCTTAACTGATTGAGCCACCCAGGTGCCCACAAAATGATGTGTTTTTTTTTTAAATGACTTTGTTTAATCTTGGAATTTTAATGGTGTTTTGAATTCCCAAGGGGGTTAGGAGTAGGGTGAGACACTGTTCATGTGATATCTAGACATTATTAACAATAGGATGAATCAAAACTGGAACAAGGGTAATGAATAACAATAATGGGGGACCCAAGGAAGTGTTAAACTCTTATCTATGGTTTTGTCTACATTTTAATCTTTCCCTTCATAATCTTTTCTGATCTGTTTGTACACATACAACCCATCATTAAACACTACACTGGCTTGTATTTTATGCTGAAATTGTAATGAGCAACATCCCAAGTCAGCACCACTGACTGCCAAGGATAGCCAGATCTTTCAGGACCCGCCCAACACGCCAACTTTAAAATAAAGTGCAGGGGCGCCTGGGTGGCGCAGTCGGTTAAGCGTCCGACTTCAGCCAGCTCACGATCTCGCGGTCCATGAGTTCGAGCCCCGCGTCAGGCTCTGGGCTGATGGCTCAGAGCCTGGAGCCTGTTTCCGATTCTGTGTCTCCCTCTCTCTCTGCCCCTCCCCCGTTCATGCTCTGTCTCTCTCTGTCCCAAAAATAAATAAACGTTTGAAAAAAAAAATTAAAAAAAAAAAAAAGATTTGCTATTATAAAAAAAAAAAAAAGAAAAAGAAAAAAAAAGAAAATAAAGTGCAAATGTCACATGGGCATATAAGGAATAGTAATAAGAAGAGAATTGTCTGGAAAAGAAACATTTGCCTAATAACGGCTTTACAAGTTTTACTTGAATTCAGTGATAGAACAGATTTTAATTATGTCTAGAATTAGTCTAAAGAAAGATAATCTTGAAAGGTGCTCTTTCACAATTATGTGGGGAATATTATACATGGTTTGAAGAATGAAGGGACTAAACTACTTCTGATATTTCTTGATACGTGAAATCGTTTCATATTTATCTAATTAACACATAAAACATGCCAACAGATTAAAATCCCACAGTATGCACTCCCATTAACCAGGCTGGCTGACATCCTATTGAGTACATAAGTAGCAAATTTGACCCACAGATAAACAAAAGATTATAGATGCACTTTCTAAGAAGCTTTCAAACTAATGAAGAAAAACAGAAATTAAAGAAATAGACCTAATAATAGAACATTAATTCACTGTCTAAAATGATAAGTCAGCATCTCTTGTATCAACTTGTTGTAATTAACACGAAGAAAGTTCATATGCTCATTTAAAGAGCCAAACTAGGGACACCTGGATAGCTCAGTGGTTAAGCAGTGGCTCAGGTTATGATCTCATGGTTCATGGGTTAGAGCCCTCCCTGCATGGGGCTCTGCCCTGACAGTGTGGAGCCTGCATGGGATTCTCTCTCTCACCTTCCTTCTCTGCCCCTCCCCCACTGGGGCGCGTTCTCTCTCTCTGTCTCTCTCTCTCTCTGTCAAAATAAGTAAGTAGACTTTAAAAATAAATAAATGAGAGCCAAACTATAAATAATATAAAACTTGGTTGTCTGAGTGCCTTAGATCAATATTTTTTTGCCACTGACTAACTTTGTACCAAAAAAAGAAATCTTAGCCACATTTTTGTTTGTTTGTTTGTTTTGAGAGAGAGTGGGAGAGCGAATGGATGGGGGAGGGGCAAAGGGAAAGGGAGAGAGATAGACAGAATCTTAAGCAGGCTCCACACCCAGCGCAGAGCCCAACCACAGTTTCTAATAAAAAGCTAAAATGATGGGAGCGAGAAGATCCCTAGGAAATGTGACATGTAAAGGGAATTATGTTTTAAAAGTTTGACTCCTATTTTAAAAGCTCTTATTACCTACCACTGACATATAGTACCAGAGAAATCTTTTCTTTTATTAGATAAACATAAGGCCACAAATCCATCACTGGAGAGTGTGTTTCTGTAAGCCACTTCACTCAGAGTGTGTGCTAGGATTTTTCTATTCATGCCTATTCTCTCCTCTCTTCCTCGCCTCTTCCTGATCTCAAGTGTTCATCTACAAACACTCACCCACTATTTCTAGTAAAATATTCTGTGGTTTACAACTTTTATACAAAATATTTGTCTTTCAGAGGACAATGATGGAAATGAAAATAAGAATAGAAAAAGATGAGTGTAGGAACTACTATAACTATGAGTAGTCATTGTTAAACAACGCTACCTGTAAATACCATCAAGATCATTGCTCTTGAGAAAGCTGGAAACTAAAAAGGAAAACCATTCCCAAACATAAAAATAAAACCCAACAATGAAAAATATGTTTAATTTATAAATAAAAGTAATTAATATCTTTGAAGAAGTAATTAAGAACAAAAATCTGCTGTATAAGGAAAATCAAAATTGCATATGGAAACCAATTGTTCTAGAAGATTATATAAAAGAAACAAAAGTATACATTAAAAATTAATGAGTACTTATCAAGTATTACGTCAGCAGCAAGGATACTAATTTTGACTATGACAGTGGGGTAGTTTGCTGTTTTTTGTTTTAGCCAAGAAGAGAAGAAAATAAATTCTCTAACTGAGAGCACGTATTATGAAACAGTTTCCCCTAGAAACTTATTTCCATTTCACTGTTCCTACATTCAAGAGAATACACAAAATATATTTGTTGACCTAGATCGTAGTTAACTTCGAAAGATGCCTTAGAAGTCTCTTTAACTTCCCACAGGCTCAGAACAAAAGAAGTGATGAAATCTTCTCATGTGCATTACAGAAAAATTTGAGACTATAAACGTTATGCCCCATACAGCTAACAATAATTGCAAGAGAGAAGTGGGGAAAAAATTAGGAATCATGAAAAAAGTAATTCCGAATAGCTGAGTTCTCACTAATCACTGTCAGGAAGGCAGTGCTGATTAAAAGTTTTCAGACTGTCATCAGAACCTGTCAGGCCAGAGGGCACTGATTTTCAATTCACAGCAGTATCATGCAAGCATTTCATTTGAAAAGTGCATGACCCAGTCCCGAAGGAATATTTTACATATTTATTTGCCTTGAACTCAACTCAGTTTTTTTTTTTTTTCAATCAAAACACCCCCATGATTTCAGGACATCTTTCTCAAGAAAATATATTATCCTTTTAGTGTGACAATAAAGAAACCGGCGGTGTAGGAAAATTCTAGTTGGAGTGTATTGAAAGTGGAAATAGTGGTTAAGTCTAAAATATGTAATTAACCCTAGGTTCAATCCACATATTGCAAAAAGTGATAATGCACTAAAGAAGTGTTATTCAAATCACAAACATGGAAAATGATTACGTGTAGCCTTCAGTGAGATCTCTGGTATTATTTAACTCAGAGTATCATCAACAATGGTTTAAAGCTGATGGATAAACTCTAAGAAATCAAATCTGCCATTAGTAAACCATTGAATAAACCACTGTGTACTTGATAAAGTGAAATATAAGCAGGTAACATTAATCTGGGGATCAGTGCTTAGTCATGAATGATTTTTTTTGTTTTATAATTCAAAATAGAAGCCAAAGTACAAATCCCAAACATAACACCTTTAGTTAAAAGTTACGAATTCCATACCAATATTTACCACTAGAAATATACATTCACCTTCATTCAATTTTCAGTGAATCATGTAGCTGAAAGTTCACTATCCTATACCTTACTTTCTTCCTCTGCAAAATGGGTAAAACAATACATAACAAATAAAGTTGCAGTGAGGATTAAGTAAGGTAATACATGCAAAGTATATACCTTGGTACCAAAAATCAAATAATAGTACATATCATTACCCAAAACAAAACAAAAAAACCTGCCACTTACTATACACTGGCTAAACTTTATTACTTTTCATACATTTTCACTAATCCTCAAGCCTCGCTAAAAAGTTTGTTATCCCTGCTAAAGGAAACAAGCAAAGACAGATCCAATAACTTAGAGAATTAGTAAGTAGAGATATTCAGATTACAATGAATGTTTGACCACAAAGCCCACCTATTTTCAACTATACCAATGGTTCTCAAATTTAAGTGTACATAAGAGTCTCCTGGAAAGCTTATGAAATATAGTTGCTGGATCTGATCACCAGAGGTTCTGATTGAGCACACTGAGGTGATAGCCATGAATGTGTATTTGTAACAAGTTTATAGGTGATGCTGATGCCCCCTGGTCCAGAGACCGCATTTTGATTGAATCATACCATACAGTCTCTCCTAAAATGCAGGATAAATTGATGGTAATTGCATCCATCTTAGAGGACCCTTTTTATAAACCCGTACACAGATAGGTGAAAAGGCTAGATAATGCATCTGTATTCAATCTTATCATTTAAAAATCCAGGCAACAGTTGGTTTTAGTATTGTATCTGGGCAAAAATGCACTTCCTCCTTATTAGATGGAGTTCTGAATCCCCTCCTTTCAAAAAAGAAATCATTCTGAAAACAATCTTGGTTTCCTAAATTCCCTAGTAAGCCAAATAACAGAATTTTCAGAGAAATCTCCAAATCTTCCTGTTTGAAGTATATATTTAAAAATAAATAATTGATAAAATATACAAATGAGCTCAACATTCATGGTAGAAAGCTATTTTCTGCACTGCTATAGATATATAGCACACTCAATACCTGTAATGATTTCAAAAAGGTCTTGGTAAAGATTTGCACTAATTATTGATTCATTTCTGTGCAGGCGCTTTTATATGGATGAAGGTTGCAGTTAGCCCAGTTTTTTATACTTTGAGGAAAGGATTCAACAAACCTGCTGAGTAGCAGCTACCACTGTTTTAAAAACACACATATCTAAACATATCTATGGATCAAAGAATCATAGAAAGGACCGACAAAGAGAAAGTATTCAATTAATTAATTAAACAACAATTCTTTCTGTGAAATCTGAGACAGGTAATCATGTATTCACTCCTGTCCACCTAAACTCTTTTTGTGAAGGGAAATTCATCAAGCTGTGTATTTCACTTTTCAACAGTTCTACTTATTAAAAAGGTTTCTCTTTTATTCTGTGCATTTTTAATCTGGGGTCCATGCAAACTCCTTCCCCATTGTAGTTGATCTATGGGGCTGAAATCCTAAGCAAACATTTGCATACCGTTGGTGTATATCTTCCATCAACTCAGTGACTCAAAACAGGTGCAGAACCATTGATTTACATCATGAATTCCATCCTCATGCAAAAAATCCTTCCTCCTACTTAAGCCATTGGGAATTTTATAGCCTCAAAGTTTGCTACTGCTTCAATATATCAGCTTTCCCATTACTTTGAAAGAAGTAATCCTGTCCTCCCCCAATTGACTGGTCTTCTCTTTCATACATTCAACATTTCCAGTTTTCTCCACCATTCCAGTCTGATGTGCTTTCTGGATACTTGCAATTTTTCTCTCCTCCAGGATTGCTAAATATTTATTTTGAGGCATATTAGTAACCATCACATTTTTATGTGATTGAATTTGTGCAATTAATTTTTTCTCAATGTACATCATACCAAACATAAACTAAAATGCAATCTATTGTTCTGCCATCATTTATGATAAATGAAGATAGCACTTTGAAGGGTAAAATTTTGTATATTTCCTAACGTTAGCACTACTTTCTTTGGTCTAATGCTTAATTTCATGCTGGAAAAACAAATCTTTCAACAATTCCAAAAATATTTCACATTTTCACTTGCTCTGTGTTAACATACTTGTTTCTAAACTCCACATTGTGCTGTGAGGTTTAGTACAACAACACACATGAAGGAAATGAAAATATAAGAGTGCCCAGGGATGACATATATATTGTAAGAACAGATACAAATAAAGGGAAACAAAGAGACTCTAACAACAGAGAGGAGAGCAAATAACCACGTGGACTACAAATCATACTGTTTTCAGGGATACTGATTACAGCGCATTGCCCTCTGGAGAACTATGTGTAAGACATTTATTATTTTTCATATTATTTAAAGGTACTAAAAGGTTGTCTGACATGAAAAAATAATCAGAAAAACCTAAATAAAAATATGTTTAGGTTAACAGTCAATCAGAATTACCCATGAATTTCTCATCATATTCATCTATTTGCTCACTTGGCTAAGGTTGAAAGGAATTCCAAATAGAAGTGAATTTTATTGAGAAAAACTAAAGAGCACAAAAGTAAAATGTGTGATGATGGATCAAATGAAGAATTTTGGCCTGGATTTGCCACCTTTATAAGATTCATGATAATACTAATCATAATTTTACTAAATACCGTAACACCTTTACTGAGGACTCAACAATGTGACAATGAATGTGCTTAGTATATTCAACCAATTACCTCATTTACACTTCATAACCACTGGATAGGTCAGGAGTTGCCAAACTAAAGGCTGGGGGACAAATCTGACCACCAAACTGTTTTTGTAAATTAAGTTTTATTAGAATGCAGTTACTGCTCATTCATTTACATAGTGCCTGTGGCTGCTTTCACCCCACAAAGGCAGAGTTAGGTAGTTGCAGCAGACCATACATTGGGTAAACCTAAAATATTTGCTTATATGGCCCGCTGCAGGAAAAGCCTGCCAATTCCTGAAATAGATGTTATCGATTTTACTTTTATTTTCAGTTGAAAAAACTAAGATAGCCTATTTGACAGGTGATGTTCTGTAATTATCCTTGAATGACAATAAAAATCTAGTGAGTTAAATTCCAAGCCTATCATGAATGACCTTCTCCATGAGAAAGATGTATAGTTCTTATCCTATGGCCCGCATCCTATAGCCAACAGTGAAGTCACAATATGTGAATTTTAGAAAGCTTAAATTAATTGATGAAACTTGGACTTTGGTATGTATTATTTCAAACTGAAGAATAAGAAAAATAAAAGGGACAGAGTATATTTACCTTAAATATCTGCTCCGCAGAGAAGCCTTCCCTGATAGTGTTCTTGGAAGAACTATTGCAATCAATTCCTAGTCCCTGTCTATTACGTCACCCTGGTTATTAAATTAATAGCATTTTCCACAAGTTTCAGCTGTCATGTTTGTTAGCTTGTTGTGTATCTTCTTCCACATAGATGTGAGTTTCATGAGGACAAGGATTCTGTCTTGTTCATCTCTGTATCTACAATGCCTAGTACTATTAGTGCTCAAGTATTTGAAGAATGACAGGCAGTGAAAGAGGGGGGTGAAGGAGACCAAATAGAATAAATTGTATTTTCAAGAGATAAAGAACTGAAAGAAAAGCCTTTTGGGCATAAAAAAAGGAATGCATGTAGCAAAGAAAATGCTTGCTTCGCTCTTCCATTGTTTATTGCTATAAATAGAATAAGTAGAAATAAAATGAGATATCCCCAAAGAAAGAATACAGAAGGAATATTTTTTGAGGAGTTTCATTCTTCTAAATATTGATCAACTTCTTTCACTTAAATCAGTCATTTATGAACAAATTGTAGCATAAAACTATTTTACAATGGAGGGGGAAAAATAAATATGGTCTTAAACCTATAATTCCTGAACATTAGGATTTCAAGGCGCTGGCAGGAATAGATTTCCACTAAGAGCAAACTAAAATTGAACTACTAAATAGGGTTTGGGTCTAAAACTTAGCAGGAGTAAAATGGTTTAATGAGTCATGAAATTTTATGAAACTGGTAAAAATACTCTATCTAAATAGCAGTCTCTGAATCCAAAATGATGTTATCTTGTTTTCAGAAATAATCCAGTTATCTTTGGACATCATCAAAAGTTGCAAGGACAACTTTTGCCTGATAAAGTAATGAAAAGTTTTAAGTGTTTTGAGATTAGAGTCCATGTATGCTACCCCTTGATGTCCTACTACTAACACAGTGCTAATAGAGGTCACCCACTCAACAAATAAATGGATAAGTATTTCTCAGAAATACTACTCTATATGTAGCAAATGCTGTCATACATTGTAAGGCACACCTCCTTCTAGGGTATCTCACTCTCATGGGGAAGGCAGGTAAGCAAACACACTATTTCTCTAATGTAAGAACCAATACAGAAATAATCTCAGAGTGCTAAGAGAGGAAAGCCTTAATAAATATAGACAAGTTAGTTAGCTCTGTGCAACCCATGACAAGCAATGTCTATTTACTCAGTGTACTGCAACCACGGAGTTAACCACCATCACTCATGTTTGGCAGAAACTCAAAGGCAAGAAGAAAAAAAAATAGCTTTATGGTGGAAAAAAATTGAAGGCTTTAGGCCTCCCCATGAAGTTATGGTCATGGGGAATTTGTAGATGGGCTAACTACAAGTGGGCATCCTATGTGATTGGTTAGACATTGCATAGTTGGCTCTTTCCAGTTGGTCCCAGGGTGGAAGCAGGGGCAAAAATAAGGAAAGCTGTCAGTTACATGCGGAACTGGTCACTTTGTGCTGGTTACTACAGGGGTCATTGCTTGTGTACTGTTTGCTGCTGGACTGACTCCGTTGGGTCAAAGTGCTATTTTTATATATCGTGTGGCCATTGCTAGTTGCATATTCAGTCTCTCGAATGCATATTGATGGTGATGAAGAATTTAATTAAAAAGTTAGCTTCACATTCCAACCAATTTGCCCCCTATTTTTTTTTCTTCTCTTATAAGCTGAATGTAACCTACATTTTTAAACATTCATAAAAAGAAGTCATTTGCTAAAGAAAGCTTGTTTGATTTCCAAAAAAGACAGAGTCATAATGTAGAAAAGATTAGTGCTACTGCAGAGAGAATTATAAAATCAACAGATCGGACAGTTCAGATGCTTATAATAAAATTACTTTTCTCAAAATTGTATTTTAATTCAAGTTAGTCAACATGCAGTGTAATATTGCTTTTAGGAGTAGAATTTAGTGATTCCTCACTTACATATAACACACAATGCTCAACACAACAAGTGCCCTCCTTAATACCCATCACCCATTTCGTTTACCCCCTGCCTACCTCCCCTCCAGCAACCCTCAGTTTATTCTCTATAATTAAGAGTTTCTTATGGTTTGCTTCACTCTCCTTTTTGTTCTCTTCCCCTATGTTCACCTGTTTTGTTTCCTAAATTCCACACATGAATGAAATCATATGATATTTGTCTTTCTCTGACTTATTTTGCTTAGCATAATACTCTCTATCTACCTTGTTGCAAATGGCAAGATTTCATTCTTTTTCATGGCTGAGTAGTATCCCATTGTATTAATATAACACACCTTCTTTATCCATTCATCAGTCAATGGACATTTGGGCTCTTTCCATAATTTGGCTATTGTTGATAATGCTGCTATAAACATCGGGGTGCACATGTTCCTTCGAATCAGTATTATTGTATCCTTTGGGTAAATACCTAGTAGTACAATTATTGAGTCATAGGGTAGCTCTTTTTTTAACTTTCAGGAACTCCCATACTGTTTTCCAGAGTGGCTGCGCCGGTTTGCAATCCCACCAACAGTGTAAGAGGGTTCCACTTTCTCCACGTCCTCACCAACATCTCTTATTTCCTGTGTTGTTAATTTTTGCCATTGTGACAAATGTGAGGTGGTATCTCATCATGGTTTTGATTTGTATTTCCCTGATGCTGAATGATGATGAGCATCTTTTCATGTGTCTGTTGGACATCTGGGTGTCTTCTTTGGAAAAAGGCCTGTTGATGTCTTCTGCCCATTTCTTAACTGGATTATTTGTTTTTTGGATGTTGAGTTTCATAATGTCTATACTACCCAAATCAATCTACACATTTAATGTAAACCCTATCAAAATCCCACCAGCATTTTGCACAGAGCCATAATAAACAATCCTAAAATTTGTATGGAATCAGAAAAGACCCTGAATAGTCTTAAATAAGAAAAACAAAGCTGGAGCAATCACAGATTAAATTATTATTTTTTTAATTAAATAAACATGACAGTTCAATTCACAATTGAAGTAGTGGCTGTACTACTACATTAAATGATAACCTTTTAAATTAAAGAAAGTGTTTTCAATTAAGAAAGTAAGAGGTGCCACTAATGCCCAACTAGTCATATTCTTCGTATGTCCCGTTTGTTCCCATAATTTCCCCTTGTATTTTCTAGTGTGGAAAGCCTGTGTTTTAGATGCATAATTCTACCATGTCTTTTTTTATCTTCAGTTGTTTATCTTAATTCTCAAAGACACGATGGTTTACAAAAAAACGAATAAAAAACAGCAGAACAAAAGCCTAGTCAACCACCTAAAAACCACTTACGTCCAGATGGTATAACACGTAGGGTGTGGGGGAAAAACAGTTCTATGTTCCACACACCCTGTTACTTGCCTCAAGAATACTTAAAATGGCAGATTTTTTGCATTCTTGGTATTGAAGATGGCGCCAAAGGCTGATTTAAAAGTGACAAAAAATAATGTCCAAATGTGTTCATAGTGTGCCTTTATGCATGTGTCTCCCTCACCACATATATTTTCTTCCCACTGCTCACGGTTTGAAAATGTAGAACACAATTTAATATAAATTTAATGGATCCTATTCAGTATAGTTGCCCGATTTTATATATGAATTGTGCCAGTTTTTGCTGTCTTGCCTCATAGAGACTCCAGGAAATGTGTGACTTGCCACAGCTCAAGAACTTAAATAAAAGCAAATGTGGTTTCTGATGTAAAGTCCTATACTTCTCAAGTGATTACAAATTCAGAAGAAAATGATTACTTCTGCTATTTAACAAGTTTTAGAGGCATGTCAACTTGCTAGCAAACTCTTTTCAATGTAGGCTGATAAACAATTCTGACTCTAGATCAAAGTCCTCTTCCCTTAGACAAAATTGACCAACTGCCACAAAATATGCCAGCTCATATTCAATGAACTGGGCTTCTCTTTGCAATAACCTTAGGATTTCTGTAGCAGTGGGTATTCGCAGTATGTGATAACTCTCATTATCTCATTTGTTCATAGCTCTCCCAAACAAGGACTGTTAACTTCAAGTTCATAGATATCTTGGAAGGAATCCATTAACTCTGAAATTTTTCAGAAGGGCATATTTTTTTTTCATGGAAAGACGATGCCCATCTATAAATAGATTCCAAAAAGGTATCAGTGACACCCAATTGGTTAAGATATTGGGATATATCTAAATCATAAACAAATACCTTTGGGATTTATACTAGATAACCAACGTATAGAAAAAAAATGGCTTTAGTGGTCTTTGAAAGATGTCACTAAGTAGTTTTCTCATACATCTGGTAGTGACATTTCTTCTCTCTCTGTACATTTTATTTAAGATTTAAACACATTGGTCATTTCAAATAATATTCTATTACTATATTCAACGTTTAAAGTCACCAAAATATTTTGCTTTAATGTTAACATGATTTAACATTTATCTTATGCTTTAATTTGATGTTCCAGTTTTAAGTAAGGTCACAGATTATTTTCAATTATATATTCTTTCATTTACTTATTATCACTACTATATAGATAGGGTTCTTTGTTCCTAACAACAGAATCCCTGCTAAGCAGAAAAGGATGTATTAAGGGCATTAGGTAGCTTAACAAATTTCTATCTCAGCCAAAGAGCCAAACTTGGATGTTAGACAGCAGGAAAACTGCATCCAGAACAGAACTTTGGTCCTGTTCTAGTGAAAACACCACTATGGCTTCTGCTCACCACTTACTCTGCTATGAATCAAATATTTGACAACTACGATGAACCTGAACCACATATTGGCCATTTGATCTTCCATATCTACTCTCAACCCTTTTCTGCTTTGCTCTCTGCTCCAAACGGCTGATCTACCCGATTCTACTAACAAGGTAATGACCCATATGGATTCTCTTTGGATGGACCAGTGGGGATACTGCAAAAAAATTGGAGGGAAGAGAGTGAGTTTATGACATTTATTGATTTAGGTCCCTCCCTAAATCTGTTAGGTTCTGTTAGATTGCCTCAGGATGGCCGTGTTCCTGGAGGCAACTTGCCCTGCATAATTCTCTCTCCCTCTCTACTCCAGTTGAATATCCATTTCTCACTCCTTTGGGATAGGGTTAGAGGGCATCCCTACTGCTGTGAGACCAGGGAAATTGTGGTATTCATTAAGATGGCCTACATACCATGCAGACCTTTACCAATGGTGCCTTTATAAATAGACAGTGTGTCCTTTGTTTCCTGTTGAGACTCAAACTTAACAAAACAATATTTGCATTTTTGTTGCTGAAGACCTGTTTTATAGCTATTCCAGGAAAATCAAAATTCTCCCCTACAGGATGCTCTCTCCCTGTACTCGACTACACAAATGTAACTTAATTCCACCTTACAAATCTCAGCTGTAGATCTCAGATAGTATGAAGAACATTAGATGCGAGGATTTGGGGAAATTTAGTTTTATCTTTTAGGCCTCCACAATTCAAGAAGGTACACCAAAAGGGACAAAGTAGATGTTGCACGAGGCAGCATACCATTACCTGCTTCAAACACTGATATTTACAGATAAAAAATCTATAAAAAGTTGACCTGCTATGAAGTGAGTAGTAGTGTTTTCTACAACTTTGTCATGTATCGACTTGGCCTATGTTGTTTTATACAAATATTTGGATTAGTAATCAAAGAGCACAGCTCGATATTAACCAAGAACATGCATGTATTAATTATCAATAGTACATAAAGCTTAAAAGGTCAGGTAAATATTGGCTTTGTTATGTGTATTCGGAATATATTTTTCATATATGCAATACATACACCAGAGGTTTATTCTATCACTCTACCAAATACATCCTCAAAAATGTAGCTATGACACAAGTATCATTTCCCTTGTGAATTCCATGGGTGCTGAAAATATTACACAGTGGATAGACTATGGTCATAAAGAGTATTTCCAGGATGTGGTAGACTTTTAAAAAAAATGTTTATGTATTTATTTTGAGAGAGAGAGGGAGGAAGAGAGAGGATCCCAAGAAGGCTCCTCACTGTCAGGACAGAGCCTGTCATGGGGCTCGATCCCACGAACCACAAGATCTCGACCTGAGCCAAAATCAAGGGTGAGATGCTTAACTGACTGAGCCACTCAGGCACCCCAAGATGCGGTAGATTTTTTAAATGACCACAGTCTTTCATTTCTCCAATGAAGAGTAAGTACCTATTTCCCCAGCTCTTGAAAATGGATGAGCTTTATGAACTCTTGGCCACAAGGATATAGGCAAAGTATGGCACAAGCAAAAATTTGAAAAGCATTTATACACTGGGACTTACCCATTTGCCATTCCTGGGATCTGTTGTTACCACCATGATATGAATAAGCCTTGGCAAGCCTGCTATATGACAAGAGACACGTGACTCAATTATACCATCTGTTCAGGTAACAGAAACCCAATCACCAGACAAGTTTGTGAGGCCATCCTGGAGAAGCCAGTCTCCAACCAACCTGCCAGCTAACAGCAGATACAAGAACTGGCCCAAATGAGATGAGCCTAGTGCACCTGGAACAAAAAAGCCAGCATTGAGCCCAGCCCAAATTGCAAACCCACAGAATTATGAGCTGAGAAAAAAAAAAAATAGGTTTTTTAAAGGTTTGTCAAGACACTAAGCTTTGTGGGGTTTTTTAAAACACAAACAAGTTAATGCATGTATAAAAAAAGATACCTAGAAGGAATATGCTGCTGTTGTCTAACTGAAAAATATATAGCATTGCATGTAGGACTGGGCAGTAAACTGAAGCTGGAAAAACAGTGAAGAAGCTTGCAAGGGCTGACCTGTGCTATGAAGTAAAGACTAAGTGGCAAAACCATCACCTGTGGCAACGAGGGAGACAAAGAATGTATCTGCTAAGCTTGTTGGGCGTTGACGAGATGGCTTTACAGCAGAATGTTTCAAGTGTCAGTCGGATTCTTTTAGTTTCTAAGAAAAAGTGTGGGAAGTGAGATATGCTAAAAATAAACTATTTTCAAACAGAATTTATTTTTTCAGACAGAATTTAAAAGGAAAATAAAAGAGTGAGACAAGTTGGACTGGAAAACAAAATTGTTTCTCATTTCCAGTACCTTCAACTAGAAAATTATCACTATTATTACTTAGTTTCAGGTGTAGGATTTAGTGATTCATCACTTATATACAACACCCAGTGCTCATCACAAATGCCCACCTTAATACCCCTCACCCAGTTAACCCATCTCCTGCCCATCTCTTCTCCAGCAACCCTAAGTTTGTTCTCTATAGTTAAGAGTATTATTTCTGGTTTGCCTCTCTTTTTCTCCCGCTGCTGTGTTAATCTTTCTTGTTTCTTAAATTCCACAGATGAGTGAAATCATATGGTATTTGTCTTTCTCTGACTTATTTTGCTAAGCACAATACACTTTAGTTCTATTAACATTGTTGCAAATGTCAAGATTTCATTCTTTTTCATGGCTGAGTAATATCCCATTGTGTGTGTGTGTGTGTGTGTGTGTGTGTGTGTGTGTGTGTGTGTGTGTGTGTGTGTATGCCACATTGCCACATATTTATCCATTCATCAGTCAATGGATTTGGGGCATTTTCTGTAATTTGGCTTGTAATCTAAGAAGCCTTAGATTAAAAGGAACTAAGCTGCTAAAATAAAAAAAAAAAAAAATCTTCTGTGTTTCAACTGTCTATGGGAAGAAGCAAGTTAAGAAAGCTACTCAGTTGCAATTAGAGGTAATTTTTGTGAAAAAAAATAACAAACATTTCAGAGACGTGAGCCATGAACTCAAAGGTTGGATTCAAGATCCATAGAAAATGGTGACCAAGTAACCACTCCCAAGGAAAATTTAAGAAGTTTTTACTGGGACCAGTTCTATGGAGAACTGGGACCAAATTAAGAAACATTCCCTGGTCCTAGAAGACATGACAGCATTGGCCCTGTGGGATTCCAGAATTGCATGTATTAGCCCCTGTGATCTGGCTCCTGTTCCTTCCTTTTTTAAATGGAAAAGTCCATTAGAATTATCCTATCCTTGGGACACCTGGGTGGCTCAGTCTGTTGAGTGCCGACTTTGGCTCAGGTCATGATCTCATGGTCTGTGAGTTCAAGCCCCGCATTGGGCTCTGTGCTGACAACTCAGAGCTTGGAGCCTGCTTCAGATCCTGTGTCTCCCTCTCTCTCTGCTCCTCCCTCACTCATGTTCTCTCTCTCAAAAATAAAACACTACAAAAAAATTAATTATCCTATCCTTGTCCCTCCACTGTAGGTGAGGCACACGTGTTTTTAATTCACTGTTTTCTTTAGTTCATGGGATCAAGAGGAACACAACCAAGGAGCAACATTCAGACCTTATTTAAGCAAGAGAAACACATTCAAGGATCTCTCTTTAAATCATGAGATCCTGGACTTCCAGCCGAAAACTGGAATGTAATGAGACTTCTGGGGAGTCTTGGAAGGAGATAAGGGTATTTTGAAAGTGAGAGGAGAGTGAATTAATTGGGATCAACCGACAAACTATAGTAGTTTATTAAAACACAATTATCCCTCTTTCATATAAAGGCTTTCCACTTTCCCACCCCTTGAATCGAGGTTGGCCGTGTAATTTGCCATGTAAATGAGACATTAACAAAAATGATACAAGCGCTTACCTACTTGCTGTTTCTGGGCCTTCTGCCACTGCCACCATGTGAATATGCCCAGATTAGCCTCCTGGTTGATGAGAGACATGCGGCTTAATTACATTTATACTCCATCTGAGAGTGTGACAACAATCAAACATGAACGAAGTTCTCGAGAGTCAGTCAGGCCCCAAGTGGCCTGCCAAGTATTAGAAAGCCCAGCTGAGTTCATCCAATTCCAACCTTAGGAAGAGCCGGCACAAACTGCCAAACTAAACAAAAGGTTGTTTTTTAAGCCACTCTCTTTGTTACACTAGCTTGTTACACAGCAAAGGCAAACCAATATACAAGAGTAATCTACTTCCATGTAAACATCTGGATGGAATCTCGAAAGAACAACATGAAAGTCTTCTATATCTCCTATTGAGAAGTCTGGGAATCTAGAATTACTGAAGATTAGATTTTTTGTTTGCTAAAAGGAAGAGTTGAACCCTCTTTTTAAACTAGGTCTGTACTACCCCTAGGAAGTACTGTCTTAAAAGCCGAAGACAGTACTTTACATTGGGGTAAAAAGAGGCTTCAAATTAGAGTTGAAAGATGTTGGGGGCAGGGGGGAGGGTCATGGAGGGAGCATGACCTCTGGTTGACCTGAGGGCTGGCCTGAGCAATCAGAGGCTCCTTGAAATGTACATTTTGCCCACTCTTCCCACAGTGGGAGCCATTTCCAAGGGTGCGGCCTTGCGAGAGCAGTATGTGGTTAGAACATCTACAGTGTTCATGACTTAACCCATTTAAGACCTTGTTAGATCTTGGGTGGCTGTGGAAATCTACTTGGTTTGCTGCAGCCTAAGACAAGCCTTGAGTAGTTTCCCTTGCTTATCCAACCTGCTGCCAACCCCTCTGGAGTGATCCATCTCTTTCCCTGATGTCTCCTTACCCTCAGATAAAGGGCCCAGTTCTCAAACTAACAAAAGATCTGTGTTACTTTTACCTAGTAACCATTAACTGAATAGTTACATACATATTTACATATACATATACATACATGTACACATACATATATACATATCTAGAGTACATAAGTGGACAGTTCTAGTCCTCTACTGAATAAGTAAAATACAGGGGGTTGGATGAGGTGATAGCTGAGTTTCCATCTAGCTTGAAAATATTTTGGTTTTCTGATTTCATTTCATATTTTGAGGCCAGTCTGACCATTAAACTAATGGTCCATTAAACTAATAACAATGTCTCCCATATATAACTATATTTTTAATCCAAGTGTTTACAGAAGATTTATATAGTTGAAGACAGAAAATAATCACATTCCTAGGTTGCTCGATCAATCTGTCTAGCTAACTAGAGAAATAGAGATTTTTATTTTCTAATATTGTAAAATTGAAAGTTTCACCAATTAGTCCATTTAAAAGTATTTTTTAAATACTAATTACATGTAAAGTATTGTGTTTTGACACCTTCCAGGACACAAGAGGTGTTGTATCTAGAAACTGCCCCCAAAGACCTTACTATTAATTGGAAAAGAAAGATATTTACTTATTAAAAAACAAATCGGGGGGCACCTGAATGGCTCATTGGTTGAGCATCCCACTTTGGCTCAGGTCATGATCTCACAGGTGGTGAGTTCCAGCCCCACATGGGGCTCACTGCTGTCAGCCTGTCAGCGCAGAGCCCAATTTGAATCCTCTGGTGCCCCTCCCCCACTTATGCACTTGCTCTCTCTCTCTCTCTCTCTCTCTCTCTCTCAAAACATAAGTAAAAAAAAGCATTAAAAAAAGAAGCAAATAACAAGCTAACCCATAACAATATATGACAAATACCAGAGACATCATGTAAGTCAAAGCTTAGTGGTGAAGAGGGTAGGCTTTGGAGCCAGATTGCTGGACTCTGATGCTAGCTCCATCACTTACCTGCTGTGCAGCCTGGACAGGTTTTTTTTTTTATTTTGTTTTTGTTTTTGTTTTTACCATCTCTGGGCCAACCCCTTAAATACATATGCACAAAATAGGTATATCAAAGATTGTACCTACCCCAGAGATTATTATAATTAATATATATGAAGTGCCTACAACAGTCTAAATGTTAATATATGCAAAGTGCTAAGCACATAGGAAATGTTATATAAGTGCTATTTATCTAAATGTAGATGGTAAATGGCTAGGAATAATTAGCTACTCCACATGAACTGCTCTAAGAGACAAACTCCAGCCACCTCTAGAAGAAAGGTCAGCCAACTTCCTGACTTCAATTTCATGTTCCATCTGTTTATCAGTTTTCAGAAGTGGACCATGTTTGTTAACATTTTGTTTCCTCACATACTCAAATTCAGTGTGCCAAAGTATCTTTTTACTATGGACAAATTCTAATGACAAGACATATGAAGGGCATGTTTTAATCATAACCCTCATGTTGAGTCTGCTCTGTTTTTCTTTTTAAAATTATTTAATATTTATTTATTTTTAAGAGTGAGAGACAGAGAGTGGGTGGGAAAGGGGCAGAGAAAGAGAGAGGAAGACACAGAATTCCAAACAGGCTCCAGGCTCTGAGCTGTCAGCACAGAGCCCAATGCTCGAACTCAGGAATGGCGAGATCATGACCTGAGCTGAAGTCAGATGCTTAACCGAATGAGCCACCCGGGCGCCCCAAGCCTGCTCTGATTTCAAATGGCTGTTAGAATCAATACAGCAATTGATGCATTCGCATGGAAATATACATGTAAACTCGGTATCTGTGCTGTGCACTAATGCACCTCTCCTAGGAGACTGGCACATAGTATGCATCCAGTGAATATTCTTGAAATAAATTAATGAATATGTTGAAGGTAATTTCAGAGGTAGAATACTAAAGGCAGTATCAAAAAAAAATGCAAAGCTCAGTCGGTACTATTGTTCAACTGAGTTTCCTTTTTTTTTTTTTTTTTTTTTTTGGACTACATGCACCTACACAAAGTTCTACAGGTAAAACAAAAAAACAATAACTCATCTCAAATTAATGTTAGAAAATGCATTTATGTACTAATAGATTTAGATTTCCAGAATTTTCCTTTTGAAGTTATTTGGAGCCTAACAGTTTACAATGCCATAAGAGCCACCTTAGACGTGATTTTCAGTGAAAGCGTTCAGCGCTAGGTGAGAAAGTGTGGTCTCCAAAGGGCTGCATCGGCATCACCTGCATGCTTGTTAGAGATGTAAATTCTCGGGCCCCATCCCTGACCTGGGGAAATTCTGGAAGTGAACACAGCAGTGTGTTTTAATGAAGTCTGCAGGTGTTTCTGTTGCATGCTAAATTGGGAGAACCCTGGCTTCCAGCAACTTTGTGGTCCTCACTGTCTTTTCTTACAGACTTCCAAAGGAATGATATTGTTCTGTCTTCAAAGAGATAGAGAATTCTTGGGTTATTTTAGGAACTGGTTCCAATATTACAAAAATCAAAATACAAAAAGGCAAGCTCACTCTTCTTTTTCTGAAAACAATGGAATGGAACTGTTCTACCGGGGAAATTTTTTCAAACACTTGGATAGGCCTTTTTTTTTTTAATATCTTTTACCACATAACTTATGCTAAGTGTATTTTTGTCCTTTCTTTTAGAAACTGTTGATTTAGTAAAGAGAACAAGAAATATCACATAGTACAAAGTGTAAAAGTCACCAAAGAAAAAAGCCAAAAACTAAAGGTTGAAGAAAAAGTTAATACTGAATTTCATTTCAAATAGATAAAAATTTACAAAGCCATGAAATTCATCTAATGAGAGGGAGCTTGCATAAAATAGAAATAATTTATATGTAAAATGGAAGAACTGATTTTCCCAGTTTGACTTCCATTCAGAGACACATTTGTAAATTATAAGTAGAGATGAGGGGAAAAAAGACAAAGGAATTTAGAATCACAGTCTTAAAATACTGCCAAGGCACTGCATAAACCATTTTTAACAGTAATTGAGTATGTGTATAGGGAATTGCACTGTATTAACCACTTTGGGAATTATAATTTAGTTGAATACAGCTCTTGTTTTCACAGAAGACACAATCTACTGGATAAAGTATCTACTTTGTGATGAAAGTACATGTTAAAAAGCACTAGGGAGAAAAGAGAAATTTCATTTTAACATGTAGAGTTATAAGACTGCGCTCTAAGAAAGAATTCTATAGCCAGTTTTTTAGATGGGCAACAAAAATTAGAGCTCCAGTAAGACAAAATGATGTTGGTACAGGTTTAGTACAGTCCCTCAGACATAGTAAGTAATCTGTAAACATTTGTTATTCAACTTTACAGTAAATTCTATTATCTTTACTTTCATAGTAGAAATATTGCCTCCTTAAATATCTGTATTAATGTACCAACTAGAAGGAGTTAATGAACAAGAAAGAGAGAAGACACAATTGTCAACTACAGCAAAGAGTTTATTTACATTATATGAGAATTTAAGAGACTCAATGAGAGACGAGAGACTATGAGACATATAATAATGAAACTATTAACATAAATCAATGTATCATGAGAACTTATTGAACTCCAACAGTGTGTAAGATACTCTAGAACATGTTATCATGCACTGTCAGGATACAAAAACCTGAAAAGCTTAGATTTCTTGTCTGCTGAATGAGAAGATAAGACATATCTGAGAAGTATATGGAAATGAATACAAGGTGATTAAGTGCCCATTTTATGAGGGACAGTGAAGGTTACAGGGCAATATCAATTAAACAAGAGTTTTATATTGGCAGGTGGTATTGAAGTTTTTAGGTTGGACTGTAATTCCTTGTTCTGCTGTGTTTTGGGTTTTTTTTTTAATTTTATTTATTTATTGAGAGAGAGAGAGAGAGAGAGAGAGAAAGAGTTGGGGCAGAGGGGGAAGAGAGAGACAGAGAGAGAGAGAGAGAGAGAGAGAGAGAGAATCCCAAGCAGGCTCCACGCTGTCAGCACAGAGCCTGATGCGGGGCTCAAATTCACAGACGCTGAGATCATGACCTAAGCTGAAACCAAGTTGGCCTCTTAACTGACTGAGCCACCCAGGCACTCCTGTTGTGCTGCGTTTTTAGGATAAAATCATTACCTCCCTTGCTTCTCCCAAGCAGATGGGGGTAGGGCTGGAGGGGGGGGGGAGGGAAGTAAGTATTCTTTACTCAGTATCAATGGTTCGTCAGAAAAACAAAATCCAAATCTACAAAACTAATGGTAATTGCCACCAAGTTTGCCAATGGAACTGTATTTTTTTTTTTTTACTAACTCACATTCACACGTTCTAAACGGTTTACAGAGTGACTTTGCACACATTCTATTATTAGTTGGCGCAGCAAATATGAGTAGAAACAGGTGCTCAGGAAGCTTGAAAGACTTGAGTAAAGGCTAACAGCTAGACATTGGATGCAGCCAGGACTCAGAGTCAAATACTCAAAATGGTATTGAATACTTTGAAATACTCAAAATGGTATTGAACACTTTGAAAGGCCAGAGATGAAGATGTTTCCTGGTCTAAATTTAATTCAATATCAAGGAAAAAAAACTTCCAACACAGGAGTAACTATCATTTGTTGAGCACAAACCGTGTGATCAGTGTTTTATATCTCTAACTGGGTGATCTCCTTGGCCCAGCCAGAGAATCTTAGAACCCATATATTAGTATATGGGATTTTGCTCATATAATCAATAGTCTCCACCTGTCAATAGTTCTAACTAATAGAAAGAGGAGGGAGTAATGTTCTGTGTCCTCCAAGGCTATTTCAGCTAAGAAAAAACAATACTGTTTCTCCTTCTCTCTCTGTTTCTCTCTGGCATCCCAACTCCTGTGCTCTAAGGAAATCAGGCCATATGTGGAAGCCATATATAATTGTTCGAGAAGGCAGTCCTAGTTGGCAACCCAGCCAACATCTAGCCTCATGACCAGACCTGTGAACAAGTCTTTGCCAGGCACTGACTGCAACATGATAGACCATGAGTGACAGTAGGCTAATTGAACTCAGTCAGCCCTGAGGGCCAAGGGAGACAAAAAGAGTGTTGCTTTAAATTATTAAGCTTTAAGGTAATTTGTTCTACAGCAAAATGACAACCAGAGCCTCATTTTTTTTTGTTTTTTTTTTTTGTTTTGTTTTGTTTTAACCTGGATTATTTCTTTAGAGAAGGCAATTAGTTCAATTTGTAGGCTTTCTGCGGAATCCCAGCCAGGTGATAAATATGTAGCACTTGGTCAGGTCTGAGACCTCATTCTGCAGAGACAGCTACATAAATTGTGGAACCCAGTGCCAAATGAAAATGTAGGGCCCCTTTTTCAGAAAGCAGGAAAAAAGTGTGGAGGCATATATATATATATATATATATATATATATATATATATATATGAAGCTTTTTCCTTTCTTTTATGGTGTCTCCACCTGTTTGTGTTTTGTTGTCTCATGCCATTCCCAGGGAAGCAAAATTTACATTTTAAATCATGAGCGCTTTTTGTGCTATTCGTCTTTATATTATGCAATGCAAGCTTCAAATGCAAATATCAAAACATTCAACTTACATGTGGAATCGCCAAAATTACACAATTCATATTACGTGACTCCTGTCCAAAGGGGACCACAAGCCCACCAAGGGAGAGAAGAAAGGAGAAAGAGAAAGGAGAAGGAGGAGAAAGAGAGAACCTATGTCTAGGGACGGAGCGAGCCTAGGGATTGTTCTGGGGCATAAGGATTGTGAGGAGAGTGCAGACCCTCACAGGTGGCACAAGTGTGGGGCCATCTAGGGATGCAAGGTGTACACATGCTCACTGAGCCTGCTGTCGATACAGGAGCCATGCCTCAGAGAGGGTGGGGTCTGGAGAAGTTCCCTGTCTCACTGGTCTGTGAACAACCCCTATGGATCTTTAAACCTTTGTACTGGGAGGCACTCAAACCTGGATGAAAGGTGGCCACCAAGCCAGATGCAGCATCAAGCAGATAGACCACAAGGTAGGTGTTGCCACTCTGGGGTGGGAGACTGTTAATGTCATAACATTCTAGGTTCTAGGATACCATGGAGTCCGCACGCCCACCCTGTCCCTTTCCTGCACCCGTGTCCAAATCCCTGTTGGGGACAGAGGCTGGCAAAGGCTGTGAGGTGAGGAGTGTGGAGAAGGAGGCTGGAGGGGCCCAGGATTCCAGGGAGTCAGGGAGCTGGGAAGCAGGGACAACCATCTGGGGAGGTTGCAGGGAAGCAGGATGGGTGGGAGGCTCCAGGGGTCCATGCTTGATCCATTGTCCCTTGAGACTTGCAAATCATAATAGCAACATGCAGTGCATGCCATTAGAAAGAGAAAGACTCGATAAGTAGTTACAAATGTAATTGAAATTCTAACAGAAGTCCAAGGTGCAATGGGAGCCAGTGAGGGTAGGAGGGGTCATCTTTGACGTATGTAGAAAGACTTCTCTTCTTTCAAATGACACTGGGAGGATGAGCAGGATTGTGTGTCTTTGTTTCCTCATTTGTGGGAAAGACTGGAACAGGGTTGAGCAGGGACACAGAAAAAGGACAAAAAAAGGGTAGGGCATTCCCAGCGGAAAGAAGAGCATGGACCACAGTGCTGTGTCTGGAACAGATACTAATTTTGTAGGTAATGCGAACCCACTGCTGACATACTAAGGGGACAAGAGAGCAGGTTCTGACAGACATGGGACATTAAAATGCAAACCAACAGCAAACCCTGCTGTCTCAGAAGCAGAGAGGAGCATACAGGGGACAAAACAAGTATTTTTTTTTTTCCCAAATTCAGAGCCTGAGATAGGATTCACATGCAACCAGTTCATTTTGGAAGCTACTGCAGAAAGCGCCACGAAGGAATAGGAATGTAGGACAGAGAAAGGAAGATAACTAATGAAGGCAGTGTTGCTCTGTGGATAACTGTTACTCCCACTGTGGGGCCCCCAGCCGGGAGAGATAGTACAGAAACTTCCCTCAGATTTGTCTCCTGTGGGATAAGGAAGCTAGGGTATTTTGACCAATTCCTCTCCATCACTGACGAGAGACTGCCCAAGGGAATCTAACTCCCTGGGGCTGCTGGTTTGGCCATGTGTGGCAATAGCATACTGCCAGGACCAGAGAATGCTTCAGGCAGAGACCACGGCTGTTACTGGCATTCTTGACAGTGGTGAACTTCAGGGCAGGCTGAGAGGTGTGGGCAGGGTACAGTGTTGGTCACAGCATCTGACTGAGTGGCTCACTGAGCTGAGGTAAGGAAATGGAAACGATAACAGAAGAAAATTCTAGAAAAGACCACGACCTAAGTAGGGAGATAAAATGGTAGCTAGTACTTCCTAGTTCTCCAATTAACTTAATCCATTCACAGAGTTTTGGCGCTCAGTGTTTCAACTGCCATCTTACATGACAAAACTGGGTTTTCCAAGAGCTAACTCACTTGTCCAAAGTTTAACAGCCACTAAGAGGATGAGCTTCATAGCATTGATTCCAATCTTTTTTCTACTATTACATACCTCTTTACTAACATGGCTTTCACCTTGAAAAGGAAAAAAAAAAAAAAAAAGAATAAATGGGATTGGCATAATCATCTTCATGCACCAGGACATAAGCAGCTTCTAGAAAGTGGATTTACAAGCGAAGTCAAAACAGCAGCCAGTATGAGAAGACTTCCACCTTATTGAAATGTATATAAAATTTTCCCCCAAGAACTCGCCCTTTCTTCATCTTCATATCCTCTACAGTTTTGGAGAAGAACAGAAAATTTTGCACAGAATATTGCTAACGTGCTCTATATGTGTATTAAGGTATATAATATGTATAAGTAAAAAAAACTAGATTTCCCCTGGTTTAGTAAAAAAGAGTAAGACTCAACTATTGAGGGTAGTCATGCATCAGTAATCATCCAAGGAATAAGTTAACATATACCAGAGGAACAAAATTCTACTAAGCTCAAATACATCACAGGCTTCTAAGAAACAACTTAAAGAGCTAAAAAGAAAAAATCAATATTAACACAATAAATTTAATCATTTATAGGAGGACAGTGTTCTTGGAACTGTACCTTAATAGCAGTCTAAAATTATATCCCCTACTATAAGAACATGGCTTTAGCCACTGGAGTGATTCAGCTGGCACAGTGATTTATTCAGGGTATAAAAATATTTGAAATATTAAAACCTTAAATTTGAAAGGTTATCTTCTCTGCCTGGACAATAGCTACATATAAGGGTAAAAATATGATGTAACTAATAATAGGACACTTAGAAATGAACGATGCCTTTGAAGGTGAACAAAAATTTTAAAATAAGGTGAATAGAATTTTTCATTAAAAATATTTGACATACTGAATATGTATTTGAGGCCAAATGCAGGAATAAGTCACTGTCATCACTGCCATGAGCAATTTTAAAAATCAAAATGCTACAGGGAAGTTATTTTAATGATAGTTAAATCTTCTAGAGACCCAGGTGAGCTTTTGACATAAATCTCAACTGTCCCTAAAAATCTTCCCAAAATGATACACGATGCCCCAATCTTTCCATTCAAACAGCTTCAAAAGATCAGAGTCTCACACAGCTCATACGTTTTTTAATTCAACTTTTGTCAAATTGATTTATGATCTCAAATTGGACTTATGTCAATTTGATTTATGTTCCTGCTCTCGGTCGATGCCATGCGTACTTACCATGACGGAGTTGTCACAGAGGGAAGGGGACCCACAGGGAGAGAGATGATACACCTCCCAAGGGGCCATTAACTGGAAAGAACAGAGCAAGCCTTGCCCTTTGCTCTCAATGGTCCATGAGCTTCAAGAAGCATGTGTCTTGCACTTCCAGGCACAGATTAGAAGCCGGGACTCCACTGAGATAAGCAAACAGATATAATCCAGTGCTTTCTGGGAAAGTAACATCTCCCATAAAGTTCTTTTGTACTTTTAAAGATTAGCTGAGTTAGGAAACCGTTTAAAACTCGTTACCTATGACCATTAGGTGATAATACATTTCTGTTCAACTTGTCTTGCTACAGAAGGAAAGCCTATGTGGTTGTCTCAATTTTTCCCACCTTAATATAGACATTTTGCCTGTCCCAGGGAGAAACGGGTTTCAAGGTTTGGTGAAGAAAAAAAGATGTGTGAAATAATATTGCACCTCACCATTCACACAAAATAAAGTTCCTAGCCAACACACTTAAGGACTTAATGGTTAATTATCTGCCCTTTTAGGCACAAGATTGTGATTTCGCTATTAACACCTATTGGCCAAGATATATGGTCCTATTTTCTCCACGTGTGGTCTGCCATTAGCACACGTATTCTTCAAAACTTCTGATGTCACTGCTAGGTATAATTTAACTCTCTTCTTTTTATTGGTAGTATGGTAACGACCATATTTGACTTCTATAAATCTAAACTAAAAAGTGAAGTATAGAGTAGGTGTCTATCAAGCATGTCAATATTTTCTTAGATCACCACCAAACAGTGCAGTGATAAAATTCCCAAAATGACCTTTTGCTTAACCTTGATTTGCAGAAAACATTCTCTCTTTAACAATTGGGGCATAATTTCCACAAATTGCCACTGTAACTACTTCCCAGGAAATCACCAAAAGTTAGTTTGAAAAATATGTTTTGAAAACATTTGAGAAGAATATTGTTTCTACTGAATATCTGCAGAGAACAGAATATACCGTGATTTCAAGGCCATGTCAAGGCCAGAAAATGTACTTGTCTAAGTAGATCCTCAGGTACAAAACAAGACCATTAAGAGGCACCTAGGTGGCTCAGTCGGTTAAATGTCCAACTTCAGCTCAGGCCATAATCTCACAGTTCATGGGGCTCAGTTCATGGGTTTGAGTCCCACGTCGGGCTCTGTGCTGATAGCTCAGAGCCTGGAGCCTGCTTCAGATTCTGGGTCTACTTCTCTCTCTGCCCCTCTCCCACTCACGCTCTGTCTCTCTCAAAAACAAATAAACATGAAAAATAAAAGACCATTAAAATTTTACATTTTCTGTAAGCTTTAAGTTGTGACCACCAACAACTCTCTGGCCACTTTCTTCCCTCCCTGTAGCAGCATTCAAATAATAGGGTATTCAGAGAGTTATGGAAGTTTACTCTTCATAGATCTTCAGTCAAGAAAACACCCATGTCTTTCACCAGTTTATGAACAGTACTCTAGTTGAAGAGAATGTTCCAAACCAGTCACGGAGATCTAATCTATCCCTAGTATTTTATATAGATTAGATGTCCATTCTATTGATCTTAGAAGATTTCAGGCAGCCTTGAACTCTACGTGTTAGTAAGCCTCTGATGCTATGTAATTAATCTGAGGAACTTTGTATTTCTTCAAATTAGCAAATACCATAGCACCTCAAAGCAATACTGAATTCTAGTAAGGACTGATGAAACTCTCTTAAACTGAAGGTAAGAAAAACTAGGCAAGGCCCCCACAGAAAAGCCAGGGGACTCCTTCTCCACATCTAACATCCTGAGCACACGACTCAAATTTGTGTCTTCATAGGGTGACAAATTATGACAGGTTATAGACAATGTTGTTGGCGCAACAAGTGCCAAAGTTCTCTTGTGATACCTCTCCTGTATCCATGGCTTCGAGCACTGTGCTATTCTCTGTCCCATCAGTGAGATAATAGAGAAGGCCACAAATAGCCTTGGAGGAAAGCAATGATTAAATACAGAATATTGTGACTGTTCCATTTTATTTCATGTTATATCAAGAAATTAATCAGCTATTTAGCTGTTTCTTTCAAGACTGCTTCCTCTGACCTTTTCATAGCTCATGCAGGGCACTGAGAGAGAAGAATAAGAATTCATTGCAGATTCTTCCACACTCTTGCAGTATATCAGGTGTCACAGTGAAAGCTGATTAGCCTGGTTAGGAAAATGTTTTTTCAAAGGAGTGGAAGTGCTCACACTCTGCATGGTGCTTTTCTTTCTCATTAAGCCTGACATTTCAGTGCTTTGTTACAAATCAAAACCCACAACTGCACTAGACCGTCAGTATGAAATTTTGCCTGCTACACAGAACACAGTACATGGAAAGAAACGAGAGGGAAGCAAGAGAAAGAGTTCCTGATACATATTTTGTAGCTATGGTCACTTGATGACCGTTACCAAGCGGCAGCAGTAGCTGAGCCAGTTTACAGACAGCCATGGACAGCTATTAGAATACTGACTACCACAGCAGCCTACACAATTGACAAATCAGAGGGGACTTCAACTGGAAATCCAAGCACATTTGCTTTGTCTACTCTTCATCCCAAATTAGCCTGCCTTTTCCATAGGCAAAGGTTTTGTCGGAATTCCTTGATTTATATTTTGAACTCGATCTCAGTTAAGCATCTGCCTCACTTTTACAAGTGGGAATCTAACCAGAGAGTACTGGCAGCAACAGAGAAACAGAGCAACAGGCTATCAGGGGTGGGATGACTGTTGTATCCAGCTCAACTATCATTATGATCTAAGGCTTGGGTTTTCTCTCTAAGTTGAGAGGTTGCAATTATATGCATAAGTCACTGTGACCTCTTCATACTATGTATACTCTTTGTTTTACTGATAGAAGTTTAAAATTCATGCGCATTTTTTTTTTGTAAAAAGAACAGTTGTTGCCCTATTTAGGAACTGCACCAGAAATGGAAATTCTACTCTGAAAAAAAGACTGAGATCACTTGTGGAAATTAGCGTAATCAATTTGTCACCATCAGTATATTTACATACATAATAAGTTTCCCTTAAGTATACTGATATACATTTATTTATATATATATACAAATGTATAATACTATCTATAACTGTTGATTTCTATAATTAAAACACAATTTTCTCATGTACAATACATATTTATCTCTAGCTTAAGCTCCTGGTAGAGCATACTAGGAAGTATATTTCTACTTTATTTACTTATTTACCTTTAGAAATAATGGGCATGGATTAAGTGAAGCAAGTTATGAGGGAAAGCCAGAAAAATCCTGTTCTGAATATAAACAGCATATCCAACTATATGCAGTAAATAGCTACACAAAATTAATTTTAGATAGATATACCAAGATGGCGTGATAGATACAATTTCTAATCATTTTACAATTAATGGATTTAATCTCATTTTTTATAATTTCTATTTCTATATATTTCCCCTTTCACCTGGATGTGAGTAGGCCTGGAATTTAGGAACCAAATATACGCTAACAAATATAAGACATTCCTATCCCTTTTTAAACATAATTTGTTTCTAAAAAATACCAATAACATGTAACATTAAAAAATGCAAATGTTGGGGCGCCTGGGTGGCGCAGTCGGTTAAGTGTCCGACTTCAGCCAGGTCACGATCTCGTGGTCCGTGAGTTCGAGCCCCGCGTCGGGCTCTGGGCTGATGGCTCAGAGCCTGGAGCCTGTTTCCAATTCTGTGTCTCCCTCTCTCTCTGCCCCTCCCCCGTTCATGCTCTGTCTCTCTCTGTCCCAAAAATAAATAAAGGTTGAAAAAAAAAAATTAAAAAAAAAAAAATGCAAATGCTATGTAGAATATTTGCATTATCTAATTCATGTTGTCTTTAGTAAGAAAGCATTTGAAATTATATCTACTAAAATAAAAGAGTAACAGATTAATAAGCTAATATCATTAGTTAAGGAATTAATAAACACCGTGTCTTGGTTATCTATTGCCACATAACAAAATTAGTGGATGAAAACCACAAGCCTCCCAATTTCTGTGGATGAGGACCTGCAGTTGCAGCTATGCTTGGTGCCTCTGGTCAGGGTCTTCTGTCAAATTACAGCCAAGTTGTTGCCTAGGGCCATGTTCTTACCACAAGACTGGACTGGGAGGGTGCCCTTCCAAGGTTGTTCCCGTGGCTGTTGGCAGAACTCAGAACACGTGCCATCTGTGTGCATTTGTCCCTCCCCACAGGTCTGCCTCACCACTCACCACATAGCAATGTGCCTCTGCACAGAGTAAATGACCCAAGAGAGAACAAGAGAGAACATCCAAGATGGAAGCCATAGCATATTCTCACCTGATCTTGGACATAACATCCCATATTGTTTATCACAATTGTTTATTGTTTTATTCATTAGAAAGTCAGTAAGTCCAGCTCACACTCAACGGAAGGGGACTATACAAGAGTGTGGATATGACAAGGTAGGGACCATCCAGGTAAAAGCAGAGGCTGCCTTTCACATATTGTGTTGAAACTCTCTTGGAAAATATCCCTTTAGGTCTCAGTTCTGTTTAATCAGCAGCTATTACTCATTTGTAATAATTTATTCAAATATTCTATATCAATATGATATCTGGCTAATTTGGTTCTTTGAACCTCTTGGACTGAAGGCTCCAATAAGCACATTTAAATATAATTTAGTCCTCCAAAAAGAATGTCTTCTGATATGGCCCATTTTAGACCCTGTAGGAAACCAATTTAAACTTTTTACACTATTTATAATTGCCTTCAAATGTTAATTTCTTTTTTTAAATTTATATTTTAGTTAATTAATATACAGTGCAATGTTGGTCTTAGAAGTAGAATTCAGTGATTCATCAATTACATACAACACCCAGTGCTAATCACAACTGCCCTTCTTAATACCCATCAAATGTAATTTCTAATTATCAAATAATTGTTAAATGCCATTAGATTGTTTGGAAATGAGATTATGAAATCCTCTGGTAAAGTATTAGTAAACTCCAATTTGAATCATAAATCAAATCTGATGAAGAATAACTTCTGCTTCAATTTGGCAAGAATATTTTTCTGGTTCAGCAGAAGGGGATTAAATTATGGACAGAAACAGACAAAAAATATAAAAGACTTGGAAAGCTTGATTCATTCCAGATCTACCATTGCCTCAGTTTTTTTTTTAATAAAAAAGGGAAAAACAAGAGCATCAATCAAAAATAGGTATAGCATCCATACCTGCCTTCATATAGCTATCATTCAATTCATTATTTGTCAAGGTAAAAAATGTTATTCAAATCTTGTTCCAAATTACTTATATTATTTTTATATAAGCATTATCAAGGATTAAATTTCAATTCCAATAATGAGTCACCATTTCTGTCCCTTCACCGTTTACTCAAGGATATTTTTTTATACATTCTGTATGAGGCTGTTACATTTTTGGCTCTCTTTCTCGAGACAGAAGTAAGGATATCAGATTATCAGGATCAGATTGGATCCTTATTGCTTATTACCTTTTTTTAACTAAGAAAGGGTCAGGCCAATCCTGTGACCCATTCATATTCTAGAGGATGTCATGGTGAAGAACTAAATCCTTTCAGAGCATCCGTCTCCCTGACCTGGCTCTTGCCCATGGTTGGCCCTAAATCGAAACATTTGGATGTGACAAAAGACAGATGCCAATGATCATGCATATCTGCAAAAATCACACCTCATAGTACAATAGTCTTCTCAAGGCTTTCAGAATACCCTCCCCGTCAATGTGATTCATCACTTTCAAGAATGCCATTTTAAAATATTTCTGGCAATCACATAAGGCACGTGCCGAGAATGACATGAATTAGATCATTTTAAATACATAGAGGTAACTTTATTTCCCTAACTGCCTCCATTATGTAAGTAGAAGATATTACTCCCAATTTAGAGGTTATTCATTAATGACAATGCAAGTTCACATAAGAAATGCCCACAGAGGGGCGCCTGGGTGGCGCAGTCGGTTAAGCGTCCGACTTCAGCCAGGTCACGATCTCGCGGTCCGGGAGTTCGAGCCCCGCGTCAGGCTCTGGGCTGATGGCTCAGAGCCTGGAGCCTGTTTCCGATTCTGTGTCTCCCTCTCTCTCTGCCCCTCCCCCATTCATGCTCTGTCTCTCTCTGTCCCAAAAATAAATAAAACGTTGAAAAAAAAAATTAAAAAAAAAAAAAAAAAAGAAATGCCCACAGAAAGACACACACACACACACACACACACACAAATACACACACACATACACACATGGTATATTCAGGCTCTCACATACTATGAATAATGAAACAACTTGCTATCTAAAATGATGCTAAAATATAGTTTTACCAAAGCATAAAGGGCACTTGTATGAATATATATGCATCAAACTGCTAAGATGTACAAGCTAAGCAATTTTAAAAGGGAATTGAGTACTAAGAACTAGTTTTCATTTAAAAACTCAAGTTCCACAGGCCAAAGGAAAAAAATCTGAGTACCAACAAAGTGACATAAACCTCTATTTTAATTCCTACTAGGAAATAATTCTTTTAACTATTATTTTAATCCATAAGCCTTACATTTCATTTTAATATGGCTGTCCTTTTCTCTGCATATGCTTTCTCAATGTGAAAACAAAGTCTTATTCAAGATCTTTACAAATACAGAAGATATTAGCTTGCCCTGTCATTTAGAAGGCCTACGTTTTGAGAAAGAGTATCATACTAAAAAGATGCCCTTGTGATTTAGCAGTTCTTTATAAGCTCCCCACAAAATAACAACTTTCACATATGAGACCCTATATCACCCAAAGATAAAAGTATCCAGTGAACTTTCTGTTGGACTACCTACTCCCTGTTTTTCTCCATCTTGCCCTTTTGTGTGTCTTGCCTTAACAATATGACTCAGCCATTATTCCCCTTTGACATAAAATAGCACTTAGTGATTTTTCTTATCATAACCAAACTCAGAAAAATGCATACATCAGAAAGTTTTCGAGATACTCTGACATCTTATTTCTATGAAGGTCCTTACATGGCTTTGATGTGTCCATGTTTCAATCATTATCTGTTTCAGTCTCCACAGAGCTCTTGGGAAGGTAAGAGCTTGATGGTAAAAAGGACTACTAGCTGTTTTAGTCAGCTTGGTCTGCCATAACAAAAATGTCAAAGACTGGGTGGTGTAAACAACAGAAATTTATTTTCTCATAGTTCTGGAGAGCAGAAGTCTAAGATCAAGGTACTAGCATGGCTGGCTTCTAATGAGAACTCTCTCCTCGGCTTACAGATGGCCATCTGCTATCTGTGTCCTCACATGCCTTTTCTTCTGGGCAGCACACTCCTGGTGTTTCTCATTGAAACACCAACATTTTAAGACATAATTTACCTAATTAATCCCTGAAAAGGCCTATCGTCAAATATAGTCACATTGGGAGTTAGGACTTCAACATATGGATTTGAGGGGTGGGGGGAAACAATTGAGTCCATAACACTTGCCAGTATGCTGGGATCTTAAATGATGTCTTTAGGGTCCCACAGGAAACTCTATGGTTCATCCAGGGGTCATTCAGCTCTAGAAGGTCTGTGACATTCCATTTGCTAGTCCCATCACAGATTATGAGCTTCCTCTGGATTTGTGTCTCAGTATATAGAACAAGTATTTATGGAGTTGTGTCTGCAGTATTGGAGCAGCCAATGGCAACTCTAAAGGAAACTCTTCTAAACTTTCCTTTACATATTAGGAAATAAAGCAAACCATTGATCAATGACTCACAGTGATCCAGGTGACTGTCTTATAAAGGTGCCATTCTCATGACCTAAATCTCTGTCCTTTTCAGATAGTATTGATCATGACTTAGAGCCATCTGAGAGAATCAATCCTTCTTCATTAATTTATTCATTCATTCATTCATCAACTATTTATCGTTTGAACGTGCTGGTCAATATCCAACACACTGGGATTCAGCAATAAGGAAGACAAGGTCCCAACTCATAGTTGAGAACTGAACTTGAACTTTTAAAATGTGGACCTTTGGACCTAAGTTTGGAGGACATAATCACTATCCTGGTTTCAGTATCATAAAAAAGTGGATCAAAATTAAAATGCTTTCAGGTCGGGACCGCTGCTAGGCCACACAATGCCTTTGTGCAAGTTAAAAAATGGCAGCTTCTCTATGCCCAGATTGGCACATGAACAACACCAGTGTACAACAAGCATCCCTTTCTTCAATGGACACAGGCTAAGCACGATGCACAGGCAGGACTGTGGCCACCTACAGACTCTTCGGTTGTATCCATTTGTCCAAAGAACACAAACTGCACCATTATAAGTGGCAGTTGTCTCGCAGATGGTGGGATTCAGAATATATTGGGGAGCAACACAGGCCGCCAGCAAACATTCCAATTGAACACCACCTCATACACCAAACAGTTAACCTGAGAAGATTAAGTAAGGTCTAGGAGATTTCAAGGCCAATCCAGAGATTCAAGGAGGCTAGTAAGTAGAATCCCAGATCCAAAAAAATGTGAATATATAAATTCCACAACAATGAAATTCCAGAGATCTTTGTGACTGATTTTATCCCCAGGAACTCTTTGATCTTCTAGAGAAAGCAAGAAAGGTAGACTACCTTCATGTCATGCTTGTTCTAGCCATCTATTTTCTGAATTATATTACAAATCAACTATGAATAGGGACCTAAGCTGTGAATGCCATGTACTTTAGAAGTACTTATGAAATGCAAAGCAACACAATCCTATTTTCAACAGAAGTAAAAAAAAAAAAAAAAAAAAAAAAAAAAGGAAAGAAAGAGAGATTGAAAAAAATCAGTTATGTAGGAATGACTAATTTCTAGTTACAGAAATGATTATTGGGTGAAGAGGAACAGTCTCAAGTGTCCTGCATACACTATCCTAAAATATCTTCATATTTCATTTATTTTAGTTAGTGTTTTTCCAGTAGGCATGCATGAATGCATACCATCAATTCAGTGACTGAGAAGTTTGATAACACCATTTTTCTATATCATGAAGATAAATATACAACTTAGCTTTAGGCTTATAATTAAATGAACCACAAAACTCTGATTTATTAAAACTCTTTGCAGATTTTTGGACAGAAATTTATTCATGTTCAAAGGTAACAATAAATTATTATAAACGTTTCTGAACTGAAATTTGTGTTTTTCTGGCCTACAGAAAAGATGTAAGTAAACCCTTTATTCCCTTAATTATATTATAAGTCATACTTAGGTGGACCAAATTAATAATAAGATTGATAGAAGACATTGTTGGCATATATGCTGATAAAATGTAAACAGCATTTTTATTTTTTCTTTGTAAAAAATTTTATTACTGAAATCTAGCTGATAAACAATGTGTATGAGTTTCAGGTGTACAACATAGTGATATGTGGTTTAATCTCAAAACGAGTGCAATGCCTATGACCACACAACAGTCCTAGATTCTAGGGCTATCATCTAGAATCTATATTCTAGATGATCACAAACTGTCATTTCTCCTTTCCTCAAGCACATGTGCTTTTAATTTTTATCAAACCTATTCTATCTTAATTCTGTACTAATATTTCCTAACCTATATTGCCATCTCCATTTGTCCCATGAGGTTTGAAAATTGTTATTTCTTGGGGTGCCTGGTCGCTCAGTTGGTTAAGTATCTGACTCTTGATTTCAGCTCAGGTCATGATCTCATGGTTTGTGGGATGGAGCCCCACATAGGTCTCTGTGCTGATAGCGTGGAGCCTGCTTGGGATTCTCTCTCTCTCTCTCTCTCTCTCTCTCTCTCTCTCTCTCTCTCCCCCTTCCACCACTTGTGCACTCTCTCTCTCTCTCAAAATAAATAAATAAACTTAAAAAAAAGAAATTGTTAGTTCTTATGATCACTCCCACATTTCTCCCACTGTGCCACTGCACTAGCCACTTTCAACAGATGATGACTAGGCTATAGTCATTTCCCTGGTTTAGAGTCTTCTTTATGTACATTTCCTGTCCTCTCTGATTATCCGGCCTCTTCAAAAGCCTCCTTTTATACTTTTTAATTAAAGAAATACTGAAATAGAAATTAAGTAAAATCAGCCATAATCACGTTACTTTAAAATGTATAAAAAGTTAATGTATAAAAAACTAAATCCACACCTTCCTCTTTCCCAATCTATCCAATTGCAAAGGTCAGAAGTTATGGTTAATAGCTCAGTGCCCACCTCTTCTGACACTTTTCTATTTTTATACAGATGTCTTTCTCTCTCTCTTTCATATGTTTGTGTGTGTGTGTGTGTGTTAACACTTAAATGTACACTGTTTTATTCCCTCCAAATATGGGAATGTGCGCACACACACACATTGCTTTTTCCACAGAAAATATCTTATGGATATCTCTCTACATTATAAAGAGAACTACTTTATTTTACTAAAGGGCTGTATGATATCCCATTGTATGACTCCCCTGTAATTTGTCAAAGACAGTTTAGATACAGCTTTTTATTTTTATGTGTAACACTGCAATGAAATTAACATACATCTCTATGTACTCTTTAAGCACTATATTTTTTTCCATGTAATTAATTTCTCAAAGTGAGATGGTGAGATCAAAAGGTTATTCTTTGATGAGATTCTTGAGAATAGGATCCATTTGTAGAATCCCACAGGATTTATATAACACTCCAAGATACAGTGGTCACTAACTGGTGTTAGCAGACTCTAGTTAATTGAGTGGTTGACTCTTCTAAAAATAGAACTGACCTTTGTAAATACCTGAACAAGTACAAGTGATTGACTCTTTCACTTTTTCCTACAGAATAGATTCTACACAGCCATCCAAAGCATCAGTTGAAGAGGTTATGGTGATAGGCAAGTCTTTATTCACAAGAAATTTTTTTTATTGTGTGACTTTGATGCAAATGAAAGCCAACCCACCATTGTCATTGAGAAAGCATTAGCATCTCTCGGTTTTGCTTCTTTCTTTCTTTCTTCCTTCCTTTCTTTCTTTCTTTCTTTCTTTCTTTCTTTCTTTCTTTCTTTATTTATTTATTTTAGAAAGAGAGAAAAAGAGAGTTTAAGCAGAGGAGAGGGGCAGAGGGAGAGAGAGAGAGAATCTCAAGCAGGTTCCATGCTCAGGGTTCAGTATGGGGCACCAAGTAGGCCTGACCCAGGCCCCATGTGGGGATCAATCCCATGATCCTGGAATCATGACATGAGCCAAAATCAAGAGTCAGATGCTCAACCGACTGAGCCACCCAGGTGCCCCAGTTTTACTGCATTCTAATATACTAATCATTACTGGGAAAATACACCATGTATTAGGTTGGTGTAGTATACTTTAAAGACCACTGTCCAAAGGCTGGCCTGTTGCTATCAAAATTTGTAACTGTGTCAATACCCTCTAGCATACAGCTTCTGCATTTGTAAAATAAGATAAATAAAATAGACAAACTCCATGTTCCTTTCTGGTTCTAAATTCTCTACTATAATCCCTGCCAATAAAGACAGCAGTGCCATATTATTTAACTTTCAAAATATTCCTCCCACTTTGATTGAAAATGGAATTATTAGAAACATTTTTCCTAGGTCCGTTGAAATTGTATAAAACTGGAGAAATGTGTTCATATAGCTTCGAATTTGCCAACAAAGTGGACGTACTGATTCCTACTGTACAATGTTTTTTGTGAAAATTCAGTGATCAAATACTCTTAGAATACTTTGTATAGTGCTTAGCATATATGAGTACTCAGTGGCTACTACTTTTTTTCATTATGATCACTGGAGAAGGTTTAGAGCTTGTGTTTAAATGCTATATCATTATATCCTGTTTTAAATCATGAAATTGCTTAAAATAGCAGAATTAAGTAATCATTATCAAAATTTTTTTACACAAATTGGGGAGTGTCTTAGCTTCTTTAATAAAGAATAATTGCAAACATATTTACTCCTGAACTAATATTGAAGGGGCTAAAATATAAAACATAACAAGCAGAAGAGATTACCAAGAACATACTCAATAATCGTCAATCACCATCAGTTGATCCAAGTCCAGCCCATGAACTGAAAGAACCCTCTGTTATGTAACTTGAGTAATGATGGCAAACCACATCCTTCGTGGAAGCAGCATCCCAGGGTTCTAGCACTGAAAATAGCTACTTCTAGCATATATAAAGGCCAGCATATGTATACTTTATGCACTTTATTATTTCATAAAAGTTTAGGCTACAATGTATAACAGCAAGAAAGGACATATGCAATCATTAAATCCTTTAGAGCTAGAAAGAAGGCTCCAAACCTTGACCTTATTCAAGTCAATTCTGTCCTAATGTGCATTACACATACTATCCGTACTCCAAACAAACACCAACAAAGTTTTGCCTACAGCCTCTCTGCTCCAAATTCAACTCCATCCTCCCACCTTTGGAGGTGTTGTTGTTGTTGTTGTTGTTGTTGTTGTTGTTGTTGTTGTTGTTTTCTGCACAGAATCCTTATCCCAAACATCTTTTAAGACCACAGTCAAGCTGACCTTCTGTGCAAGGCACACCATAATCCTCCTGTACTTGGTTTGAGGTCAGATTCAACCTTCTATGATTCAGTGTGGCTCTACCTCTTGATTTCGAATCCACAGAGGCCCTAAAATCCAGGTGTCTTTTACTTTTTCATAGTATGAAGGGCTTCTTACTCATCTGGCATCAGCTGCTCAAAACGTATATTTAGAATTTACTTGAATCAAATCAAATTGAATTGAAGAGGACGGTCGATTCAACCGTTAAGAACATAAGGCTCAAAATTAATATACGTTTACTGGGTTCCACTAGTAGCAGAGATAGAAAAAATAAGCCATTAAATGCACTGCAGCTAAACCATTAAACCGACTACAGTTCCCCTCATCTTTGTTGCTTAAGTGTTATTTAGAACCAGCAAAGTTTGGGGATGTGAAGGAATTTTACTCCCTAGTTAGCTTTATTAACAGTGCTCCTTGGGTGCAATGGATCAGGTGCCATCTAAATGCTAGATACACAAGGGTGAAAAAAGATGGACAAGAATTTTTCAGTTTAGTGGGGTAATAGGCTAAGTAAATAATTAGAAGTTCATCTCCACACCAGGGTAAGTAGAGAAGCGTGGGACTCCTTGAAGGCCTCTAAGAACCATCTAAGATATGATGAGAACAGTGGAAGTGAGTGAGCTGACAAAGATACAAAAGGAGGGGGTGCTAGACACAGCTACATGGCTGTGGAAAAGCAGGTGCACTGGGGTGGGGTGTCAAAAGATAAATCCATGTTAATTTGCTCATTCTTTGTAGCAACCACCAAAGGGCCTTCATGAATGAACTAAACATTCATACCTACAAGCCTGGCATCATGCCACTCAGGATTAAAATAGAAACCACGGTTTACTGGCACAGTAGTATCAAGCATCCTGTTAAGATCCCCATAAAATGGGTAGGAGAGATGCCCTGGCTAAAAAGCCTCATGTCCACAAGAACAAATACCTTTTGTAACAATGCCACAGCTTCCAAAAATCCCAGTAAAGGCGTGCTCAGAGACAAAGTTCATCATACTCAGAGAAGATTAATGTTAATTTGCCAATCAGGGATAATTTTCCCACCAGCAAGATGGCCTGGATGTGTACTCCACATCTGAGCAGAGGCAGACAGTTAACCAGTCGTCATCATCTCTTGCGGAAGGGGAAAGGGTTTGACAAGCATCTGCCCACACTGTCCTGTGGTTAGTTCTGAGTGGAGCAGTGTTCCAGGTAGTGGACACAGCATGTAGAAGCCTATGGGAAAGGAACAAATAGTACCTTCTGGTGCCTAAAGCAAAGTTCATAAAAAGACTGAAGCATACTGGGAGCTGAGAGAGAGTAAGAAGCGCTGGAAATGGCAAGGAAAAGTCACAGAAGCCCGGGAGAATATATTTTACAGGGCTGTGGTTTAATGTGGGACTACTTGACGGTTCAATGCAAGTGGATAATTTAATCATATTTGCTTTTTAGATAGCTGTCTGGGGCTATTCTATGCACAGGAGATTAGAAGAGCACAAAACGGTCTGATGTCTATGTCTGCCTCTACATACCCACCCTGCAAATTTCCTGGCCCTGTTCTCTCCCCAGGGGTCAGTCTGAATGCACTACAGCAATGAGTTCCCTAGCTTCTGACTTTCTGTTAGGGTCAACCTATGCAGAGCCCTAGCAAAAGACCCAAAGGAAGGCAGAGAATGAGGTCATATAATCATTCCCCTGGATTCTTCCCTTCAAGGTTCCTTCCCTGAGATTGGCCATGTCCTTCCACCAGGTGTCATTGCTCCTTTTCAGGTTGCTCTCAGAATAGTTCACTGTCACCTGGGTTCTGATAGCCAGCCACTCCTCTTGAGATCAGCTCCAGGAGTACTGAACTAACTACAACTATTCTTATTTTGAAGTGTTCTATCTATTGTCTCCTAGGTCCTGGTCTGATCACAATAAGACATTAGGTTAGGCAACCAGTTAGGAGTTGTTGGGATCCTGCCCAAGATCTCCTTGGAAACCTTTCACCATGTGTGTGCCCTCTGCCCTGACCCAACCTTCTGTGTGCTCCTTCTAACAAGAGAATCTGTAACACTGGTAGGAAGATGATGGTCAGGACCGGAACTGCTTTTCCAGGACATGCAGACAAGCAGAGAACTTGAGTGTGTACATCTCCCTAGGGTAGGCCTCATAGGCTGTGACTGGCTGGTGCAGGGCTATAAAAGCCCAGCTCCTTGTCCCAGCTCCATTTCTGAGGCATGCCTATCCTCCAGGGGATCCAGAGGTCCCCTGTGGGATCAGTTCAAGTTATCCCATATTCAGGGCCCAGTGAAAATGGTAGCCCATCTTGATGAAAATGCAGGGGAAAGTGATATTAAAGGCACTAAATAATAAAACGTTTTAATCTCCTCTGTGGTCTCTCTTGACTTGTCATGGCATTTTGACCTTCTATTTAATGTCATTTTAAGAAAGAAAAATGCTTAACATCTTACACTGTAAGCCTCAGTTTCACTGTTCACGTTTAGATTTTAGATTGTGCAATGCCTGCTTTAAGTATAAATATAAGAGCAATTTATTGATATAAAAAGTCACTGAAATTACACAATTCATATTTTGTGGCTTGAACATGCATAGGTATTTCATTGTTACCAGAACAGGGGAAATGCTACACAAAAGTAACTGAATTGTTTTTATTTCGTTTTTTGAATGGGCACACGTTCTATTAACACTCCATCTTTAGCTTACTGATAAAGGAAGGACCAAAAGGAAAATGAACTATGGGTTAGTTTACTTCCTAGATTCCATCCGTGTCACCATTTTTAGCATAAATGACTTGCTAAGACAGTGAAGTCTGACACTAGCAAGAAAAGATCTAGTAAGTTTCCTTAGTCCTTCCTGTTTGTTCCTTGGAATGTCAGGGACTTCTTTCTGCATTCCCCGCACATTCTGTTTCAAAAGCAAAGGGCAGCTTGAAAAGCAAATGGGCACCCCAGCTTCCTTGGTCACAGATTCAACACCTCTACCTCCAACTTGCTTTCAGTGATGCTTATCTCCCACTCCTTATGGCTCCACCAAAATTCAACATTCAGGGAGCATTGTAAGCGCTATCTGTGAGCAGGGACGCAAGGGATGAGAAACACACAAATTACATGTGTCTGCTCACCTGTGCACTCCATTGTGCTCCCCCCCCCCACACCAACACACACACACCACAACCGACTGCTCTTAAAAGATACAGGTTCAGAAATCAGATTCTTAATGACTTTCAAGACCGCGGCGGCAGCAAAGCATTAAACCAAGCCCAGGGCTTGACTCAGTTCAGGACACTACCCGTTTGCACAGGCCTTTGAAGCTAGCCTTTTCTGTTCTCAATTTTGCTGAATCACAGCCTTTTATTGTTTCCCCCTTTACACTTCTACTTCCTTACTGGTTTCTCCTGGCGGCATTTCCTTGATAAATCACTTGCAAATGAGACATTTGCTGGAAGTTTGCTTAGGAAACCAACCTAAAAAAGGTTTTATTGGAAATGTTCCTAAGAGGCAAATCTAAGATGAGTTTCAGGAACTGATCACTGGCTGGACAAGTAACAACACGCACCCCACACCTACGTCCCGCAATACTGGTGGTGAGTGGAGGGTGATAGTTCCTGGGGTGTTCCAGCATTGCAGTTACTAAGATTTCCACTTATAGAACTGGGACAGACACAGATGGAAGGAGATGTCCTTATGTGTGCAGTCTCTCTCTTGGGTCAAGGCTGTGGTGGAAATGTGGAATTGACTGGGTTTGACTGAGCACCGCTGATGCGTAAAAAAGAGAAAATGACAGGGGCGCATCGGTGGCTCATTCAGTTAAATGTTGGACCCTTGATTATGGCTCAGGTCATGATCTCACAGTTCCTGGGTTCGAGCCCTGTGTTAGGCTCTATGGGGACAGTGTGGAGCCTGCTTGAGATTGTCTCTCTGCCCCTCCCCCACTCATGTGAGTGCCCTCACTTGCTCTCTTTGTCTCTCTCTCTCTCTCTCTCAAGATAAATAAGGCTTAAAAAAGAGAGAGAGAGAAAGAGAGAGAATGGCAGACTTGGCTGAGTTAATTACCAGAGTAATGAAGTGAATATCAGAAATGCTCCATGGCAGCGTATAAAGAGGTCCTCCTCTCCAGAGCAGGAGTCAGCAAACTCTTTGGGCCAAGTTTGATCCACTACTATCTTTGTAAATAAAGTTTAACTAGAACACGACCACACTTATTCATTACATGTACTCTATGACTGCTTATAGTACACCATAATAGCAGAGTTGAATAGATACCAAAGAGACCTTATGCCCCACCAAGACTAAAATATTGCTCTGGCTCAGTACAGAAAAAGTTTGCAAGTCCCTGACCTGGAGTCTGAGAGCAGCCTGAGCTGCTTGTCACATGGACTTCCTCCTTGTCTGTCTCTGTCTAATTTTTTGTCTCCTTGGAAGAACCCCAATCACTGAAATAGGATACACCTTAATCCAGTATGATCTCACTTTAACTTGGTGACATCTGCAAAGACCCTATTTCTGAATAAGGCCTATTCACAGATCCTGGGTGGACAAGAATTTTACTGGGATACTATTCACCTAGTATACCACGATATCAACAATTAGGTCCAAATCTCAGCATGGCGCAACTAGGGAAATGCTGGCTCTGCTAAGGGATGGAAGGATTATACTTAGAAGCCCAGGAGCTAAGATGTTCATACAGTTCTAGGAGTATAATGGTCTGAGGTATCCCAGACACCTCCTGAAGATAAAGTAGGAGTTACTGTACCTTGTGCCTCTGACCACAGAGGAAAAAAATTAACAAATGAAATGAATTAAAACAGAGTTTGCTAGACCTCTTCTAGTTTTAGAGGCAGCTTGCACTGCAGTTCTGACTCATTTATCGAGTGACCTGGGAGATTTCCCAGTTTTGAATAGATCTGAGAGTGAGGCAAGAACGTGTTCTGCAGCTGAGTGCAACCACTCCCTTTAGAATTTTCAGAGATTTCCTTGTGATAATACACCGAATCACAATACATTTTCCTTTTCCTAAGACAAAATCCTCTACTGTTCTCTGTTCAAAACCCTCGGATATTCCATTAACAGCAAGAACATAATCCAGAATCCAGAATCCATATTCCAGTGATCAGTGGACTTGTCTCCACCCTAGATTTGTCACATTTTGGACTTCTAACAGCAAGCAATTTTGAAAGGGCCAGTATCAGTAATAAAGATGAAGAATTGCTTGTGTGATTAACCATGTTTGAACATTAAAGAAAGAATGAAAAGAAAGAGAAAGAGACAAAGAAGAGAAAAGGAGAAAATATGTCTTCACTACAAGTATGTACAAGTATAAAGGAGTAGACTTACTTTTCATTTTTCCTTTTCCTCATTATTTATGACTCTGCTCCCATCTATTAACGTAAAACGATAGAGTGATGTTTAAATATTTTCCAAGACAGGTAAATTCTATTTTTTTTACATTTATTTAATTTTGATAGACATAGAGAGACAGAACACAACTGGGGGAGGGGCAGAGAGAAGGAGACACAGAATCCGAAGCGGGTTCCAGGCTCTGAGCTGTCAGCACAGAGCCCGACGCGGGGCTCGAACTCACAAACCGCGAGATCATGATCTGAGCCAAAGTCAGATGCTTAACAGACTGAACCACCAGGCGCTCCCCAAGGTAGGTAAATTCTAAAAAAATATTTAGTATTTAAAATCAAATGCTTTGAAGAAAATACCAAAACACAATTCAGTGAATTACAATCCACTTTCATATAGTTCCTAAATCTCCAAGTGGCAAAGCATTTTCACATATAATACAAATACTTTACCCAATACATCTATAAAGAAGAAAATAGAAGACATTGTTATTCCTTTAAAGGCTGAAATCAGCAAAGTACAGAGCTTTTCTAATAACTTAAAGTGAAGCCATCTCTCAATATACTTGACAAACACATGCTAGGCAAGCTGATATGCCATAGGAAATAAAAATCCCTATCCCCATTCTTCTGGGGGATAGAAGCATTGTGCCAAGACTAAAAATTTAAAACTGAGTAGGATGGGTAGCCAGAGGGCAGGAGGGGGGGGCAAAATGGGTGAAGGAGAGTGGGAGGCATAGGCTACCAATTATGGAATGAGTAAGTCATGGGAATGAAAAGTACATCACAGGGAATACAATAATTGTATTGTAATATTGTAATGGTGTTGTATGGTAACAGAAGGTAGCTACACTTGTGATCATAGCACAATTTATAGACTTATGGAATGCTGTGCACCTGAAACTAACATAACATTATGTGTCAACTACAATAAAAAAAATGAGGAGGATGAGAAGCTGTGCCCTTAAGGACACACACACACACACACACACACACACACACACACATATCAACATACATACAAGCATGCACATGTGCATGCCCATATACAACCATATGATATGATATACTCTCAGCATAAACAGTCTTCAACAACAACAACAAAGTAGTGATTAATTCCAAACGAAGTTATCTGAGACCTTACAGAGAAAGTAACATATTTGATGGGACCTAAAAAGATGAGATGGATTTCATGAGGAAGTAAAAGAGGAGAAGACAGCAAGGTGGGGAAGTAGAGGCAACACCAGAGAATCTCGAAAGCTTAGACAGGTGTTCAAGGAGGAGAAGAAGTCATTAAAATGGAGGAAGAAATGACTCGTGAGGAATGGTGGGCCATGATCTAGGTGTGTACTTTTGGTAGAAGACCATTAATTTTACTATGAATACTAGAAATAAAAATGTCCCTCAGATAAGAATCCTTGCATTTTCAAAGTCTAGCAAAATACATGACAAACTTTGTAAGGGAACAAGAAACATTTTTGACAAGTTAACACAGGACGTTTAAGTGTGTATTGTGTTTTATGGCCTTGTTTTGCATTACATTTCATGTACTGCATTTATTTTATATCTATGCTTTTTATTACTTTGGGGAGAAGCATTTATATGAAGAGCATCATTTCTACTAAAACACTGGTAGCAGCAGTTGGCATTTAACACCACTCTAAAGGATCATTTTCAGAACCTCTCTTTAGGGAACTACATTTTAGGAGAAAAAAAACTTTGAAGAAAATACAAGCAAAGATGGATATAGGAAAGCAAAAGTTAGTGGGAAATTTCTTGGTGAATATCAGTCAGATTCTGCCAGCAGAGTTTAAGTGCAGCTAGATCTTAGGTGTCCACCTTTATTTATCGTACACTTTAAGAAGTTCATCTGAGACCAAGGAGCTTCCTACCAAACTACACATTTGATGTGTCCAGATTATAAAAGAATTTCTACCTCACTATTCTTACATGATAACAATATAATGCGGATAAGCATACTTTACAAACTGTATAAGTTTTTCCATATGTAATAATAATAATTACTGCTTACTGAATAATTGAAAATGAATGATTTTGAATAATTAAATAGACACTATGCAACAAGAACTGTTAAAGAATATTTTGAGTGCTTATTCTGTGATAAGCACTGTGATAAGTACCCTGCATAATTATTTTATTGATTCCTTTCAGTAACCCAAAGGAAATAAGTAGGATCTTGGATTTATAACTGAGGAAATTGACCTAGAAAGGTAAAGTGATTTGCCCAAGGAAATATAGGAAAGTAATACAGAGATGGTAACATACAGATAACAGAAAGAAGACCTGAATATAAGCAGCACTAATATCAAAGATCCAGATATTAACCATAAGACATCAAACAATCCTAAGAAATGGCTGAACATGTAAAATGGGCAAAAGCTTTGAATATACACTTCACCAAAGATATATATATGGTTAGCAAAGAAGTATGACCAAATATACTCAGCATCATCAATTAAAATGGGAATTCAGATTAAAGATACAATGTCATACCAGTATACATCTACTAGAATGGCTAAATTTTAAGTTTAAAGTGAAATAAATGACAATACCAAGGGTTGCAAGGATATGAAGGAACTTGAACTCTCACATAGTGCTGATGGCCATATAAAAGGGCAAAACCACTTGGAAAAACAATTGGAAGTTCCTTAAAACGTTAAACCTACACTTACCATATGATCTACCCATTACGAGCAAAATATTCACCCAAGAGAAATAAGCTCATAAAATTACACAAAGACTTGTACAGGAATGTTCACAATAGCTTTACTTGAACAGCCAAAAGCTGTAAACAAGCAGAATATTCATGAGATGGTGACAGAATAAACAGATTGTGGTATCTCTACACAATGGAATATGATTCAACCGTAAAAACTATTAATACACATGACAATATGGATGGATCTCAAAACCACTGTGCTGAGTGATAGAAAACAGGCAGAAAGGTATACACACAGGTTCTATTTATATGAAATTCTGTAAAGTGCAAACCAACCTACGTAGTGAGGAAAAGCAGACCAGTGGATGGCTGGGATGAGGTGGGGCAGAGAGGCAGGAGGGAGTGATTACATAACGAGTTGGGGTACCTGTCAGGCTCAGTGGCAGAACATGCGACTCTTGATCTAGTGGTCATTCAAGCCCCACGTTGGGGGTGGAGTTTACTTAAATAAACAAATAAAAACAAAAATAAAAAATAAAAAAAATACATATAAACAAACCTGAGAGAACTTTGGGAGTTGATGAGTATGTTCATTACCTTGACTCTGATGATGGTTTCACAGACATACCTATGTCAAACCCTATCAACTTCTGTACTTGAAGTATCTGCAGTTTATTTTAGGTCAATCCTATCTCTTTAAAACTGTTAAAAATGTACATGTTAGTTGTTTTGTTTCTATGATTTTTTTAATGTTCCTCTTTTTTTTAATGTTTATTTAGTGTTTAGAGAGAGGGAGAGAGAGAATGAGTAGGGGAGGAACAGAGAGAGAGGCAGACACAGAATCTGAAGCAGGCTCCAGGCTCTGAGCTGTCAGCACAGAGCCTGATGCAGGGCTGGAACTCACAAATCATGAGATCACGATCTGAGCCAAAGTCCATTGCTTAGTGGACTGAGCCACCCAGGCACTCCTAATGTTCTTCTTTTAATCTGTGAGAATTACTATCAACATTTTAACGATGGTTTTTTTCTGGGAGAGAAAGATTAGGAATTTTCGGAATTTTCTTCTCTGAGTTAATACTCATTTTCTCAATACACTACAACAATTACAGATATTCTTTTAAAACCAAATACCAGTTTAAATGTAATTTTTTTTAAATAGTTATAAACAGAGAGGGAGGCAAAACATTAGAGATTCTTAAATACAGAGAACAAACTGAGGGTTGATTGGGGGGGTTGAGGAGAGGCGAAAATGGGTGGTGGGCATTGAGGAGGGCACTTGTTGGGATGGTCACTGGCTGTTATATATAAGTGATGAATCACGGGAATCTACTCCTGAAGCCAAAAGCACACTGTATGCACTGTATGTTAGCTAACTTGACAATACATTATATTTAAAGAAATAAATAAATTGAATTTTTAATTGTCCTTTTTATTTTTAATTTAGTATTTTTTATTTTAGTTGAGACACAATGTTACATCAGTTTCAGATGTACAACATAGTGATTCAACTTCTCTACAGCTTTGCTATGCTCACCACAAGTGTATGTATCTGCATTAACAAAAGACAGGAAAATAACATCAAGTTTAGAGCTAGTTCATTTATTCCTCCTACTTTTCTACAGTATCCTATTTTTCTTTGCAGTAAAGATAAATTTTACATTTAAAAATAAAATCTTTTTATTCTTTTTTAAGTTTTTATTGTTTTTTATTTATTACTTTTAATGTTTATTTATTTTTGAGAGAGAGAGCTGAGCAGGGGAGGGGCAGAGACAGACGGAGACGCAGAATCTGAAGCAGGCTCCAGGCTCCTAGCTGTCAGCACAGAGCCTGATCTGTCTGGGGCTGGAACCCACAAACCGTGAGCTCCTGACCTGAGCCTAAGTTCCACGCTTAACCCACTGAGCTACCCAGACGCCCCCAAAATAAAATGTCATTTTAAAAGAAGGCACTGTCTTCTTACAGACCCTTGGAAATGTGCCTATATACTACTCTGGCAATTATTTCCATACCTACATTTGTTAAAATAACCAGAAAGTCAATTTATAAAGACCCAATTTGGCTGTGGACCCCCGCGCCCAGATAAACGTCTGGTGACTTTTGTTTTCCTCTATGTCGCTGCCCTGCCTCCCCCAGGCCTTGGTCTTTCCACAGAAAGAGGTCACAAAGGGAGGGCAAGTACACTGGGCTTGTGCTTTCTTTTGCTAGTCCTAGTGCCTGCTTTTCTTTCTTTCTTTTTTTTTTTTTTTTAACAGCACTTTTAACTTAGATGAAATAAGTTACAAACGCCCAAGGGCAGAAATGGGGCAATGTTTCGTTAAATGGAGTTGTCAGGATTATCCGTCTGCGCCCAACCGCGACAGGCGCGCGCGCCCCCGCCTCCCTCCGCCTGGAACTCGGCGCCTCTCGAAGCGAAGGCGTGTGTGTGTGTGACGCAGTCGCCATCGCCTAGGGCTGCGTTCTGATGCAGAAGCCCGTGAAGCCTCTGAAGCCACTGGTGCCCGACCGCGCGGTGAGCCGCCTGGGCCTCAGTTTCCAGACTTCTAAAGAAGGGGAACCATGCCGCCCTGTTTCTTGTTCCTCTCTAAGCAGATCAGCAGTTCGCTGGTGTCCCTGCGCAGCGCTCGCCGAGGCTTCGCGCTCCGACCGCTCTGGGTCTCCTGGCGCCCCTCGGGTCCCCAGCCCGCCGCCCCCCGCCGCCCGCTGGCCGCAGCCACCTCCTCCCGGGACCCTGCCGGGCCCACCTCCGCCCCCTCCCGGGTGCGGCAGAACTTCCACCGGGACTCCGAGGCCGCCATCAACCGCCAGATCAACCTGGAGCTCTATGCGTCCTATGTGTACTTGTCTATGGCTTATTACTTCTCCCGAGATGACGTGGCCCTGAACAACTTCGCCAGATATTTCCTTCGTCAGTCTCGGGAGGAGACCCAGCACGCCGAGAAGCTGATGAGGCTGCAGAACCAGCGGGGAGGCCGGATCTGCCTGCAGGACATCAAGAAACCTGACCTGGACGACTGGGAGAGCGGGCTGAATGCCATGGAGTGTGCGCTGCTCTTGGAAAAGAATGTGAACCAGTCGTTGCTCGAATTGCACACTCTGGCCTCAGACAAAGGTGACCCCCATTTGTGCGACTTCCTGGAAACTCACTATTTGAATGAACAGGTGAAATCGATCAAAGAACTAGGTGACCACGTGCAAAACTTGGTTAAGATGGGGGCCCCGGCTTCTGGCCTGGCAGAGTACCTCTTTGACAAGCACACCCTTGGAAATGAAAACGATCACAACTAAGCCACAGGCTGCCTTCCTTGCTGCCCATGGTGTGTCAAGACCCAGAGTCAGCTGACTCCTGCTTTCTTCCCCTTAAAATGCACCTCCACCTTTATATCCTGTTAAACTGTCCCAATCAAGTGACTTGTGGAGAAAATGTATTTAGCCTCCAGTTAAGAAGGGCTTTTTTTTTCTTCCTGTCCAACATCAAGATAATTTTTCTAGCCTGTAAACTAGCCAGGATACTATGGTATAAAAAAAGACTGGGAAACAGCTACTGAAAAGTAGATACAAACTTTCTCCAGTTACCAAATATTATTCCAGACCATGAGCCTTCACTAAAATTCTGTGATTTTCTACTGAACAAGTGCCTGTTATTTTCAAGACTTTATGCTAAAGGCTAAAATTGGGAAGATGTGTAAGATAAATATACAAACAACTATAACAAGTTGAAGAATATATATAGTACTATAAAGTACTGTGAAAACCATACATGAAAAATTCTGTGACAACGTTTACCCTTTCCCAGTATTTTCCAAGAAAAAAATAATGTCTGGAGATGATCTGTTTCTAAAGGATTTTGTGATCAAATTCAAGGAAAGCTACACAAAGTGTCAATACTAGCCTTAGGAAGTTATGACACATATGAACATTTTAAGGGCTCTGGGAAGTCTGAGAATTAAAAACATCTTGGATTATTTTTGTTTAGCTCAGTGTTTTCCCAAACCTATCCAATCTCTGCTAATTTGTAGGTGTTTTAATTTTTTTTTAATGTTTATTTATTTTTGAGAGAGAGAGCGAGATAGAGTGAGAACAGCAGAGGGGCAGAGGGAGAGGGAGACCCAGAATCCGAAGCTGACTCTAGGCTCTGAGCTGTCAGCACAGAGCCCCACACCAGATTCGAACCCATGAACCACAAATCATGACCTGAGCCAAAGTGGGACGCTTAACGAACTTAGCCACCCAGGCGTACCTGTGTGTGTGTGTGTGTGTGTTTGTGTGTGTGAAATGATGATCTAGGTCTGTCTGATTACAAAGTATACACTTCACCATTGGGCTTTATAGCCTCCCTTTAACGTAACTAACTCCTTTTGACAAAAAGAGTGACTACACTGCAGAAAACACATTTCTGTGGCCTTTAAAATGGAGGGGGGTACGTGGAGGAAGTCACAAAGAAATCCAGAATGAAGGAGGCATCAGCTGAGCACATGTTTTCTTGGGGGCTGGGGGAAGGAGGCATGAGAAAATGAATGCGAGAATATTTGGTCAGCAGGCCCGGGGCTGGACTAAGAACACTGGGTGGTGTTTGGATAGATGGGCTGGAGCCAAATGTGGAGGGGGTAGGAGGGGCTTAAGCTTAATGTACTGAGCAATGGCAGTGCTTGAAGGGCTCTCAGCAAAAGAGTGCTGTGCTAAGAATTGAGCAATCACAAGTTTAGTGGTACAGAATACAAACCCGAGAACAACCTAAATGTCTGTGTTAGTTTGGGTCTTCTGAGAAACGTGCCAAGATGGGATTAAGTATATAAGAAATGTCTTAGGGGAGACCAAAAGGCCCTTGAGAGAAAATGGGAAAGGAGCTGGAGAAGCAGATACAGCCTCCAGACTCCATGCAAGTCTGATCCTGGCAGAAGGAAAAAAGAGATGTGGTGCATCGTTGTAAGCAATGTGCTACAAAGCTTTCTGGGAGACCATAGCTAGAGTCGCTCATCAGAGGAATCCCAGGTCTCCCAGAAATGGGCCTGCCTAAGAACATTTCCGGAACTCTGTTATTGACTGGGAAGTGCAGGCTTGCAACAAGCTAAGAGATGAATCGATTTTTCTGAGCAGAGCAGCAGGGTCCTTGGCAAATTGTGCTCCCTGTAGTCCCAGATCTGAGAGGCACATGCACATGACTGCACAAACTCAACAAAATGGTTTAGATTAAAATGCCATACGTGGAATGCCCTACAGCTATTAAATATGATTTTGCCAAGCACATAATGATGTGAGCAGAAATTCACAATGTGTTCTCTTAAAAACGAGAGTATTATGAAACAAGACTATATTATATAATTGTATATAGACAAGTACAGGGGAAATAATATATATGCATACAAAATGGAAGTAGATACACCAACAAAGGAAGCCAGACAGCCTCTTAGTGAGATTGTGTTTGATATCTTCTTTAGCTACTTGTCTTTTTAAAATAAATTTCTTCTTATGGACACCCATTGCACTACTCTCACAACAAGAAAAGTAAAAATATAAGGTAGAGAGAAAGCAATAGGGCCTGAACATGGCAAAATCAGTGGAAATAGAAACAGATGCTGACAGGAATTTACAGGCAGATTATTTACAATTTTGCAAATGAATGAATGGAGAGAGTTACAAAAATGGGGGAAGAAACGAGGGAATTAAAGTGACAGATCTCAGACCTATGTCACTGGAGAACAGAGGAGCCCAGAATAAAAAGGGATCTTGACAGGAGGAACTACTGGGGTGTGGGGAGTGCACAATGATTTGCTTTTGATTAAGCTGATGGGCCTCCCTTTACCTTCTAGACTTAAAGTTGGTTTATTTTGCTGCATATAATCTTATTACATGTCTTCAGAGAATTTCCTCTTCAGTTCTTCTGGATGAGTGTTTTCCAAACTACAGATTCCACCCCATCAGTGTCATGAAATTATTTCGTGACTCGCTAGCCACCATTTGTCATTAGAACAGATTTGAACAGAAGTGAAAGTAAGTTAAAAAGGGTACTGCCTCCTGAAATTCTTGTTTTGCAGTCTCTGTGTATGTGTGTGTGTTTGCATATTTACCTCCTCAGTAATGTTATTTCTTATTCTGTGTTGCTGTCAAAACATACAATAGCCATTGTCCCAACTCTTTTACACATTGTCATTGTGGATCTCTCAGTCTCCTCCTGCTCAGCGCTGTCTGTTGATAATCCCCTTATTTCACTAAGAATTTAGAAGGAATCCCAGGAGAACCTCACACTTCCTTGTCATGGAATTGATCACATGCTTGTAATTGTACAAAGCCTTCTGTTCTGCTACAGGGGTTGAAGCATCTATGCCACTTCCTAAAGCCAACCTCCCATGGTGCCCTGAGTCCCAACCCTTGAGCTTACGGAAGGACTCCAGGACATCACACCTCCAATTATTCTCTTGCTGGCATTATCCATTTTGCCCTTTCTACTGATTGGTTCCCAGGAGAAGCAAAGATGGTGTTATTTCTCCTCATCTTTTTTGGACTTACATTCCCTTCAGCAAACGCTAAGCTACCACCCCCTACTTAGTTCTTTTTTCATACTCTTTTACAACAAAACTTCTTAAAAAAGTTATTTCTGTTTCCCATCTCCACTTACCCTGTTCTCTCTTGATCCCCTGCAAGTAAGTCTGTGTACGGTGTTTACCCCCACGCCAACCTTTTTATTTTTCCATCAAGAGCATCAGTGACTTCCATGATGACAAACCTAGTGCTTCATTTCTCAGCCTTCCTCTCACTCACCCAGCTAGCAGGACTTGTCATTTCACTCCTCAAACACTTACTCACTGTCATTTGTCTCCCTTTCTAATTGCCCCTCAACTTGCTGAACTTAACACATTTAAAGTGTCCCAGAACTCTGTCCTCTGGATCTCTTCTCCTCTTTATCTACACTTGTTCTTTAAACATCTCCTCCAGTCCTGTAACTTCTTTTTAAATACCTACCTGTTGAGTTCTAGTCAAAGAAGGCAATGTAGGAAGACCCTGAACTCACCTCCTCCATGGAACTCACCAAATGACAGCTAATTATAGAACAATTCTTCCTGAAGAACTGACCCAAGAGCTAACTGAACAATTTTTGGACAAAGATAGACAGAATGGCAAGAGAACAGCAAGAGAGACAGAGACACAGTAACAAAGCGAATCCCCATTCAGGGACACTGAGAATGGCAGTGGGGAGGCATAGTACCAAGGGGCTGGGGACAGTACTTGGTTCTTGGGTACAGAAAAAAAAAAGCCTTGGTTTAAAAGAGTAACTAGCATATAAAAGAAACAACACTAGAATTCTACCAAATGGAGGAGTGACTGTGGGAGCACTCTCCAGGTTGGAGGGACTAGAGAGAGAAGCACATCCTGCTCCACCTTAAAAGCCTAGACTGGAGCGGGGTCTGGACACCATAACTGGTGGGCCAAGCCCATCATCACAGGGACCCTGAGTACAGCAACCTCAGCAAGCCCAGGATTCGCAAATCTACACCAGCCTGGGTCACCCTGGGACTCAGGAAAAAGCCTGCAGTTTAAAAGGGCCAAGGAGCTATGGGACACACTCTCCTCTTCCACTTTAAAAACCCAAGCCTGGCTCATAGTGAGCCTGCAACCTCAGACAGCCAAGGTCCACAAGCCCAAATCAGCCCCGCTGGTGCTGGGTTACAGAAAACAAGCCGAGTTTTAGATTTCTTTGCGGTTTTTTTTTTCAGTCTTTAAAAGTTTGTTTTATTTTTATTTTATTTTTAAAATTATTTTTTAAATTACTCTTGGTTTTGTTTTCATTTTTGTTCTTGTTATTTTTTCTTTTTGTTCTTTGTAGATTTTTTTCTTTTTTTCTTTTCCTTATCTTTTTTTTTCCCTTTTCTTTTTTCTTTTATTATTTTCTTTTTAATATTATTATTTTTCTTTTTATAAAAAGCCACAAATTAAAAGAGTAGCTAGCACACACAGCCACAGCTCCAGACAGCCAGCAAAAGTCACTAAGCACACACAGTCTACATAGGAGACACCATACACAAGATTATTCATTCAAATTGAGAAGAAGTAGCTGTTCTACCTAATCCATAGAATCAAACAGAAAGTCAAACAAAATAGGAAGATAGAGGAATGTGCTCCAAAAGAAAGGGAAAGAAAATGCCTCAGAAAAAGATCTAAATATAGATAAACAATATGCTTGACAAAGAATTTAAAGTAATGATCATAAAGATACACTGAGTTGGAGAAAAGAATGGAAGAACTCAGAGAGGTTTTCACTAAGCAGATAGAAAATATAAAAAAGAACTAATCAGAGTTTAAGAATACAACAAATGATATAAAAAAACATACTAGAGGGAATCAATAGTAGATCAGTGGATGCAGAAGAACATAGTGATCTGGAAGACAGGGTAACAAAAGCACACAGGCTGAACAGCAAAAAAATAAAAGAATTTTAAAATGAAAATAGGTTAAAAGATCTCTTAGACAACACTGGGCAGCATTTGCATTTGCATTACATTTGTATTACAGGGGTCCCAGAAGAAGAGAGAAAGAAAGGTACACAAAACTTATTTGAAGAAATAATAACTAAAAACCTCCCTAACCTAGGGAAGGAAATAGACATTCAAGTTCATGCAGCACAGAAAGTTCCAAACAAGATGAGCTGAGGAAGTCCACACCACAAAATGTGATAACTAAAATATCAAAGATAAAAGAGAAAGAGAAAATTTTAAAAGCAGCAAGAGAAGCAAAAGTTTATGTACGAGGGAAATCCCATAAGGCTATCAATTGATTTTTCGGCAGTAACTTTGTAGGCCAGAAGGGAATGGCATGATATATTCAAAGTGCTGAAGGGGGGGGGGGGGGTGGGAAACTACAACCAAAAAAACCACTACCTGGCAAGGGTATCATTCAGAATTGTATAGAAAAAATAGCTTCCCAGACAAACAAAAGTTAAAGGAGTTAATCACAACTAACCTCACAGAAAATGTTAAAGAGACATCTTGAAGTGAAAAAGAAATGGCCATAAGTAGACATAAGAAAGTTATGAATAAAAAGATGTAATATATGACAACATATACATAAAACATGGAGGAGGGAGTAAAAAGGAAAAGAAGAAAAAAGGAAAAAAAAAAACTTTTCCTGTCAACGCTTTTCTTTTTTTTTTAATGTTTTTTTTTTTTTTTTTTTAATCTATTTTTGAAGGAGAGAGAGACAGAGCATGACCGGGGCGGGGGTGGGGTGGGGGGGGGGAGCAGAAAGAGAGGGAGGGATAGCAGAAAGAGAGGGATAGAATTTGAAGCAGGCTCCAGGCTCTAAGCTGTCAGCACAGAGCCCGCTGTGGGGCTCGAACCCATCTGTGAGATCATAACCTGAGTCGAAGTTGGATGCTCAACTGACCAAGCCACCCAGGCGCCCCAATGCTTTTCTTTTTTTAAGAATGTGTTTGAACTTAAATCATCATCAAATTAATACAGGCTGCTATTTACTTTGGATGTTATATATAAAACTTATGGTAATCATAAACTCAAAACCTATGACAGACACACAGAAAATAGAGAAAGAAAGCCAAACTTAACACTATAGAAACTCACCAAACCCAGAGAAAGAAGAAACAAACAAGAACTGTAAGAAAAATCAGAAAACTAATTTTAAAATGGCACTAAGTACACACCTATCAATAATTACTTTATATGTAAAGGGCCTAAATGCTTCAATCAAAAGACACAGGGTGGCTGGTGGAATAGATTCAAAAATAATAATAACACACAAAAACACAAGACCCATCTATATGCTGCCTACAAGAAACTCACCTCAAACCAAAAGATACACACAGACTGAAAGTGAAAAGATTGAAAAATATTCACCATGCAAATGGAAGTGCAAAAAAAGCCATATAACAATACTCATATCACACAAATTAGACTTTAAAACAAAGACTGCAATAAGAGACAAAGAAGGGCATTACATAATGATAAAGGAATCAATCCCACAAGAGGATATAACAATTGTATACATCTATGCACCCAACACTGAAGCACTTAAATACATAAAGCAACTATTAACAGGCAAAAAGAGAGAAACTGATGGTAAGATAATAGTAGTAAGAGACTTTAACATCCCACTTAGGCCAATGGATGGATCATCCAGATGGAAAAATCAATAAAGAAACAATGTGATTGATTGACACATTAGGCCAAATGTACATAACAGATATGTACAGAACATTCCATCCGAAACTGACACAATATATATTCTTTTCAAGTGTACACTGAACATTTTTAAGAGTATATCATATATTAGGCCACAAATAACTCTCAATAAATTTAATCATATTGAAATCGTACTGTGCATCTTTTCCAACCACAACAGTATGAAACTATAAATAAATCACAAGAAAACACTGGAAAACACACAGACTTATAGAGACCATAGAACATGATACTACACAACCAATGGGTCAATGACACAATCAAAGAAGAAATTTAAAATACATGGAAACAAATGAAAAGAAAAACACAACAGTCTAAGATCTTTACGACACAGTGAAAGAAACTCTCAGAGGGAATACATACCAATACAGATCTAGTTCAGGAAATATGAAAAAGCTCAAATAAACAATCTTACCTTATACCTAAAGGAACTAGGGGGGAAAAAAGGCCAAGGTGAGTGGAAGAAATGAAATAATAATGATCAGAACAAAAATAAATGTCATGGATATTAAAACAATTGAAAAAGTCAATGAAACCAAGAGCTGGCTTTTTGAAAAGATAAACAAAATTGACAAATCCTTAGCCAGACTCATTAAGAAAAAAGATAAAGGACCCAAATAAATAAAATCAGAAATGAAATAGGAAAATCAACAACTGACATCACAAAAATACAAAGGATTATAAGAGAATACTATGAAAAATAATATGCCAACAAATTGGACAATCTAGAAGAAATGGATAAATTCCCCGAAGCACACAATATGCAAAACTGAACCAGGAAGATATGGAAAATCTGAACAGACTTATTAAAAGTAATGAAGCTGAATCTGTTGATTAAAAAAAACTACCAAAAATAAAAGTCAAGGGCCAGATGGATTCAAGAGTGATTCTACCAGACATTTAAAGAAGAGTTAATACCTATTTCTTCAAACTATTCCAAAAAATTGAAGAGGAAGGAAAGCTTCTAAATGCATTCTAGGATATTTTACCAAACACTACCTGATACCAACAACAGACAAAGACACCACAAAACAAACAAACACACAACAAACTACAAGCCAACATCCCTGATGAACATAGATGGAAAAGTCTTCAACAAAATATTAGCAAATCAGATAAAACAGTACATTAAAAATATCATTCACCACAATAAGGTGGAATTTATTCCCAAGATGCAAGGATGGTTCAATATTTGCAAATCAATCAGCATCATACACCACATCAACAAAACAAAAGATAAAAATCATAGATCATCTCAATAGATGCAGATAAAGCATTTAACAAAATTCAGCATCAGTCATTTTAAAAACTCTCAACAAAGTGTGGTTAGAGGGAATATACTTCAACATAATAAAGATCACATATGACAAACCCACAGCTAACAGCATACTCAATGGTGAGAAACTGAGAGCCTTCCGTCTAAGATCAGGAACAAGATAAGGATGTCCATTCTACTGGAAGCCCTAGCCACAGCAATCAGACAAGAAGAAATAAGAGGCATCCATTTCATTAAAGAAGAAGTTAAACTGACAGTATATGCAGATGGCATGATACTATACAGAGAAAATCCTAAAGACTCCACCAAAAAACTACTAGATACAGGGGAGAGTCTGGATGACTCAGTTGGTTAAGTGTCCAACTCTTGATTTTGGCTCAGGTCATGATCTTACCCTGCGTTGGGCTCTGCACTGCTGGCATGGGGCCTGCTTGGGTTTCTCTCTCTCCTTCTCTCTCTGTCTCTCCCTGACTTGTGCTTTCTCTCTCTCTCAAAACAAATAAATAAACAGTTTTAAAAAGCTCCTAGAAATAATCAGTGGATTCAGTAAAGTAATAGGATACCAAATTATTACCCAGAAGTTTGTAGCATTCCTATACACTAATAATGAAGTAGCACAAAGAGAAATTTTAAAAACATCACCATTTATAATTGCATCAAAAAGAATAAAATACCTATGAATAAAGTTAAACAAAAAGGTGAACACCTGTACCGCAAAAACTATAAAAAACTGATGAAACAAATTGAAGATGACACAAACAAATGTAAAGATATTCCATTCTCCTAGATTGAGAGAAGCAGTATTGTTAAAATGTCCATACTGCCCAAAGCAATCTAAAGATTCAACCAACATACCAACAGCATTGTTCACAAAAGTAGAACAAATAATTACTAAAATTTTTATGGAACCACAGAAGACCCAGATAGCTAAATCAATCCTGAAAAAAAAAGAACAAAGCTGGAGGTATCTTGAATCCCAGGTTTCAAGATATACAGCAAAGCTGTAGTAATCAAAACAGTTTGGTATTGGCACTGACAAAGGACATATAGATCAAAAGAACAGATTAGAGACTCCAAAAACAAACCCACATTTGTATGGCCAATTAATCTATGACAAAAGAGGCAAGAATATACAATGGAAAAAAGGCAGTCTCTGTAATAAATGGTGCTGTGGAAACTGGACAGCTACACATAAAAAAAAAAAAAATGGAGCACTTTCTTATACCATACACAAAAATAACCTCAAAATAGAATAAAGACCTAAATATGAAACCTGAAATAATAAAAATACTAGAAGAGAGCATAGGCAGTAATTGTCTCTGACATGAGTCATAGCAACATTTTTCTGGATATGTTTAATTTTAATTAATTAAAATGAATTAATTCATATTTAATTAATTAATATTTAATTATTTTGGGTGTTCAGTTTTACATATATATATGTATGTACATACATATATATATGTGTAACTGAACACCCAAAATACATATATGTATGTAAAATACATATATACATATAAAATACATATATATATGTAACTCAACACCCAAAAAAGTTAACAGATTATAAAATGGGCAGAACACCTGAATAGACATTTTACCAAAGAAGGTCTATAGACAGCCAGCAGACACATGAAAAGATGTTCCACATCACTAATCATCAAGGAAACATAAATCAAAACCACAATGAGATATCACATTATGACAGTTAGAATGGCTAAAATCAAAATGACAAAAATTACAAGTGTCACTGAGGAAGTGAAGAAAAAAGAACTCTCATGCACTGTTGCCGGGAATGCAAACTGGTGCAGCCACCGTGGAAAACAGTATGAAGATTCCTGAAAAATTAAAAATAGAAATACCATACGATCCAATAATTGCACTATTGGGTATTTACCCAAAGAAAATGAAAATACTAGTTCAAAAATATATATGCAATTGTATGTTTACTGTGACAGTATTTACAATAGTGAAGATATAGAAGCAACCTAAATATCCATCAATAGATGAATAGATAAGGAAAATGTGGTATACATGTATATAAATATATATACACATACATATACACAAATGTATGTATATACATATAAATGTATATATGTATGTATGAATATTAATGAATATTATGCAGCCATAAGAAAGGATAAGATTGTACTGCTTGAGACAATCTGGATGGACCTAGAGGATATTATGCTAAGTGAAATAAATCAGACCGAGAAAGACAAATACCATATGATTCCACTCATAAGTGGAATCTAAAGGCAAAACAAAATAAATGAATAAACAAATTAAAAGAGGAATCAGACCTGTAAATACAGAGAACAAACTGATGTTTGCCAGAGGGGAAGGGGTGGGAGGATGGGCAAAATGGGTGAAGTGGAGGGGTAGATAAATGCTTCCAGTTATGGTATGAGTAAGTCAGGAGAATAAAAGACACAGCATAAGAAATATAGTCAGTGATACTGTAATAGCGATGTGATGGGACAGAAGGTAGCTACATCAGTGGTGAAAGTAGCATAATGTATAAACCTGTCAAATCACTAAGTTTTACACCTGAAACTATTGTAACACTGTGTGTCTACTATATTCAAAATCATATATTTTGGATATATATATGTATCAATATTTAATCGATATTTCTTTTCAGATGTTTAACAGACATTTCATATTGACCATGTTCAAAAGCATATGCCTGATTTCACCACGCTCCACGACCTGTTCAACCCATTCTTTTGGGGTTTTTTTGGTTTTTGGTTTTAGGTTTTTTTCATAATAAATGGAAGGTCCAGTCTACCAATTTCTAAACCCAGTCATTCCTGACTACACTCTTACACTCACACCTTACACCAGAACCTTCAGCAAATCTTTTCTGGTCTTCCTTCAAAATAGATCCTTACTACTTCTAACAACTTTCATCATTGCCACCTTGGCATAAGCTTCCATCTTCTTTCCTGCATTACTACACTTTTATTTTTAATTTTTTTTTTAATTTCTATTTATTTTTGAGACAGAGAGCATGAACAGGGGAAGGTCAGAGAGAGAGGGAGACACAGAATCCGAAGCAGCTTCAGGCTCCGGGCTGTCAGCACAGAGCCGGATACAGGGCTCGAATTCATGGACCATAAGATCATGACCTAAGTCGAAGTTGGACGCTTAACCAACTGAGCCACCCAGGCGCCCCTGCATTACTATACTTTACTCTTGACTGGCCTACCTGCTTCCCGCCTTGGGCACACAGAATCATTTTCTCCACAAAGCAGGCAAGTATTTCTTTGTAAGTGTAAGTCAGATCTTGTTACTTCTCAGCTCAAAAACCTTCAGTGGCCTCTGCTCTCATCTGGAGTCAAAATCAGGGTCCTTACCATGTCCCACAATACAATTTGAGCCTCTGATAACATCTCTAGGTATATTATATATACATTAGTAGATAGATAGATACAGAGATAGAGATAGATATATGAGACATGTGTGAATGTGTGTGTAAGAGTGTAAGAAATGGTAAGATTATAAAATTTTACATAGATATAAATATATAAATAATGACATCAAAGAACTCTCTCTTTCTCTCTCTCCATAACAGATATCTCTATGCACATTATCAGAGAGTAGAAATAAAGATACACACACACACACACACACACACACACACACAGAGGGGGAGAGAGAGAGAGAGAGAGAGAGAGGACATTTTTCCTCACTATATTCCAGTCACGTTGCCTCTTTGTACACTTTGCCCCCAGATATGAATATGGTTCACACACTCATTTCCTTCAGATTTCTGTTCAAGGGGCATTTTACAAAGACCTTCCTGATTATTCGATCTAAATTAGTCACAACATTTCCCATCATTCTCACTCCTCTGATTTGATTTGTTTTCCTCCGTGGCACTTACCACCACCTGACACATTGTTTATTTGCTTGTGTTTATTTGCTTGGGTCACTAGGATGTGAGCTCTGTGGGGCAGGGACTTTGTCTTGTTCACTTCTGTCTCCACACTCTAGAGCAGTTCTTATCTTTTAGTCGCTTCTCTGTGAGCTTAAATGAGTGCGTGAAGATATCCAGAAGCCAGTTGGAAGTGCTGATCTGTAGCTTTCAAAAAATTAGTACCAGAAAAGTAAACTTGGAAGTTGTCCTTATGAACATGGTAAACGACAAATGTGAAAAGGCTGAAGCGACAAAGAAGAGAGGAGAGAAAAGAGAGATACAGGAGAGGGGTCCAAATATAGCAATGTGGGAAATTGGAGGAGCTCTATAATTAGGGGAAATTATATAAGGAACCCTTGATAAGCTACAGAAAAGGAACATAAAAATAGCAAGACAGAAAAAAAAAAAAAAAAACACTTATCTAGGAAGCCATGAGACAAGAGAGTTTCCATCAAATGCCGCAGAGCCTAATGAGGTTATGGGTTGAAAGGCCATCAGAGTGGGCAATCAGTAAGTGAGTGGTTATTTTGGAAAAATGGCTTTAGCAGAGGTGGAGATAGAAACCAGGTTCAAGGGAAACAAGGTGGAGAATACAGAAGGCTCTTTTGAAAACTTTTTCTTTTTTAAGTAATGGAAGGTACAAGAGGGTAGAGGGTGCCCATGAGTGTGTTAAAATGAGGAAAGGAGCTAGAAACAAACGAAAGACTTGAGAAGCAAGTGATAGAATGAGGTTCCAGGAGAGAACAGGGAACAAGAAGAAGAGCCTAAGTATATACAGCCTGGTAGGATATGTCCTCCCAAACCAGAATCAGACAGGAGGGAAGAAATGACATAGACTTTGAAGAAAGAAGAGGGCAAAGCGAGGAAGTTTATATTGGCTGAGCTCAAACTAGTTAAATAAAGTAGCAAATGACGTCATCAACTGAGACATAGCTGCCTCTATGTCAAAATATTTTAATTAACCTTATTTCTCAGATATGATTGCAAAAATAATAAATATAAGTTATTTTACAGATGGGATATAATCTTTACTCTTTGTCTAATATTTAAAACAAGACTGGAGCTTTCCCAAATCAAAAAGCAAGTTCCTGGAATTGAGCCAAGTGGGGGCCAGATTTCTAAACAAAAATGTAGTATACAGAAAGATATGGCTCCAAACCCCTAAATGTCTTGATGGATTGTATTACTCCTGAACACAAACACCCAGTGATGCCAAGATCCCAGGCCCTCAGACCTGCAGGAAAAGACAAAATATATCCCCTAACAGTAGCAGCTCTTGAAAATGATCATCTTTCATGTTCAACTGTTAATCAGATTTTGTATGGTTCATTCGAAAGGGTAAAGCTTCCTTAGAGAAGACTTAGCCTCCATGCCAAGATATCTCAGGACAGAGTGTCTGTGTGTGTGTGTGTGTGTGTGTGTGTGTGTGTGTGTGTGTGTGTACGTGTGTGCATGTGCGTGTACATCTTTTACTGAAATTTTGACCCAAAGTTCCTGAAGCCAAGAAAGTTCGCTTGACTTTTTAAAACTGTGAACTTCACCTTCAAACTTTCTGTTCTTGGATAAAAGGCAACAGAGAAAGCATTCAGCACCTCTAAGGTCAGAGAGGAAGGTAAGATGCATGTGTAGTGGAGAGAAGGGAGAACACAGATTCCTGCATGAGACACTCTACTTCCTCCAAGAGGGCACCAAGACGTACATTCAAGAAGCAGATGACTAGAAAACATGCACGATTGCTAAGCAGAACTGACAACAGCGGTGTCTCTGCTTACAACAGACTGTCAAATAGCACTCACTTTATTAAATCAGAAAGGCGCACAGGCTGTTGCTCTTATGTTGTTACCTTTTCTAAGCTTTATATTTCTATTATGCGAGATTAAGACTCTTGATAGATATAATTGTTTTTAAGTGAATAAGTGAACAAATATGGTATGTGCACGCACATGCACAAAGTCACACACACACACACACACACACACACACACACACACACACACTTGCTGAGTGTCAGACAGAATTCCAATGCCCACCAAGGACTGAGGCTGGCTGGCAGTCCAGGAGAACAGATCGTAGACATGCATTCAGGTTTGGGCTCCTTCCAAGTAACCTGGCCAATTCCCCAGTACAGATGGTGGCCAAACAATCTCCTGAGATAGATAGAGAGAGCTAATGCTTTTGGAAATACTTTAGTTTCTCTCAACCCCCCCTGAGTACCATATTATCGTAGGCTGAATTAGCACAAAGAATTTCTAGGACCATAAAAGGACTGTTAGACTACTAAAATCCTATTACATGACCTACACATGGAGCCTAAGAGCCTGCACTTGAGAATTCAGAATATCTGGGTGAGAATAGCTGCTTCACCACACAGCAGCTGCATGATTTGGGGTTAGAAGTTAAACTCTCAGGGTCAGAATTTCCTTTGTAGTAATGACAGCCTGCCTCAAAGGTTATTGGGGGATTAAATAAGACAATTCATATAAAGTTCAGCACATTGTCTGGCATACAGCAAATGCTCAATAAATATTAGTTGCTTAGAACTGGTGTTTTTTTTTTTAATTTTTTTTCAACGTTTTTATTTATTTTTGGGACAGAGAGAGACACAGCATGAACGGGGGAGGGTCAGAGAGAGAGGGAGACACAGAATCGGAAACAGGCTCCAGGCTCCGAGCCATCAGCCCAGAGCCTGACGCGGGGCTCGAACTCACGGACCGCGAGATCGTGACCTGGCTGAAGTCGGACGCTTAACCGACTGCGCCACCCAGGCGCCCCTTCTTTTATTTATTTTTTTTTTAATTTAGAACTGGTGTTTTAAAGGGGAAAAAATTATTTGTATTTGTGAACATGTTTGCTTACATATGCAGAGACTATTTCTGGAAGGGTAATGTCAATTGCACTCAATCAAAAGAAACTGGAAGCTGGGATAGGGGCTCTAGTAAGATCTTTCCATTGTACAGCCTTCTATATATCTTGAAATTTTAACCACTTGAAAATATCACCTTTGTAAAAAACCTAAAATTTAAATATAGTGAATAAATAGGAGCTGTTATTAATTTTCCTCACTTCTAAGCACTGCACATATGCTACATTTCTCTATAATGTGTTCTCTCATTAAATTAAGAAATAATCCAAATACAAGTTTGAGGAGGACTAATACTTCTCTTTTATCCAGCCTCAGGCATTTCCCAAAATCATTTGTTTTCTTTGCTCTCTCCTTAGCCATTGATCCAATATTCAGGCAGCTCTCGCATCACATTGTCCCAATATGCATGAATTTCAGTTACTATGGTTAGTTAAATAACAACAGTCCCCCAGCAACATGGTTCAAATTTCCATTTCCATGGTATATTTACTCTGAATAAACTGCATCAAGAACACACTTCACTTCTAACTCCTTCGCCCACAAATCACTATATAAAGAGCAGATGCCCATCACGATCAGTTACCAATAGTGTCACTTCTTTCCAAGTCCAATGGCAATCGGTCACTGTGCATCTGTTTTCCAATTTACGTTCAGATGGTAAAGCTTAAAGTTGTGTTGCCTCCCCGCCAGTCTCTCAGTGACAAACCCAGGTAACATGTGATAACATTGGATAATCCAAAGAGAGAAGGGGGCAGAGATGAAAGTGTAACAAGAACATAAAAACACAATATTGCTAGAAGCAAAATTGGATGTTCTTAAATTTATGGATCTCCATGGGTGGTTATGATGAAATTAATGAAGATATGCCAGAGAAGTGACACCAGAAAAAAAAAAAAAAAAAAAAAAAAAAAAAAGACTTCCATTAAAAGAACTCTTGGAGATATTTCACAACATTGAAAGTGCAAACGATGAAATTTTGGAAACGAATCCAAATTTTGAGAGAAGAATTGCAATTTATCAAGACGTTAAAAAAAAAGATGGTGGCTCCATATGCTAAGTTATATTAGAAGAAAAGGCAAACATTAATGAAACCACATGTGATATTTTCTTCAAAGAAATAAAACACTTTACTTCTCAGCATTCTAATGTTTTAAATTACAGTGCACTAAATACTGGTCTTAGTATTTTTTTAATTTCCCTTTATATTTACAACCAACAGTAAGACAGTGTTTATTGTTTTGACAACACAATGTTAAAGGTCACACAATAATCATAATTTTTCCCAGTGATTATTAAGACCACTTTGCATGGCCTTGGGGTCAGTTTTATAGCCTTGTCCAAACACACAAAACAAGAATTATCTGTATATTCAGTAAAATAGAAAACTGATTTCTCTGTTAAGAATATCATTCTAGGGGCGCCTGTGTGGCTCAGTCAGCTAAAGCTCAGGTCATGATCTCATAGTTCATGATTTCAAGTCCCACATCGGGCTCTGTGCTGACAGCTTGGAGCCTGGAGCCTGCTTCAGATTCTGTGTCTCCCTCTCTCTCTGTGCCTCCCCTGCTCACATTCTGCCTCTGTCACTCAAAAATAAATAAAAACATTTTTAAAAATTAAAGAATATTATTCTAAATGCTTTTTTTTTCTATTTGTCTGGCATTTCTTCAATCCAATTAAACATCTCTCAATTATTCCATGTAGTAATATAGGAATCAATTTATTGTGCAGGCAAGGAAACTAGAATTAGAGTCAATGTTCCCGTTTAAAATTCAATAACAAGTAATATTATCATCTTGGCGTACAATTTATAAAATATCTTTACAAACATTAACTGATTTATTTCTCACAACAACTCTACACTCTAGGTGCTTTTTCCATCGCACTTATGAAGAAACTGAGACTTGTAAGTCACACTGGTAGCCAGTGGTTAGGCCGGACTCAGATTCTGAAGTTTCAATTTCAGGTTATGGGCCTTTCCAGTCTATCATTTTGCCTTCTTCCTAGGAAAGGATGCAAAACCCTCATCTGAAGTGTTAAATAGAACACGCTTCTTTTCTACCAGAAAATGTGCACTTCAGGCTTAATTTTCAAGAATCAATGATTTATTAATCTACTATTGTCATTAATAGAATGTAATGATGTCACATCCTTAATTATTAGATGCATTTTCAGTCATGTTAATTGGCAGTGAAAATGTCACAAATGTCAGTAGTATCTGAGCTCAATTTCTTGGTTGTTAAGATTCCTCCGTCATTATTGATACACACACAAACACACACGCACGCATACACACTCTCTCTTGGGTTCATATAGTCATATGGGAAAGATAATTTTCCTTAAATTGAACAGGATCCACACAAAATAATTGAAGCTCCTTTATTTTCTCCTTTACTGACATGAGTTCAGGAGAGTCTCCCCAGTGTTGAAACAGGAAAATGTTTGATAGACTTATTTCAAACGTTTTCTTTTTAGACAAATACAAAATGTGTTTGAGGAATAACTTAACAGTTTTAAGATGAACCATGTTATTTCTGTGTACTCTGTGTTTTGAAATGCCTACACGCTCTATATTAGTAATCTTGAAAGGACAAAAGATGTGTCTTTGATAGCCAGGGAGTATTTATGAAGAAGATAACAAAAGCAAGATGGAAATACATGGGAACTGTAAGTGGGTAATTTCAAGGTCACAAACTTGAAGGAATTTTAATGACATCAAGCTTCTAGTTGGTAGCATGCTACTTCCACCCATTATAATTCTCACACGGGGCACATCCAGAGGAGGAAGTCAGGAACAAGTGAAATGCTTTGTGAAGGAACTAAGAGGAGGAAACTCATGGGTGAATTTCTGTGAAACATAATGATTTAGCAAGTAAGAAAGGGAGAGCAGCTCATCATGTAACACAGGGAAAGTAGTCAAGCATACATGAAGAAATGATCATTAAAACGAAAACTTGAGTGAAGAGCTAGTGGGAATACAGAGAAGAATAAGGACTACCAGGAAAAGAAAAGGGAATTTTTTTTCACCAAGTGTTTGCATTCTGGTCAGAAACCTTAGAATCATGTTTAACAATTCCTTTTATCTCGACCTCCGTGTCTAAACTATCACCCAGGTCCTAAGTATTTCTTGACTGTGTTCACCCTCTGCCTCCCACCAGTGGCACCCAACTGTAGGCCACCATGATGGCTCACCCAGACCACTGTTACCATCTTCCAAGCTGTCTTCCTACCCTGACCCAGTCTTCTCTCGGATAAGACAGTGATTTCCATAAAACAAAATCAGATGATGCTATGCATGATCAGACTCTTCTACGGTATTGCAATGTTCTTGGGAGTAAAGACAAAACTATTTAATTTGGCATGAATGCCCCTGTATGGTCTCTTTCATGGCACCTCTATAACATCATGTCTCATCTCTTTTCCCTCTCCATGCTCACTGCATGGGCATTATTTTAGTTTCTAGATTCACCCTCCTGCCACAGAATCTTGGCCACCCTGCTCTGATTGCGTGGAAATCACTTCCTTCCCTTGCGCATCTACTCACCTCCTCCTTATTCTTCAATTCTGCAACTGCCACCCACACAGGGAAGAGTTCTGTTTGCCTCACCAGAACCACTCTCTGCTCTTCTTGTCTTTCTCCATTCAAACAGACAAAGACCCATCAATGGGCTAGTCTGCCATGCGGTCCCATCAAGGCATCTGTTTACCAACTGACTACTTTCAATGTCACCATCGTTTGCTGCATCCCTCCTCAGAAACCAGCACTCCTGTGAGGAAAGCAGCTCCCTCCACTCAGTCCCTCTGTCCTCAAGTTCTAACAACCCCTCTAACTCTTGCTGCATTAGACCTGAGGTGGCAATGTCCAACCCTAGCCCCATTCCCCCACCACATCTTTGTAAATAGTTGCCTTATTATAGTCTCTTCAAATTATCCTACTTGATTGTGCGCTGTACTGCCTGCCAGGACTCCATGATCTTGTCCTTGCTTCTTTCTCCAGCATGATCTCCTGATACTCTTGCCTTCATCCCAAAACATGTGCCTTACAGTCTCCACCACAACATTTTGGACTATAATTACAGCAACCTGAATGTACCCTGATTGTACTCAGATCTTCTTCTTTATTACTCATCTGCCCCAATATCAACCCCACCATGCAGAAACTTTCTGTTCTGGGAAGCCCTGGCATGATCAACCTGCAACCTTCTGGTTTGTCCCTGGAGTTCCCACAGCACTCTGTCTATACCATAACTTTGTCATCCTGTGACTGTTCCTTGTTTCAACTGTCTCTCCTGCAAGGCTCTGAATCACTGTTTACTTTCCAGTCCTCAGGGCCTCGTAACCTACCCAGCATATGATAGCTATTCAGTAAATGAGTCAGATTACAAAGCTGTATGTATTGTCCAGCTAAAGTGGTTCAGAGCCTTACTATAATACAGTACAGTATATTATCAACATGTTTGTCTGTTTACTCGAGACAAAGGTTTTCTCCAAATACAGCACCTTAGTAAGAATGTCGCTACCACAGCCAAAATACTGCAATAGGTGTGTACAGAATGATGTAACTTCCTTCATCAGCCATTTGCTACTTCTAAAAATAAAATATTTAAGCTTGCTTCTCAATTTGCCTTTTACTGAGCTTTTATCCTTTCAATGTTGTCAAAAAAAATACGGTGCATTGAAAAGTTAGGATGACCCAGAAAATTGGGTCAAGAAAGGTTTTAGAAGGTTCTTCCAGGTAAAACATCATGAATTTTTCAGAGCATTGCAACTACTACAGCACTTTCAATATTGATGCACATTAACACTTGTTTAAATGCTTTTATTAAAATTATTTTTCTCTTTCCTTGTATGCTACCTCTTCCTCTCTCCTCCCACATTTCAACCATGTTATTCGTCAACCAGTTCTTTTTTTTTTTTTTTTTTTTAATTTTTTTTTTTCAACGTTTATTTATTTTTGGGACAGAGAGAGACAGAGCATGAACGGGGGAGGAGCAGAGAGAGAGGGAGACACAGAATCGAAAACAGGCTCCAGGCTCTGAGCCATCAGCCCAGAGCCTGATGCGGGGCTCGAACTCACGGACCGCGAGATCGTGACCTGGCTGAAGTCGGACGCTTAACCGACTGCGCCACCCAGGCGCCCCTCGTCAACCAGTTCTTTAGAGGATGTTATGGTGTGCCAACTAGATTTCCTTACCCCTTCAAGACTAAAGCAGTGGGAATGTTGACAGTTGATGGCTCACAGCTGAATCCTCCCCTCTGAGGATTAAGCCTCAGTTAATGAGAACTACAGCCACAGGTCACACGTCCTTACTGGAGGCAGTCCATACCCAATGACTAGTCAGTGAAGAGGGCAGAAAGGGAGAATACAGACAGAGAAGGTAGGGCAAATAGACCCCTGACTCCAGTTTGCAATGACCATGATGGAACATCCCAGCTCCAGAGATCCCTGGGATCCTCTGAGACGTTGCTGTGATTGTATCACAGTCCACCACCCCACCTTCCCTCCCTCCAGCCTAACTGGCTTTCCTTCATTTCCCTTCCATGGAGGATCAGAGAAGCACTTCTACATAGACTTCCTGCATGCCAATCTCTATCTCAGAGTGTGCTCTCCAAGGAACCTGACTATAAGAACCTTCAAGAAGGATCCCATATAAATAAACTAACATGAGGGTGCCTGGGTGGCTCAGTCAGTTAAGCGGCTGACTTCAGCTCAGGTCATGATCTCGCGGTCCGTGAGTTCGAGCCCCGCGTCGGGCTCTGTGCTGACGGCTCAGAGCCTGGAGCCTGTTTCAGATTCTGTGTCTCCCTCTCCATGACCCTCCCCCGTTCATGCTTTGTTTCTCTCTGTCTCAAAAATAAATAAACGTTAAAAAAAAATTTTTAAAAATAAATAAACTAACATGAATGCTTCCATGCTTTCTTCCATGTCTAATTAATCATGTACAAACATGTATTGACACACACACACATATATATATACACACACATTTGTATTGTAAATATATAATATTTTTTAATTAAAATGTAAATTGAGGCATAGTGGATATACAGTATTATAGTAGTTTCAGGTGTACCACATAATGATTTGACATTTATATACATTACAAAATATTCACCGTGATAAGTGTAGTTACTAAATGTCACCACACAAAGTTATTACTATATTATTGACTACATTCCCTATCTGCAAATGATAAAGCTAATCAGAAGTTAATATTCAAAATACAGAAAGAACTCATACAACTCAACACCAAAACACACAAACAACCTGAAAAATGGACAGAGGACCTAAAGAGACATCTTTCCAAAGAAGACATCCAGATGCCAACAGTCGCATGAAAAGATGCTCAACATCACTCATCATCAGAGAAATGCAAATCAAAACTACAATATCACCTTACACCTGTCAGAATGTCTAGTTTCTGTTATGTTTTTTTAATGGGATCTTATTATAAATCCCTTAATTTTCTCATTCATCAATATATAGTATAAATTCCTCTAGCCAATTTGTATAGCTTTGTAGCAATAGTTCATTCTTTTAGGAGATGAATAATATTTCACCATATATGTCACCAGTATAGACATATTATAATGTATTCAATCATCCATTTTTTGATAGGCCTCTACCTTGTTACAGAATTATTTTGTTTTTATTTTTGACTTCCAGGAACAAGGCTAAAGTAAAGATTATTGTATACTGTATATAACCTTACAGACTGGCATTTTCATTTCCATAGAATAGGTTTTAAAGACAGCACTAGGTTCAAGAGTGCATATATATATATTTTTTTCTTATTTAAAATTTTTTAATGTTTATTTTTGAGAGAGAGAGTGTGTGTGTGTGAGCAGGGGAGGGGCAGAGAGAAAGGGAGACACAGAATCTGAAGTAGGCTCCTGGCTCTGAGCTGTCAGCACAGAGCCCCATACAGGGCTGGAACTCACAAACCATGAGATCATAACCTGAGCCAAAGTCAAACGCTTAACCAACTGAATCACCCAGGCGCCCTTATGTTTTTTCTTATACTGTCAGATTTATTTCCGAAATTTCTATAAAATGCACATGTGTACCATTCATGGAGAGAATAACTTATGAAGTGATTCCAATATATATCATTGTGATACATTTCTTTCTTGCCCCCTGACATAGCCAAGTGATTTTATATGAACTTTCTTTTTCAGGATGAAAATATAGAATGGTCCCAAAACACTCTTTTTAACAACTCATGGCTGTGTAGATGTAAAGATAACACAAAAATGGAAAACATCTTTTCAAAGCAAAAGTTCCATTTTCGGGACACCTGGGTAGCTAAGTTAGTTAAGCATCAGCCTTCAGCTCAGGTCATGATCTCGTGGTCCGTGAGTTCAAGCCCCAAGTCGGGCTCTGTGCTGACAGCTCAGGGCCTGGAGCCTGCTTCAAATTCTGTGTCTCCCTCTCTCTCTGCCCCTCCCCGGCTCATGCTCTCTTTCAAAAATAAAATTAAAATATGTAAAAAAATCCACTTTCAATTGCAGGGAAAATCTAGCTTTCTTTCAAGCTAGGGTAAAAAATGGAGTTCTAGTGTACTTAGTTTTATCTGAAACAATTCCTTCTTTTATTCAGACTCTCTTAAAAGCAATAGAATGCATCCAACCTCTTTTCCCGCAGGATTTGACATTAGAAAGTCTCTTACATGTGTTCAGAAGTCTGTGATAACCAGTAAGAATTATTACGACCAGAGATTTCTCAGGATCCTTGGAAAAAATGTTGGTTTTTGAAAGCAATAAATTTGATTCAAAAATTCAATTCAAAAAACAACATCCAAAACTTACCATATTCAAATTTGAAAAAGTCAGTTTCAAGATAAACTGATGTTACCACTTCTGATTTCAAAACCAAACCTTTATGGAAATAAAATATAAGATAAAAAATCTTGAATTCTTATGTGTATTTCTCATGACATACATTGTACACCACACAAAGTTCAACTATTGTGCCACTTGAAAACTTGTTATGATGTGCAAGGAAAACAGTTTTCCTCTCTGTTTTGGCTAAATTAGAAGTTAATGAACTAGGTATTCCAGTGTGGCATTAATGTAAATAAATACAAATCTACAACAAAGAGAGTTAATCAAATTGAGTTTCACAATACAATTTCCCAAGTACATTTTGCACAAGAGTACAGACTAAGGAGTAATTATTTTTATGCATGGGCACTTGGCATTTTCAACTTGAGAAACATTTTTGCCAAGTGAAGTCAATTCTATTTATAAGCAAAACCCATTGGTTGCTAATGTTAGGACACCATCTTGTGGCTAAGACATCTAGTTTGAAAACCTGTCTTTTTTAAATTACTTACATAGCAAAAGATAAAATTTGTTTTAAGTATAACAGAAACTAATCAATAGCTTCACTTTTATTTTCTTATCAAGTAAACATAAGGTTAAGTTTAAGAAAAGAATACTGAATAATTTTTATCAAAAGAACCTTTTTCTCACTGTACATATATCAGCTACAAATCAAATGCTACATTCAAAAATTCCTATCTGTTTTAAAAGTATTTTAATGAAATTTTTCTAAAACAAAATTAATTAAATCTTACTAGTAAAGGTAACCTTTCATTTAACATGATAGCATAGTGCCAAACACTTTAAATAAGATGTAGATTGGCTATCTATTTTTATGAATATTGGACAATATTCATAAAAATATCTGAAGGATATGAGAACTTCAAATATCAAAAAGTATTAGTATTTAAAAAGTATTTAAAAAGTATTAGTATCTCCAGTAGCCTGCCTACATAGCTAAAATTAAAAAAAGGCCTTAACACTTACAGGAACACTGCTGTAATCAGACATTTTATTTTATTATTTTTAATACTTATTTATTTAATAATATAACACTTAAAATAAATAAATAAAATAATTTCATGCTTATTTATTTTAAAGCATGAGCAGGGGAGGGGCTGAGAGAGGGGAAAAGAAGATCCCAAGCAGGCTCTATGCTGACAGCAGCGAGCCCAATATGGGGCTTGAACTCATGAACCACAAGATTATGATCTGAAAGGAAGTTGGATGCTCAACTGACTGAGCCACTCAGGTGCCCCTGCAATTAGACATTTTAAAACACAAGTACATTAGCAGAGCATGGTACAAGAGGCTGAATGGGTGGTGTCTAATTCTACCTCTGTGACCAATCAGCCACCCATCGTGGACAAATCAATTCACTTATTATGTACTAATTATCATGGCTGTCAAAAGAAATAATAGCAGCTTATCCAGAGAATTTTTGCAAACATAAATAAATGGTATGCATAAAATTTCTGGGTTGACTGTAATACAGGAAATTAAGGAGAAATGGATATTATCTTTTTCCAGATCCTGGTTCCAATCCATGACCTCTGAAACAACTGTGATTTTTTTAGCAGTTTTGATAGATCATTCCTATACCCTTCCAACACATTTTTTTTCTTCTTTTTGTTTTTCTTTTAGTAAGCTATTTTAAGTCAGATTCTGTCACTTGAAATAAACCAGTTTGGTTAACACACCAATGACTTTGGGAAAGCAATTACCCCCACTTAATGGAGGAGGGATTAAAAATGCAGGGGTTGATCACAGGTATAGGTTTGAATTCTGACTTCTTCACTTGCCAGTTGTGTTACTTTTGGTGAGTTATTGAGCTTTCTCTGCCTTGATTTTCTCATTTTCCTTGAAGAATTATGTAGAGTGCTAAATTAAAGTTTGTAAGGCATTTATCACAGTGAATGGCTATGTTGAATGAAATGTGGCAAAAAATGGTAATTATCATAATTATTATAAGTTGATATTATTTTATTTGATGTCCTCTCAAACTTGAAAATAACCCATTGTGTGAAATATTCATCAGTCATAATACTTGTAAAGAAATAATGCTGTTCTGGGGTGCCTGGGTATCTCAGCCGGTTAAACATACAACTTAAGCTCAGGTCATGATCTTGTGGTTTGTGGGTTTGAGCTCCTCATCGGGCTCTGTGCTGAGAGCTCAGATCTTGGAGCCTGAGAGGGATTCTGTGTCTCTCTCCCTCTCTGCTCCATCCCTGCTCATGCTCTGTCTCTCTCCGTCTCACAAAATTAAATAAGTATTTTTAAAAAATTCTTCATTGATGCCCACAAAACATCCGGTCAGAGGATGCCTTAAATGATATTTTGATAGAGACAGAATTGATTTCCTCTAAATGGCCGAAGCTTTAAAACAACTGGTAATTTCCCACAAAACACAGAAAACAATACACGCAACCCTTTGAAAGATTTTGATCTTCGCAAATCATTAGTCTAAAATGAAAATAATTTATGAGAATATTTGACTTATAGAATTGACTTAACTTCCCTATAATAAATTTGAGGCTGCTTTAGTTAACGTGATGAGTCAAGATTCAGCAGACTATTCAAATAGCCTCATCACGAAATGATCAGGTATCTTGGAAAAATATAAGATAGCCCTTAGTCTCTTTTATCATTTGACTCATTCAAAAGTAAAAAATGCCAGTTCGGGGGTAATGGCGGACTAACTAGGAGGATCCTAAGCTCACCTTGTCCCATGGATACACATAAGTAACAGCCATATCAATGTAACTAACTCAGAAAATAAACCAAAAGGCTGGAAGAACAGAATTTCCACAGTTAATCATAGAAGGAAGACCACATCAAAAATGGCAGGATGGGCAGGGACCCAGTAGAGGACAAAACTAATCTGTGAGACTAACCACACATGGGAGGGACACCACAAGCATGGAGAAGGAAGAGGAATAGACTCCATACCAGGCACCACAGACATAAGGGATGTGCACTGATAAGATGAGTCCTCATAACCCTTGGCTTTGGAAATTACAGGGGCATAATTTCATGAGTTTTTACAATCAAAGGGGCTTAACACCAGGAACTTTAAAAATCAGTGGCTTCAGCTCTAGGAGAGCTCGCAGAAGATAGCAAACTGAGTCCCCACCCTTAAAGGACAAGCATAACAAATAACCCAACTGAAACACAGCAAAGAGGAGCAGTTTGAAAAACATATACATGAAGAAGACTTATTAATCTCAGAATATGCCCTGGAGGGACAAGGATCTTTAGAAGACTTCTCCAAGAACAAAAGTGCTGGGGAAAGATGGCTGTGTAGGAGTATGCTGGGCTCACCACGTCCTGCGGACCACTTAGATTCCACACACACCTGCCTAAATAACACAGCAAACTACCAGAAGACTAGCAGAACGGATTCTCTGGAGCCAAGCATGGACGAGAGGCCCACAGAAAAGGGTAGGAAGGGCAGAGAGGCGGTGCGCGCTACACGGACTGGCGGGAGGGAACCGGGGCATAGGGGCAGCCCACCGGCAAAGCAGAGCCCCCAAGTCCGGCTTGCAAAAGCAGAGGGGCTGGACGGACTGTGTTCTGACAGCAAGTGGGACTTAACATCTGGAAGGTTATAAGTTAACAGCTTTGCTCGGAGAGCGGGAGGGCTAGATGACAACGGGAGGGAGAGTTGTTAAGCCCCAGATGACACAGCGTGGCTTGGTGGGGAACAAAGGCTCTCGCCAGCACCATCTCCCTCGCCCATCCCCCAGCCAAAATCCCAAAGGGAACCAGTTCCTGTCAGAGAACTTGCTCGTACCCCGCAAACACCCAATGCTGTGCTTCTGCAGATCCATCCCTCCAATGGGTCTAACTCCATCCTGCTGCCGCAGGGCCCCTTCCAAAGCAGATCTCCTAAGGAAAAGTGAGCTGAGCCTGCCCCTCCCGCCCCTGTGCACCTTGCGGATCCACCCCAGCTAATACGCCACATCCCCAGCACCACAAGCCTGGCAGTGTGCAAGTAGCCCAGACGGGCCACGCCACCCCAAGTGAATCCCGCCCCTAGGAGAGGGGAAGAGAAGGCACACACCAGTCAGACTGTGGTCCCAGCAGTGGGATGGGGGCAGATTTCAGATCTGACTGCAGCTTCACCAATGCAAGTTATTCAAGACAGCACAGGGGAAGTGCCCTGCAGTTCCACACCACTCCAGGGACTATCCAAAATGACAAAACAGAAGAAGTCCCCTCAAAAAAACCCTCCAGGAAATAACGACAGCTAACGAACTGATCAAAAACGATGTAAACAATATAACAGAAAGTGAATTAGAATAATAGTCATAAAATTAATCGCTGGGCTTGAAAACAGTATAAAGGACAGCAGAGAATCTATTGCTATAGAGATCAAGGGACTGACTAAGGAATACCCAGGAGGAGCTATAAAATGCTATTAATGAGTTGCAAAATAAAATGGAGACGACCATTGATTGGTCGGATTGAAGAGGCAGAGGAAAGAATAGGTGAACTAGAAGATAACATTATGGAAAAAGAAGAAGCTGAGAAAAAGAGAGATAAAAAAATCCAGGAGTATGAGGGGAAAATCAGAGAACTAAGTGATGCACTAAAGAGAAATGACTACGCATAATTGGTATTCCAGAGGAGGAAGAGAGAGGGAAAGTGCTAAAGGTGTACTTGAGGAAATAATAGCGGAGAACTTCCCTGATCTGGAGAAGGAAAAAGGCATTGAAATCCAAGAGGCACAGAGAACTCCCTTCAGAGGTAACTTGACTCGATCTTCGGCACGACGTATCATAGTGAAACTGGCAAAATACAAGGATAAAGAGAAAATTCTGAAAGCAGCTAGGGATAAACATGCTCTAACATATAAAGGGCGATGGATAACACTACTGACCGATCTCTCTACTGAAACTTGGCAGGCCAGAAAGGATTGGCAGGAAATCTTCAATTCGATGAACAGAAAAAATATGCAGTCGAGAATCCTCTATCCAGCAAATCTGTCATTTAGAATACAAGGAGAGATAAAGGTCTTCCGAAACAAACAAAAACTGAAGGAATTCATCACCACTAAACCAGCCCTGCAAGACATCCTAAGGGATTTCCTGTGAGACAAAGTGCCAGAGACATCACTACAAGCATGAAACCTACAGACATCACAATGACTCTAAACCCATATCTTTCTACAATAACACTAAATGTAAATGGACTAAATGTGCAAACCAAAAGACATAGGGTATCAGAATGGATAAAAAAACAAGACCCACCTATTTGCTGTCTACAAGAGACTCATTTTAGACCTGAGGACACCTTCAGATTGAAAGTGAGGGGATGGAGAACTATTTATCATGCTACTGGAAGTCAAAACAAAGCTGGAGTAGCCAAACTTATATCAGACAAATTAGACTTTAAATTAAAGGCTGTAACAAGAGATGAAGAAGGGCATTATATAATAATTACAATGTCTATCCATCAAGAACTAACAATTATCAATGTCTATGCGCCGAATATGGTAGCCCCCAAATATATAAAACAATTACTCACAAACATAAGCACTTTATTGACAAGAATGTGGTAATTGCAGGGGACTTTAATACCCCACTTACCACAATGGATAGATCATCTAGACACATGGTCAATAAAGAAACAAGGGCCCAGAATGATACATTGGATCAGATGGACTTGATAGATATATTTAGAACTCTGCATCCCAAAGCAAAAGAATATACTTTCTTCTCGAGTGCACATGGAACATTCTCCAAGATAGATCACATACTGGGTCACAAAACAGCCCTTCATAAGTATACAAGAATTGAAATCATACCATGCATACTTTCGGACCACAATTCTATGAAGCTTGAAATCAACCACAGGAAAAACTCTGGAAAACTTCCAAAAGCATGGAGGTTAAAAACACCCTACTAAAGAATGAATGGATCAACCTGGCAATTACAGAAGAAATTAAAAAATATATGCAAACAAATGAAAATGAAAATACAATAATCCAAATGCTTTGGGATGCAGCAAAGGCAGTCCTGAGAGGAAAATACATTGCGATCCAGGCCTATCTCAAGAAACAAGAAAAATCCCAAATACAAAATCTAACAGCACACCTAAAGGAAATAGAAGCAGGACAGCAAAGACACCCGAAACCGTGCAGAAGAAGAGAAATAATAAAGATCAGCGCAGAAATAAACAATATAGAATCTAAAAAAACTGTAGAGCAGATGAATGAAACCAAGAGTTGGCTTTTTGAAAAAATAAACAAAATTGATAAACCTCTAGCCAGGCTTCTCAAAAAGAAAAGGGAGATGACCCAAATAGATAAAATCATGAATGAAAATGGAATTATTACAACCAATCCCTCAGAAATACAAGCAATTATAGGGAATACTATGAAAAATTATATGCCAACAAACTGGACAACCTGGAAGAAATGGACAAATTCCTAAACACCCACACACTGCCAAAACTCAAACAGGAGGAAATAGAAAGCTTGAACAGACCCATAACCAGCGAATAAATTGAATCCGTTATCAAAAATCTCCCAACAAATAATAGTCCAGGACCAGATGGCTTCCCTGGGGAATTCTACCAGACATTTAAAGCAGAGGTAATACCTATCCTTCTCAAGCTGTTCCAAAAAATAGAAAGGGAAGGAAAACTTCCAGACTCATTCTATGAAGCCAGTATTACTTTGATTCCTAAACCAGACAGAGACCAGGTAAAAAAAGAGAACTATAGGCCAATATCCCTGATGAATATGGATGCAAAAATTCTCAATAAGATACTAGCAAATTGAATTCAACAGCATAGAAAAAGAATTATTCACCATGATCAAGTGGGATTCATTCATGGGATGCAGGTCTGGTTCAACACTCGCAAATCAATCAACGTGATACATCACATTAATAAAAGAAAAGATAAGAACCATATGATCCTGTCAATCGATGCAGAAAAGGCCTTTGACAAAATTCAGCACCCTTTCTTAATAAAAACCCTTGAGAAAGTCGGGATAGAAGGAACATACTTAAACATCATAAAAGCCATTTATGAAAAGCCCACAGCTACTATAATCCTCAATGGGGAAAAACTGAGAGCTTTCCCCCTGAGATCAGGAACACGACAGGAATGTCCACTCTCACTGCTGTTGTTTAACATAGTGTTGGAAGTGCTAGCATCAGCAATCAGACAACAAAAGGAAATCAAAGGCATCAAAATTGGCAAAGATGAATTTAAGCTTTCACTTTTTGCAGATGACATGATATTATACATGGAAAATCCAATAGACTCTACCAAAAGTCTGCTAGAACTGATACATGAATTCAGCAAAGTTGCAGGATACAAAATCAAAGTACAGAAATCAGTTGCCTTCTTATACACTAATAATGAAGCAACAGAAAGAAAAATAAAGAAACTGATCCCATTCACATTTGCACCAACAAGCTTAAAATACCTAGGAATAAATCTAACGAAAGATGTAAAAGATCTATATGCTGAAAACTATAGAAAGCTTAAGAAGGAAATTGAAGAAGATATAAAGAAATGGAAAAACATCCCGTGCTCATGTAATGGAAGAATAAATATTGTTAAAAATCAATACTACCCAAAGCTATCTACACATTCAATGCAATCCCAATCAAAATTGCACCAGCATTCTTCTCGAAGCTAGAACAAGCAATCCTAAAATTCATATGGAACCGCAAAAGGCCCCGAATAGCCAAAGTAATTTTGAAGAAGAAGACCAAAGCAGAAGGCATCACAATCCCAGACTTCAGCCTCTAGTACAAAGCTGTCATCATCAAGACAGCATGGTATTGGCACAAAAACAGACACATAGACCAATGGAATAGAATAGAAACCCCAGAATTAGACCCACAAAAGTATGCCCAACTCATCTTTGACAAAGCAGGAAAGAATATCCAATGGAAGAAAAGATAGTCTCTTTAACAAATGGTGCTGGGAGAACTGGACAGCAACATGCAGAAGGTTGAAACTAGACCACTTTTTCACACCATTCACAAAAATAAACTCAAAATGGATCAAGGACCTGAATGTGAGACAGGAAACCATCAAAACCCTAGAGGAGAAAGCAGGAAAAGACCTCTCTGACCTCAGCGGTAGCAATCTCTTACTTGACACATCCCCAAAGGCAAGGGAATTAAAAGCAAAAATGAACTATTAGGACCTCATGAAGATAAAAAGCTTCTGCACAGCAAAGGAAACAATCAACAAAACTAAAAGGCAACCAACGGAATGGGAAAAGATATTTGCAAATGACATATCGGTCAAAGGGCTAGTATCCAAAATCTATAAAGAGCTCACCAAGCTCCACACCTGAAAAACAAATAATCCAGTGAAGAAATGGGCAGAAAACATGAATAGACACTTCTCTGCAGAAGGCATCCAGATGGCCAACAGGTACATGAAAAGATGCTCAACATCGCTCCTCATCAGGGAAATACAAATCAAAACCACACTCAGATACTACCTCACACCTTTCAGAGTGGCTAAAATGAATAAATCAGGAGACAATAGATGCTGGCGAGGATGTGGAGAAACGGGAACCCTCTTGCACTGTTGGTGGGAATGCAAACTGGTGCAGCCACTCTGGAAAACAGTGTGGAGGTTCCTCAAAACATTAAAAATAGACCTACCCTATGACCCAGCAATAGCACTGCTAGGAATTTACCCAAGGGATACGGGAGTACTGATGCATAGGGGCACTTGTACCCCAGTGCTTATAGCAGCACTCTCAACAATAGCCAAATGATGGAAAGAGCCTAAATGTCCATCAACTGATGAATGGATAAAGAAATTGTGGTTTATATACACAATGGAGTAGTACGTGGCAATGAGAAAGAATGAAATATGGCCCTTTGTAGCAACGTGGATGGAACAGGAGAGTGTTATGCTAAGTGAAATAAGTCATACAGAGAAAGACAGATACCATATGTTTTCACTCTTATGTGGATCCTGAGAAACTTAACAGAAGACCATGAAAGAGGGGAAGGAAAAAAAAGGTTAGAAAGGGAGGGAGCCAAAACATAAGAGACCCTGAAAAACTGAGAACAAACTGAGGCTTGATGGGGGAGTGGGAGGGAGGGAAGGGTGGGTGATAGGTATTGAGGAAGGCACCTGTTGGAATGAGTACTGGATATTGTATGGAAACCAATTTGACAATAAATTTCATGTTTAAAAATAAAAAATAAAAATAAAAAATGAAAAAAATATTTAAAAAAAGAACCGGAGTTAAATAACTCAACAAATGAAATAAAAAATGTACCCAACAGAATAAACAGACTAGAGAAATAAAAAGAACAGATCAGTTACCTGAAGGACAGGGGTACTGGAAAGCAACCAATCTGAACAGAAAAAGAATTTTAAAAATTAGAATAGGTTAAGGGAGCTCAGCAACATCACCAAGCATAAAAACATTTGTATTATAGGAATCCAAGAAGGAGAAGAAAGAGAAAAAGGACAGAGAATTTATCTGAAGAAATGACAGCTGAAAACTTCGCTAATTAGGAAAACAAACAAACAAACATCCAGTCTTGCAATCAAGACTACTCTATCCAGCAAGGTTATCATTCAGAATAGGAGATAGGAGAGATAAAGAATTTTCCAGACAACCAAAAGTTAAAGGAATTCATTACCATTAGACCAGCCTTACAAGAAACATTAAAGGGAATTCTCTGAATGGAAACAAAAGCCTATAATCAGAAGTAAGAAAATTAGAAAAGAAAAAAAAAATTCACAGATACATACAAACATAATAAATGTGTTGATTAATCACGTATAAAACCAGTACAGAGATTAAAGCACAAAAGCAGTAAAATCAATTTTATCTATAAAAATCAGTCAAGGGATTCACAAAATAAAAGGATGTAAGGTATGACATCATATACATAAAATATGGTGGGAGGGGAAGTAAAAATTTAGTGCTTTAAGAATGGGTTCAGACTTAAGCGATCATCATCCTGAAGTAGGCTGCTATATGCATAGGATGTTACATATAAACGTCATGGTAACCGTAAATCAAAAACCTCTAATATATATGCAAAAAATAAAGATACAGGAACATGCTGATTAAAAGTGAAGGGATGGGGGCGCCTGGGTGGCGCAGTCGGTTGAGCGTCCGACTTCAGCCAGGTCACGATCTCGCGGTCCGTGAGTTCGAGCCCCGCGTCGGGCTCTGGGCTGATGGCTCAGAGCCTGGAGCCTGTTTCCGATTCTGTGTCTCCCTCTCTCTCTGCCCCTCCCCCGTTCATGCTCTGTCTCTCTCTCTGTCCCAAAAATAAATAAAAAACGTTGAAAAAAAAATAAATAAAAAAAAATAAATAAAAGTGAAGGGATGGAAAACATTTATTATGCAAATGAAAGCAAAAAGAAAGCTAGGTACCAATACTTACATTGGACGAAACAGACTTTGAACAAACACTGTAACAAGACACAAAGGATATTACAAAATCATAAAAGTGACAATTCAACAAGAAGTTATAATAATTGTAAATATGCACCGAACATGAAAGCATCCAAATACATAAAACAAGTATTAATAGACATTACCAAGGAAGAAATTGATAGCAAAACAATAATGGTAGGGGACATTAACATCCCACTAGATCAATGGATATTTCATCCACACATAAAATCAATAAGGAAATAGTGGGTTTGAATGACACATTGGACCAGATAGACCTAACAGACATACTCAGAACATTCCATCCAAAAACAACAGAATATATATTATTTTCAAGTGCACATGGAACATTCTCCAGAATAGACCACATGTTAGGCCACAAAACATGTCCAACAAATCCAAAAAGGTTGTAATCATATCGTGCATCTTTTCTGACCACAATGGTGTGGAAACTAAAAATCAAACACAAGAGAAAAGTCTGGAAAGAATGCAAAGACAAGGAGGTTAAATAACATGCCACTAAATAATAAATGGGCCAACCAAGAAATCAAAGAATAAATAATAAAATACATGAGACAAATGAAAATGAAAACACATGATCCAAAATATTTGGATGCAGCAAAAACTGTTCTAAGAGGGAAGATTATAGGGGCACCTGGATGGCTCAGGCAGTTAAGCATCCAACTTCAGCTCAGATCATGATCTCATGGTTTGTGAGTTCAAGCCCCACATCGGGCTCTGAGCTCACAGCTCACAGCTCACAGCTCAGAGCCTAGAGCCTGCTTTGGATTCTCTGTCTCCTTCTCTCTCTGCCCCTCCCCTGCTTGTTCTCTCTCTCTCTCTCTCTCTCTCGCAAAAATAAACTATAAAAAAAGATGGAAGATTATAGTAATACAGGCCTACTTTAATAAGCAGGAAAGGGGCACCTTGTTGGCTCAATTGGTTGAATGTCTGACTTTGTGAGTTTGAGCCCTTTATCCAGCGGGCTCACTGCTGTTTGAGCACAGAACCCACTTGGGATTCTCTGTCCCCTTCAATCTCTGCCCCTCCCATGCTCTCACTCTCTCTCTCTCAAAAATAAATAAAACATTTTTAAAAAGCAGGAAAAATCTCAAACAGCTTAAACTTATGCCAAAAGGAACTAGAAAAAGAATAAACAAAGCCCAAAACCAGTAGAAGGAAGAAAATAATAAAGATTAAAATAGAAACAAATTAAATAGAAACAAACAATGAAAAAAAAAGCCCAATAGATATCAATAAAACCAAGGGCAGCTTTCTTGAATAGACCAGCAAAATTGATAAACTTTTAGCCAGATTCATAAAAGTTAAAAAAAAGTACTCAAACAAAATTGGAAATGAAAGAGATGGGGTGCCTGGGTGGCTCACTGAGTTAAGCATCTGACTCTTGATTTTGGCTCAGATAATGATCTCACGGTTCACGAGATTGAGTCCCACATTGGGCTCTGTACTGACAGTATAGAGACTCCTTGGGATTCTCTCTCTCTCTGCCCCTCCTCCACTCCAGCATGCACGCTCTCTCTTAAAATAAATAAATAAACTTAAAAAAAAAAAGAAATAAAAGAGGAGAAATAATAATCACCGCCACAGAAATACAAAAGGTTATAAGAGAATATTATAAAAATTATATGTCAACAAATTGGACAACCTAGGAAAAATGGATAAATTCCCAGAAATACATAACCTTGCAAAAATGAATCAGGAAGAAATATAAAATTGAAATAGACTAATGAAATTGAGTGATTAATCAAAAAATTGCCAAAAGACAGAAGTCCTAGACCAGATGGCTTCACAGTTGAATTCTACCAAACATTTATTTTTTTTTTTTTAATTTTTTTTTTTCCAACGTTTATTTATTTTTGGGACAGAGAGAGACAGAGCATGAACGGGGGAGGGGCAGAGAGAGAGGAAGACACAGAATCAGAAACAGGCTCCAGGCTCTGAGCCATCAGCCCAGAGCCTGACGCGGGGCTCGAACTCACGGACCGCGAGATCGTGAGCTGGCTGAAGTCGGACGCTTAACCGACTGCGCCACCCAGGCGCCCCTCTACCAAACATTTAAAGAAGAGTTAATAAATATTGTTTTCACACTGCTCCAAAAAATAGAAGAGGAAGGAAAACTTCCAAATTTATTCTATGACACCAGAATGACCCTGATATCAAAACCAGATATAAAAAAAGGAGAACTATAGACCAATATTTCTGATGAACACAGATACAAAAATCCTGAACAAAATATTAACAAACTGAATCCAACAATATATTTTTTAAAAAATCATTCACCATGATCAAGTGGGATTTATTCCAGGGATGCAAAGGTGATTCAGTATTTGCAAATCAATCAACGTGATACATCACATCAACAAGATAAATGATAAAAATCACACGACCATTTCAATAGATACAGGAAAAGCTTTTTACAAAATACCATATCCATTCATGATTAAAAAAAAAACTTCAACAAAGTAGGTTTAGAGAGAACATACTTCAACATAATAAAAGCCTTATATGAAAAACCCACAGCTAATATCAGATTGAATGGTGAAAAACTGAGAACTGTTCCTCTAAGATCAGGAAGACAAGGATGTCCACTCTCACCACTTTTATTCAACATAGTACTGGAAGTCCTAATCACAGCAATCAGACAAAAAAAAAAAAAAAAAAAGAAATAAAAAGCAGTTGGTAAGGAAGAAGTAAAACTTTCACTACTTGCAGATCATATAATATATATATAAAACCTTAAAGACTCCACCCAAAAACTATTAAAATTGGCAAGTTAATTCAGTAAAGTTACAGGATACAAAATTAATATACAGAAATCTGTTGCATTTTTATACACTAAGAATGAAGTAGCAGAAAGAGCAATTAAAAAAAAAAAGTCCCATTTACAATTGTAACAAAAAGAATAAAATACCTAGGAATAAATTTAATCAATGGGGTGAAAGACCTATGCTCTGAAAACTATAAAACACTGATGAAAGAAACTGAAGATGACACAAATGGAGAGATATTCTATGCCCATGGATTGGGAGAACAGATATTGTTAAAATGTCTATACTACCCAAAGCAATCCATAGATTTAATGCAATCCCTATCAGAATACCAACTGCATTTTTCACAGAAGTAGAACTAATAATTTTAAAATTTGTATGGAAACACATAAGACCCCAAATAGCGAAAGTAATTTTGAGAAAGAAGAACAAAGCTGGAGGTATCACAACCCCAGATTTCAAGATATACAACAAAGCTGTAGTCATCAAAACAGCATGATACTGACAAGAGCACTAAAAGAAACACATAGATCAATATAACAGAATAGAAACCTTGGGGCGCCTGGGTGGCTCAGTTGGTTAAGTGTCCGACTTCAGCTCAGGTCACGATCTCGCGGTCCGTGAGTTCGAGCCCCGCGTCGGGCTCTGGGCTGATGGCTCAGAGCCTGGAGCTTGCTTCCCATTCTGTGTCTCCCTCTCTCTCTGCCCCGCCCCCATTCATGCTCTGTCTCTGTCTCAAAAATAAATAAAACGTTAAAAAAAAAAAAAACAGAATAGAGACCCCAGAAATAAACAATTATATAGTCAATTAATCTTCAACAAGGCAGGAAATAATATCCAATGAGAAAAAGACAGTCACAAATGGTGTTGGGAAAACTGGACAGCAACATGTAAAACCAAAAACAAACCAAAAAAAAAAAACACCCGAAAATATAAAAACTGGACCACTTTTTTACACCATACACAAAAATAAACTCAAAATGGATTAAATACCTAAATATGAGATCTGAAACCATAAAGTTCCTAGAAGAAAACACAGGCAATAATCTCTTTGACATCAGCAGTACAAACATTTTTCTAGGTACGTCCCTTTTGGAAAGTTAAACAAAAGTAAAATTAAACCATTGGGACAGCATCAAAATAAAAGGCTTCTGAACAGTGAAGGAAGCCATCAGCAAAAGAAAAAGACCACCTACTGAATGGAAAAGATATTTGCAAGTGATACATCTGGTAAGTGGTTCATATCCAAAATATATGAAGAACTTGTACAACTCAACACCAAACCCATAAATAATCCAATTAAGAAATGAGTAAAGCACATGAATTAGATATTTTTCCAAAGAAGACATACAAATGGCCAGCATACACTTGAAAGATGCTCAACATCACTCATCATCAGGATAATACAAATCAACCACAATGAGATGTCACCATATGTCTTTCAGAATGGCTAAAAACATAAGAAACAACAAATGTTGGTGAGAATTTGGATAAAAAGGCACCACCATTCACTGTTGGTGGGAACGCAACATGGTGCAGCCACTGTGAAAAACAGTATAGAGGTTTCTCAAGAAACTAAAAATAGAATTACCATATGATCCAGTAATTCCACCACTGGTTATTTAACCAAAGAAAATGAAAATATTAATTCAAAAAGATGTATACACCCCTGTGTTTATAGTAACAGTATCTCTAATAGCCAAGATATGGAAGCAACCCAAGTGTCCCTCTATAGATGAATGGGTAAAGAAGTGGTATATGTATACAATGGAATACTATTTTCAGCCTTAAAAAATAATGAGCTCTTGCCATTTGCAAAAACATGAATGGAGCTAGAGTATAATGCTAAGAAAAGAGTCAGAGAAAGACAAAGACCTTATTATTTCACTCATCTGTGAAACTTAAGAAACAAAACAACCCCAGGGAAAAAAAGAGAGATGGGGCACCTGAGTGGCTGTTAGTTAAGCATGCAACTCTTGGTTTTGGCTCAGGTCATGGTCTCATGGCCAGTGAAACTGACCCCAGTGTTGGGCTCTATGCTGACAGCACACGGAGCCTGCTTGGGATTCTCTCTCTCCTTTCCTCTCTGCCCCTCCCCCACTTGCTCTCTTCTCTCGCTCTCTCTTTCAAAATAAATAAAATAAACTTTAAAAAAGAGAGAGAGAGAACCCAAGAAACAGACCCTTAACTATAGAGAACAAACTGATGGTTACCAGAGGGGAGGTGGGTAGGGGGAAAGGGTTAAACAGATGATGGGGATTAAGGAGTACATTTGTCATGATGAGCATCTGGTGTTGCATGCAAGTATTGAATCACTACAATGCACACCTGAAACTAATATAACACTGTATGCTAATTAACTGTAATTAAAATAGAAATTAAAAATAAATAAAAAATAAAACAAAGGAACAAAGGAAAAAAGGGAAAACAAAAATAAACTTTTAAATATAGAGAACGAACTTGTTGCTATAGGGGAGGTGGACAGGGACATGGGTGAAACAGATGAAGGAGATTAAGAGTACACTCATCTTCATGAGCACTGAGTATTATAGAATTGTTGAATCAATATGTTTATATCTGAAATTAATATAACACTGTATGTTAATTATACTTGAATAAAAATAATTCCAACTGGCTGTTTGGGAAATTTGATAGTACATTATTTTCAGCCACCCATGTGACTATAGATAGACTGAGGTCAAAACCCAGTTAACTAAAACAAAAGCTCTGTGGACAAAAAAGTTCTCAGAAAATATGTCAACATACTCCCCCATCACTGTTTTTTTCTTTTCTAATTCAGTTCCTGAATTCTCTAAAGGTCAGCTCAATTTTCAACACTCTCCTGAATTCTTCCTTATTCATCATAATTAGTAATGATTATACTAGGCTATCTTATACTTGATTTTATTAAACATCTATATGTTGAGGGCAAATCAAGACACTCCAAGGTAACTAAAACCCTCAAATTTATTCAAATTAATAGCCTTTAAATATGAATTTAGGATTTACCTTGGAAGGAGGAATCCTGATTTTTTTAATGTTCATAAATGTAACAACCTCTTCTTTCATTTTCAGAGTAGAGGATTTATTACATGTATAATATATGAGCTCATTTGGATTATATTTCATTCTACATTTTTCTCATCAATCACAACGGACTCACATTTCTCACAGTCAAAAAATTGAAAGTAATGTACAGAAATATAGTGCCAAATTCTTTTACAAAATACGTGGGTTTTTTTTCTGTCTTTAGTGTTAGCAAAACATTTCCAAACTGTCTATGGTTTTTGCTAGAGTTTTCCTATGCAGTATCTTGAATGAGAAATCTTTGGGAAGCATATTAAAGAGTTAAACTTTTTTTGTCTTCTTTTTTTGTATCCTTGCATTTATCATTCATTTTATAGAACTTCAGCTTCCATGACTGCTGATATCAGGTGACTGTCAACTGATTGGCGCAGAGTTGGTAGCATGGCCTGCAGTTGCCCTCTGAACCTTGAATATCACTTGTTCAGATGGGTAATGTTTAAGGGCAGTGTTTATTTTGAAGTGTTTAGTTGTAGAGGCTGAATGTGTCATGAGGAAGGGTTGCATAAGGAGTCATATGGGGAACTCCAAAGTTAGTTTGGCTGCCAGGACATTTAGCCCCTCACTCTAACTCTTTTAAAAACGTGAATTCCTGCTGTGCCTTATGAATTGATCCAACTAACGACTTTGAAGCTCTCAAAATAACAAGTGGGTGAGGTGAGTGGTAACTGATTCAAAATCAACCTTGTGTGACACCTACCCTCAGGTCCTAATATAATCCTCTAGGAGCAGTTAATTGAAAAATCCATGATATATGTTATTATGTAACCATCCCTACTGTTTAAAACTCATTATCTGAGCATATTAACAGAATATTCAGCTATAATAGGCATTTGGTATGGATCTGTAGGTTTCATAAGGACTTTTCATGAATCTATAATGCTTCTTCCCTTAGATTTCTTCCTTTCTGTAATAACACATCTCCATTCTCTGCCTCATGGCAAGAGTCATGTTTTTCAGTAAGCCATATGTTGAGGTACTTCCTAATATATATCTTTCAACAATTTCAAATATTATCTTTTTGTTTCTTGGTTACATTAGTATTTTTCAAAAACTAAACTTTTATATACTCACACTATGCACTTAGTAACTTTATTAAAACCAATAGTGCATTCTATTCTGAGCTGATTCATTGGCAGCAAAGATTTGACAGAAATATACCGCATAGTACAGTATCACTTTCACTTGAATCCAGATTGACCCAGTGCATTTATATTAAGAGTTATTCACTGAAAGCAATGGAGCTGAGCCCAAATTAACAATGCTCCCTTGCTTTCTAAGAAGTCCCATCATAAAACTTCTTTGAAATCGGGGGCCTCTTTTATCTCCTATCTCCCTATAATGGTATGCACACTGTCTTTTAACCCAAGAAACTTGAATACCTTTTCTTGTTCTCATGGAGTATTTCTGAAATATATTGCACAGTAGAGGTCCGGTCAAAAAACAGGTGATTGTTGCAAATAATAGTTAACATAAAAGAAAGAAATTGAAAATGCTTTTTGTTGCTATTATGATTTTTTTGGTAAGGCTCTTACAAATCTGACAGGTCTATCGTCTCACTCGTGTGTCACAGTCCAATGGCTGAGATGATATTGTAGGACTAACATTATGGGGGGAAATGTAATAACTTAGAGTTGTTATGGTTGTGTGGGTTATACCGAGCTGCTCACCACTTGACGCTCATACTCCCTTGTGGCAGGGAGCACACATTACTGGTTGAAAGGAGATATATGATTGGAGAATGATCAGAGAAATAAGTTCTCTACAAAAAATACCCAGTTTACATAATGTGAAAATCAATCACTTAGACCTAATTAGCATCATATTTGAATGAAATTAAGTGACAGAGTTGCCTATATTTAATAAGTACTCTCATATGTATAGCAAGAAGCTCTTAACAACAGGCAAAAATATAGCCAAACAATATACTGAAGAGTCAGAGAATCATTTGACTATTTTAACTGAAAATGTCTTTAAATATCATCTTATCCTAATATGTTAACCGGTCTTTTGTTCATGTGAAATCAAAGAATAAATAAATTCATGGCTGATCAAGGTGAGAAGAGTGAGCACTGTTTTAGGGCAGTTCTCTCTTTTTTTTTATGTTTTTTTTTTTTTTTTTTTTTTTTTTTGAGAGAGAGAGCAGGGGAGGGGCAGAGAGAGAAAGAGACACAGAATCAAAGGCAGGTACCACACTCTGAGCTGTCAGCACAGAGCCTGACGTGGAGCTCAAACTCATGAACCATGAGATCACGACCTGAGCCAAAATCAGATGTTAACTGACTGAGCCACCCACGAGCCCCAGGGCAGTTCTCTTTTTTAACAATGACTTCTTCATTGAAAGTGTCACATATCATTGCTTAAAAGAAATTTTTTTAAAAATACGTATTGAATTTTAAAGTCAATAATAAGAAATATCAAATCTTATTAATTCATGGTTACAAAAAATATTGCATTATAATGGTCACAGATGTAACTTGTATTAAAATTACTTTCTTCATTTTTCAGGCTTCAGTAAGCATTACCAAAATTAATTGTAGTTAATTTTAACCCAATCTAAATGTAGAGGCTTAGGAAATCTTAGTATTGTGTTTGAGATATTAAGACTTTTAAAACCTGATTGCAGTTTTCTATATATAGATAAATATATCTTGTTATTCCTCTCAAGTCTAACAGAAACAAAATATGGTCCCTTGGCTACAGACTTTTGGATTCTGATGATGGTTAGGCAACCAACCTGAGTCTGACCAAACTTTAAATAAGCAATCCTGCAAGAAGAGACTTCATAAAATAGAAAGTAATGTGAGAGATTCCAATATTACTATAAATTAGGAGCAGTTGGTCCCAATGTATAATGGACCCGAACAGCATTGGCCAGCAAAGAGGAAATGATAACTTCGACCAGAGACGAACAGAGAGCCCAGCACAGTTGGCAGTCTTGGTTTTGCCTGTCCAGTATTCCTTCCAACTTCTTTGGTATGCAATACTACCATCTTGTTTGGAGGTTTATTTTCTTCCCACTGAGTGTGGTCTTGGTACGATGTCAGTTAAGGGGACTTGACTTAATCTGGCCAAAGGGGAGAAGAAGGCACAGACCAATCTAGACCAAGTCCACACACACAATAACTCTCAAGAATTTCACTCTGTTAAGTAATTGAGCTCAGAGTTGCAACGGTAAAAAAAGATACAGAGCTGATTCTTTCCAACTGTGAGCAAACAATCCACTAGGCAGTTCCACTGCCTCTAGCCTTAAAATTGCTTTTTCTATGACTTGATTCTATAGCTTTTAGTGTGTGTGTGACATATAGCTGTATTCTTCCAATAAATATATCTGTATCATTCTTACAATTAGCTCAAATAAGTTTCTATTACTTTTATCCGACTAGTCTAAGTGTTTCACTGAGGAGCTGGCTGAGTCCAGTACTGGCCTCCAAGTAGAGGGAAGGGCTGCTGATAGCCAATGCCAATGTTCCAAGAACCATATAAAAGTGATGAAGCCAAGTCAATCTTGGTTCTGTCAAGTCTCAACTTCTTCAAAGAAGTTCACTCCAGGAAAAAATGCACATTGAGAAGAGAACAAGTAGGAGGACCCACACTTTTATATGAGATGTATTGCCCTTACAGAAATATCAATCTCTTCAAAATAGTAGGCCAGGCAGAAACAAAGATGCTGCAAACAGGCCTCCTAGCCAGAGGACAAGACTGGCAGAATATTAGTGATGCCATGGGCTGAAGTTTAACACAAGGGATCAAAGAAGAGGCTAGAGATGCTGTCTAGATTAGGTGGGCCCTCCTAATCATCAGGGGTCATGTTGGCATAGCTACCCTAGATCTAGATTAACAGGACTGATTCCAAACTCTGTTTACTGGGACCAAAGTAGTCAACAAAGCCTTTTGCTCTAGTCAGAAATGGCCCAAGGGCAAAGCTGTACCAGCTCTTCTATCTGGGATGACAAGGCAGGGCTGGGTTAGAAGAGGATAAAGATGGTTTACTAAGAGTGGAGAAAGTCCATGATAAGTTGTGCTTTGAGCTGGAAAACAAAACGTTTAAATATGTAATCTAACACACTTCTTGCTGTTTCCCAAAATACTACCCCCCTGCATTTGAACTCTTCTCTTTTCTTGGGATGTCCTTTCTTTCATTCTTACATGGTAAGATTTTATTTTTTATTTTTTTGTATAATAGATCCAGCTCAAATGCTATCCTATCTTCCAGGGAGAATTCTTGGCTCTAGAAATAAGCTTATGGTATTTTTACATAATTCTAATTTGAATTATTTATTCCTCCTACAGGAAGGCATGGACGATTTCTAATTAATACATGGATTTGTGCACTGTGCCCTGCACATCACAGGCATACAGAACATAGTTGTTGAATGAATGAATGCCAAGTTCATGAAAGATGTAACTCCCTCTCTGGCTGAAATTATTTATATCTCTCTTTAATGTTTCAAGTATTCATGAGAAATGTTTCAGCTAGAAATTAAACTCCATTAGCATTGGAGGCACTGTGTGCCCTCCTTTACACACAAAATTAACTTTATTACTTATGGAGAAGAAATCTCTCCAAAATAAGGAGAAAGTGATAGGAATAAAGTGGGATAAAAATAAAAAGGAATAGAGGGAAAACAAAGGGTATGTTTCACAACCCAGCTGTGGAATGTATTTCCATTCTTCTTGGGTCTTCCTGGGATATAGGTGGAATATAACAACAAGGCACTTTAGTTTGTATTTGGAAAATATGCATAAGAATATCAGTTGCAATGAAAAAGAAAATGTGCTTAAATACTCCAGAACCAGCTATGGGGGAGGGGGAATCTAGATTCTCTGTGGTTGATGATCATTCTCTGCTTCCTTCAGATAGCTCTTTATTCCAGATCAAAGGCTTGAAAAGTATCATTTCTTCTCTAATACCCGAAATCCCAGCTTTCGGTTTCCAGCGTCATCAGCATTATCTTCTTAGGAAATAATTCTTCCTCAAGGATGAAGAATAATGAGTACCTTGTAATATACACACCTGAAAGTATTCCATTTAGAATTCCTTGTTTCCAAAATACAAAATAAAGAATGCTTTTAAAAGGAGTGATTGAAGCATCATTTAACTTTTTTCTTTCCTCTCCATACAGAACCAGATTTACTCAATGTAAGTGAATTTAAAAATGCAATTTTTTAAAATAACCATGACAGCCTATTTGCTGCTAATATGTATATGAATTCAAGAAACAATAAATAATCAAGAGATCATTTGTTTCATAAAATTTCAGATAAATTTGTTTTTAGCAATTTAGAGTTCTGAAAAATATATCAGTGTATAAAGCACATTCGTGCATCTCCCAAAACAGTGGCCTTTTGAAAGAAATCAAACCTTGTTTCCTTTTACAGGGATAATCAGGAAGATGTCCAAACAATTGTTTTCAGTGAGCTTATGAACTTTTAGAAGGTTAAAGTCTCTATTCCTAGTTCTTTGGGGATTCTTCCTATGTCTTTCACAAGCCTGATACAAGCTTCACTCATCACATGTGTTGGCAGTTTACAAGACTACTGTGCCTTCCAGAAACTAAGCCTACATTTTCACCCATCTTGCAGAGTTTGGCATTAAAAAAAAGCCACTTACTTTTTCTATCAAATGATACTGCTCATTTATAAAAGTGAGAGGTCTGATTCCAAAATCATAGCAATTTGAAGGATTTCTCTTTTCAAATATCAGGACCTCAAAGCATAAATGCTACAAATTAGAACTTATACAGTGACAGATAAAACTTCCTGCAAAACTGTCTTTTTAAAATTAAAACCATGATAATTATGTAACACTAAGCACAAAGGAATGTTCATTTCCAAAATGCACAAAGGAAAGCACAAAGGAATGTTCATTTCTCTAAATGTAACCTGAATCATCTAAAATTTTTGAAGAAAGGAATGATCCTAATTAGCAGAGGGTCATCCTAATGATACAGTGAATTTTTTCTCTAATTTACTTCTTGGATTTTTATTGTGTCCCTTTAGAAATGCAATACCACCACAAATCTTCAAATGCCCCAAATTCCATGGAGATACATGATACAATCAAAATCCTGCTTCCCCATAAATGGAGAACAACAAGGTTCCCAGTGCACTGCAAATATCTTCAAACTCTCTCCTCAGAAAGCCCCCTCTCTCTCTTCCAAAGCTTTTTTCTTTTTAGCCTTCAAAACCAGTGTTGATTCATTAGAGTCTATATTAAAACTGAGAGTCTCCATTCTATGAAGCCAGTATTACTTTGATTCCTAAACCAGACAGAGACCCAGTAAAAAAAGAGACCTACAGGCCAATATCCCTGATGAATATGGATGCAAAAATTCTCAATAAGATACTAGCAAATCGAATTCAACGGCATATAAAAAGAATTATTCACCATGATCAAGTGGCATTCATTCCTGGGATGCAGGGCTGGTTCAACATTCGCAAATCAATCAACGTGATACATCACATTAACAAAAAAAAAAGAGAAAAACCATATGATCCTGTCAATCGATGCAGAAAAGGCCTTTGACAAAATCCAGCACCCTTTCTTAATAAAAACCCTTGAGAAAGTCGGGATAGAAGGAACATACTTAAAGATCATAAAAGCCATTTATGAAAAGCCCACAGCTAACATCATCCTCAACGGGGAAAAACTGAGAGCTTTTTCCCTGAGATCAGGAACACGACAGGGATGCCCACTCTCACCGCTGTTGTTTAACATAGTGCTGGAAGTTCTAGCATCAGCAATCAGACAACAAAAGGAAATCAAAGGCATCAAAATTGGCAAAGATGAAGTCAAGCTTTCGCTCTTTGCAGATGACATGATATTATACATGGAAAATCCGATAGACTCCACCCAAAGTCTGCTAGAACTGATCCATGAATTCAGCAAAGTTGCAGGATACAAAATCAATGTACAGAAATCAGTTGCACTCTTATACACTAACAATGAAGCAACAGAAAGACAAATAAACTGATCCCATTCACAATTGCACCAAGAAGCATAAAATACCTAGGAATAAATCTAACCAAAGATGTAAAGGATCTGTATGCTGAAAACTATAGAAAGCTTATGAAGGTAATTGAAGAAGATTTAAAGAAATGGAAAGACATTCCCTGCTCATGGATTGGAAGAATAAATATTGTCAAAATGTCAATACTACCCAAAGCTATCTACACATTCAATGCAATCCCAATCAAAATTGCACCAGCATTCTTCTCGAAACTAGAACAAGCAATCCTAAAATTCATATGGAACCACAAAAGGCCCCGAATAGCCAAAGTAATTTTGAAGAAGACCAAAGCAGGAGGCATCACAATCCCAGACTTTAGCCTCTACTACAAAGCTGTCATCATCAAGACAGCATGGTATTGGCACAAAAACAGACACATAGACCAATGGAATAGAATAGAAACCCCAGAACTAGACCCACAAACGTATGGCCAACTCATCTTTGACAAAGCAGGAAAGAACATCCAATGGAAAAAAGACAGTCTCTTTAACAAATGGTGCTGGGAGAACTGGACAGCAACATGCAGAAGGTTGAAACTAGACCACTTTCTCACACCATTCACAAAAATAAACTCAAAATGGATCAAGGACCTGAATGTGAGACAGGAAACCATCAAAACCTTAGAGGAGAAAGCAGGAAAAGACCTCTCTGACCTCAGCCGTAGCAATCTCTTACTCGACACATCCCCAAAGGCAAGGGAATTAAAAGCAAAAGTGAATTACTGGGACCTTATGAAGATAAAAAGCTTCTGCACAGCAAAGGAAACAACCAACAAAACTAAAAGGCAACCAACGGAATGGGAAAAGATATTTGCAAATGACATATCGGACAAAGGGCTAGTATCCAAAATCTATCAAGAGCTCACCAAACTCCACACCCGAAAAGCAAATAACCCAGTGAAGAAATGGGCAGAAAACATGAATAGACACTTCTCTAAAGAAGACATCCGGATGGCCAACAGGCACATGAAAAGATGTTCAGCGTCGCTCCTTATCAGGGAAATACAAATCAAAACCACACTCAGGTATCACCTCACGCCAGTCAGAGTGGCCAAAATGAACAAATCAGGAGACTATAGATGCTGGAGACGATGTGGAGAAACGGGAACCCTCTTGCACTGTTGGTCAGAATGCAAATTGGTGCAGCCGCTCTGGAAAGCAGTGTGGAGGTTCCTCAGAAAATTAAAAATAGACCTACCCTATGACCCAGCAATAGCACTGCTAGGAATTTATCCAAGGGACACAGGAGTACTGATGCATAGGGGCACTTGTACCCCAATGTTCATAGCAGCACTCTCAACAATAGCCAAATTATGGAAAGAGCCTAAATGTCCATCAACTGATGAATGGATAAAGAAATTGTGGTTTATATACACTATGGAATACTACGTGGCAATGAGAAAAAATGAAATATGGCCTTTTGTAGCAACGTGGATGGAACTGGAGAGTGTGATGCTAAGTGAAATAAGCCATACAGAGAAAGACAGATACCATATGGTTTCACTCTTATGTGGATCCTGAGAAACTTAACAGGAACCCATGGGGGAGGGGAAAGAAAAAAAAAAAAAAAAGAGGTTAGAGTGGGAGAGAGCCAAAGCATAAGAGACTGTTGAGAACTGAGAGCAAACTGAGGGTTGATGGGGGGTGGGAGGGAGGAGAGGGTGGGTGATGGGTATTGAGGAGGGCACCTTTTGGGATGAGCACTGGGTGTTGTATGGAAACCAATTTGACAATAAATTTCATATATAAATAAAAAAAAATAGCAAAAAAAAATAAAAAAAATAAAAAAAAATAAAATAAAAAAAAAAATAAAATAAAATAAAATCTACCTGAAAAAAAAAATAATAAATAAAACTGAGAGTCTCTGGCCTGGCTATCTATAGCAGTGTAGATGTCTAGGCCATTGTTAGATGAGGGGAGAAGGTCCAACCATCTCTCTCCATGGTACGTAGATTGAAAAAAAGTGCCTTCCTTCCAGAAAGCTAGGAAATGCTTTCCAATCCTTAATTACTTTTCCACATCCCCTTATTCTGGAGACCAGTGCAGAATATAATATCCAGCCGTCCTGGAGCTGGATGAATCAATTATTCTAGGGATCTTCCCATTCTGGGAATGGAGAGAAATGGATTCAGCAGAAGGGTCTGGCTCTTCCACTTCAGACAGTGAAACCATGACCAGTTATAATCAATTTCATGGTTTTACTTTACTGACCATCACTCCAGAACACCCTTCAAGGGAAGGGAATAAAAGGAAAAAAAGGCAGGCAGTCATGGCTAGAAGGGGAGGGTTTTCCATCTCCTTTGCTTTATAAGGCAGGAGAGTCTCAAGGATTCTTTGAGCAGAGGGATCCAGCAGAGGAGTAAGGTAACAACAATAATGTGAAAGGGAGCGTGTCAGCTAAAGAGAGCCTGTTCCACAGCCTGCGAGGTCATTCCACCTGCTGTAAAATCACAGGGATTGCATACTGTTTGTACAATGTGACACAGTAAGTTGTCAAAATCACCTGAAAAGGTACTTAATTCCATCCCTAATTCTTATGTCCCTTCAGTTTTGATCAAAATTGAAATGAGCTCATTTGAATAAGCGTACTTTCCATATGGTGGTTTATACAAAGCACAAGTATGTTTATAAACTTTTAAATTTTGTCAAAAGGAAAAATATAAAATAACTCAACAGTCTCTGTGATTTTGTGAGCTAGTTATAAAAACAGAAGTTGATTTTTATGTCTTATGTACTTGACACAAATTAAAATGATACAGCAGGAGTCCAGCATCTAAGCCTAGAGTTTTCCCCATCTTTCTCACCAATGTCCTTCTCCTCCCACTGGCCCACTGCCCCTCTCTTCACTCAGCCTCTGATACCCCAAATCCAGTGTTTCTCAAGCTTTAGAAATGTAGTTATCCCCTTCAATGGAAAAAAATAATCTTTGAGGATTTCTGGTGTTGACAAATTCTTCTTTATTATTATGTTTGTTAAATATGTATAAACACAAAACTAAGTATAAACTCCTTATGCTTAGAGCTTATGTTTGGAACATTAAGTCTACAACCAAAACAAATTTACCAATGTATACAAACAAAATTTAAAAATCAATAAAATTCAATTAACATTAATTAAGTGAGATAGATGATGCTATTATGTTGCAGCTAAACGTAAATACGATATTTAACTGCCTCTGCACACATCTGTCATCTTTGTTCTGAATGCTTACAGTATTTTCTGATATCTTATCATTCAAGTGTTCTAAGACTTTTCTATTAAAACTATTGTAAAGCCTTAAATTGTCATGTGATGCCATTTGGCCTTTACCTGGTATGAAATGCATCATTTATGTATTAAGTTTTGCCTCTACTCTTTCCATAGTATCGCACATTTTAAGTGCCACTTTGCTTAAACTCATTCTTAGACACGAATGCACATTGGCTCTCCATGGGGGCAATTTTGTCCGCTAGGGGATATATGGCAACATCTGGAGGCATTTTGGGTGGTCAGCTGGGAAGAGGGAGTACTGGCATCTAGGAGGTAGAATGCAAGGATTCTTCTAAACATCCTAAAAGCACAGGTCATGTCCCCACAAGTAAGAACCATCTAATCCAAATGTCAGTAACATGGGGGTTGAGAAACTCAGGTAAAGCAAGTGTCAGCTGTTAAAATCCTTTCTCAGGACTTGGTTATAAGTGGTCCTGTGGATAATCCAAAATATGCTTATGTCAATTAATTTTATATTTTTATTTAAAATTTAAAAATCAGGGGGTCCTGGGTGACTTAGTCAGTTGAGTGTAGCACTCTTGATTTCAGCTCAGGTCATGATCCCAGGGTCGTGGGATCAAGCCCCATGTTGGGCTCCATGCTGCTTAAGATTCTCTCTCTAAAATAAAAAAATAAAATTAAAAAAAATTTTTAAAGACTATTCCTTCCGAAAAATTTCTGAACTCTCCATCTGTTTGATGAAAACTAAAACTGCAATAACTTAGAGCTTCCATTCTGAAGAAGTTAATTTTCTTATATTATATTATAAAATTCCCACCAAGCTTTTGGATTTCTGAATCTTGATCTATTTATTTTATAGCCTGAATATTTATACACATGTAGAATTACTCTTGAATGTCAGTAAATTACATCACCAGAAAAACATTTGCTGGCCCATAATTGACCACAATACCATACAAAAGACACATAAAATTTACTTCAGAATCAATACTATATTATAACCAAAGATCTGGATATACATTCCTACAAAGGGATGATGGGTATGAGAAAGTTTGCTAAGTATAATTATAGATCAGTCTAAAAATGAGAGAGCATTTTAGAATTCTAATACCATCTTCAGTCTATCAAAAAAGTATTTATTGGATACCTGTTATGTGGAATGGTCTTTCTACAGTTTAATCTTAGGTCAAGTACAATGTATGTTTTCCCTTCGCACCAATATCCAAGTTTAATGGGTTCCAGCCAGTATGCCTGGAAAATAAATTCTTGCCACGGATAAAGAAACCAGAATGCTTTTGAAGCCAAATTTTTGTTTGTTGTAACAGTAAGTTTCAACATAGTGTGCCTTTCAGTTCCTTTTCAATCTCTTCTAGGCAGTTGCTGCAGATCGTGGATCATGTTCAGCATGTGCAAGGGCATATCCACCCTTCTCTAAGAGGCAGTATTAAGACATCAGCCTAGGAACTTCCTCTGACTCTGTATTGTCCTGACAACTGTGACTCCTGGACGTTATCTATCCTCCCATTTCCTCATTTGCACAAAACAGATAATAAAATGTTTTCATTAGTATTTTGACGACTAAATGAGGTAATATGGAGACAGCTGAAAACAATACCTGACACTTGATAAACTCTCAGTAAATGTTAGCTGTAATTATTTATTTGAATTATAATAAGAGACCAAGTTTATAAAAATAGCAGAAGATTGCTAAAGGCTCATTTTTTATTTTAATTTTTAAAAAAATTTTCAAGTTCATTTATTTTTGAGATAGCACATGTGCACGAGCAGGGAAGCGGCAGAGAGAGACAGAGAAAATCCCAAGCAGGCTCCGCGCCATCAGCGCAGAGCCCAACATGAAGATTGATCCCAAGACCATGAGATCATGACCTGAGCAAAATCAAGAGCTGGAAACTCAACCTGAGCCACCCAGGTACCCCTTAACACCTCTGGATGTTTGAAATGAGAAGCATTATTCTGCCTGAAGTAAACCATTCTCTTAATTCCTTCCAGGCATTCGTTCCACTAAAAATGTGTCCATTTACTATTTGTGAGTCCAATTATTATTTTATCATCAATTCAAACAAATAAACATTTACTGAGCACCTCCTATATTCCAGGGCAGATGGAGTCCAGTGTGGAGTTTCAAAGATGAATAAGGCAGAGGTTCTTCACTCCAGAAGTTAATGAGCTAAAGTAAAACTGATATTGGCACAGAACCAAATATCACCAAAAAAAATTGCTTCAGCCCGCTACCTGCTTCACAGGCTTGTTTAAAAATTTGTTAGTGATCAGCCCAAACTCAATGATAATGCGAAAAAAACAAAGAGCAAAAGAACTGTATTTGCCTTCCTTTTGTTTGTCAAGAATTCTCTTTATGAAGACAGATGTTGATTACGGATGTGAGGAAATCATTCCAAGCTTCTATGTGCACTGATAGAAAACTCAAACACTCATGTGCACACACACAGACTCACACACACAACACATAAAGAACAGACTTTTCCTTTTAATCTCATATGAGGTTCAATAAAATACTAAGCAAAGCTTCACCTCAGTATGTACTCCACTGAAATAGGTGATGGATACATCAGCCCCAAGAGAGATAAAACAGAAAAGAGAACTGAAATTACAAGGACTGCATTACACTCTTGCCGTTTGCTTGATTCCCCACAGAGTTGTGGATGAGGCTTGATCTGCAACCACTCTGTATATTTTTGGTCTTACCTAGCTTCTGTAAAGTTCCTAGGCTTTGCCTGTTAAGAATCTCAAAAGCAATAGCATTGTGAAAGAGCGAAAATAATAAAGCAGAGTTCTGTGTGGAAGATGAGGAGCTTAAGAGTTAACTAAAAAAACAACAACAAAATCCACACGTAATGATCCTATTGTAATATTCCCTGGGGGAGTATTTCTACCTGCAGCTTTCAAATCACTGTCCTTGTTTCTGCCATATTTATAACAATAACAGTAAAAAAGTCATGTGACTTTTGGGAAAAAAGAAACAATTTAGGATCATGTCACAGATTAATAATGACAGATCATCCACATTTCAGCATCATTTGGTTCTATAATAGGAAATCAGCTCTAACATCTTGTATCCGTCAAGAACTGTGAAAGCTCAGATTTCTACCATACTTGCAAGCTTCCAAGTTAGTGTACCACAATGTCATAGGCATAGTTTCACAACACTATACTCCTAATCCAGAAAGAAAAGCACACTTCGTTAGTCGAGCCCTAGCTGTAGCCAGAGCATCATCACTTTTGCTGCAGGTCTCTGAGTCTCAATTGCCATGGGCCACCGCAAAACAGGCCAAGGAACACCTGTACGCAGGGGGCGGTACTCACAGGAAAGGAACTCGAGCTTAGCAAGCCCAAATCTTTTCTAATGGGCAGTCAGCCTGCTTGAATTTTGCCCCAGAGGCAGACATGATCTTCATCACAGTGGAGATGAAACCATCTGCCCTTTGCTCTCTAGTGAGAAATTTCCCTTCCTTTCTACCTAGAGGGTTTGCTATAAAAACACCCTTAAACAGATAGTCTAAGATGAGGCAGGCAGTGCCTTAGTTTATAAAACATGTAGCAATGCCAAAGACCCACAGAGAATTACTGAAATACAAAAACATAAAACATCAAAACCCCAAAAGAGCTAATGACTATAGTTTGTGTTTTTGGGGTCAATGTAACTACTGAACCATGCTGATTCCCAGTGTCTCATTAATTTAAATCCAGAAAAGGGTTGACAGATACTTCCTTTTTTTTCCAGATCTTGACTTAGAGCATCAGGGATTTCATATCCACTACATTGGATTTGTTGTTGGGAGTAAGGACTTAAATTCATTTCATATTCCTTCCCACCCCAATGATAACACTAGAATGGAAATAGCTTTGGCCAAAAAGCATATATATATATAAAGCCATTTGGGTATAGAATTTTTGTGTGTGGGTGAGAGAGAGAGAGAGAGAGAGAGAAAGAATGAAAGCTCTGGAATACCAAAAACTATCAGAACTCATTTCTCCTCCCCAACTCAGAGACGCTACCTTACTTTCCACACAATCCACACAGCAATAATTATTGTATTTCTATCATGCTAAACTCCACTACAGAATACGTGCTGAATGTCATGCAATACAGAGCTAATCAAGGCAAGATTTCAAAGATTCCTTTTTAGAAAAATTAAATGGACTTCCAATCCATAATTAACTATCGCCCCTACTAGACAACCGGGACTTCATTTTATCTTTGTATTTCAAATCCCTCACAAAGATGTTGAAAATGTAAGCACTCAAGGAAGTACTATTAAATAAGACGAAATTTAAAAGATGCCCTGTCAGTATTCACACGACTACATCGAAATAAGTTCAAGGGACTCAATATATTAACAAAAACGTTTTTTCACCTGGACTAACAGTTGCACTATTGAGATAGATCTCACGCGTAGCTGTTTTGACCCTACTAAATGAAGCAGAGGAGGTTAATACTGTGTAGAAGTGGCAGTGATCCAAAAATTGGAAATTCATCACCAGCCATCCAAAAGCTACCATAGCAGGTGGTTAGGGAGAATATAGCAAGTATACACACACCTTAACACAAGTTAGAAGAAGAGAACTACAATAAAGAATACATGTTTATATAAAATATCAACTTCATTCTAAATCAGGCTAAATTCGCAAATACTTCATAAACTTTGTTAAAAATTAAGGGTTGAATTTCCACTCCCTAATGGCTAACTGAATGCAAAACCTTACTTATTTCCCCTCCTAAAATTTTCAAGATAACAGAAAAACACAGCAGTCAGGCCATGTAACAAGGAACTGGAGCCACAGTAGTCAGAGTATAATTTCAATCTACTGTTATTCTTTTTCAAGGCTGCCATTTGAAAGGTTCTAACTACTTGACTATCAGAAACATGAGAGTATTCCGACAAAATTAAAAATCTCTCTGCTCTTCAGCCCAGATCTGAGAATATTTTTTTACAGTAAGTTGGAAATTTCAGGATGTCAAAAGATACAGAAGATACAAGCCCAAAGAATTTATACTATACCTTTATTTCCTTTCCAAGGCAATGCCAAGGGATAGTCCAAATCGATTCTTGCTCTTTCCATCCTTCTCCCAAGGTTGTGAGTTGTCAATCAGCATTATCTAGGACCATCAATTCACTTAGCTCAGGGGGGGTCACAAGGGCAACAGAGAGGTGTACCAACCTCCTAGGCAGGCTCTGTGGTCAAGTTTGGTGACTGTCTTAAAAACAGAAAGTTATTTCCAAATGTTTTTGTTACCTCTCTGGCAAAGACTGTACGATCTGGGTGACAATTCAATTATAACCTTCTTAAATCATTTCAGGTAGGTTCACAGGTCTCACCTTATTTAGAGCACTGAGAGGAAATATCATTTCTGATCTATGGTAGAAATTAAATTGGACTCTGCCATCATTTCTACACAAAGGAACGCTCCTCAGAGAAATTTTGAAAACATTACACACTACACCCCCTTGTTACAGTATGCAGAATAATTCTACCCATGGAAAGATACACACCAGGCTTTAACTAGGAAAAAAAGTTTGGCAAACTCATTTGTCTCCCATGAGAAAGATGAATTGACATGTCATCTTGGTAAAGAGCCCAGAGCTTTTTCCAAAGGTCTCCTACAGAGCTGCAGAGCGTTATGAACGTGACACAGGACACTGGTCCACAGAATACAGTAAAGGAGAAAGAGTTCTCCGTCCCTATTCCAGCTGGCCAGTCCAGGCCCTAATACTTCATGACTGTACCATCTCAATAGCCTCCAAACTAGTCTGATATCCTTCAAATCGTTCTTCACATGCTAATAGCCTCCCACACGGCTGGCAACATTTTATTTCTAAAAATGTAGTTCTAAGAACATTATTCATCAACTCAGAATTTTCTCAACTTCTCACCACCCTTAGGATGAGTGTAAACTCCTTAGAATGATTCCTTTATGCTCTGATATGAAGGTCTAATTCGCCCCTCTAGTTCCATTCTCCTTCATTTCCCCTCCGCCCAAGCCCATCAAGCTGAACTACTCACCTTTCTTCATTCCTTCAAGTCTCCACTCCTTTTCCAATATTCCTCTCTATTTGGAAATCATGTGCTACAGATAATTTATCAAGATACGTGACTCTGTGCTGCACAATGAGACTGGAATGCGAGTACAAGTAAATCAGGTATTTGTATGTCGCCAGGGCTGGGTATTGACAAAGCAGGACTATGAAAAGTTTACAAAAGTGAGGGCACATGATATGTTCTCTAGAATAGTCTGGGTTGAATAGAGAGACAGGTGAGATCTACAAATGGCTGCAGGACTGGGAGTAAGGCAGTGAAACAACTGATGGTCAAGGGAAGGGAGCTAACAGTTTCCGTTGTAGAAATAAAAGAACAGAGACATGAAATCTCTGAAGTTGAGCAGTTCTGCATGATGGCAAATTGCAAATGTTGAGTGGCAAGTACAGACAATAAACAGAACTCCAAGATTTTTGAATTGGGAAGGTCAAGGGCTATGAGGCTAGGGTTTCGAAAAGCTTATACAGATGAAATCAGCCAAGTGAAGGCAGAAGATGAAGGAAAAAGGAAAATCTTGTTTTCACTGCCACAATCCTTCTCCAGATGGGTTGTCCTCTGAAGGAGGGGAAGAAGATGTCACTGAAAAGGCATATAAACCATCATACAACTAGATGGCATGGGCCTCAGCTCACTGAATAACCTAAAATCAAACTAAAATACATCTCATTTAACTCCTTGAAATAAAATAGAACTTAAGATAATGAACATTTAAAAACAATTCCTCAAAAAAGTACTCAAAGAGTTTATTTGTATTTTTATAGTTTATTGAAAAAAGGAAGATAGATTTTTTTCTAAGCAAACAAACACTCAAAAGGCACATGTCCTGGACCAAATACACACAGTAGAGAGAACTGAAGTTTAATTATAACCACGTAAAACCTCCCAGAGTAAAAATATTGTAATCCACGTTAAGATAACTAAACATTTCACTTCCTGACAAGATTTAAAGTGTAGTAATAAAAATGGCTTGCTAGATTCCAGAAGAGAAAAGAGAATCCTGCCCCTGATGTTCAACCAGTTTTTCCCCAGGAACTTTGTTACCAGAAGAGGCACTGCTGACACAGAGCACTACTTCCTGCTTTGGCTGTACCAACCCACAGAGATGTGAATAGATTTTTTTTTAAGTTTATTTATTTTTGAGAGAGTGAGAGAGCAGGAGAGGGGTAGAGAGAGAGGGAGAGAGAGAACCCCAGGCGGGCTCTGCACCATCAGCTTGGAGCCCGACTCAGGGCTCAAACCCATGAACTGTGAGATCATGACCTAAGGCAAAATCAAGAGTTGGACACTGAACTGACTGAGCCACCCAGGCGCCCTGACATGAATAAATTTTTATTACACATATAATAGATACCCTGAAAATAGTCTAGGTTGTCTATCAAAGAAAAGAAATTTGTCACAAACCATCTGTTACGAGAAAGAAGAATGTTATTTCAGTAGACACCTTAAAAGTGGATGTACCTTTCAAATCAACATTCAAGTGTGCACGTGGTAACCATATTTTATTCCTCTGGTTGTTTGCCTTTATCTTAAAAAGAGAATAATATTGATTGAGAAATCAGAAAGTATAACAAATATATTTTAAAAATCTAAATTTAGCTATATATAGTCAAACTCAGAGACGGTTATTAAATAATCAACCAACCTTTACAAGGTACTCCCCATTAACTGAATCACTGTAAAGTGTTGGAGATATTCATGACCACTGGAAAATAACATATCTTTCAAGTTGAACATTCTCAAAATCTGAAAGAGAAAGGAAAAAAGGCCATTACAAAATGTACTGGTGATGTCAGAAAATGGAAAATAAAACAATAACATCAATTTGATGACTTAACATTTTCAAAACCAGGTTTTATGTAATATGGTGATGTTCTAAGTGACCACCTAATGTTAGAAAATGTGCTGTTCCTGGGGCACTTGGGTGGCTCACTCAACTAAGCATTGGACTCTGGGTGTTAGCCCAGGTTGATCTCATGATTCATGAGATCAAGCCCCACGTCGGGCTCTACACTGGCAGCGCAGAGCCTGCTTGGGATTCTCTTTGTCTCCGTTTCTGCCCCACCCCTGCTCATGCTGTCTCTGTCTCTCCCAAAATAAATAAATAAACATAAAAAAGAAAGAAAGAAAGAAAATGTGCTGTTCCCGCTTACCATTATGTAGTCACTAATAAGTTAAAAAAACTATGGTATTCTCATATCATTTCTCCATCAATAAATTGCTGCTAGGGTGCTATATAATTAGAAAGATATTTTAAATCTGGCAAATAAAGAAGTATCAACTTGGTGTTTTTATTCCTATTCACTCACATACTTTTTATTTGTAGCCTAAGAAATACTATGATTATCCACAGATGATTAAGGTCCCCTTTGTGCCTTCTGGCGCTGTGAGACATATCTCACTGATGCTTCACAATAACCGGTAGAGAAATACATGAGACATGACCTCAAAAGAAATCATGGCAAAAAACAATGCCTCCACCACTCATAAGCAGTGAAATTGAGGGCAAGTGTCTTAACCTCTCTGAGCCGCTATTACCTCCTTTCTAATGCCTACCTCCTAAAGCTGTAAGCAATCAGTGAGATAGTTTGTCAAAACTTGAGTGCAGTGTCTGACTTTGAGAAAGTGCTCAATAAGTCACAGTTTGTATTACCATTATTATATAAAACCAGTAAGTAAGACAGGATAGGCAGAAAAGGAGATAAAATATAACGCATCAAAACTGAGTGTCAGCAATAGAAGTGAGAAGCATTGCAGGAGCCCATAGTAGGGAGACAAGACAGGAACAAGGCAGTTTCCCAGAGATGCTTTCCTTGAGATCTTGCTGCTTGGTTTGGATTCAAAGACAGAGCTCACAAAAGAGACAAGAGACAAAGAGTACTGCAGGCATGACAGAGGGCCTGTGGCACACGCAAATGTTAGGAACTACCTCGGTGTAGCCAGAAGGATGCTCTTGGGGAAGATAAGGGGACCTTCAATTGAAGTTTAATGCAGGAATAATATTGGAGAAGATATAAATACCAAAGCAAGGAGTTTAGATATACTCGGCAAATAAGAACTGAACAAAGTTTTCTAAAGCCTGAATTTTTATAGGGATGTATTTATGTACACTGATAAGTTAATTGAAGTACATTGTCAAAAAGTACCTCCTGAGCTTTCTCAGATTGGGCCTTTATTTAAAAAGTCAAAAATATAAAATTAAGCTTATCTTTCCTGGCTCCTGAAACAGCAGTTAATGTGATCCACAAAACCTAGCACTCAAAACATGGTTTTTACATTTTAAATGAATATTGTTATTGATGGTAATGGAAAATAAGGATGTGTGCATAAAATTTCATCTTATAACCCCAAGCATTACGTTGTCCAATAGTTTAACCTTTCCCTACTGTAGCAGCCGTCAAGGAGGAGCAAAATGAATGATTAGAATTCATCTCCTCTCTCTTCTACCATTGGACATGCTAATGAGCATAAGAATTAGCAAAAAGCAGGAATGATGGGCCAGAGGTGAAAGCAGTAAATGACAAAAAAGCAAGTCACAAAAATGAAGAATCACTCCCTAAGTAATATAAAGTTGATTATGCGGTATTATGGATAATTACCCTTCAAAAGCACTTTAACAATGAAAATCATTTACAAACAGCTATCACTTGCATACTCCTAAAGGGCTCACATCCTAATTGCCCCTAACTGCACTTGTTATTGCTAAACTAATGCATGTACAACGTGGGGCTGGGGTCTTTCTTTCATGTCAAGGATAACAACGGGGTACATGAAAGCCCATCCAGTGTTCAATACTGCGAGGCACTAAGGAGTTAAGTGGATAATCATACAGGCACAGGAGCCAGATTGCCTGGGTCAAAGCCTGACTCCACCTCTAAGGAGCTTTTTGATCTCAGGCAAGTGTTCTTAACTACTCTGTGCCTGAGTTTCTCAGCTTTGAAATATGTGTTATAACAGTGCTGTCTAATAAAGCATACGTAAGTCCATACATACAAGACACTTGCAAGAGTATCAAGAACATGATAAAAGTCAACAGAAGTTAACTAATAATTAGCTGTGTAAACAAAATGATAAAGAATTTCCAGAACGGAAGGAATTACGTCTACATATGACAAGTGGTGGGAGTCAAGGAAGGCTTCAAAAGGAAGATACTAGTTAGACCTGAAGTCTTGGTATGAAGGAAAATGGAGAAAGGACAATTCAGAAAGAGAACAAACAAGACTGAGGAACATGGAGGCACCTGGTGGACTCCAATGGTGGGAAGAAGACCTGTCTTCTAGAAGTGGTGGGAAGTGAAGCCAAAATCTTGGACATTAGGATACACACTGGTAAGGAGGTTCTAAAGCTTGTTAAGGTTAGGAAAGACTTGGCTAGACATAAGATTTAGAAGGAACTTAGCAGTGTGGTAGGGTCCCCCAGCCTAAGGAGAGAGAATAAAAGGGAGAGAAAACTTCAAGGTAACCTGGCTATGTGCCAATGTGACAACATCCCTCATGACCTGTAAACTGAGACTACTTAATCAGACTACATGCTTGTGTGTGTTACCATATATGGAAGACAAAGAAATAGAAAATGTATAAAAAACTATGCCACATGACATTCAGGGCTCAGTTCTTCGGGTACTAACCCAACTGAGCGATGCTGGCATGAATAAAGTTGCTTCCTGGAAATTAAAAGGCCTCAGTGTCATGACTCTGGGTGAGAATCCTGCTACAGCAGCAGTAGAAAGGCTTCTTGAGCTAACGGGGAGATAACCCAGATTCACTGAAAGATAGTATACTGTAAGGCTATCACTGCAGATTATTTAAATCCTAAATCCATCTGCCACTGCACATATACATATATGTATATATGTATGTATGTATGTGTGTGTGTGTATATAATATATAATCTTTAACAAAACTTTGTGTAACTACTTGCCGTCATATGGTGCATATACTCAAGATCAACAAATTTAAATGATCTGCTCAAACAAACACAGCTAGTAAGAGGCAGAACTGAGTCTTCAAACATCCATGTCTATTGGGTGCCAGGGCCCTCGTTCTTTCCACAACATCTAGCTCCCTTCCCAATCTGTTCAATGGCATTAATCTAACACAGCCAACAGTAAGGACCTATACATGGCTATAAGCAATGTAGATGAACAGTGGATGGTTGCTTCCCAATGTCTTGACCATGAGCTATGAAAGGGGAAGGTAGCAAATGTAATTCTCAATTCCCTAGCATGAGTAATCAGCCTCTGAGTGAAAGAAAGATATTTTATGAGAAAGGTGACAGACTTAGTTTAAATATGTGGTGAATTTGAAGTGCCTGTGAGACATCCACTTGGAAAGATTCAGTTGGCAGGTAGAAAGAGAGCTTGAAGCTTCCCAGCAAGGCTAGGCTGCAGACAGACTTAGGAGATATCAAGGATTGGGTGATAGATGGTAATAAGAAAAAGAGAGATTTGTACAGTGGAAACATGTAAAGAAATAAGAAAATGAGAAAGAAGATCTTTTGTTTGTGATACTGGCTTAAATCATTAGTCCTTGAGAAACCAATAATTTTAAGCCCTGTAATAGTTACTCCACTCTGCCAAACTATTGAAGTGTGATAACACTTATTAATGACACACATTTTTAAGCTCTTGTCAAATGCATTAATGCAGTCAAATGCATTAAAAGCATGCAAAGCATTGTTTAACTTTACCGAGCACCCCCTAACAGAAGTCATTAACCATCAAAATCTCTCTATAAGAAAAAGGCAAGAATTGCAATAACAGCTATAGATTAAAATTTGTGACTCGAACTAGGAGCTCAGCAAAATTATTGATAAAGCTGAACACAGACTCAGCTCTTCTGATTTACACTCCAGAGTATTAGTCAGTGGAGTGACTGCATCTGTTGTTATAATGTGCATCTGTCCCTCCTTGGGACTGAATTGAAACTAAATCAGTTCACACTGTTGTCTTAATAGCTCTAAAATTATAATTGCTATTTAATCACTACTAAATCGGGCTTGGCCTTGATTTCTTGGCAAGTTTTATTTCATTAGTAATATATTGAGTTTCTTTCTCTATTTTTTCCTATCTTCTTGCCAAGCATCTCTTTCTAAAATGATAATATGCAAAGTCTCATTTTTTAAATAAAATTATAACCACAGTGTAAGGCAAACACGATTACAGATAAGTATCCTTTTCCATTAATAAAAAAGAATGCTACCATTAAGCATCATAAAAATATGACAAGTCCAGGGGCGCCTGGGTGGCGCAGTCGGTTAAGCGTCCGACTTCAGCCAGGTCACGATCTCGTGGTCCGTGAGTTCGAGCCCCGCGTCAGGCTCTGGGCTGATGGCTCAGAGCCTGGAGCCTGTTTCCGATTCTGTGTCTCCCTCTCTCTCTGCCCCTCCCCCGTTCATGCTCTGTCTCTCTCTGTCCCCCCCCCCAAAAAAAAATAAATAAACGTTGAAAAAAAAAATATGACAAGTCCAGAAAATCTCTTTCTCAAGCACAAATTTCCTTTTACATGGCAGATCAACTTCACTAATACACAATACGTAAACTATGAAACTGAAATACGTCTCACATTTGTGTTTAAATTAGATCAAATTTCATCCCTAAAAACACATTATGTTGATACCAGATTCCTTGGTAATTACATTCTTGAATCCAGTTCAGAGAAAGTGTCTCCAATAGTCTAATAAAGAAAAATAAAAATTGTGACTTGATTGTGCTTTTTTGATACCTACTTAGGAATAGTTAGAATGATGCATGCACGAAATTAAGAGGTATTTTAATAGCATTAAAGCATAAAGAATTAAACTGTATGCTTGACTGAATCACTGTAACTTCTTGCCCTCGGTTTTCTCAACTATAAAATGAAACAGCTAATCTTAAATTATTTTGAAGTCTTTTCTAGTTCTAATATTTTAAGATGAAGTGACAGTACCAAGGGCTAAGTGTAAGAGAACCTCTAGACCAAATTTCCCATGGCACTCAAGACCCCTCCCAAATGAGCAGAGCAACAAAGTAAACACAGGGGATTATTATATAAGAGCAGCCTGATGCCAACTCACAACCCTCCCACCCAACAAGATGGCTGGTCCCAACCTTCTCTGATAGAGACATTTTAGAGCTAAATGGCTCATACTCTTGATTCTTTTAGTTTCAATAACTATTACATGTATTCATTGACAAGTCTGGAACCAGAACAAGTATTTGTCAATCAAGGGACATCGTTAAAGCATACCTTCATAATTAGGAAAGGTAAAGAACATTTTGTTTTCTTTCCTATAATCCAAGATAACCTAAAATAAATGTCATAATATTCCTTCCACTACGCATATTTTGGATTTCATCACACCAAAACTAGACCCACGGCTGTAGTTTAAAAGTTTTAGTATGTTTCCCATGAGGATGCAGGAGTTCTGCTATTAAGACTTTCCTTTCAAGGTCACTGACACATGCAACTGAAGCACTTGGGAGGTAATTCTATGTTTGATTTAAGAGACAGAAGTTGAACTAAAATAAGCATATTGAGAAGCACTAGATGCTAAATTATTCGCTCAGGTTCTGTAACTAGAAAACTGGAATTAGCTTGTGCCTTGGGCACTAGTACATTAAAGTTTTAATATAAAAAGTTCTGCTTATGACTTTGCCCTGATGACTTCTTGTCACTTGTATGCCAAAAAAAAAGCCATATGGAAAAGCACATCAGGGCATGGGCAATAAGTAATTAACTGCTCCTCACTTAAAATCTTTTATCATACAAGGCAGAAACTGTCTCCTAATGACATTAACTTACTTAAAATGAATAATACATGGCAAAAAATGGGTCCCTGAAGTTCAGAAAGGGGATTTGACTCTCTTTTAGTGCATTGTACAGACAAGGCAAGGGCAATTCTCATTAAAGTGTTGAGCATATACTCATAGACCAATGAGGCACAGAATAATTACACATACATCCCAAAAGACAAAGAACATTAATAATGTTACCTCATACACACCTCAAGGATCAGGACTGAAGGAAGTGATTACAGCATAAAGCGATTGTTTCTAAATGTTCCTGCAAGGGATCTGATAAAATTTTCATGATATTCTAAGAGATTCTTCCTTTCATATATCTTGAAAAGATGCAGAGTATATAATGAGTTTAGAGGAGAAATAATTTTTATTCTTTTCTAGGTTAAATTATTCATTGATTTATTAAATATCTAATATATTTATTTCATCCTTAAATATCTCATCTATTTATTTAAATAACATCAAGATCATTCTTTTCATGGGCAACTAGTAAACAAAACCAAACTTAATAATTTCAATGACAGACTAAACTGTTTTCTTCGAGCAAATTTTAAACATCTTGGGCAAGGTTTCAAGGATGTCCACAATGACAGTGTTTTATAATGCCACTGTAATGTTTTAGTATATCTAAGCAGTTTACAACGTAACTCTATTTTTTACTGAGGTCTTGAACAATTACTCAATAGTTAAAACAGAACATATATGAAAAGCAGCCATTTATCACAAATTCATAAACATTTTAACAGGAAAAATATGATTTCTGCTTTTAGATACTCTTTTAGTATAAAAATAAATGCACATGAAAAAATAAAAGGAAACTGTCTACAAGAATGTTTTTAATAAAATTCAAATTTTTAATGAAAACATTTCTTAGGTATTCTTTGTCATTTACTCAATTTTTCAAAGTGGATCATCTGATTTTGCCATGATAACAGTAATACATTTTTAGTCAATAATCTCAATGAGATAGCTAAAACTTCAAAATATAACTTTATTACTTTTTTTTATGAAATCAAAAGTGAATAAGACATAAATTTCTCACACCTCTGGAAGGCAAAGACCTTCCACAGTTTTACACAGCAATTATACTGGTAAGGATATTTAACATCCATTTGTAATAGGAATGGACATATTTTTGAAGAGATAAGATTTTTATTTTTATTAAAAAATACATTTTTAAATAGGAGGGAAGGACTCTAATTTAAGTAAATACATAGATAGATATAAGCATATGTGTTTGTGTCTGTGCATGTTGTGGGTTTTAAAGCTAGTTCTGAAAGCTTTTTCCATGAATGGTTGAATTAAATTATTTTTTATTAAATTACTTTCAGGGTTTTTTCCCCAATTGAGAGACCAAAAGAAAGGATTACTAGGCCAAATGCAGAAAAATTGCTTTAGAGAATACTGTAAACTGCAGGTCAAGGCATACATAGTCATCTAACCATACTTCCTGCTAACTTAACCTCATGTAAAAACTAAGCTCAATCCAGGAGTAAAGACTTGCTCTCAGCTTCATACTATGCAATGCTTCAAGGACAGTTAAAGCCAGGTGGTTTATGGACTATACAAATTAATGATATACACAGATAGAATGTTTTGTCCTGAAGAATGTAATCCTAGTACATTCCATTCTTCAGATATGTGGTGATAAAGAAGGGAAGAGCAGCTTATTCATATCACATAGCACCCAGGTTAATAGCTATTGGTTCCTCATCATCAAAAACTACCATCAGAAATTCTAATACCTACTTATGGAACTGTTTCTTAATATCAAAAACAAAACAGAAAGAATGGTTGTGCTCTCCTATTATCGGGTATATTACTGTTTGAGTTTAAAATATTGAAACACGGTAAACAACTCACGGAACACCAGTAAGTAAAAGGAAGCCCTGGTTAGTTATTAAAAAGAGATATGCCAAATGTTTATGTGTGATCATATTCCCGCATTCCAAATTGGCAATGTTTTAGTAGCGACTGGGAAATGATAAATGATAATTGTTTCCTTTTGAGCATCTGGACATATATCACATCCAGCTTTGGTTCATTATGGCTGAGTTTAGCACACACAGCTCATGCATTTTCTCATTTATCTGAAAAAAGGTACAGAATGAGGCTTCAGTCATCTGAACCAACAGCTTTGGGGTTAGATAAGTAATTTCAATTTGAAATTAGATCAATGAAATTCCTGAAAAGGTCTCACTCTTATAATCTTAGTTGTACAGATACCTGTACCAGTGCTGAAATACTGATCTATTTCTAGAGACAGCTAGCCTTCAGCTAAGATAGTCTTCTCTCTCTGTACAAAAAGCATATCAGCTATATATTTACTCAGCTTTGAACTCTAGGTGAAGTCATTTTACTGAATTATCACCAGGGAGTTAACCCAAAAAAGTATAGTTTTCTGGGTTTCACCCTGAGAGATTCAGATTCAGCAGATGTGGGACTGGATCCAAGAATTTGCTTTTAGTAAGTCTTCAAGTTGCTGGCAGCTTGGAAAGCATGCTCTGAGAAACATTTACATAAAAGACTGGAAGCAAATCTTTATGACTCTTAACAGTATCAATCTATTTATATTGTTCAAACAATTGCTCAGATTAAGAGTCACTGGAGTATATTAAAATTATGAAAAACTTGTGTGGAAAGCATAATCTATCCGATGTTTACTCTCACATGGATTCAGAGTCTTCGTGCCTTCTTTTTCCTCTTTCTTCTTACATGCTCAGACACAAACACACACATACACACAATTTTTTAGATTGATCGGATGACTGATTGATTGTTCCATTTAAAAATTTAAAAACCATAAATCACAACTTTCAAAATTTAAAGTGTAAAAGGAGCACCTGGCTCTGGAAGTATTGGAACATCTGACTTCCTTCAACTAAAGTGTGACCTAGAAAATGTAAACTGTGAAAATATGCTTTGGAAACTAGGAGAGAGTATTCATCAAATATGAAAACTTCAGAGGGCCATTATTAGTTAATGAGAGGATAAAATAAAGAATTTTATGTAAAAAATGACTAAGAGAAATGAATAAATTCATAGAAACAAAATTTACAAAGATTGGCTTAAGAAAATAGAAAAACTGAATAGTCCTATTGTAGATAATTGAACACTTTTTCACAAAGAAAGCTTCAAGCACAAAAGACACTGTCAATTAATGCTAAGAGACATTTAAGAAGAAATGAGGCCTATCTCATATAATCACTTTCAGAACAGAATAAGAGAACACTTAGGTTTATAATAGCATAACTTTGATGGCAATCACTGAAAGTCACATCAAGAAAATAAATTCATAGGCAAATCTTGCCCAAGAACATAGGTACAACCATCTTAAATAGTGTATTAGCAAAATGAACACAGCAGGATATAAAATGTGAAAAAAAAAACCCTGACATGGCATTTATTTCAGGAATAAAATCATTTGCACTTAACACTTAAAAATCAATTTTATCAATTTATTTCATAACATTAACATTCTAAAGAGAAAAAAATACATAATCACCCCAATTTAATACCCATGTGTGTCAAAAATAAATAACATTAAGAGAAGAAGGACAATTAATATACTAATCAGAATCTTTTTAGAAAATCTATGTTGCACTGAAAGGGGAAATATTGAAAGCTTTCCCATGTGAAATTGGGAATAAGTGTGATTATACCTCTTTCTAGCTTGTAGTTAAGATCTTGACAGTGCAACAATATAAGAAAAATAAATGATTGGAAAAGGAGTAGTTATTTGCAGATAGAGCCAATAGATGATTGTGCACACAGAAAATTTAAAAGAATTCACAGAACTATTATAATTAATATGTAAATTTACCATGGATGTGGATTAAGTCAATGTTCAAAAGTCAATTGCATTTCTGAATAACAATAAACAATGAAAAATTTTAAAAATTAAACGTTACTTTTACTACAGCATCAAAAATAACAAATACTTGGGAAGAAATCTAACAAAAGATTGTGGGGAATAAGCTTAGAAATTCCCTGACCCTGCACTGATGGGTTAAAAAGGCATAAAGAATTACAAAGCCATAGCATGTTCACACCCAAGTTTGGGTAAACAAGATTAGGTAAATAGGTGTAGAGAGGGTGGGGCCAAGGCCCCAATACAAAGGTACATGAAGTAAATAAGATTAGGTATTCAGGGCAGATACTCCCCCCTCTCAATTTAGTACTATAGCAGAAAGCTGCTTTTGCAGGAAGGAAGGACCAAATTAGGTAAACAGGAAAACAGGGCTATAAACTGCTGCAAGGTGAAGTTGCCCAGAATGGAGCTAATTAACAAAAGAAAGGTGCCTTGTAGACCCTGAGGTTACACACTCTGTCTTATCCCCTAGGCTGGCTAAGTTAAACAGACATGGCGCCCTCATGTCTGCCGTTAACATCCATCTGTCCCGCGCCAGGATTTTGGTTTCTATTGACCCAAACCCCTAACATGGTATATCTTCAAAACTCCCTTTCCCTCAGCTCATGAGTTCATGTTACAGATTCATTGTCTCTTTGTGCATGCCCATCATATTTGTAAGCTTTCTGATCTTAATAAATATGGAGCAGGAAGGACCCTTATTCGGGGCTCTTATCTTTTCCCGAACATTAGCAGTCTCTCGCATTTTAATCCTGTGTCCCGATTTCTTGCTAGACAAGAAAGAACTTTAGACCCAGAATCTATGACAAAAGATGTGCCAGATCTCTATAAAATATTATGGAGAATAATTAAAGAGAATCTAAATAGGGGTGCTTGGGTGGCTCTGTCGGTTAAGTGTCTGACTTCGGCTCAGGTCATGATCTCACCGCTTAGGAGTTTGAGCCCCACTTTGGGCTCTGTACTGATAGCTTGGAGCCTGAAGTCTGCTTCAGATTCTGTGTCTCCCTCTCTCTCAGTCCCTGCCCCACTCATGCTCTGACTCTCTCTCTTTCTCTTGTAATGCCCAGAATTCGTGATCCCCAAAGACCACTAGGGAGCCGAGTCCGATGCAAAAGCAAAGAGCCTTTATTGGAGCTAGCTCGAGCTCAATCCCCTACCTGCACCGATGCAGCGGTGAGATACCAGGGAAAGAGAGCGAGTTTCAAAAGGACAAAGGTTTTATTGGGGCCTGGGGGCAGTTGGTGAGGTAACGGCTATGGCCTCAGCCGATTGGCTGGGGAAGGTTCCTGGGGAAGGGTCCGAGTCCTGTTAGGCAGGTGAGGGGGTGTTACTCAAGGGGAGGAGGTGTGGTCAAGGTGAAGGACACAGAACAAGATGGAGTCGGCTGGCATAGGCCCGCCCTTTCACTCTCAAAGATAAACATTAAAAAACAAAAAAACCTTTTAAGAGAGAGAGAGAGAGAGAGAGAGAGAGAGAAAGAAAGAAAGAAAGAAAGAAAGAAAGAAAGAAAACCTAAATAAATGGAGGAATATAACATATTAGTGGATTCAGACTTAATATCCCGAAGATTTTTATTTGCTACAAATTGAGGTACAGTTTAAATTCTGTCCCGTTAAAACTCCCAATAATTTTTTTTGTGTGTGGAAACTGAAGAGTTTATTTTGAATTATATATTAATATGCAAAGAACCACAAGTAGCTTTCCAGGATTTCTCAACCAGATTTCCATGAGAGGATTAAACCCTAATGACCTAAAACTTCCATTTCATGATTTAACTTCTCTTCTATGCTTTAAGAATGGTGCCATAATTGAAAGAATTGAGAAAAATTATCATTCTGTTTTTTTACATTTTCAGTTCAGATGAAGAACATTAGTTGAGAAAGCCTAGCAGAAAATTTTGAAGAAACAGAACACAGAATGCTATCACTAGATAATAAGATTAGTTCTGAAACTGCAGTAATTAAGTCAGTTGGGTATTGCAACAAGAGATAAACAGACTAATAGAAGAAAATTTTCAGGAACAAGTCTAGATATTTATGTCCCTTAATGTATAACAAAGATGCCAGTGCAGAGCAGTAGAAAAGGATGAGCTTTCAATAAATGCTGCTGTGTTAACTGAATGTCTACCTATGTCTGTGCATCTATGTCTATAAACAGACAGACAGATGAGGCAGAGAGAGACATGGATGGTTAGCAGGAGGGAGAAGATAGATAATTTTACCCCTACTTTTTCTACTAACCAAAATCAATTCTACGTGGCATACAGATCTAAATTTAGAAGATACAATAACACTTCCAGTAAGTAACATTAAGAAAAAACCTTCATTAACTTAGGATAGACGCAGAGTTTTAAACAGAACTCAGAACTAGCATGAATAAAAATTTTAATTAAGCTATATTAAAATTAGGAACCCATGTTCATCAAATACCATAAAAAGTATGAAAATACAAGCCACTGAGAAGATATTTACAACACCTATAACTGCAGAAGGATCCTGTAACATATGCAAAGATGTGTATTCATCCTCTTCAAGAAAGGACTCATCCAGTTATTAAGAGTGTGGTTAGCTGACAGCCTCCAGCTATTAACACCTTTAGAGTCTCCAACTTTTGAGCCAAGGCCCCCCTATTTTCAGGATGACAGTGACCAAGAAAGTAACAGCCCAGGCTACGTTCTTCATGGTGAGGCCCCTAGCTAATGCCATGCCTTTACAATAACCTTTCTGCATTTTTAACTCTTTATCAGTGTCTGCTTCCCTCAAACACAAACTGACAGATTCATGTACAAACTATACACACACACACACACACACACACACACACACACACACAAACTTCTAATAATCAACAGGAAAAGGACAAGTCATTTTTAATGGGCAAAGACATGAATAGGTACTTCACAAAATATAATATCCAAAAAAAGATGTTCAACCTCATTACTCCTCGGCAAATGGAAATTAAAACCACACTGATTTACCATTACATACCCACCAGAATGGCTAAAGTTTCAAAGACTGAAAGAACCAAGGGTCAGTGACCGTCACTTTGGAAAATTCTCCGGCAATATAAGCTAAAACAGAAAATACACACATCCTATGACTTAGCAACTTCACTCTTAGGTATATACCTGAAAGATGTGTGTGTGTGTGTGTGCATGTGTACATAACAAAAGACATAGGTTGTGCATATGAAAATGCTCTTCATAAAAACAAAAAGATTTAAATGAATAATTTGTACTACATTTATCCAACAGAACACCTTACAGCAATGAAAAAAAAGTACTACTACATGCAACAACATAAATGAATATCACAATGTTAAACAAAAGAAGCCACACTTGGGGCATGTGGGTGGCTCAGTTGGTTAAGTGTCCAACTTCAGCTCAAGTCATGATCTCATAGTTTGTCAATTCAAGCCCCATAGTTTGTCAATTCAAGCTCTGCACTGATAGCTCAGAGTCTGGAGCATACTTAGGATCCTCTGTTCCTCTCTCTGCCCCTCCCCTGCTTGTGTGTGTGTGCTCTCTTTCTCTCTCTCAAAAATAAACATTTTTTTTTTTAAAGAAATATTCAACAACAAAAAGTTACACTTAAAATAATCATGTTATGCCATTTCATTTATATAAATGAAATCAGGAAAAACTAATCAATGTGATATAAGTCAAGGTAGTGGCTACCTTTAAGAGATATGGGAATGAGGACAAGATCTTTTGGGGTGTTAATTTTCTTTTGCCTGATCTGAGGGGTAGTTAAATGGATATGTTCACTTTATAAATATCCTTTGAACTATGTGTTCATGATTTGTATACTTTACTGAATATATTATATACCTAAAATTTAAAAAATATTTTTAAAAGATTAGAATGTTTTTGAAACTATTTAAAAAATTTTTGAGGGCGCCTGGGTGGCGCAGTCGGTTAAGCGTCCGACTTCAACCAGGTCACGATCTCACAGTCCGTGAGTTCGAGCCCCGCGTCGGGCTCTGGGCTGATGGCTCAGAGCCTGGAGCCTGTTTCCGATTCTGTGTATCCCTCTCTCTCTGCCCCTCCCCCGTTCATGCTCTGTCTCTCTCTGTCCCAAAAATAAATAAACGTTGAAAAAAAAAAAAATTAAAAAAAAAAAAAATTTTTGAGGTTCATTTAGACTTGACTCTAATTAATTCAGCCCCTTCTTGTATTAACACTGCAGCCTATATGAATGAACATTATTACTTCATACTATTATGACTATGAGGTAGTTACATTCATAAGTATGGACCATGAAAATCAGTTTAATAGCTTTGCAGTCATATCACACATTGTGGATGTTTACAATATAGCTGCGTAAGGAAGTACTCGAGAAACCCCATAATGATGGGGTTATGTCAAAGGGACAACAGGTACCAAGTGGAAAAGCCCCCAGTGGCCAAAGTTAAAGCAATTTGAAAATGAAATAAACAAAGTAGTATTATATTACAATCAAATGCATAAAACAAATATCCTGGATTCATACTGATAAAAATATATTATTTTAAAAAATAAGTAGAACAGAATAAATATCCCATACATAAAAATTCTAAATAATTTGTGTAGATACTCTGCTCCCAAGAAGACGGAATATAATTCTCCACTCCTTCATTGTGTGTACATAATGATTTGCTTCCAAAAAATACAGTATGAGAAGGGGTGGAAGGATGGGAGAGTAACTTCACAGTGAAGATACCTGAGAAACACTACCTCAGTCAGATGAACAAGGTTACCATCAACAGTGATAAATCATGTAAATAGTATGTGCCCTTAATACAGTTTGATGAGAACTGCACTTTACCTTTGTGGTTTTCCACACTGATAGCTGCACACTGATAGCATGGAGCCTGCTTGGGATTCTCGCTCTCCCTCTCTCTCTGCCCCTCCCCTGCTCGCTTGCATGCTCTTTTCTCTCTCTATCTCAAAATAAATAAACTTAAAAAAATAATTTATCAATATTGGATAATTGATTGTGACAAATGTTCCATACTAATGTAAGATGCTAATAACAGGGGAACTGGGTGTTGGGACTATGGAAACTCTGTACTCTCTTTGCAATTTTTCTGTATATCGAAGACCAGTCTAAGATACAAGTTTATGTGAAAAGAATGAATGTGATTAGAAAACTAGTTTGACATGTGAAATTATTTCTAAAGGAAAAAATGGCAACTTACACATATTAGTAAAAGTTTTTTCTCGTATCTTTATTGGTTTGGACTAATTCTCAGTGCTTCCAAATAGTGTCTATTCCTTCATGGTCATCGTCCTCAGTACTCATCCATGGAGACATTTAATTTTCTTTTCTGGGATTTTGATTAGCATGAGTAGTATAAGAAATCAAAAAGATCTGGAATTCAGTGCCACCTTTGACACCAGCAATAAATGTGACTCAATAACCTCCTTATGTCCTCTTATTTCTCATTTGTAAAACTGTGATCTAAACTACATTTTGTTAAATGCTAATATTTCTACGTATTAAAATACTCTGTACATACTAGTCTTTAGTAATGACTAATGAAATCACATCTTATCTACAAAATCTTCTATAGTTTATAGTAGGCATAACAAGCTATTAATAATCCCTGATGGTGGAAAAACAAGAAAAATAAATGAAATAGAAAATATAAAATGAGTCTACTGCCTAATAGATTTTGTTGAGCCTCTCAGGAATTCAATTATTGCCAAATTTTCTAAAGATTCTATAAACAGGGGCTCAGTCAGTTAAGTGTTCAACTCTTCGTTTCACCCAGGTCATGATCTCACAGTTCCGTGGGTTTGAGCCCCACATCAGGCTATGTGCTGGCAGTGTGGATCCTGCTTGGGATTCTCTCTCTCTCCCTCTCTCTCTGTCCCTCCTTCACTCACACTGTCTCTGTGTCTCTCAAAATAAATAAACTTTACAAAATTAAAATTAAAAAATAAAGATTCTGTAAACAACTTGAAAATCCAGGAGTAATTTCCTTATTTATACCATTTATTGATGCACTATGTATTCTAATATAGTATCATACATAGCAAAGCTGCGGAGATTTGAATGAAGTTTGCAAAGATTGCCTCAATCCTGTTCCATAGCTTTTTAAACCAGAGATTTCATAAATACTGAAAAATATTTTTGATGAGACTCTTGTCTTCATTAATACTATGCTATACATCTTAATGTAAGCAAATTAACATAAATAAAAATAAATGAAGTATTTTTCCTTCCAAGTAGGTAGGAATAACCTGACATTATAAATAATAAACCTGAAATAAAGGGTAGACACATGTATTTTTGAAGTTGGCAGTCATATCTCAGTAGGCCACTGGAAATGTTTCAATTCCTTAGAGATTAAGGAAGAAACTGTTTGTCAGATATAAATGAAAATATTGAACATTATATGTGCAAGATACCTCAACATTCTCTTACCACTGCCGTTCTCCTGCCAAGAATCCTAGAAGATATATACACTTCGCTCCCATTAGCATCAATTAAACTCCCAGGCTATGGAGCAAATACCTTATTAATGTCAGAGTTGGGGTGCCTGGGTGGCTCAGTTGGGTAAGCATCCTACTCTTGATTTTGGCTCAGGGAATGATCTCATGGTTCTTGAGATCGAGCCCTGAGTCGGGCTCCGGGCTGTTACCATGGAGCTTGCTTGGGATTCTCTCTCTCCCTCTCTCTCTCTGCCCCTTCCCTGCTCATGCTTTCTTTCTCAAAGTAAATAAATAAATAAATAAATAAACCTTAAAAAAGAAGAAGAAGAAATGACAGACTGGTTGAAGATAAAAAAAAACCCAAGTAAAATAAATTTTGAAAATCAGTAAGCCTAACAACATAAACAGCTGAATGTCCCAGGTTGGGAGAAAGTGGTGTTGAATTATGGAATCTTTCTGAAAAGGTCTCGGAGTTACCATGTCATCACTCAAGAAAGATATAATCAGAGATGTGATATTTAAGAAGCCATGATTTTCCAAAGAGTCAAGGACAGCTTGACATTCTAGACCAAGGAAAAATATGTGCACATATAAGGTATACTCTAGAAAATCCATGCAGTCCCAGATTGATAGATCAAGGCTGGGATAGTGGTCTTTGAATTTCTTGTAAGTAGTGGGTATAGTATGGGTGGAAGGTTATTCATGTGGTTAACCGTGGCTTCCAGGCTTGCTAGCAAAAGAATGAACATAAGAAAAGAGCTGTTAAAATGTGAGAAAATGAACAACTCAATACTGAATCTGAGAGTAAACACATCAAGTTGAGGTTTGGTGGAAGTTAAGGAAATAAAAGAATACTACCTTTAACAAAAGGGAAGTTTTCCTTTCTGTCATTTAAAAGATATCTAGAAATAAATAGTACAAGTCTGATTCCACCGAATCAGGGAGTCAGTCGCCTTTTATCTTGTCGTTCAGTTATTTTCAGCTCATACTTTAATTCTCATAGTACAAAATGGCAGCTGGAGCTCCAGATATCACATTTGTTGTCAGGCCAACTAGAAGGAGGAAACAGGGTAATCCCTTCCCTCAACTCACTTCAAGGACACTTTTACTCAAAATGTTGCTTACATATTATTAACCAGAAAAGACTTAGTCACTTGGATAAGATCAGCTGTAAAAGAAGCTGGAAAGTACAGTATTTGTTTCCAGATAGTTATGCTTACCACTATTTGTGGGTTCTATCCTTAAGGTGGAAAGAGAAAGAACATCAGCGATAGGTAACTAGCCTCTCTGCCATGGTTCTTCCAGCATTTAACATTTCAGAGGTTAGAGACATTCTGGATGATAATAATGTCCAAGAGTATTATTTTGTTCAAGTGGAGAGAATATAAAAGATACTGATACTGAGGAACTTGGAAATACCTGAGGTGCAGAAGTTGGATACATTATGCACATGCACACGAATCACTCAGAACAATAGAATATTCAAAGAATAAATACTGAACCAGATCCAAAACTTTCACTGGATTTTGGGGAAAAGTGGGACTCTATGAACAATTATATAATCAGAGTGTGTGATTTTTCATAGGAAGAGTATTTTTGTAACAAGATGGGAGAATCATGATATAGAGTTCCTAGACTTCTAACCACATCCCTCCAAGCCAGGAGATGCAGAAGATAAGGATGCATGAGAAGCTTTGAGCAACAATGAGAGTAAGTCCCACAGATTTCGGGCTCAACCACAACTTTGTCATTCACTAGTTTTGTGATTACTGGCAAGGTATAAAAGCACCTTGTTTCCTCATTTATGAACTGGGAATGATTCCTACCTCAAAAGAATATGGTAAAGATTAAACAATATGATATTAAAAGAATGCTGAACTCCTAGTAGATTCTCAAAAAAATTTAGCCACATGTTCTCCATCCAAGAGTCCACAATATTTCTGAAGCAGTTGTTTTTGTTTTTCAGGTTACAGTCTTTTCTACAAAAATTTAGGACAGAATATAAGAACACCATGGACTGAAAATGCATAAATAACCTTTAATTATGAAGGTTCGTATTAGACTTAATTTATGATAAATGCGGACCCTCTGTTAGGTCATAAATTCAGCCACTTATTTCTCTCAGTACCCTCTATTAGACATTAGGAGAGAGAGGGTGCTGTGAGTCTCAATGCCATGTAGGGAGAATAAGCAAATATCCTCCCAGGGTGCCACTTTGCTAAAAGCCTGCCATATGTCCATGATGCACTGAAGCATTAACAGCACATTTCATTTTATATCCCCACTTGACAAGCACAACTTAAAGCGAGGAAGAGCTTGCACTACATGTGCTTGTCTAATTCCCATTACTGCTAATTATGTGCACACAGCGGGAAGACCACATCTCTTCAGACTAAGGTTTACTTTTCAGGAGAGAGATTATGAAAAGTCAGTAAACTTTCAAAGTCGTGAATGATTTATTACATTTATTGGCGCTTTATATGCCTGTGGATATTTTATTCGATGACCTTAATTGTTATTTAGTGGTGATCACATACTCTTTAAAAAAATAATATTTTCTTTATTTTCATTTTTATTTTTTTATAACGTTATTTTTAATCTGTTGCCTGGTAAGACCTAGTGAAATCTGTCTTCATCAAGAACCCTGGCCATGCCATTTTCTGATTGCAAAGTAGAAAAATTATCTCAGAACTAAGAGGTACTGGTGAAAGGAATGAAATGCATAAAAATAAAAACCTTTATCTTTTTATTTGAATATTACTAGAGTATGCCATTTTTAAATGAGTTAAGGAAATTTTATACCAGTTTTCCATGTGATTTCCTATTTTAATCTTTCTAATTATACAAGGAAGTATTTATGAAATAACTTTGATAATAGCACAATTAATGATGTTATAGGACACACTACTACCATTCTTCTCTGTGCAGTTGCCCGCAGGATAATTACAATGCAAAGAAAACTTTATATCTCACAACTTTTCAGCCTTTTACCCTGGCTTATGTATTTTTAAAGTGTTTATAAACCATCAGAGAGAAAGTATAATTTGATAAAATGAAACACTGGCAAAGCTACAAAGCCTTACCATCACTACAATAAACCAAATTCGGCATATTCTTTCATCAAGATCTGCCTACATTTTAGAGAAATCTATTTTATTATGAAACATCTAATAGTCAAATAAAATCCATTCCTACATAATAATGCAGAGAGCAAAATAAGCCAAAATCCAATGCTTGGACATATATGGAGTTTAAACTTCTTCATCCCTAGTTGAGGGAACACATCACTTTATTTTTATCCAAGTCCTGATTCAACTCCAGATCTCTGAAAATTGCTTAATGTTAATATGCTTTTTGGCAAATGATCTTTCAGCAGATTTTGTTTGTGGAACTTTCTGAGATTTCATATCATATTTTGAGCCTCTCCTTTTAAAATTATATCTTCAGGAGTGTTTGAAGCATTTTTACAGAAGGCAAACTCTATGTCTGTCAAGTGTTGCCTTTAAAGTAAATTTTCATAAAGGTGTATCTTCAATCAAGTGAAGCATGATCATTACACTGAGCTCACAGAGAAGGTAAATAAGTGTCAAAGAGGGAAGAGGAGAGATACAGGCTCAACTTCATGCACGGTAAGGACTAGACAACTTTTCTTTGTAATCTTGCCCTATCCTCTTCAAATTATACATTATTTCATCTGCGTCATCTTAAAAATGGAAAGATAAAAAATGCAGGATTTATATTATTCAGATGGTTTAAGTCTTTCCACTGCTGTCAACACAAGACAGAATGGAAATCTCCATTTAAAAGCAGGTCTATTATGAATATAAAACTGACCCAAAATTTCAATTAATTATAGCAGCTGTATTTTTTCTTTGAAAGATTCAAAAGATACACTCCTTTTTCCTAATCTTAGAGGAAAAGTTTTGTGATTCACCACTGAGTATGATGTTACCTGCAGTTTTGTCATATATATATGGCCTTTGTTGTGCTGAGGTATAATCTTTGGAACCACACTTTGAAGAGAATTTTTATCACCAATGGATGTTGAATTTTGCCAAATGCTTTTTCTGCATCTGTTAAGATGAAATGATTTTTGTTGATGTGATGCATCACAATGATTGATTTGCAAATATTGAACCATCTTTGCATCCTACAATAAATCCCACTTGATGGTGGTGAATGATCCTTCTAATATACTGTTGAATGTGGTTTGCTAATATTTTGTTGAGAATTTTTGCATTTATGTTCATAGGAGATACTGGCCTGTGGTTTTCTTTTTTTGTGGTATCCTTCTGGTTTTGGTATCAGGGTAACACTGGTCTCATTGAATTTATTTGGAATCTCTCCCTCTTTTTCTATTTTTTGGAGTAGTTTGAGGAGATAGGCATTTACTCTTCTTCAAATGTTTGACAGAATTCACCTGAGTGTCCATCAATACACAAATGGATAAGGAAAACGAGGGGCATCATGGAGCTGTAAAAAGAAAGAGATCCTGGGGCGCCTGGGTGGCTCAGTTGGTTAAGCATCCAACTTCGGCTCAGGTCATGATCTCACAGTCAGTGAGTTCGAGCCCTGCATCAGGCTTTGGGCTGACAGCTCGGAGCCTGGAGCTTGCTTGAGATTCTGTGTCTCCCTCTCTCTGACCCTCCCCCGTTCATGCTTTGTCTCTCTCTGTCTCAAAAATAAATAAACGTTAAAAAAAAAATTAAAAAAAAAAACAAGAAAGAGATCCTGCCATTTGCAACAACATGGATGGACCTGAGTGGTATTATGCTAAGTGAAATAAGTCAACTGTGGAAGACAAATATCCTATGAATTCACTCATGTGTGGAATCTAAAAAAGAATGAATAAACAAACAAAAAGCAGAAAGAGACCTACAAACACAGAGAACAAACTGATGGTTGGTAGAGGGGAGAGAGTAGGGAGATGGGGAAAATGAATAAAGAGGAGTGGCAGATACTGTCTTCCAGTTATGGAACAAATAAATCACGGGAATAAAAGGCACAGCATAGGGAGTACAGTCAATGATAGTAGCACTGTATGGTGACAGATGGTAACTACACTTGCACTGCATAATGTATATACTTGTGAAATTACTATTTGTACACCTGAAATTAGTGTAAATTGTGATCAATTATACTAAAAAGAAGAAGAAGAAGAAGAACCACCACCACCACCACCACCACCACCACCACCACCACCACCACCATCACCACCACTCTTCAGTACCCAAGAGAGCATCTCTGATTATTTGGCCTCATACATCTACCCCAAGTGAGTTCCAGAAGCTGCTTCAAGGTAAAACTATCGTCATTTATTCTTCCAGGAGACAAAGACATATGCTGGAAAGGAGAAAATATCCAACTTTCCTCCCCTTCAAACATTCTGCCCATCCCCAAATGACCAGAATCAAGTCTACTTTCTGGACCAGCTTTCTCCCATCCAGCAACTAAGAGGCGATTCACTAAGCAACTTCTATTAAAGATAAAATGTGAACTCAGATTGAGTGAAGATATTCACTCTGTCCATACTGTAGAGTGGGCAGAATAAGACTGCGAAGAATGAACAAATAAAAATCAATTGTGGACTAGCAAGACATTCTTTGTAAATTGTATACGTGCAAAATAAGTTTTTTGGTTTTTTTTTTTTTTTAAAGAATTGGAATTATTTCAACCTAGCTGGTTATTCTAGGCAGGAATAGGATTAGTTGATCTTTTCTTCTTTTTAAATTAATTAGATAAACACTGGGAAATTGATTGGGGTTACAAATCAAGCTTCTGGAAAGAGAATAAAGAAGCCACTGTAAATGTGCACAAAAATGTCTCATTAAAGGTATAGTCAAGTTACCTGGCTCCAGCCGGGCCCTTTGATTCACACTATTGAACCAGCTGCCAAGCATCTCCCTGGAGGGTAGCCATTAGAATGCTGGCTACATGACAGAAATTACAATACAGTCTTCCTTACATGTTTCTTCCCTACTTTTCAACAGTGGTAAAGTATTATCAGTAGTGAGAAACAAGGGGTGGGGGGGGTGGGAGGGAGAGAAGTTAAAAAATGAATATAATTTCTAGACTAAAAAAATTCCTATTCCTTTCAAATAAGGGCAATAACAGAAAAAAACATAATTTTTTTTCTGTATTTGTATGAAAGATTTGTCACATGAATTTACCCATCATTTCTGCCTATTAGATGTTACTATTTTCCTTAAAAATAAGCAGTTACTAGTTTAAGTTCACAAATCACATTCATTAAGTTCATAAATCACATAAACTAGTGATCACATAAATCACTAGTTTAAGCTCATAAATCACTAGTTAAGTTCATAAAAAGAGTAAAAATTTACTCTTTTTTAGCATGTCCTCTAATTTTGACATTTGACATTGGCCCCAAACATCCATCCGGATGCAAAGTCATGACGTCACTTTTGCTACTTCATTCACCCTTCCATCTAACCCTATCCCTCCTTCCGTTTTACCACCGGAGTTGTTCTCGCTCAGACTGCTCTCAGTTCCAGTAACAGCCTCTACCCAGCTTCTCTAATGCTGATTCCTTCCTGCACAAAGGCATGGTGCAAATTCCTGAGAGAGTCCTCTTCCTGTGGCCTGCTTTTGGTTATATCCCCTGCTCAAGTGGCTTAAATAATTCCTGAAAGCCTCCTTTAGGCCAAGTGCCTGGGTAAGTATTCAAGGAAGGCATTCAAGTCCACACTCTGATCTAACCCGACTTCTCCTATACTTTTCCCCACTGCTCTCCCTTCAAATAATCCTAGGATCCAACAATTAGATGGTTCTCTTGGATCTGCCCTGCAAACCCCTCCTTCTCTCGCCAAGTCCACCAAATCCACTGCCCAACAGGCGTCTTTCCCTATGGTTAGCCTCCTCGACAATGTTGGAAGCAAATCCCTTGCCAGTTTCATAAGGCCTCCTTCAGATCTCAAATTCCATCTCAAGAAAGGTTTTGTTGACAACACATAAGAGGTTAGGACCTCAGTTTTATACACTTCTGACATATGTTTCTCCGTGTAATTCTTATAGCACGTATCATTATTTAAATATTTGCATAATTACTTGAGTTATTCTGTTTCTGCTACAAGACAGTGAGTGACCTGAAAGCAAAGAGTGATATCTGTTTTTAATTCTGTACTCCCAGCACCGGGGGATGTAGTGATCATTCCCTCTTGCCACCTATGTGCAATTTTCTGTCCCTGTCCTAGAATTGCTCTCAGACTGTGTGTGCACTGCAGCAATGTGTCATGATGATGTGTGTATGCATCTTATCTGCAGCCTTCAGGCTTTATTCACCCTTTGTCTCCCTGACAGCACCTTGCACAAATCTTTGCAGTGTTCAGTAAATGTTTAACGTAGTTTGAGTCGAAAAATAATTAAATGAAGGCTTTGTTTTGGGGGGTTTAGTGGGAGGCTTTTTGTTTGTTTGCTTGTCAAACCTACAAGTAAAAATTGACCTTTGGAAAATTGGGATTATTGGCTCTGACTTCCGATCGTATAAAGTCTTGTCTAAAGGAGAATAAATAAAGTTTATACTTTCTGCCATTAAAGAGGTCTTAAGGGGCGCCTGGGTGGAGCAGTCGGTTAAGCGTCCGACTTCAGCCAGGTCACGATCTCGCGGTCCGTGAGTTCGGGCCCCGCATCGGGCTCTGGGCTGATGGCTCAGAGCCTGGAGCCTGTTTCCGATTCTGTGTCTTCCTCTCTCTCTGCCCCTCCCCCGTTCATGCTCTGTCTCTCTCTGTCCCAAAAATAAAAAAAAAAAAAAAAAAAAAAAAAAAAAAAAAGAGGTCTTAAACCTTGACCCATTAATCACTTTAAATAGATTCATTTTTATGTTTACCATGTTTACACTACAAGAAAAATTTATTTCACATCTGTATGATACAAATTCCTTTCAAAGTCTTTTAAACTCTTTTTCTCATGTATGCATATTCAACAACTGCGTACAGAAATATCAGTGTGCTAAAAGGCCAATTGTTTTAGCAACATGAAATATTTGCTACATCCATGAGTGACCCCATGTCAAAACCATTCAACCAGCTTTTTTTTTTTTTTCAACGTTTATTTATTTTTGGGACAGAGAGAGACAGAGCATGAATGGGGGAGGGGCAGAGAGAGAGGGAGACACAGAATCGGAAACAGGCTCCAGGCTCTGAGCCATCAGCCCAGAGCCCGACGCGGGGCTCGAACTCACGGACCGCGAGATCGTGACCTGGCTGAAGTCGGACGCTTAACCGACTGCGCCACCCAGGCGCCCCTCAACCAGCTTTTCTTGAGAGTGAATGTGTCAGCAGCTCTAGCATTTCCACAGCAGCTCCAGAATTTCTATCAAGAAATTGAGCAATACAGTTGTAGCTATATAGTATCACTGGAGGGCTTGTCTTTAAGGTGTAATTTCATAATAAATGTGCTACTTCTATTAAAATTCTATGTCCACTTGGAGTGGCCTGGATGGAAGCTAATGTAGATTATGGGGAACATATTCCCACACTAACAACTGATGGCACCACTGGCCAGGTCAAATAAAACCTAGTATTACTATAGTTACAATTTTTCATGTTGCTTTAGAAACAAAAATTAGGCAATCATTTTCCTTTCTCTTTCCAAACTTAATTGAGGAATAACTGACAAATATAATCATAGATACTTGAAGTAGACCTTGTGAGGGGTGCCTGGGTGGCTCAAAGGTTAAGCATCTGACTTTGGCTCAGGTCATGATCTCATCATTAGTGAGTTTGAGCCCCACATCAGGCTCTGTGCTGACAGCTCAGAGCCTGGAGCCTGCTTCGGATTCTGTGTCTCCTTCTCTGACCCTCCCCTGCTCGCACTCTGTCGGTCTCTCTCTCTCTAAAAAATAAACATTACAAAAAATTTAAAGTGGACAATGTGATGATTTGATGTACATATACATTGCAGAATGATTACCAAGATCAAGATAATGAACACATCCATCACCTCACATATCTTTTTTTTATTTTTGTGTGTTAAGAATGTTTAAGATCTACTCTCAGCAACTTTTAAGTATACAATACTGTGTTTTAAACTAGTTACCATGCTGTACATTAGATCTTCAGAACTTATTATCCTTATAACTGGAACTTTGTACTCTTTAATCTACATCTTCCCATTTAGCTCCCTGGCAACCACCATTCTATACTCGGTTTTTCTTTCTTTTTTTTTTTTTTTTTATATATGAAATTTATTGTCAAATTGGTTTCCAGACAACACCCAGTGCTCATCCCAAAAGGTGCCCTCCTCAATACCCATCACCCACCCTCTCCTCCCTCCCACCCCCCATCAACCCTTAGTTTGTTCTCAGTTCTCAACAGTCTCTTATGCTTTGGCTCTCTCCCACTCTAACCTCTTTTTTTTTTTTTTCCTTCCCCTCCCCCAAGGGTTCCTGTTAAGTTTCTCAGGATCCACATAAGAGTGAAACCATATGGTATCTGTCTTTCTCTGTATGGCTTATTTCACTTAGCATCACATTTTCCAGTTCCATCCACGTTGCTACAAAAGGCCATATTTCATTTTTTCTCATTGCCACGTAGTATTCCATTGTGTATATAAACCACAATTTCTTTATCCATTCATCAGTTGATGGACATTTAGGCTCTTTCCATAATTTGGCTATTGCTGAGAGTGCTGCTATGAACATTGGGGTACAAGTGCCCCTATGCATCAGTACTCCTGTGTCTCTTGGATAAATTCCTAGCAGTGCTATTGCTGGGTCATAGGGTAGGTCTATTTTTAATTTTCTGAGGAACCTCCACACTGCTTTCCAGAGCGGCTGCACCAATTTGCATTCCCACCAACAGTGCAAGAGGGTTCCCGTTTCTCCACATCCTCTCCAGCATCTCTAGTCTCCTGATTTGTTCATTTTGGCCACTCTGACTGGCGTGAGGTGATACCTGAGTGTGGTTTTGATTTGTATTTCCCTGATAAGGAGCGACGCTGAACATCTTTTCATGTGCCTGTTGGCCATCCGGATGTCTTCTTTAGAGAAGTGTCTATTCATGTTTTCTGCCCATTTCTTCACTGGGTTATTTGCTTTTCGGGTGTGGAGTTTGGTGAGCTCTTGATAGATTTTGGATACTAGCCCTTTGTCTGATATGTCATTTGCAAATATCTTTTCCCATTCCGTTGGTTGCCTTTTAGTTTTGTTGGTTGTTTCCTTTGCTGTGCAGAAGCTTTTTATCTTCATAAGGTCCCAGTAGTTCACTTTTGCTTTTAATTCCCTTGCCTTTGGGGATGTGTCGAGTAAGAGATTGCTACGGCTGAGGTCAGAGAGGTCTTTTCCTGCTTTCTCCTCTAAGGTTTTGATGGTTTCCTGTCTCACATTCAGGTCCTTTATCCATTTTGAGTTTATTTTTGTGAATGGTGTGAGAAAGTGGTCTACTATCAACCTTCTGCATGTTGCTGTCCAGTTCTCCCAGCACCATTTGTTAAAGAGACTGTCTTTTTTCCATTGGATGTTCTTTCCTGCTTTGTCAAAGATGAGTTGGCCATACGTTTGTGGGTCTAGTTCTGGGGTTTCTATTCTATTCCATTGGTCTATGTGTCTGTTTTTGTGCCAATACCATGCTGTCTTGATGATGACAGCTTTGTAGTAGAGGCTAAAGTCTGGGATTGTGATGCCTCCTGCTTTGGTCGTCTTCTTCAAAATTACTTTGGCTATTCGGGGCCTTTTGTGGTTCCATATGAATTTTAGGATTGCTTGTTCTAGTTTCGAGAAGAATGCTGGTGCAATTTTGATTGGGATTGCATTGAATACGTGTAGATAGCTTTGGGTAGTATTGACATTTTGACAATATTTATTCTTCCAATCCATGAGCAGGGAATGTCTTTCCATTTCTTTAAATCTTCTTCAATTACCTTCATAAGCTTCTATAGTTTTCAGCATACAGATCCTTTACATCTCTGGTTAGATTTATTCCTAGGTATTTTATGCTTCTTGGTGCAATTGTGAATGGGATCAGTTTATTTGTCTTTCTGTTGCTTCATTGTTAGTGTATAAGAATGCAACTGATTTCTGTACATTGATTTTGTATCCTGCAACTTTGCTGAATTCATGTATCAGTTCTAGCAGACTTTGGGTGGAGTCTATCGGATTTTCCATGTATAATATCATGTCATCTGCAAAAAGCGAAAGCTTGACTTCATCTTTGCCAATTTTGATGCCTTTGATTTCCTTTTGTTGTCTGATTGCTGATGCTAGAACTTCCAGCACTATGTTAAACAACAGCGGTGAGAGTGGGCATCCCTGTCGTGTTCCTGATCTCAGGGAAAAAGCTCTCAGTTTTTCCCCGTTGAGGATGATGTTAGCTGTGGGCTTTTCATAAATGGCTTTTATGATCTTTAAGTATGTTCCTTCTATCCCGACTTTCTCAAGGGTTTTTATTAAGAAAGGGTGCTGGATTTTGTCAAAGGCCTTTTCTGCATCGATTGACAGGATCATATGGTTCTTCTCTCTTTTTTTGTTAATGTGATGTATCACGTTGATTGATTTGCGAATGTTGAACCAGCCCTGCATCCCAGGAATGAATGCCACTTGATCATGGTGAATAATTCTTTTTATATGCCGTTGAATTCGATTTGCTAGTATCTTATTGAGAATTTTTGCATCCATATTCATCAGGGATATTGGCCTGTAGTTCTCTTTTTTTACTGGGTCTCTGTCTGGTTTAGGAATCAAAGTAATACTGGCTTCATAGAATGAGTCTGGAAGTTTTCCTTCCCTTTCTATTTCTTGGAATAGCTTGAGAAGGATAGGTATTATCTCTGCTTTAAATGTCTGGTAGAACTCCCCTGGGAAGCCATCTGGTCCTGGACTCTTATTTGTTGGGAGATTTTTGATAACCGATTCAATTTCTTCGCTGGTTATGGGTCTGTTCAAGCTTTCTATTTCCTCCTGATTGAGTTTTGGAAGAGTGTGGGTGTTCAGGAATTTGTCCATTTCTTCCAGGTTGTCCAATTTGTTGGCATATAATTTTTCATAGTATTCCCTGATAATTGTTTGTATCTCTGAGGGATTGGTGGTAATCATTCCATTTTCATTCATGATTTTATCTATTTGGGTCATCTCCCTTTTCTTTTTGAGAAGCCTGGCTAGAGGTTTGTCAATTTTGTTTATTTTTTCAAAAAACCAACTCTTGGTTTCGTTGATCTGCTCTACACTTTTTTTAGATTCTATATTGTTTATTTCTGCTCTGATCTTTATTATTTCTCTTCTTCTGCTGGGTTTAGGCTGCCTTTGCTGTTCTGCTTCTATTTCCTTTAGGTGTGCTGTTAGATTTTGTATTTGGGATTTTTCTTGTTTCTTGAGATAGGCCTGGATTGCAATGTATTTTCCTCTCAGGACTGCCTTCGCTGCGTCCCAAAGCGTTTGGATTGTTGTATTTTCATTTTCGTTTGTTTCCATATATTTTTTAATTTCTTCTCTAATTGCCTGGTTGACCCACTCATTCGTTAGTAGGGTGTTCTTTAACCTCCATGCTTTTGGAGGTTTTCCAGACTTTTTTCTGTGGTTGATTTCAAGCTTCACAGCATTGTGGTCTGAAAGTATGCATGGTATGATTTCAATTCTTGTAAACTTATGAAGGGCTGTTTTGTGACCCAGTATATGATCTATCTTGGAGAATGTTCCATGTGCACTCGAGAAGAAAGTATATTCTGTTGCTTTGGGATGCAGAGTTCTAAATATATCTGTCAAGTCCATCTGATCCAATGCCTCATTCAGAGCCCTTGTTTCTTTATTAACCGTGTGTCTAGATGATCTATCCATTTCTGTAAGTGGGGTGTTAAAGTCCCCTGCAATTACCACATTCTTATCAATAAGGTTGCTTATGTTTATGAGTAATTGTTTTATATATTTGGGCGCTCCGGTATTCGGCGCATAGACATTTATAATTGTTAGCTCTTCCTGATGGATAGACCCTGTCACTATTATATAATGTCCTTCTTCATCTCTTGTTACAGCCTTTAATTTAAAGTCTAGTTTGTCTGATATAAGGATGGCTACTCCAGCTTTCTTTTGGCTTCCAGTAGCATGATAAATAGTTCTCCATCCCCTCACTCTCAATCTAAAGGTGTCCTCAGGTCTAAAATGAGTCTCTTGTAGACAGCAAATAGATGGGTCTTGTTTTTTTATCCATTCTAATACCCTATGTCTTTTGGTGGGTGCATTTAATCCATTTACATTCAGTGTTATTATAGAAAGATATGGGTTTAGAGTCATTGTGATGTCTGTATGTTTTATGCTTGTAGTGATGTCTCTGGTACTTTGTCTCACAGGGTCCCCCTTAGGATCTCTTGTAGGGCTGGTTTAGTGGTGACAAATTCCTTCAGTTTTTGTTTGTTTGGGAAGACCTTTCTCTCTCCTTCTATTCTAAATGACAGACTTGCTGGATAAAGGATTCTCAGCTGCATATTTTTTCTGTCTAGCACACTGAAAATCTCGTGCCAATTCTTTCTGGCCTGCCAAGTTTCAAAAGAGAGATCAGTCACGAGTCTTATAGGTCTCCCTTTATATGTGAGGGCACGTTTACCCCTTGCTGCTTTCAGAATTTTCTCTTTATCCTTGTATTTTGCCAGTTTCACTATGATATGTCGTGCAGAAGATCGATTCAAGTTACGTCTGAAGGGAGTTCTCTGTGCCTCTTGGATTTCAATGCCTTTTTCCTTCCCCACTTCAGGGAAGTTCTCAGCTATAATTTCTTCAAGTACCCCTTCAGCACCTTTCCCTCTCTCTTCCTCCTCTGGGATACCAATTATGCGTACATTATTTCTTTTTAGTGTATCACTTAGTTCTCTAATTTTCCGCTCATACTCCTGGATTTTTTTATCTCTCTTTTTCTCAGCTTCCTCTTTTTCCATAACTTTATCTTCTAGTTCACCTATTCTCTCCTCTGCCTCTTCAATCCGAGCCGTGGTGGTTTCCATTTTGTTATGCATTTCGTTTAAAGCGTTTTTCAGCTCCTCGTGACTGTTCCTTAGTCCCTTGATCTCTGTAGCAAGAGATTCTCTGCTGTCAGCTGTACTGTTTTCAAGCCCAGCGATTAATTTTATGACTATTATTCTAAATTCACTTTCTGTTATATTATTTAAATCATTTTTGATCAGCTCATTAGCTGTTGTTATTTCCTGGAGATTCTTCTGAGGGGAATTCTTCCGCTTGGTCATTTTGGATAGTCCCTGGCGTGGTGAGGACCTGCAGGGCACTTCCCCTGTGCTGTGGTGTATAACTGGAGTTGGTGGGCGGAGCCGCAGTCAGACCTGATGTCTGCCCCCAGCAGACCGCTGTGTCCACAGTCAGACTGGTGTGTGCCTTCTCTTCCCCTCTCCTAGGGGTGGGATTCACTGTGGGGTGGGGTGGCCTGTCTGGGCTACTTGCACACTGCCAGGCTTGTGATGCTGGGGATCTGGCGTCTTAGCTGGGGTGGGTAGGCAAGGTGCACGGGGGCAGGAGGGGCAGGCTTAGCTTGCTTCTCCTTAGGTGTTCCACTTCAGGAGGGGCCCTGTGGCAGCAGGAGGGAGTCAGATCCGCTGCCGGAGGTTTGGCTCAGCAGAAGCACAGAGTTGGGTGTTTGCGCGGAGCGAGCAAGTTCCCTGGCAGGAACTGGTGCTCTTTGGGATTTTGGCTGGGGGATGGGCGGCGGAGATGGCGCTGGCGAGCGCCTTTGTTCCCCACCAAACTGAGCTCTGTCGTCAGGGGGCTCAGCAGCTCTCCTTCCCTTTGTCCTCCAGCCTTCCCGCTTTCTGAGCAGAGCTGTTAACTTAAGACCTCCCAGCCGCTAAGTCGCGCTTGCTGTCGGAACACAGTCCGTCAGGCCCCTCCGCTTTTTGCAAGCCAGACTCGGGGGCTCTGCTTGGCCGGCGAGCCGCCCCTCCGCCCCGGCTCCCTCTCGCCAGTCCGTGGAGCGCGCACCGCCTCGCCGCCCTTCCTACCCTCTTCCGTGGGCCTGTCGTCTGCGCTTGACTCCGGCGACTCCGTTCTGCTAATCCTCTGGCGGTTTTCTGGGTTATTTAGGCAGGTCTAGGTGGAATCTAAGTGATCAGGAGGACGCATGGTGAGCCCAGCGTCCTCCTACGCCGCCATCTTCCTGCTCTTTCTATACTCGGTTTTTCTATGAAATCAGCAGGAGGTTTTGGGGGCGGGGGGGTTTGTTTGTTTGTTTGTTTTTAGATTACACACACAATCTACTATTTATCTTTCTCTGTCTAGCTTATTTTACTTAGCAGAATGCCTTCCAGGTTCACCCATATTGTCACAAATGATAAAAGATCTTTCTTCTTTTTATGGCATACTAATATTCCTGTGTGTGTGTGTGTGTGTGTGTGTGTGTGTGTGTGTGTGTACTTATAGTGTTTATCCCTTCATTTAGGTTGTATCAATACGTTGACTATTGTGAATCATGCTGCAATACATATGGGTGTGCAGATATTTCTTCAAGATAAATGACTTCATTTTCTCCAGATGTAACCATTTTTCATTCTTCCACAGTCAACAATCTTGCAAAGGGGGTAGTATATTTACTGAGGAAACAGGTGCTCTATTACTTTGAGTAAAAAATGCTAATTTATGCAAAGTTCAAATTTAAAATAATTTTTATTAGCAATAGTTGTTCAAGTCCCCTCAGCATATGAAACAGGATTTACTGCAGACAACGACTTTCTCTTACAAATGAATCAGTCTACTTATTTATTTGGAGAAGTGCTTTCCCAATCTGCATCAAGAAATATCATAGAGTAAGTCATCCTGTAAAATATATGGCTTCTCTCATTCCTACTCACCTAATAAAAATCTGTGTAAGAGAAAAAGGAAACTTAACCAAAGCTGTTTGCATCTGCTAACAAAAGCTGAACCAAAATGAGGGAGAGAGAAGCAGGCAGAGATGGAGTCCGTGTACTGCCCATGCTGATTATATTTCTGCTCCTGCCATCCTTCATTACAATCAGACTGCCCAGAGCAATGTTTTCCAATTAGGGCATGTGAGTTTCAATGAAGATACTTTTTTAAAGTTTATTTATTTTGAGAGAGAGAGCATGCAAATGGGGGAGGGACAGAGAGAGAGAATCCCAAGCAGGCTCTGCAATGTCAGTGGAGAGTTGATGCAGGGCTTGAACTAATGAATTGGAGGATCATGACCTGAGCCAAAGTCAGATGCCTAACTGACTGATCCACCTAGGCGGCCCTGAAGATACTTTTTTTTTTAATTGCATGTGTTTATTTTACTAACAATCTAAGATTTTATACATAAGCACATTCTGGATATCTGTCAGTACTTGAGTGTAGCTTCATCATTTCAGTACCCATGTATCTGTCTTTCCTACCATACCGAAACCCAACAGTTCACCATTTTGCTGAAGCTAATGACAAAAAGCACAGATGTGAGGTAAATATAAAAATAGTATTTTCACTCTGCACGAATGTTCAATGGGTATCAATAAACACTCTCGAAACAATGGTTATATAACTGTTTCCATGAAGACAAGTGAAGGGACTTTTGAGTTTTCCCTGAGCAAACAAAGGGAAGGTAAAAGATAGGCCAAACTTAAAAGAACCTGCCTTGTGGCAGCCGGTTTCATATTTATATTTTGAGCACTGATTCAGTTTTAGCAAACAACATCATATGTCATAGTAAAACAATGTTTTTAAATAAAAATTTCTGTTCTCTTTTCATTTTGTTTGCATTGATTGAAAAGATTATTTTGGAGATTATGGGGGGAAAGGCTACCAATTGACAGCACCACTAGGAAGGAAAACAAGAACACAGTATTACTGTACCATCAACATGTAATTTTTTATGTTGTTTTAAATCAAGACACAAAAATCAGTCATTATTTTTTTACTCTTATCCATTCAACAACCTCATAAAAAGGAGTAGTATACCCAACAATAAGCCAAAAATCTTGAACCCTTAAAAATATTGAAAATAAAGAAGAAGAAAAATAATTTTAAACTACATTGAGGGATATGATCATTTTTGTTTTCATTTAAAAGGTGCCATGAACTTCTCAACTTTGAGAATCAAGGCTCTTACCTACCCAGCATCTTTTGTCCTAACTTTAGTAATAGCATCCCATTCATGCCTTGGAAGACCACTCCTCTGTTCCACATGGCTGAAGTAGAAGAATGAATCATGCTGCTGCTTTGTCCCTTATCCAACATATGGGCACATGACTCACATTAGTGAAATCAGATTTTCCCTCCCAGGATTGTGACTATGAGATGGAGATATATAAAGGTATCAAATGGATAGAACTGAGTTACTTCCAAGGAACATGACTACGAGCCCTTGTTACTGAGATCAATGGAACTCTAGTAGGTTTCTCTTCTTTCCTAGAAACCTGTTGTTGAACTTACTATCCTGTATCATGAGTAATACATTATCCTTCCTATAAATTCCTTTTCTTTTTTTAAATTTAACCAAATTCAGTTTCTACTGGTCACCTAGAATCCTAACTGATGCATTCATCTAAACAAAACTAATCCACATTCACACAAACATCAAAGAAAAAAACTAAAATAGCACTCAAGAGTTTAGAGAAGGATAGAGAAGAGAAAAGCAAGACTGTACATAGTATTTTCTTCCTTTTTCTGACTAGCTCCAAATTAACTTATTAATAAATTTTAAAGTTGGCATGCATTTGGCTCTATAATGTATCACACACAACTAAACATTTCTTGAAAGCAAGAACTAAATCTTATTCATGTGGTGCTTCTAACATCTTATAAAATACCTGGCATACATAGTAGAGTCAACAAATATGTTTGAATATATTTCATATGTCAATACACAAAGAGGTTTTTTTTGAAGTTTATTTACTTTCAGAGAGATAGAGAGAAAGAGTGGAGGAAGGGCAGAGAAAGAGAGAGAGAGAGAAACCCAAGCAGGCTCCCTGCTGTCAGTGCAGAGCCAGATGCAGGGCTCGAACTCACAAACTATGAGATCATGACCTGAGCAAAAAACCAAGGGTCAGATGCTTAACCACCTGAGCCACCCAGGCATCCACAAAGAGTTTTTAAAATTCATAGAGTTTATTGTAAAGAGAGGGACAAGTCAGTTTTGCAGTTATTTGGAGAATGACCTTTAGAAAGGTAATTATTAGTACCACAAGCATCCTTCACTCTACAGTAAATTCCTTTAAGTCAGAAAATGTTTTTTATCTTTGTATCTCCAGAGTCCTAAAAGCATCTGGTATATAAGTATCACTCAGTAATGGTTTAGTAAATTAATTTATATTAAAATTAGAAATATCACTCAGGAGCATTCATGATATAAATTAATGTGACTTGAATTTGAAGACCCTTTTTATGTCCTACTCTAGTTCACACCTAAGTCTCTATCAAACTATCTGTATTACTTACCAAATTTCCTCTTTAAGGCTATCAAGTAGGCTACATAGCAGCACCAATTATTCCAAATTCTCTAATAATTCACTAGGTCTGTTGAGGTCTAAAGTGAGAACCATGGAAAAATGAATATTAATTTAATCGGTAGTACAGATTCTGTCAGGAGTACTGCCATTATCAACAACTTGATTAATATATTCTAAGTCCTTTTTGCTGAAGTACACTATATAGAAATCACTTTAATGCATGCAAAACCTCTGTGACCTAGCTTGTTCTTTCTCAGAGCTTCAAACACCAGTTAGCCTTACCTTTACTTATAGCCCACCCTTCTTTCACCTTTCCAATCCAAATTTTTGTTAGACACTCAGCAGAGTTAAGGCTTGGTCTTATGTAGGTTATATCTCACTTAAAAATGGATTTTGGTAAGAAGAGTCTAAAGGAAGTGGTCTCCAAATTTGAACAAAGATGTGATAAGCATACTGTACATCAGGGAAATCACTACACTCCTTGGAGCTGTGGGATTTGAAATCCACAATAGAAAATGAAATAAAAACTCCTTGCCTGAGATATTTAATTATCAAAACAAAGCAAAAGACATGGTATGGTCAATGAATCTTCAACCAAGGAAGCAAGAATATGCAGTGGGAAAAAGTCTCCTCAACAAATAGTGTTGGGAAAACTGGACCACTTTATATACCATATACAAAAATAAACTTGAAATGGATTAAGGACATAAATGTAAGACCTAAACCATAAAAATCCTAGAAGAGAGCTCAGGCAGTAATTTCACAGACATTGGCCATAAAAACATCTTACTGGATATGTCTCCTGAGGCAAGGGAAACAAAAGCAAAACTAAACTATTGGGACTACTTCAAAATAAAAAGCTTGTGCATAGCAAAAAACAAACAAACAAACAAAAAAAAAAAGAAAACAGCCACCAAAATTAAAAGACAACCCAGTTAATGGGAAAAGATAGTTGCAAATGACATATCCAAGAAAGCATTCGTGTCCAAAATATGTAAAGAATTTACACAACTCAACATCAAAAAAAAAAAAAAAAAAAAACAAATAATCCAATTAAAATGGGCAGAAGACATGAACAGACATTTCTCCAAAAAAGACATACAGATGGCCAAAAGACAGATGAAAAGATGTTTAACATCACTCATCATCAGGGAAATGCAAATCAAAACCACAATGAGATGTCACTTCACACCCATCAAAATGGCTAAAATTAAAAACTGAAGAAACAACAAGTGTTGGCGAGAATGTGGAGTAAAAGGAACCCTCTTGTACTGTTGGTGGGAATGCAAACTGGTACAGCTACTCTGGAAGACAGTATGGACGTTCCTCAAAAAATTAAAAATACAACTACCATATGACCCAGTAATTGCAGAAATGGGTATTTACCAAAAGAATAAAAAAATACTAATTCAAAGTGATATATGCACTCCTATGTTTAATGAAGCATTATTTACAATAGCCAAATTATGGAAGTAGCCCAAGTGTCCATCAGTAGATGAACATATAAAGAAGATGTGATATATATATGTGTAAGTGTTGTGTGTGTGTATGTGCATGCACACACACAACACACAGAGACACAGGGTCATCATTTAGCCGTAAAACAAGAATGAAATCTTGCCATTTGCCACAACATGGGTGGATCTAGAGAGTATAATGCTAAGCAAAATAAGCCAGTCACAGAAAGACAAATACTATATGATTTCACTCATATGTGGAATTTAAGAAACATAACAAATGAACAAAGGGGAGAAAAGAGAGACAAAGCAAAAACAGACTCTTAACTACAGAGAACAAACAGATGGTTATCAAAGGGGAAGTGGGTGGGGGGATGGATGAAATAGGTGAAAGGGATTAAGAGTACACTTACCTTGATGAGCACTGACTGATATATGGAACTCCTGAATTAGTGTATTGTACACCTGAAATTAATAGAACACTGTATGCTAACTATACTAGAATTAACATTTTTAAATAAATAAAAATTTTAAAACTTTGTTATAATCCTCTCTCTCTGTCATTAACTAGCTTTATGTCCTTGATCAAGTTATTTATTCCTTCCAAACTTCAGCTGCCATGTTTATCCATCTATCCACACCTATACTTTGAGAAAGAACTTTTTTTTCTTTGACCATATCATGCTCTCTCTTATCTTCATACTTTTGTACATGTTAGAAATGTTCTTTCCTCATGATCTCCTTATTTGCTGCAAATCAAGTTTACTTTGTGCAGCAGAAAGAAAGAAAGAAAGAAAGAAAGAAAGAAAGAAAGAAAGAAAGAAAGAGAAAAGGAAAGAAGGAAGAAAGGAAGGAAGGGAAGGGAAAGAAAAAACAAAAGAATTCTTGCCTCCTGTTAACTGCCCGACTTTTTATTTATCAGCATATACTCAATCATGACCTCTTCCTAGAAGCATCCAAACTGCTCTAGTGTACCCTCTCTGTGCTCCTATAGCATCCTGGGCGTGTCTCTCCCATAACTCTCATCACACTATGTCATTACTGTTCTTGCTGATCTATCCATCTCTTCTCTTGGCCTAAGAGCTCTTTGTACAGGTTGTGTCTTATTCCTAATGCTACTCTTATTACTTAATATAGTCCTGTGCATATTAAGAGCTCAATAAGTGAACTAATGAATGGATGGACAGATGAATAAAAAAAGATTCTGTTCTAATACTGGTGTTTATGACAACCAAATGGCATATTTGGTAAATACTATTCTACAGATATAAAAACCTTTGGAATAATGCTTAATCTCATTAAAATACAAACTGTACGTGAAGGAAAGAAATCTAGCTACATCCTTTCCTGCTAAAAGAGGACTACACGGTGGGATCTATTGTTTTTACAGTCCATAGATCAGCTTAATTGCAACGCAGGTATTTATATAAACATAATTATGCTATTTATAGTCAAGTCACTATAAATGCTTTCTTTTAATGATTTCAGAAGTTAAAGGAGAAAATGAACATCATCATTGTCACAGCAGTTTTTATAATTGAGTTTTGAATAATAAATGAATAATGTATAAGAATGTAATATAAAAGCAGTTTAGGAAGTACATGTTTCTCATGATATAAATATATATTATTATATAGAAAAACACCTAATTTTACTGATAAGATAGTATTTAATATTACATAAGAAAAAAATGCCAGTGTTAATAATATCACTAAGCTCATTTCAAAACATATTTTAATACAATTTTGTTTCAAGTTTTCTTTACTATCAGTGTAGTGAAATCAAGTATATCTTATTTTAAGCCTAAAAAGAAATCATTAGGGAGATTTCAAATATTTGTTAATGGCAAAATTTTACTGTAACAAATAAGGCATACCATTCATATTTATGTTTGTTTTTCATTTATATTTTACAACTACAAATGCTTCATGGTCTAAGCCCAAACTGCACTGTTTCTATTAGCTCAAAAACACAAATATCTAGAAACCAAAGTATGTTGACACGATGCTATTTTATTTTTGACAATTATTTTTAATTGTAAATGGGGAAAAAAAGGAAAACTGCAATTTTGAGAATCTACATTTAGATTCTCAAAATTGCAGTTTTCCTTTATGATGACCACTGTTCTAAAAGTTCAGTAGATTGTTTATAAATTCCCAAAAGAGTAATACATAAGGAGAAAAAAAGGGAGAAGACGCACAGTCAAAAAGTTTATTTCTTACAATCATTCAGTTTCTCTGGAGGAGCTGAATAATAGTATAGATGCATCAAAAAACCTGTAAAAAGTAGTTGATGCAAAAAAGTATTCAATCATAATTTTTTCCCTGACCTTGTATACTATCCATATTTGTGGTAATTCTCATTTCTTCATATTTGTTTCTTAAAATGTATCAGAAAAAATGAATTGATTTAGGGATTAAATGCCATTTTTCTCTAACATGTGGGACACTCAGGGCAACTAGAAATTTTAGGAGAGGTAAAAAGGCAGCAAATCTGACTGTACACATTATGTGAAAAGAAAAGGTCAAGAATGAACAGTAGGGGTGCAGTGAGCCATCATTAACTTAGAACACAATTTAACCGACCACTACAGAACAAAATGCCATTGGGTTGTCATCTGAAAAAACATGTAGCCCTCAACTTAAAAATAAACAGAATTTAACTGACCCCTATAGAACAAAATGCCACTGGGTTGTCATCTGAAAAACTTGTAGCCCTCAATTTAAAAATAAAAAGCTCACTTTTACCTCTTCTAAATAATCAACAAAGAATGTTGGTAAGTTACACAAACTGCATTGTCACCATTTGGCTTTCACAGTGCTGGGGACCTCCGGCCCCCAACAAGGAAGATTCTATTTCCCTGAAAACTGAATGGTTTAGACCCAGTGCTAGTGAATTTTCAATATGGTAAAGTTCATCTTAACTAGGAACCTCTCTTTAATTACTTATACAAATTTTACACTCTTAAATCATGTCATTGGTTTTGGTTTACATTCATTTTCACTATTTATTATTATATTATCATTTAAAGTAATAGGTTTTGTGGAGTGCTTACTCTGTCCCTACCATTATGCCAAGAACTTTATGGAAATTATCACATTTCAACTCCACGAGAATCGAATTCAAGAGGTACTCTTATGATCTTCATTTTATAGATGAGAAAACTGAGGCTTAGGAAGGGTTTCTTGGTCTGGTTACCAGAAGAATCTAAGCCCTTCCCAGATCTGATTCCTGAACTCATGCTTAGCCACAAATTTAGACTGCTTGAATAAAAAACATGATGATACCACTCAAAATCTCATTTTAATGACTATTGTTGATAAAATATTAATTTTAAGTTAGACAATAAACAGGAAAATGAAATTCCTAAAATGCAGAAAGATGATTGCTTTATTGAGCAAAACAACTGTTAAATATTGGCCCTTTCAGAGTATTACCATCAGCAATTTACACTAGATTCATAAACATCCTGTACCAAAGATCAGAGCAAATTTTTCTATTCAATCTCAGCTTATTCTATAGTAATAGATGCTTTATGGAAGATGGCAGCGTAGGATGATGCGGGGCTCGCCTTGTCCTGCTAATCGCTTAGATTCCACCCACATCGGCCTAAACAACCCAGAAAACTGCCCAAAGACTAGTAGAATGGAGTCTCTGGAGCCAAGCGTAGACAAGAGGCCAACGGAAGAGGGTAGGAAGGGCCAAGAGGTGGTGCATGATACTCCTGGGGCAGCGGAGGGACAGCCCGCCCACCAAGGCAGAGCCCCCAAAGTCTGGCTTGCAAAAGTGGAGGGGCCAGACTCCATGAGTTCTGACAGCCAGTGAGACTTACCATCTGGAACGTTAAAAGTCAACAGCTCTGCACTCGGAGAGTGGGGAGGGTGAGAGGACACCAGGAGGGAGAGTTGTTGAGCCCCAGAAGATAGAGCTCAGCTCGGCAGGGGAACAAAGGCGCTGGCAAGCGCCATCTCCCTCTCCCATCCCCCAGCCGAAATTCCAAAGGGAACCAGTTCCTGTCACCGAACTTGCTGGCACCGCGAAAAGGCCCAACACTGTGCTTCTGTGGATCCATCCCTCTGACAGGCCTGCCTCCCTCCCTCCCTCCCAGTGCTGCAGAGCCCCTCCCGCAAGGGACCACTGATGGTGAAGCAAGCTAAGCCTGCCCTTCCCACCCCTGTGCACCTTGTGGATCCATCAGCTAATACGCCAGATCTCATCAAAGCAGCACCACAAGCCTGGCAGTGCGCAAGTAGCCCAGACGAGGGCCACACCACTCCACAGTGAGTCCTTCCCCTGGGAGAGGGGAAGATAATGTACACACCAGTCTGACTGTGGCCCCAGTGGTGGGCTGTGGGCAGATATCAGGTCTGACTGCGGCCCCGCCCACCAACACAAGTTATTCCCGATAGCACAGGGGAAGTGCCCACAATTTGGAGCCACCACAAGGACTACCCAAAATGACAAAACAGAAGAATTCTCTTCAAAAGAAACTCTAAGAAGCAGCAACAGATAACGAATTGATGAAAAACAATTTAAGCAATATAATGCAAAAAGAATTTAAAATAATAGTCATAAAATTAATTGCTGGGCTTGAAAAAATCATAGAGGACAGCAAAGAATCTATTGCTACAGAGATCAAGGGACAAAGAAATAGTTATGAGGAGCTAAAAATGCTATAAATGAGGTGCAAAATAAAATGGAGGCAACCACAGCTCGGATTGAAGAGGCAGAGAAGAGAATAGGTGAATTAGAAGATAAAATTATGGAAAAAGAGGAAGCTGAGAAAAAGAGATAAAAAAATCCAGGAGTATAAGGGGAGAATTAGAGAACTAAGTGATACATTCAAATGAAACAATATCCGTATCATAGGAATTCCAGAAGAAAAAGAGAGAGAGAAAGGGGCTGAAGGTGTACTTGAACAAATCATAGCTAAGAACTTCCCTGATCTGGGGAAGGAAACAGGCATTGAAATCCAAGAGGCACAGAGAACTCCCTTCAGACGTAACTTGAATCGATCTTCTACATGACATATCATAGTGAAACTAGCAAAATACAAGGATAAAGAGAGAATTCTGAAAGCAGCTAGGGATAAACGGGCCTTAACATACACAGGTAGACACATAAGGGTAGGAGCAGACCTATCTACTGAAACTTGGCGGGCCAGAAAGGAATGGCAGGAAATCTTCAAAGTGATGAACAGAAAAAATATGCAGCCGAGAATCCTTTATCCATCAAGTCTGTCATTCACAATAGAAGGGGAGATAAAGGTTTTCCCAAACAAACAAAAACTGAAGGAATTCATCACCACTAAACCAGCCCTACAAGACATCCTAAGGGAGATTTTGTGAGTGGAACGTTGCAAGGACCACAAAGTACCAGAGACACCACTACAAGCATGAAACCTACAGACATCACAATGACTCTAAACCCATATCTTTCTATAATAACACTGAATGTAAATGGACTAAATGCTCCAACCAAAAGACACAAGGTATCAGAATGGATAAAAAAACAAGACCCATCTATTTGCTGTCTATAAGAGACTCATTTTAGACCTGAGGATACGTTCAGATTGAAAGTGAGGGGATGGAAAACTATCTATCATGCTACTGGAAGTCAAAAGAAAGCTGGAGTAGCCATACTAATATCACACAAACTAGACTTTAAATTAAAGGCTGTAACAAGAGATGAAGAAGGGCATTATATAATAATCACAGGGTCTACGCATCAGGAAGAGCTAACAATTATAAATGTCTATGCACCAAATTTGATGCACCCAAATGTATAAAACAATTAATCACAAACATAAGTAACCTTATTGATAACAATGTGGTGCAGGGGAATTTAATACTCTACTCACAACAATTAATAGATCATCTAGACAGAGAATCAGTAAAGAAACAATGGCCCTGAATGATACATTGGATCAGATGGACTTGACAGATATATTTAGAAGTCTGTATCCCAAAGCAACAGAATATACTTTCTTCTCGAGTACACATGGAACATTCTCCAAGACAGATCACATACTGGGTGACAAAACAGCCCTTAATAAGTATAAAAGAATTGAGATCATACCATGCACACTTTCAGACCACAATGCTATGAAACTTGAGATCAACCACAGGAAAAACTCTGGAAAACCTCCAAAAGCATGGAGGTTAAAGAACACCCTACTAAAGAATGAATGGGTCAACCAGGAAATTAGAGAAGAAATTAAAAAATATATGGAAACAAATGAAAATGAAAATATAACAATCCAAATGCTTGGGGATGCAGCGAAGGCATGTATTTTCCTGAGAGGAAAATACATTGTAATCCAGGTCTATCTCATGAAATAAGAAAAATCCCAAATACAAAATCTAACAGCACACCTAAAGGAACTAGAAGCAGAACGGCAAAGACACCCCAAACCCAGCAGAAGAGAAATAATAAAGATCAGAGCAGAAATAAACAATATAGAATCTAAAAAAAATTGTAGAGCAGATCAATGAAACCAAGAGTTGGTTTTTTGAAAAAAGAAACAAAATTGATAAACTTTTAGCCAGGCTTCTCAAAAACAAAAGGGAGATGAACCAAATAGATAAAATCATGAATAAATTTGCAATTATTTCAATCAATCTCTCAGAAATACAAGCTATTATCAGAGAATACTATGAAAAATTATATGCAAAACAAACTAGACAACCTGGAAGAAATGGACAAATTCCTAAGCGCCCACCCACTTACAAAACTCAAACAGGAAGAAATAGAAAACTTGAAAAGACCCATAACCAGCAAAGAAATTGAATCAGTTATCAAAAATCTCCCAACAAATAAGAGTCCAGAACCAGATGCCTTCCCTGGGGAATTCTACCAGACATTTAAAGCAGAGGTAATACCTATCCTTCTCAAGCTGTTCCAAAAATAGAAAGGGAAGGAAAATTTCCAGACTCATTCTATGAAGCCAGTATTACCTTGATTCCTAAACCAGACAGGACCCAGCAAAAAAACAGAACTACAGGCCAATATCCCTGATGAATATGGATGCAAAAATTCTCAATACGATACTAGCAAATCGAATTCAACAGCATAGAAAAAGAATTATTCACCACGATCAAGTGGGATTCATTCCTGGGCTGCAGGCCTGGTTCAACATTCACAAATCAATCAATGTGATACATCACATTAATAAAAGAAAAGAGCCATATGATCCTGTCGATCAATGCAGATAAAGCATTTGACAGAATTCAGCCTTCTTTCTTAATAAAAAACCTCGGGAAACTCGGTATAGAAGGAACATACTTAAACATCATAAAAGCGATTTACGAAAAGCCCACAGCTAATATCATCCTCAATGGGGAAAAACTGAGAGCTTTCCCTCTGAGATCAGGAACACAACAGGTATGTCCACTCTCACTGCTCTTGTTTAAATAGTGTCGGATTCTAGGATCAGCAATCAGACAACAAAACGAAATCAAAGGCATCAAAATTGGCACAGATGAAGTCAAGCTTTCACTTTTCACAGATGACATGATACTATACGTGGAAAACCCAACAGACTCCACCAAAAGTCTACTAGAACTGATACATGAATTCAGCAAAGTCACAGGCTACAAAATTAATCTACAGAAGTCAGTTGCATTCTTATACACTAATAATGAAGCAAAAGAAAGGCAAATAAAGAAGCTGATCCCATTCAAAATTGCACCAGAAGCATAAAATACCTAGGAATAAACCTAACCAAAGATGTAAAAGATCTGTATGCTGAAAACTATAGAAAGCTTATGAAGGAAATTGAAGAAGATATAAAGAAATGGAAAAACATTCCGTGCTCATGTAATGGAAGAATAAATATTGATAAAATGTCAAAACTTCCCAAGAAATCTACACATTCAATGCAATCCCAATCAAAATTACACCAGCATTCTTCTCAAAGCTAGAACAAGCAATCCTAAAATTCATATGGAACTACAAAAGGCCCCGAATAGCCAATGTAATATTGAAGAAGACCAAAGCGGGAGGCATCACAATCCCAGACTTTAGCCTCTACTACGAAGCTGTCATCATCAAGACAGCATGGTATTGGCACAAAAACAGACACATAGACCAATGGAATAGAATAGAGACTCCAGAATTGGACCCGCAAAAGTATGGCCAACTCATCTTTGACAAAGCAGGAAAGAATATTCAATGGAAAAAGGACAGTCTCTTTAACAAATGGTGCTGGGAGAACTGGACAGCAACATGCAGAAGAATGAAACTAGACCACTTTCTCACACAATTCACAAAAATAAACTCAAAATGGATGAAGGACCTGAATGTGAGACAGGAAACCATCAAAACCCTAGAGGAGAAAGCAGGAAAAAACCTCTCTGACCTCAGCTACAGCAATTTCTTACTTGACACATCCCCAAAGGCAAGGGAATTAAAAGCAAAAGTGAATTACTGGGACCTTATGAAGATAAAAAGCTTCTGCACAGCAAAGGAAACAACCAACAAAACTAAAAGGCAACCAATGGAATGGGAAAAGATATTTGCAAATGACATATCGGACAAAGGGCTAGTATCCAAAATCTATCAAGAGCTCACCAAAATCCCCACCCGAAAAACAAATAACCCAGTGAAGAAATGGGCAGAAAACATGAATAGACACTTCTCTGAAGAAGACATCTGGATGGCCAACAGGCACATGAAAAGATGCTCAACTTCGCTCCTCATCAGGGAAATACAAATCAAAACCACACTCAGATATCACCTCACGCCAGTCAGACTGGCCAAAATGAACGAATCAGGAGACTATAGATGCTGGAGACGATGTGGAGAAACGGGAACCCTCTTGCACTGTTGGTGGGAATGCAAATTGGTGCAGCTACTCTGGAAAACAGTGTGGAGGTTCCTCAAAAAATTAAAAGTAGACCTACCCTACGACCCAGCAATAGCACTGCTAGGAATTTACCCAAGGGATACAGGAGTACTGATGCATAGGGGCACTTGTACCCCAATGCTTATAGCAGCACTCTCAACAATAGTCAAATTATGTAAAGAGCCTAAATGTCCATCAACGGATGAATGGATAAAAAAATTGTGGTTTATATACACAATGGAGTACTACGTGGCAATGAGAAAGAATGAAATATGGCCCTTTGTAGCAACATGGATGGAACTGGAGAGTGTTATGCTAAGTGAAATAAGCCATATTGAGAAAGACAGATACCATATGGTTTCACTCTTATGTGGATCCTGAGAAACTTAACAGAAACCCATGGGGGAGGGGAAGGAAAAAAAAAAAAAAGAGGTTAGAGTGGAAGAGAGCCAAAGCATAAGAGACTCTTAAAAACTGAGAACAAACTGAGGGTTGATGGGGGGTGGGAGGGAGGGGAGGGTGGGTGATGGGCATTGAGGAGGGCACCTTTTGGGATGAGCACTGGGTGTTGTATGGAAACCAATTTGACAATAAACTTCATATATTGAAAAAAATAAAAAATAAAATTTACATATATATTTTGAAGTAAAAATAAATAAATAAATAAATTAATTAATTACTTAATTAAATAAGTAAAGATTTTAAGAAATAAAAATAAAAACAGTGTTTTTTGGCACTATATGCTAAGTATCTTGGATGTAAATTTTAAAAAGTAAATAAAAAAAGAAATAGATGCTTTGCTAAAACATGTATAATAATTATTAAACATTAAATGTCTAAATTATAGACACTAATAGATTATTAAGAGCAGAAAAGAGAATCTCATACCCCTCAGGTCAAATCTCAGCAAAAACTTTAACTAGTTTCACACATTAAACATTACATGGTTCAGCATAGTAATTTCTAAATGTCATGATGTCCAATACGTCCTAAAACTCTTAAATTGTACACAACATTTCCAATGGGCTTCCTTTGATTCTCTAATGTACTGACTTTTTTTAGACAGCTTTACATTGAAAGCATTTTCACTGATCCTCCTGAGGACTTTCAAAATCTATCAAGCTAGTTATTTAGAACCTATCTGAATATTCAACCTCAGTTATTTGTACAATATCTACACATACCCGTACACACAGAAATGGACATTTAAGAAACACCATGAAAATAAGGACTTCATGAAAACCCCAAGAGAATCTGCTATTTACTTATCAAAATCCTAGATGGCCATTTTTTTTTTCCTTTTGAGAAGCTTTATCTCCGTTTTTTTTTCCTGATTGTTTCTGCACACAAATAAATAGCAGATAAGATTGTGCATTCAGGATTTATTCAAAGAAAGTACTCATTTTTGTGGGACTGTTCTTCATTTATCCAGATCATAGTTTCTTAATTTATATTTTAATGTAAAACACCATTTTTTAAAAAAACAGAAACTTAAAGTAGTTCATCTTAGGGGTACCCAGGTGGCTCAAGTTGGTTGAACTTCGGAGTCTTGATCTCAGCTCAGGTCATGATCTTAACAGTTTGTGAGTTTAAGCCCCACTTTGGGCTCTGCGCTGACAGCATGGAGTCTGCTCGGGATTCTCGCTCCCTTCTCTCCCTGATCCTCCCTTGCTTGGTTCTTTCTCTCTCTTTCTCTCTCAAAAATCAGTATTTTTTTTAAAAATACAAAAAATAAAAAAATATGGTAGTTTAACTATATTTGTCTAAGACTTCCATACACTGAAACCCATGATTCCAAATGGTTGATCCTTTTACCAGATTTTATAGCCCCATAATTGCCAAACACCAGTAGACCTATATGGCACTACAGTTAGAAGTTAGAGATGTGACCAAAGGAACCTCATTCCCTCATAACATAAAAATGTATAATATAACACAGTTGCTCCCCAAATGTGGGGAACTTAACACTGAATACTTGATATGGTTCGGTTAGTACACATTTAAAAAAAAATTTTTTTACGTTTATTTGTTTTTGAGAGACAGAGAGACAGAGAACGAGCTGGGAAGGGACAGAGAGAAAGACACAGAATCCAAAGCAGGCTCCAGGCTCCAAGCTGACAGCACAGAGCCTGATGTGGGGCTTGAACTCAGAAACTGCGAGATCATGACCTGAGCTGAAGTTGGATGCTTAAGTGACTGAGCCATCCAGGCGCTCCCACATTTTTAATTCTGATGTAATGTACTTACTACATTTTAATATAAAAACATATTACTAATACATCAAAATTGTGATAGTATTGTAAGGACAAAGTAAAACAATACATAAGTTTTGTTTTAGGTCATTTTATTTTTTTTTTTTAATTTTTTTTTTCAACGTTTATTTATTTTTGGGACAGAGAGAGACAGAGCATGAACGGGGGAGGGGCAGAGAGAGAGGGAGACACAGAATGGGAAACAGGCTCCAGGCTCTGAGCCATCAGCCCAGAGCCTGACGCGGGGCTCGAACTCACGGACCGTGAGATCGTGACCTGGCTGAAGTCGGACGCTTAACCGACTGCGCCACCCAGGCGCCCCTGTTTTAGGTCATTTTAACAGACAATAAGGAGGTAAATAATAGGTGGGCATGGCATAAGGACAATGCAAAACTTACGAAAATTCTCTAAGAATGACTTAAGTTCGAAAAACAGTAATATAATTGAAAAATAGTTGAAGGTTGGCTATAGTCTCAAAAGAAGCATCAAAATCAGGACATCTTAAATTACCATAACTAATTCATAGTTGTTACTGAAGTTAAAAAAGAGAATAATTTGGTTCCATATTAGTGGGTAATATCTTCAGGCATATCTCGAAGCTAATGTTTTATTCAATGTGACATTACAAGCATTTACTTTTACAAACCAAGCCAAGAAATAAATGTGCTGCATTTTAAATAATGTATAATATTTATAGATTTTCTCCCACTCAGATATGTGCTTTACTCTGTAAAGGACAATAAATACCAAGGGCCTGAAAAGATTTGTAAGTGCTCCTTAAAAGCCTTTCTAGAAATTTATTTGAGCCACAAATATTAGGTACCATGTAAAATAAAGCAAAACTAAGAGTAAAGTAGATTCCATTCCTGACACTGCATTATAGTAAGAATGTGACAAAAAGTAGGTTCCATTTAACAGGTGCAAAGGAAAAGGAGAACAATGTTGTATTTGTAAAAGTCAGATTAGATAAAGTTTTAAATTTTGACCACTCTCTCAAATTGTGTGAAATGTGCGTTTTATTTTGTAGGGGAAATTAAATACAATTAATGTTTTTTTTTTAAGTTTATCCATTTTGAGAAAGCGCATGCACATGTGCGAGTTGGGGAGGGGGAGAGAGGGAGAAGGAGAGAAGGAGAGAAGGAGAGAGGGAGAGAGGGAGAGAGGGAGAGAGGGAGAGACAGAGAGAGAGAGAAAGAGAGAGAGAGAGAATCCCAAGCAGTGTTCGCGCTATCAGCTCAGTATCCAATGTGGGCTCGATCTTACAAACCATGAGATCATGACCTGAGCCAAAACCAAGAGTCGAATGCTTAACCACCCAGGCACCCCTACAGTTAATTTTTAAAAATAAAATTCTTTAAAGAATATATGATATATGGCCTTTATTTCTATTTGGGACATAAGCTTCCACTTTGCGCTCTTCTTTTTAGAAGATAATGCCAAACTATAAATACAAATTTAAAATAGACAGTATTAGAGTATTCAAGATACAAGTGCTTCAATACTTTCTGAAAAAGTCAATAGCATGGTAATTCAGAAGCATAAAAGACATATGTGATTCCAAATGTAAAATTCATATAATGTACTCTATGTAAATGATATGTTAAAAAAAAAGTCAGAAATATTATAGGATGATGTGCACTGAGAATTACAGCTCCTGATAGTAGTCAGTGCTGACTGAAAATGATTTCATGGAGGTAATCCAAAAATAACAAATTATACTTTGAAAGGCTTTATCAGGGCAGCTGGGTGACTCCATCGGTTATGCGTCCCACTTCGGCTCAGGTCATGATCTCATGGTTTGTGAGTTTGAGCCCCACGTTGGGCTCTGTGCTGACAGCTCAGAGCCTGGAGCCTGCATCGTATTCTGTGTCTCCCTCTTTCTCTCTGCCCCTCCCCAACTTGTACTCTGTCTGTCTCTGTCTCTCAAAAATAAATAAATAAATAAATAAATAAATAAATAAATAAATAAATAAATAAATGTAAAAAAAAATTATTTAAAGGGTTTGTCATAAAAATTATCACAGACAGTAGCTGGGGGGTGGGGGTGGGAATCAGGGAGCTGAGCCTCAGGAACTCTAGTCAGCTTGTAAGATTAATTCAACGTATGTCTATCGAGATTAATGTATACAGCTTCAGTACAGCAAAGGGATTGGCAAAGTCATTAAGGCTAACTGTAGAGATACACAACATGTACACACAGCAAGCACCATCACAAAACCCTCTCTGGTCTCCACTAGAGGAGGAGCAAGTGGAAGAGACTGTAGACAATAATTCTATTTGCCTTCAATTTTTAAAGGTAGGGTTTGAATCAAGTACTCATTCGTACCACTCTGATATTTTATTGATAAACATTTTTTCCTCCTTTTCACATGGTTCTTTCAATCTGCCTTTTCTTTCCTCTCTCCCTTCCTCCCTTCCTTCCTTCCTTCCTTCCTTCCTTCCTTCCTTCCTTCCTTCTTTCCTTCCTCACTCTCTCCCTCCCTCCCTTTTCTTCCTTCCTTACTTCCCTCTTTCTCAGTTTCTTTTTTTGTTTCTTTCTGACTAAATCCAGTTGTTTATAATATTATATTGTTCAGGACTATTGTGAACAATGGTCCTTACAGGGCCTCTCTGGTTTTGTATCTCTTGTTATATTGTTTGTATCATTTATTCCCTTCAATCATTCTCTTCTACCAAACATTCAGGTGTTAGCTTCATATAGATTTACCCAAGAAAGGTGATAGCGTCAAATGTGACCATAACTTAGAATTTAAAAGGATGGTGTTCAATTAATCTTTTGTTTTTTACTCCCTATTTACAATCTAAATTCACTCTCTGTCCTCTACATAGCATTCCAAAGTATATATATGGCACATTGGTGGTGTCCAATACCCCAACAGCAATTAATCTTCCTGGGAAATAGAAATTCTAACAATATAAGGTTGTTACTGCTGTGATTAAATTTGTTTAACACAACCTGCTGATTTCAAAATAATATATTTTTTTCTAACGTGTCTACTCCTTAATCCTATAACAAGTTAAAGTCCTTTCATTTCTGAAAATGAGAAAGATATACATAATGAATAAATAAAGCATGTAGTTAATCTTTCACAACTAACCTTTAGCAGAAAAAGACTGTCAAAGTATCTTCTTCCCACGCAATTTATCACAGTCTTTTGTTTTCTGAAAAAGTGGAGAGATGTCCTTGAGCCAGAAAGCTTCATAGGACATATTTGATGAGTTCCTAAGGATACATATGAAATGTCAAAGAAATATTGCTACCGGACATTTTAGTACCTTAATGAGATCCTTTAACCCTTCCTTCTACTCTCTTGCTTTCCCTTATGGACTCCGATTGCTTATTACCTTAACAATAGTAGAGTATGTTACTAATGTGACTACAAAATCTCTAGACCAAAATTCAAGTTCTTTAGCTTGATGAGAAGGGCATCAAAAATTGCTTTTCACAAAAATTGTCAGTCTTTGCTACCATTTCTTTGTTCTAAGGACCTCTATATTTTAGTTTAATTGTACTACTACAACATCCCAACTAGAAACGTGAATTTACAACTACAAGAAAAAAGAATATATATTTGGGAAACGATGAATTTAGATGACTTAACCTCACATAGCTGCTGTGGGGGGTAAATAAAGTACATATGGATAGTGCCTAGCATAGTAGTGCTTAGTAAAAAGTGCTAAATTCGTATTAATTTCTCCTCCCATCTCCTCTTTCTTGAAATCCCACTTTGGTCTCTTTCTTATTTTGGACTTCCTCAATGACCAAGTGTCCAAAATCTTAGCCAAGTGACAAATCACCTTTTTAACAAAGTCTTCTCATGTCACTATTCTTAAAGAATTTTTACTTGAGTGTAATGACAATATCTCCTGTCAAAACTTCTAAAAAAGTGAGTGATGTAAACACAGTGGAAACTCAAAAATTATTTTTGAATGAACAATTTAAAACTGAAATGGTGAGTTCGGGTGTGAGTTCAGGGATAAAGATCCTTGATTCATTCATGAAGATCCAACATGTTCTGGGTATAATTCAAATAGACTGCGTAAAAATAAACCAAGGTTCTACTGTCAGGGGGGTGAGCACATACACAAAAGTACTTCCAACTACTTGCTGAGAGTTCTCAACTTCAACATTTCATGTTTAAGAGCAAAACAAGTATAGGGGACTGGTCATAAAAATGAAGAATACCTGGTCCCTATACTATGACTCTTTTTCTCCAAAACCTATTATTCCGCAGCTTGAAGCTATTTATTTAGGCTATTTCATTGATACCTATTGTCATCTTACGCGACTGACCTGCCAGCCAGCTTTTGGAGCTGCATATTCACATAACTCTGGTGACCGTATGTCCCAGTTTGCCTAGGACACTCATCATTTATAATATGAGGAGCCCCACACTGCCACAGGCAAAATGCAATGTGGGACTCAACATTCCATTACATTCTCCTAGTAAAATATCCTTACAACAGGGTATTATTAATTTTTAATATTTATGTTTTGAATATTTATGTTTTAACTTAATATTTAATTGTGAAAGTAAGAGAAAGGTAATCTCATAAAATTGTTTTTAATTACAAATAAGACCTCTGCTTTTATCTTACCAATTAGACTCTACTCATAGTCTTATTGATAATGTTTAAAATTTGACTACCACCCACCATCCTAGTCCTCTTTCCTATAATAGTATAAACACCCCAGTGAGTTTGCCATGAAACCATCCAGGTAACTCCTTGTGTATCATATTTACCTATATACACGTCTAGCGGTAATAAAAAAAAGTATTATCTTTTAACTGAAGGGAGTGGTTACATAAATTGTATCACACTGTCGAACTAATACTTCAACTTGCTTTTTCCACGCAACGTTTTTTTTAAATTATTTTTTTCTAAAGTTTATTTATGCATTTTGAGAGAGAGAGAGAGAGAGAGAGCACGCAGAGGAGGGGCAGAGAGAGAGGGAGGGAGAGAATCCCAAGCAGGCTCCGCGCTGTCTGCACAGAAACAAAGACAAGGCTCAATCCCACGAATTGTGAGATCATGACCTGAACCAAAATCAAGACTCTAACGCTTAACCTACTGAGCCACCCAGGCACGCATCCACTGAACATTTTGTAAGTGGTTATTGTTGAGGTAAATAAATTGATTAATGAGATAAAGACATGTAGAAAATTATGTTAATTTTTGCATTTGGCCTCATGTTTTTCCAGTTTGATGAACTCTCCAACACATACAATTCATGTGTCTACTCATTTTAATTTTTTCTTGGTTAATTTTGGTTTTCTATATGGCCCTAGAAAATTGTCACTGTCTCTAGATGTCCTAATTTTTTTTCATAAAGTCTGTCATCACCTTTGTACCACTACCTGGTAGCACTGCAAGTAATAACAAGCTGAAGTTATGTGTGCTTTCTGCTTTCTTCATGATGGCATTTACCAAAGGTTCTTTTTATTATTAGTTTCAAAAGAATATTAGTTTCACTGATAAAATCTTCTGAGATTTTTTTTATGTTTTATTTTTAATATTTCTGCCTTCTTTTCTATTAATTTCAGTACTGAACTCGATGGAGGTATATTTTATTTTTAGTCTTCTTAAAGTTCATTTCATTTACTTTCACTATTTCATTAGTTTTATCATGTATTTAAGTCCTAAATTTTTTGAGTGCTCTGCTTTAGCCACAACCACAAATTGGGATATGTGATACACACATATTTGTTCAGTTATGAACACCTTATAATAGCCATCTCCATTTCCCCTTGGACACAAACATCATTTAGAATTGTGGTTTTATCTTCTAGTCATGTACTTTCCTGATTACTGATATCTAATTGCACTGTATTGTGATCAGGAAATGTGATCTGCAGGAAAACAATTCTTCCTGTTTGTTAAGATTTCTTCCAAGGTTGGGGCGCCTGGGTGGCGCAGTCGGTTAAGCGTCCGACTTCAACCAGGTCACGATCTCGCGGTCCGTGAGTTCGAGCCCCGCGTCGGGCTCTGGGCTGATGGCTCGGAGCCTGGAGCCTGTTTCCGATTCTGTGTCTCCCTCTCTCTCTGCCCCTCCCCCGTTCATGCTCTGTCTCTCTCTGTCCCAAAAATAAATAAACGTTGAAAAAAAAAAAATTAAAAAAAAAAAAAAAAAAGATTTCTTCCAAGGTTAAACATAAATTATTTGAAGACTATTTTTACATGTTTGAAAAAATACATATTCTATATTTTGAGAATAGGAAATTCATGCAATTCTATTAGATCAACCCTAGCATTTAAAGTTGTAATTTTCAACAGTCTTAATTTATTTTAATCTTTTAAGCTATTTTTCCAAGTGATAAATATTAAAAGTTCCAGTATGGGGGCAGCTGGGTGGCTCAGTTAAGTGTATGACTCATGGGTTCAGCTCAGGTCATTATCTCACAGTTCTGAGTTTGAGCCCTATGTCAGGCTCTGCACTGACAGTGTGGAGCCTGCTTGAGATTCTCTCTCTCTCCCTCTCTCTCCCCTTCCCCTGCTCACTCATGCATGCATGTTATCTCTCTCTCAAAAATAAACTTTTTTTAAAAAATTAAATATTTTTAAAAATAGTTCCCACTATGATTGTAGATTTTATATTTTTCAAATTGTGTAATAAATTCCAAGCAAATTTTTGTTCTTCATGATGAACTGTTCTTATGATGGGGAAACAGTCCTCTATGTTCCTCTGCTTATTTAGTGTTGTAATGAACATGTGTATAAATGTCTCTTACTGGATTTACCTGGATTTAAAGGGTTTTAAATTAATTTGAACTCCTATTTTTTTTAGTAAGTATATTTAACATATTCACATTCATTGTGGTTACTGCTATGTTTGTATTTTTTACTGTATCATTTTATATTTTAATTTTTACTTCACTTTTTGTTTTTTCTTCTTTTGTGCCTTTTGTTGGGGGGGGTCTTATGTCTTTTTGTTCTTTTTTCCCCTATTGGTTTTACATTATACACTCTGTTTTCTTCTAGTCATTAGGAAATTGCCATCACTTGCACTTATTTTTAATAGCATCTAGAGTTCATCAATATTCTCTACTTTAACAGAACATTAATATGCTATATCATATTCCTTCTCTCTACTTGCTTCTGTTGCTCAATGTCCCATGTTGATATGGTTTGGAATTTTCTTTTCGTATTTTTTTAAAGCAGTTTAAAGGTTCTATACTTAGAGTTAGCAAAGCTTCTTAATTTATTTTCTCCCTGCTGATTTTTGAATTTCACTAATAGCTCATTCATTTTTATTTTACTGGAACAATCCTTTAGTAATTCTTTCTAAGGATGCTTTATTTTTGAAATCAAGCTATTTTGGTTTTGTCATAATAATTTGGAATTTATTGGAATCTATAGGAATATTTTGGAACTTACAGTAATCTATAGGAATAATTTACAAGTTTAATCATTTACTTTTAGTTATATACTTACCAATATAAGTACAACTTTATAAAATATATTTGGTCCTATACTTTTATAGAAAGTTGCCTTTGATTACCACTGCCACTCACTATGAATAATTAGGAAATTTTAATACTGCTAATTTTTCTCTCCTCATTTTCTTCTCTATCACCTAACTTGGACTAGTTACATAACTAACTTTTACTTCAAGTGTTTATCTTCAAAGTTTCTGAAATAATACTCTGTACTTATTACTTTACCTATTAGTTCAGACATGACCTAAAACTAAAAGTCAGTATTCTTACATCACCAAAATCCATTCTGACTTTTAAAAGATCTAATTCTAATTGCATTTGTTTGTTCCATACTTTTCGTTAAAGAACTACAGAATGCTCATTGGTAAAGCTTCAGATGTCAAAGCCTCTATTGTCTGTGGCAAGTATGGGGCATTCAACTGAAATTTACTTAGAGACAAGAAGTCTGTAAGTGTATATACTACTTAAATCCTGATTTGTTTTTATTTCAAAGTTTTTTGGGGTCAATTACCTTTTAAAAAACTGTGCCTTCTCGGATATAGTGCGTATTACCAATCTAATGGCATTTAATTGTATGACATATCAATTTCACAGTTTTCATAGCATAGGATTCTAGGACAAGGGGGAGAAAAAGCCTAGGATGTGCTAGAATAACTATGTTGCAGAAGTGTCTAAAATTAAGATCACCACTGGGGAACCTGGGTGGCTTTGTTGGTTAAGCATCCGACCTCGACTCAGGTCAAGATCTCACGGTTCACGAGTTTGAGCCCGCCAGTTTGAGTCTCCTGTAGGGCTCTGTGCTGACAGCTCACAGCTTGACTTGCTTCAGAATCTGTGTCTTCCTCTCTCTCTGCCCCTCCCACCCTTGTGTGGTCTGTCTCTCAAAAAACAAAAACAAAAACAAAAACAAAAACAAAAACCAAAGACCACCCAAAGTGTATCTGTCAGTTTTGTACAGGAAACAAATTATTCTGAACCCAAAATAAATTTTCAAAAAGAAATGTAAATTGGAAATCACAGTAAGAATAATAATACTGAAAAAAAATAGACATTGAAAAAATAACAGTTATGGGAAGGGTTGGATTTTAAGATAGCAAAAGGTGGGGAAGATTTCAAAAGTAGTATGAAAGGGTTAACAGGGTTAACTGTCGCATATAGGGAGGAGGGGGAATAAAGGAATTAAAATCATTCCAAGTATCCATTGCAACTACTAAAATTGTTCATTATCTTTACTATTTGTCAGTTTACAAGACTAATGCATGCTGGCTATAAAATATTTAAGTGTAATAGAACTTTGTAACATAGAAAGAAGTCTTCCATGATCCAAGCCCAAAGAAAACAAATTAGATTTTTTAAAAGCATACACACACTTTATCAATGTTTTTTTTTTTTTAATTTGTTTTGTGTTTCTGTCTGTTTTTAGGCATTTACAACATTTAATAGTTTGGGATTCCTTTTGACAAAACAAGGGCATAGATGGGACACAATATGTTTAATTGGCCCCTTATTAGGCAACAATTTCTTGTTTCCAATTTTTCACAATTTGCAAATGAGAGTATGATGAATATTCTCAAATGATATGAGTGTTCTGTAAATGTATGTGTACATTTAAGTGTACCCATAGTCCTCAAAATAAGATTGCCAAATCAGAGGGTATAAAAAGTTTGCATTTTAATGCATATCACTAAATTTCTCTAAAAATTACTAGAACACTAGAATATTAAACTATTAAAAGCAGTGGCCTTTCTCCCACATTGTCCTCAACACTGGATAAGAAATTAAATATATTGATTTTAAGAGTTGTTACAACATTCTATTAAAAACACTCTTTCCTTTCCCCTCAGGACAGCACAAAGAATAGAATTGTACTAAAAATACCAGTATTGACAGGAGACAGGTGCATGGCTGGCTCAGTTGGTGGAGCATGGGACTCCTGATCTTGGAGTAGTAAGTTCGAGCCCCACGTTGAATGTAGATATTATATTTAAATACAATCGTTTTTTAAATTTTTTAAATGTTTGTTTATTTTTTGAGGGAGAGAGAAAGTGAGACAGACAGAACATGAGTAGGGGAGGGGCAGAGAGAAAGGGAGACCTGCAATCTGAAGCAGGCTCCAGGCTCTGAGCTGTCATGATAGCACAGAACCTGCTGCAGGGCTCGAACCCAGGGACCACAAGACCGTGACCTAAGCCGAAGTCAGACGCTTAACCGACGGAGGCACCCAGGTGCCCCTAAAAATAAATGTTTTTGAAAAACAATACTGACAGGAGACAGACACAAATGCAAATGAGAATCCTAAAATCCAAACTAAGGAAATGGTAAAGGGTCATAATGAAAACAGTAATCCACATGGTTTTTAAAATAATCTTTTAACATGCATCAATTCTTTGCAGTTTTTCTCCAAAATAAAGAACTTTGCCTGTGAAATACTGATCAACCAGAAAATAATTATTTCCAACTCAAGCATAACTGTTACAGAGGATGTAGTAACAAATTTATCTGATGTCAATGACAATAAAAGTTAAGGGCATCTTCTGAGTTTAGACTACCTTTTTAACTACCTTTTTAAATTTGTTCAAAGTCAGAACCAACTGTGTGCTCTACATTAATCCATCATTTTAAGCTTTGCGATTTCCTCTAACAATATAATCATGTATGGTATTACCACTGGGATAAGAACTCTTCTGATGTTGCATTTTCTTTTATTTTAATAGGAAGGAGTAATTAAAGAGAAATAAAAATAGACTCAACTTACACAACTAAATTGAAAACACCACTTATCTGAGTCCTTCAAACACTCATTTAATCAATATGTGTTTTTAATGGTAACAGTTACATGCTTACTAAGAGAGCTTAATTAAGAAGTACAATGATGAAATTAGAAAGGTACTAAGGAAGCCATCTGGACATTTAGTCTTTCAACCTATAGACTATCTGTATTCCTTTTATGTTTTAAAATGCATCTAGGAATAATTTGGTGAGCCAATATAGCAATACCAGATGTACTCTGCAAACTGATTATGAAGCAGATGGTTTTATGATCACACTTGTGTTTTAAAAGGTGTTATTCTATTATGTAAGGTTTGCATTCACAATGCATGCTTCTTGTTTAGCATTGTGGATGGTGTCATTCTGTCAGAGTATCTCACACATTTCTCTTCCTCTGCATCTGTTCAGTAAGTAGGCTGACTGATTTTCATACCAGGAGGGATAAATTATCCAATTACATTGCTGGGAGGACAGTATATTACACAGTCCTAATTTCCTTATTAACATCATGACATCAATATAACTTCTACTAGAGGCAACCATGGAAAAATCAACACAGATGTCTAAAAGCCAAGTCAGGTTGTGTCCAGTTTATTAAATGCCTGATCCATGTAACCAAACAAGATTTGACATGAATATTTTATTCTTAGTGGTCTCTTTCTGCTATATACCATATAGTTTTGCTTACACAAGCTTGTAGATAAAGCATACTCTGTAAGTAATTCTATTTTGAGAGACTATCATCATAATTATTCTACGCATACTAACCTAATAATAAAAAGTATTAGCTTTTACTTAGCCATAATAGAAAATAAATATGGCTACAAGTATAAGCATGCCTTTCTGGCACCAAATTTCAGTCTTGTCGTTTCTTTAGAACATAGTGAAATGTAAGAAAAACATGCTAAGGAAAAGCCTGACTTGTCTATAAACTCAGTCTGCGTCCTGACATCCTTGCCTGATTTGTTAAGGGTACTTAATTCTGGACTTGAGAGATCCAGTGGAATTTATTCTGTTATCTTCATTACTGGATTAGTGTTACTATAGAAGAAACCTTCATTCATTCAACTAGCATTTATTTACCACCTACAAAACACTCCTGAGCTAGCCACTACAGATACAAATATAAGTGGATCATGTGTATGCCCTCAAGGAGATCAGAGTCCAGTGGCAAAGTAGAATGCAGATTATTCATGAGTGTCAGAGAGAATTACTATTATTGTAACAAATATTAAACTGTAGTTAATTGTGTTCATAATGAGATATTAAACAGGAAGTATACTGATGTCTATAATTTACTTTAAAATACCTTTAAGGGGCACCTGGGTGGCTCAGTGGGTTAAGTGTCTGACTTTGCCTCAGGTCATGATCTCACAGTTCATGAGTTTGAGCCCCGTGTTGGGCTCTGTGCTGACAGCTCAGAGCCTGGAGACTGCTTTGGATTCTGTGTCTCCCTCTCTCTCTGCCTCTCCTCCACTCATACTGTCTCTGTCTCTGTCCCTCTCTCTCAAAAATAAACATTTAAAAAAATTAAAATACACGTAAAAGAAGAATTAAATACACCTAAAATACCTTCTAAAAGAAGATGAATTAAGAATGGATAGAGGGATGGAAAGCGAAACACATAGGTATGTTCTATAACAAATATAGTAACATATTAATGATATGATCTAGGTAGTGATTATGCAGGTATTTACTGTAAAATTATTTCAACGTTTTTGTATGTTTGAACTTTCTATAACAAAATGCTGGAAAGGAAAAGAAAGCAGGATGCTTACAAGTGAAATTATGGAGGAAGGAGTGCAGTTGCTAGTTATGGCTAGTTTAGAGTAAAAACATGAGAGAGGTTGGCTGTTTTAGGGTGAAAATAGGGTAAATAAATGAAAATCAAGGAATTGAGAAACCAGGGCATGGAACTGGAAAATTCATTTACTTAAATCTTTGTAGATACTGAAATCATCAAAATTTTGTATTTGTTGTACTACAGAAAGGTATAGTTAACCACTGTTTAAACCTTCAAGGAATGGGAAATTGGCCAATAATGAGTGACACAGTCTGATGGGAAGCTTCAGTGCTAGATGCTTTTAGGAGGGAGAGAGGGTCAAGATACAAGATACAAGAGAAAGGAACAAGGGAATTCATTCCAATTTCAGGCTCAGGGGCACAAGGGCCAGAGGAGAAAAATTAGCCACTACTTGAGAAAGTTACATGAAAAATAGTGTAGGGTACAACCAAGTCCTGGCTAGAGGACAAAGGTAAAGGAAATGTTTAATAAAGAGTTTGGGGGCACCTGGGTGGCTCAGTCAGTTGAGCGTCTGACTTCGGCTCAGGTCATGATCTCGCAGCTTGTGAGTTTGAGCCCTGCATCGGGCTCTGTGCTGAGAACTCAGACCCTGGAGCCTGCTTCAGATTCTGTGTCTCCCTCTCTCTCTGCCCCAACCCACTCACATTCTGTCTCTATCTCTCTCAAAAATAAAGAGACAATAAAAAAAATTAAAATGAATTTGAAGGGGCGCCTGGGTGGCTCAGTCGGTTGAGCATCCAACTTCGGCTCAGGTCATGATCTCATGGTTCATGAGCTCGAGCCCTGTGTCGGGCTCTGTGCTGACAGCTCAGAGCCTGGAGCCTGCTTTGGATTCCATGTATCCCCCTCTCTCTCTGTCCCTCCCCTGCTCCCACTCTGTCTCGTCCTCTCAAAAACAGACATTAAAAAATTAAAAAAAAAAAAAAAAGAGTTTGAAGGATATTTTGATAAGGACAAATCACAAGTTCCAGAGGGTATGCTAGCAGAATTTAGAAAATGAAATTGGGAATAGGGGTAAAAAATTAAGTCAAATGAGCCATGAGTCCAAATAAGGATGAGTCCAGATCTTCTGGTGGGGGACAAAATACACAGGAATCAAAAGTGTGATGGGTCTCAGAGACCAACTGGGTGATGAAGTTCTGAAAGATGGAAGGGGAATAAGAGTCGGGGATATCTTGCCAAAAGCATGCAGAAAGAGTAGATATTTATCAGGCAAACAGGCAGGGAAGGGATTTCCAAACAGTGGGAATAGACTGAGCAAATGCTCAGAGGCTCTTAACAGTAGAATGTTTCAGGGATTACAGGTAGTTGAACACTTGTGGTATATAAAGTGCAAAGGTGAGAGTTCTAATGGTTGAAGCTATACACAGAAGCAGGGTGTTATATGCCATGTGGGGTTTAAAACTTATCCTGTAAGAGGTGTGGAACCACTGAAGAATGTATAACCTTGTAACAAAGATTACCTTGGACACAGTATGGCCTGAATTGGATGATGTCACTCTAGAAACAAAAAGTCCAGCTAAGAGGATTGTTCCTAGAGCAGGTGATAAATGATTAATGCCTCAGCTATAAATGTGGCAGTAGGGATGGAGAAGCATGGAGAGATATGAGATGTCTTTAGGAAAAACGACCAAGCTTCAGGGGGGAAAAAAAAAGCTACAGCAATTTATGCAAAAAGCAAGATAATGGGAAAAATTCATGACAGACTCAGGTATCGGGGATGATCATGGAGCCAGTAATACACAGCAAGTAATGGATATTGGGGGGATTTAAAGGAAGCGAGAAGGTTTTGATTAGAGAAAGTATAATAAATTGCTTTTGTAACATGAGCTTGAATGCAAATGTGAATGTGTATGGTAACATTTGGGTTACAGAATCAGAACGTGAACAAGGATTGGTAAATAGCTTTTAGCAGTTTTCAACACTGAACCAAAATACTGAATTGATCATTTGCTGCCTGTCCACTGCTAGCCCAAACATTACAATCAAAGAACACAAATCAGTATGAGAGAAGCATGAAAAACAAGGGAGACTTATAGGATTAATTATTATGAGAGATTTTCACTTGAAAAATATAACATTCAATAAGTTAAAATAAGGAAATAGGTAAAAAAGTGTAGTTCTGATCTGAACATTTTTGATTTAGTAATGCTTTTTTATAAGTCTTTATTCATTTGAGAGATAAAGAGACAGTGTGAGGAGCAGAGGGGCAGAGACAGAGGGAGAGAGAGAATACCAAGTAGTCTCCATACCACCAGATGTACAGTCTGATATGGGACTCAAGCTCATGAACTGTGAAATCATGACCTGAGCTGAAAGCAAAAGTCAGTCACTTAACTGACTAAGCCACCCCGGCACTCCAGTTTAGTAACACTTTTAAGAGCCATAACATTTTAATTATGAGCCTATTATTATTAGATCTTGATATATTATGGAGGCAACAAAATGGGAAGCATGGTCTTCACTTAGAATGGCTGCAGAGTTGAATCAAAGAAAGCTTAATGTTATTCCAATACCTTTGCTTGTATCAACCTAGAAATTCACACATTTCCTTTATCCCACAAGCAGTGATGACCTAATTTTTTGGCTGTCACACCAGAATGGTGCTATTCTGAAAACCTCAGTGCAAAGCCAATGAAAAATGGACTTAAACTCTAGTAAATACATTAAATATGTATGACCATTGGAAAATCTGTCTCTTCAATTAAAAGTTTAGCATCATTTCATACATGCATTAAAAAAATTTTTGGCAACAAGTTCCAATATTCTGAGGGCATAAAATATCTTTGATAGCAGATCCAAGTAGAAATCAGTTTTTATTAAGAATATACAACCATACATTGTAATTAATTCCTAGATTTAAAAATATGATGAAGATTTCTTGTGTTAAAAATGATAACATGAAAATTTAAAGTCCAATTCCTGAAAAGTGAAAAAAATTGTCACATTTACCTGAAACAGAAAGGCCATGTCTTTGCTGTGGAAACTGCCTTGCAAAAATCTTCATAAGGTGAAATTCATATCTAAAACCATAGCTTTACACTTCTTTTTTGACATAAAATTATTAAACATGGGTGATTCATCATTCTTCCAAATTCATGAGTCCATTTTTCCCATTTCTGTTTAAATAACAGTATTCTAGACTAGATAGATAATATAGTACACTGTCAAAATTATAACCAAAACTGACATTTCTTAAACTACTCTGTCATTACATGGATTTGACATACTAGAAGGAATAAGAAACATTTGGAGTTCTCCCGTGAAATACAACTTCTTTTCAGACTTTTTCATGATTTCTGATTACATACTTTTGTTCTACCCATTCAACCTTGCTGATCTGTCTCCACTGACATGGCACACTATTTACACTACTGCTCTTTTGGCCGCTCTTACATTTGCAACCTGAGGGTGGGGGAGGTTTCTTTCATTTCTTTATTAGTATTTCTTACATTGATGATTGCACATATGCTAAGTAAGATATAATTCTGCTTAGCTACAACCAATATAATAAAACTCAGGCAACTGGAAGAATTGTAGTGTTTAGAGTCTGGTTGTAGCCCTGCAGTGGTACTGCTGAATCTCTACTTTGAAAATAGAGAAGGTAGTTTTTAACATGGCAGGCTGATGATGCTGACAAGCAGTTGCTATCCTTCCATCTAACATTTCTGACAAGAGGTATTGTTCATGATTGTTTAATTGAACCACTATTAGAATTAACGGCCTTTTTTTTTTTTTTTTTTTAATTTTTTTTTTCAACGTTTTTTATTTATTTTTGGGACAGAGAGAGACAGAGCATGAACGGGGGAGGGGCAGAGAGAGAGGGAGACACAGAATCGGAAACAGGCTCCAGGCTCCGAGCCATCAGCCCAGAGCCCGACGCGGGGCTCGAACTCACGGACCGCGAGATCGTGACCTGGCTGAAGTCGGACGCTTAACCGACTGCGCCACCCAGGCGCCCCTTAACGGCCTTTTTAAAAAAAAATTTTTTTTAATGTTTATTTATTTTTGAGAGAGACAGAGACAGAATGCGAGTGGGTTAGGGGCAGAGAGAGAGGGAGACACAGAATCAGAAGCAGGCTCCAAGCTGTCAGCACAGAGCCTGACGCAGGGCTTGAACTCACAAGGTGTGAGATCATGACCTGAGCCGAAGTCGGATGCTCAACTGAATGAGCCACCCAGGTGCACCTAGAATTAACGGTCTTTTTATCATCCAAATAGCAAAACTGGAACAACTCCATTTAAAACTGGGTTCTATTCTAATAAAGATATATACAGAATTTAAATCAGCATATAATCAAATATATATAATCAACCACATCCCCAAAATCTGAAACAAATTAGGTCACCCCAGAATAAATTAAACACTGAGCACTTCAGTATTTTAAGAATTTCTTCCTTTCACATCTTTCTGTTCAAGTCTTGTGTAAATGGCTCAATGAAAATAACCTTTGGATTCTCCAACTCTTTTAAAGCAATTATCTTAGGCCCTTTGACTTTACAATTGATCTTGATCTCTCTGAATCCTACAGCCTATTGTCTCTAACGTTCTTTCCTTTGCCTCCAGTTTTCAGCCCAGCAATTACTTCCAGAATTTAGTAAAAGAACTTGGTTTTCCTGTTTTGTTTTGAACTTTTTAGTGTCTTAAAATACAGTTGGTTCTCCCTCTCTGAGTCTTTCTATACTAGTTCACTCTGGGCAATTAATATGTCTGATCAAACTGCAGCCTAACTGCAGCCTCTCCTAGCAACCTGACTGGTCTGTGAATCTCCACCTCAAGATAACTCGCAGCCCTCTGCGAAAAAACCCTATTTTTTCCTTAGGATTTTCATTCCTGTTACTTTTTCTGCTAGGAAAGATAGGAAGGAAGGAAGGAAGGAAGGAAGGAAGGAAGGAAGGAAGGAAGGAAGGAAGGAAAAACCATCAAGGAGCAGTAACATTTCAATTTGTCTGACTGTACCTAGTTGCTGAGAAAGAGAAAGAAAGTTGCTGAGCAGCTTACATGTACCTTCTTATATCACATGACCTACCCTTACTTATTCCCTGACCATCTGGTCAACAGAGCAGGATTAAGAACCCAGATAGGTAGATTTTTTTTTTTTCCCCCAAGGTTGGTGCTTACTTTCTAAAAGGGTATTAAAACAAACAAAAAACAGAAAACTCCTTAGTCAACTTTTTTATTATGCTAGCAAACCAATTCATTTTTAAAACTGATAAAGGCTATCAAGTATTTATCCCACCTCTTCTACACGATCATATCCTAAGATAACAAAATAGTTGAGAAGGAAAAGTTTCTCTTTATAGAAGCAGGATACCGCCTAAATAAATACCAAATAATGCACTTAAATTATCACCATTTTTGAACCATTAAGAAATTAATAGAGCTAGATAATGATCAAAATAGGTACTAATTTCACAGAGGAGTCAAATACCCAAGTCTTCGAATGGAAGTACACAATCTTACTGATGAAGTGTTTTTATTTTCAAGAGTTAGAGTCCCATTCAGCCTCCAGATCTAAGTACCAAATCATAAGAAACATAAGGGTTAGAGGACAAATTAAATACCATGACACCATGGTATCTAGGAATTATTTTAGTTCTTAAAATAAGACAATAAAATAATTTTAAAATGCAAATACTCATAAAATACATCCTGTTGTGCAGAAGTAGAATTAATACTGACATTGAGAACACTAAAAAAAAAAAAAAAAAAAGGCAGGGAGGACATTCATCTCTCAACCTTGAGAGAATAATAGGGTCTGGGATTACACTCTGTTGTAAACAACTTGAAAACTGAATAAAATATATGGAATTTCATATGTAACTTATATATAACTTTCATATATTAGGTAACAGGCAGCACAGGGCTGTAATCCCTGAAAGAAAGCAAACAAATGAATATAGATCTATTTATGGTGTTTTTCTAACCTGATCTTTAATAGTTTGAAACAACACTTTGCTTAATCAAAACCTAGGATACCCTCCAGCTGTAGAACACAAAAATATAAGCATTTTTATAGGACAGATATATACTAAACAACAAGAAAAATGACTGGGAAGGAAAGTAATACATGAGTAGATAAGTGAACAGAATTTTTAAAAATACGATTATCGGGGCACCTGGGTGGCTCAGTCGGTAAACTTCTGACTCTTGATTTCAGCTCAGGTCATGATCTCACAGGTTTGTGGGATGAAGCCCCACATTGGGCTCTGTGCTGGCAGCTCAGAGCCTGCTTGGGATTTTCTCCCTCTCCCTCTCTCTGCCCCTCCCCCGCTTGTGTGCATGCACATGCACTCTCTCCCTTTCAAAATAAATAAGCATTTACCATTATCATTACATCAGACAAAATCAGGTTCACCTTATTGTTATATAAAACCCAAATTTACAGGGGCTCAAACACCTAAGTTTTGTTTTTTATTTCTTTCACTCAAGGAAAAGTCCAGATTTGGTATAACCATTCAATGAAGTAGTTAGGGACCTATATTCCTTCCAAATTTTGAGCTCACCATTATGTATGTGGCCTTCATCTGTATATTTTTAAATACTGCTGGAGCCCTGCCATTATGTCAACATTCCAGCCAGTGGTAAGGAGGAAGAACAGGAGGTACATTCAGTTCAACATAAAGTGTACCTACAACTTACATTTATACCCTTTTGGTCAGAGATATTGGTAAAGGAGGCTAAAACAGAGTCTGTATTCTGGATGGTTAAGTATATTTTTAGCTGTCCTACCTTAAAATCAATCAATGATTGTTTTGCAGTATCAGATGAGGAAAACAGGTAATGGAAGGAACTCTCAATCTCTGCCACAATTATAGAATTACCAATCTAGAGACTGGGAACTAGAAAGCTAACTAGACTGAAACTAGAAAGCTCAGCAATCAATATTTCCAAGCATGAAAAAAAAGTAAGACCAACTAAAGATAAGGTACGGAGAAATGCAATAGTGAATAAAGAGGTTAGTGGCCCAGGAGCTAAGTCTATACATGCTGAACCCCTCAAAGACCTACTCTGATCTTTCACTGGATAAGATTTATGATTTTAAATAGAAGAAGTGACAAGTAGGAAACACCTTAAATTACCCTTGATATATAATTCCTTTAAATTAATTAGAACAAAATGAGAGTATTCCACTTCATGCAAGATGTGTGGGATGGACTTCAAAAGCATTTGGTGTACAGGGACACCTTTTATCTGACGGAATTAAGATAGTCTACATAGAGCATCCACCTACTACCCTAGTTCTACAGGTAAGGATCCTGAGATTCAGGAAAATAAAATGACTAACCCAGGGCCAGAGAGCTAATAAGTTTTAATACTAGTACAACTGACCCTTGAACAACATGGTTTACAATGGGAGGGTATACTTACACACAGATTTTATTGAATAAATACAGCACAGTGCTATAAAAGTAATTTTTTTCCCCAATGATTTTCTGAAAATTTTCTCTCATTTACTTTATTCTAGAAATACAGTATATAATACACATAATGTACAAATATGTGTTAACCAACTATTATTAGTAAGCCGTCCGGTCAACAGGCTATTAGTAGGTAAGTTTCTGGGGATCAATTTCATAAGTGGATTTTGAATGTGTAGGGGTTGGTGTCCCTACACCTACCATGTTATCAAGGGTCAACTGTACTAGATATAGAAATGTTTTTATTTCCATTACATGGATCTTAAATCTAGCTAAATATTGTCTTGGCAAAATCTAGTTATTCATCAAATTTTAGCTTGTTCAACCTTGAAAAGATCTCACTCAGTACATCAATTTAGAATTCTTATATTCATGATCTATGCAACATTGAGTCAAAAAGCCAGTTTAACCTACAGTCATTCTGTATTACCTAAATTCTACATTTTTTTAAGGATTTTATGTGTATGTGTTGTTTTTTTTTTTTTTGAGAGAGAGAGCATGTGAGCGAGGGAGAAGGGCAGAGGAAGAGAGAGTGAGAGAAAGAGAAAGAGAGAGAGAGAGAGAGAGAGAGAGAGAATCTTAAGCAAGTTCCATGCCCAGCACTGAGCCTAATGCAGGGCTCAATCACACAACCCTGGGATCATGGCCTAAACCAAAATCAAGAAGTCAGACGCTCATCTGACTGAGCCACCCAGGCACCCCGAGGATTCATTTAATCCATTGCTCAATCTGCCATTATGGTCACACTGATGCAACTTTTTATTCATCTTTTACTATTAATAATAGTCTTGGGTATTCAGAAAGTCTGACTCTTTTCTGTTTAAAATATTCTGAATACAACCAGGTACTCAGTCTCAGCCTGCACTGCTACATAACTCTGGGGGACAAAAATCACACAACAGTCTTTATTAATAGCCTGGGTATTTTGCTAGATGCTAGAGAGTAAAATAGGTAGCCAAACTACCCCTGGCACCTGCTGACACTGAGCTTAGAGTTTAGTAAGGAGACAGATACTAAACAAGCACACTATTGGCCATATAATTTTGAAAGTTATTTAAAGAAGATAACAGGTCCAGTGAAAGCACACAATAAAGACTTTCAACAAAAGTTTACTGAATAAATTTTGGGACATAGATCATACAGCGCGACTGTTAGGACTGGTATGAAGTGAGATGGTAAAGTTAAGATGTATCACATTGTCAAGGACCTTAAATGGAAGTTAGGTGCTTATACTATGCATAACAAAATGTATAAACAAAATGAGCCATTAAAGGTTATAAAGTAGAGGAACTACATAATCTTATTTTTTAAAATGTTTTTAACATTTATTCATTTTTTGATAGAGAGACCGAGCGTGAGTGGGGGAGGGGCAGAGAGACAGGGAGACACAGAATCCAAAGCAGGCTCCAGGCTCTGAACTGACAGCACACAGCCCGACGCGGGGCTTGAACTCACGGACTGTGAGATCGTGACCTGAGCTGAAGCTGGACGCTCAACTGACTGAGCCACCCAGGCGCCCCTACATAATCTTATTTTTGTTTTGGAAAGAACACTGATAATAGCGAGTGACATGCTTATGCTTGGCTGTAAAACTAAAATCAGGAAGACAGGTTTGCTGGCAATTACAAGAGTTCAGGTGAGAAGTAAAGAGGGCCTCAATGTTAACAGTGACACAACGGGAGCAGGAATGAATTGGAAAGACATCTCACAGATACTTCTGAGAGATGGGTGGCTAATAATCTACTAAAATATCAGGGATAAGAACATAAGAGATTATAGTTAACCAAATGTTTCTTGTTTAGATGACTGAGACTGTGCCAGTAAATAAGACAGAACAAAGAGGTACTGTAAAAAAAAAAAAAAATCAGAGGAGGAAAAAAGCAGCTCCTGATAAGGTGACCTGCTCTGAAACTCACAGGTTGGATTAAGTGTTACTACACATCCATCTCATATTTACAGCGAAGCTATGATCTGCTCGTGGATGCTAACAATCTCACCAAACATGAACATCAAACAAAGGAACACTGAGACCATAACTAAGACAAAAAGATAATCATCATGAAACCTACAAAATACCAAATATTCCCCTCCCTCAGCCAAAATGAGTGACTACTAATTTACCAAATGCAGTTTTATCCTCACTCCCTTCCAATACATAAAATTTATTGAGATACCTAATCATAGATTTTCCCTCTGCTTTCTGAAAATACCCAATATACAGCTATTCCTTGCTTCCTTAGATCTTCTCCAAAATTACTCAGACTAAATCCAAATCTTGTAAGTTCTAACATCCCCTCAGTGAGACATCCTACACTTCACTATGTTGTACATTCTTCCACATTGCAACAAGTAATAGTCCCAACTTTTCAAACCATAAGTGTGCTTCACTGGCCTTTGACTTGAATCACTGACATAGCAATGAGCCTAATACTGAATATACAATCTTGAAGAAATTCTGGGTGTATGAGACAGTTGGATATTGAGTTTTAGAGTTCAGATAAAAAGAAGGATCAGATATATACACATATTGGGGACTTACAACTTTTATGACAATATTTCCCAAAGTAGTATACAAAGTTTCAGTAGATTCAATAACTACAACACGATATGACTTATGCTCCAATGAGACTGGAAAGAACTAATTTAAACATGATTGGGAGGGTTCTTTACATTAGAATTACCATAGGATTTACTTTACATTATGAATGTTACTTTATATTATGAATCATACAAATTCTAAATGTATTTCATTAGAGAACCATTTTCCGAGCCAGATCTATCAATGTGAAGTTTTATGCCAAATGTAATTTGGGAAATGTTTCAAAAGAAAGTTGAAATATTCAGGGTAGATGAGCTCACTCAATGAGTAAAAATACACCAAAAAGGAAAAAAAAAAAAACAAGAATATAATCTGTTGTAAAACACAGGCATCGTTAACAGTCAATTTATATAAACTTTAATAAATTATATTAGAAACAAAGGCAAAAGAGACCCAAAAATAAAAAATGGATAACATTCCTAATTTTTTTACTACATCACACTATCACCTATATTCCTGAGCTTATGACTGATTGATCTTTATGGTGGATTCCATAAAATAGTGTGTTACTGCAAATCTCTTCTGATCTCCACCCCACTCAGGGACATCTCCTTAGCAGCTTAAAAGAGGTAACACTGGGGGAGCACTGACACTTCGAATAAGAGCAAATACCACAAATCAGGGCTCGCTTAACTGTTTTACTGATTGACCCTAACCTTATGACAACGAAGGAGAAAATTTTAACAACACAGATTAAGTTTAAAAGTTTGCTTTGTCTACGTCATTCACTGTGGATAGTGCAATGTTCTTCCTGTAATCAAAAACCATAGCCAATTCAGTGAGAAGTGCTCTTCTCATTTATGAACAAATGAAGTTTCAGCATATATCTTCACTACTTTCACTTTCATCTACTCACTAATGTAAATAAAAATACCAATCAATATTCATGTCAGAATTATGCTCATTCCTCAACTGAAACCATACTTTTTAACTACATTAATATACTACAAACCTGAAAATTTATTACTAGATATTGGTCTGTCAGAGTATTCAATGATAATATTATTATTTTTATTTTCAAGCTTGAACTTCTCTGCATATTTATCAAAAACTTTATACAAAATTGATCTTCATATATTCGTGTTTAATAGATAATATAGCCATATTTGTCCATTTCTCTTCATTTATAGCTCGAGAACACTTTCAGTTAATTTTAATGTTGATGTTTCTTTCACAAGAAGCAACGTGTACCTATATGCTACTAGTCTAAGTCTTAAACCTTAGAAAATATTTGGCAGTGAATCATTATAATCTCATTCACAATAAATTCCAGAAACTGTAATATTATCCGTGTCTCTGTTTCTTCAGGATGTATGCTAAATGGTTCCAGTTAAAAATATTTCCACTAAAATATTTTCACATTAAAATTCATCATAAACTTCTGGTTTATCATAATACTGGTTACAACTGCACATTTTTTTCTTCTGCAAAAATCAGAGAAACTGGCTGAAGGATAACGAAATTTATTTAATGCACTGTTTCAAAGCAAGCGTCCATTTTTAGTGAAAACCCTTGAGGCATTCACCTATTGCTATTCTGCTCTGCTAATGGCAATGTAATACCAGCATCTTCTGTTGTTTCTTCTCCCGTTCTTCTCTGAAATTTGATTCTTTTTTCTATGTGAATGTCCGTTCTCTTACCTTTTTTCACTTGTTGGTGTTGCATGGTTCATATCACTTTCCACATTTCCTGTATGCCTCTTTTCAAGAAATGATTTTAAAGCTTGGCATTTCATGGTACAACATTCAAGGATGATTCCAGCTTTCTGCAAATTTTTTAATCTGATACACCTCATCTAAAACTTCACATCAGAAAAAAATAGAGAACTACAAAATTCACAGCTATTATTCTATCATTTACTCCAAACAGCTATTAAATGTGGGAATATATAGTATCACAGAGACTGCAAATCAGCTGTGTTGAAAAGTGTGCTCAGCTGATTCCAGACCATTACAAACTTACTACCGAATAGGTATCTGAGACTATGTGTATCAGAGGCCAATTACATACCTGGCAGTTCTCCAACTTACTTTCATATAAGATATGTTTATTAAAGTTAATAAAAGTGTGGTAATTTTGAAGCTTACATCTACATTTTTTTAAACTTAATAGTAAAACTGTGGTAATTATTTAGAACAGACAAAATATTTGTTCAGTGAGGAGAGTTTTATCACTTTTTTTTTTTTTTTTTTTTTTAGCATTTCTAGTGCATGGTGATAATAGAAGCAGGTTGACTTTAGTCAGGATTGTAAATAATTTTAAATTTTCTCCAGAAAAATTCTTGCCCCTTCCCTCATTTCTTGCATCCAGAGCTGACCTCTCCCATACCCTGGCCCTTGCTTGGAACTTCCCTGCACTCTAAACTAGTTGTTACAGACATGAACACAGGCAGATCTCAAGTCCAGCACTATCACCAGTGGGGCTGGGTAATTCTCTTGAATCAATAGTATTCACATGACCAAGGTAAGGTATGAAAAAGTCTAGCATGAAGCAACCTCTACATAGTCCATCTATTTGGCAAGGCTTCTAGCTTAGACAATGATAAATGTGAGAAGACAAAAGAGGAAGGGGGTCACTGGCTCAGCCAACACATTCAGGTGAGTCAATCCCGGCAACAGAAAGGGGTGATATCTCATACTGTGAACAATCAAAAGTATAGTGAGCACCTGGGAGGTCACTGGTAACAGTGACAAACACAGTTTCAGTGTAGTGGTAACAGGGAATCAAACAGCAGGGCTTTGAGGAACAGCTGAAAAGTGAAGAAGCAGAGACAGCACTTTAGAGAATCTTGAGTAGGAGTTGGGGAAAATAAGAGAGCTTCTTTCTCTAACCCTAATCCTCACCAGAAACAAAACTGGTATTCCTTCAAAGAGAGGCTAAATGACCAGCTAAAGGCAACTCCCCAGCCTATACACTTTATCACTCTCTCGGCCTCAATGGACAAGTGACCGAAATATCTGCTACAAATAAAAAATGTTTTCTCTGAACAGGCTTTTACACCATTCACTTTATTCTGTCCCAAATTTCCATCTCATTGTTTAAATATAACTACGGCAAAATATCCTTTAAATATTAGTCACTTACAAATGTATAAATCCTCAGGTATTTCGAGACCTGCTTCTCCCAGTCTATTAAGATTCCTAAAGTATGATTTTTGCCTTAAAAGATTTTGCTTCACTTTTTACAAATTTCAGTAACTTTTTTTTTTTTTTTTTTTTTTTTTTTTTTAAATTTTTTTTTTCAACGTTTATTTATTTTTGGGACAGACAGAGACAGAGCATGAACAGGGGAGGGGCAGAGACAGAGGGAGACACAGAATCGGAAACAGGCTCCAGGCTCTGAGCCATCAGCCCAGAGCCTGACGCGGGGCTCGAACTCCCGGACCGCGAGATCGTGACCTGGCTGAAGTCGGACGCTTAACCGACTGCGCCACCCAGGCGCCCCCAAATTTCAGTAACTTTAAGAGAACTATCATTTTAAGGGGTGTGTTGGGGAAATACACTTAAGAAATTTAAAAGGTTTTAATTTCTATGCCTAACAATGTTTTTAAAAACTTTAAGAAAGTGTGACAAATCCTTTGTATTACTTCATGAAATACAATGTCTTTTGCCACCTTGCTTTTATATGACTAATTTCCTTTGCTGAGAATTCTCTCCCTATTCTATAGCTGCCTATTTAAGGGCCACCCTTCTTTCAAAATAGAGCTCAAAACCTATCTCCTCTAGGAAGTCTTCTAATCAAATTGTTCTCTCACTTCCCTGTAATAGTCTTTATATGGCACTCAATATAGTTGGTCTTGGCATTGGAATTATTAAAGTCATTATTCCGTAAGTCCATGGTAAACATGGAGAGCACAACGACTTAATCATTTATCTCCTATTGAAACCAGTACACCGGTTTGCACAATAGATGCTCCACAATGTTGATTAAAATGAATCACAGCCATAAATTTAAAGTGAATATACAGGGCTTTAATAATGTTTTCTCAACTTAAATCATTATAGGCTTTGTTGCATAATCTTGAGCTTATCTTGGGTTAACTGGCAACTAATTAAAAAAAACAAATCATATATAGGAAGGGATTTATAGTTTATAAAGTGTATTCAGTCTTTAATTACTGAACAATCAATAAATAATTAGATGAATGGGAAAGAATGGCATGGTAGTCATAAATTATAAATGTAGTTTATACACTCATATCATGGAGTTGTTATAAAACTGCCACCAATGATTTTATGTCAAGAGACTTGGATTGCCCTCTTATTACCTCTCTGACCTCAGGAATATTTGTTATTCATAAGACACGACTCCCTCTTACGTACTATGCCTATCTTACAAAGTTTCTGTCAAGATGAAATGACATAATGGAAAATAATAGCAGTTTAAATTATTGAGAGGTAAATATTCATTAAGAAACTACACTGTGTTTTTGCTTAATCATCACAACAATCCTATGAGGCTGATTATCATTCTCATTTTTATAAGGGAAACTTGTCACAGAGAGCTTACATAACTTGCCCAAGGGCATACAGTTATTAAAAAATGGAATTAAACTTTGTTGTCAGATAGTCTGACTCCAGAGTTAAACCTCTTAGCCAAAATACTAAATTGCTAACTCAGTGTCAGCTCATTCCCTGAGATTTTGTAAAATTTGATTATGTAACATTAACCAGTTTTTTCAAATTTTAGTATCTAAAAAATTCCTACCCACAGATATAATAACAGATATAATAATAAATCTATTCAAAACACTCCATAAAAATTAAAATAAAATCTAGGCAAAAAGCAATCTGTTAGAGGATTAATTTAGTAAACATATTGGCCTAGGAACTTGCAAATTACCTGCCTTCTATATACTAACCAATTACGCTCTTCAGTGTGTGTGTGTGTGTGTGTGTGTGTGTGTGTGTGTGTGTGTGTGTATTTATATATACATACACATAAAGTTGAATCTTAAAAAAACCCATTAGCAGTTCACCTAGAGGGTTGGTTGTTGTTGGCAATTCACTTCAAATCAAAAATTAAAAACTGAGCAGTTAATCTTAGTCCTTAAAGAAATACAAAATCTGATAGATTCAACTGTTTTCTTTCCAATTTAAAAAATGTTGTCATAAGCCATTTACTTAGATTGCTTTCTATACATTTCCAAAATTTTTAAAGGTTTTACTTATTTATTTTAAGAGAGAGAAAGCATGAGCAAGGGAGGGGCAGAGAGATAGGAGGGAGCAAGAATCCCAAGCAGGCTGCACACTGCCAACATAGAGCCCAAAACCTGAGCCAAAGTCTGATACATTCAGGTGCCCCTACCTTTCCAAATTTCAATTGTAGTGTCAAATTTGGAGAACAACACTGCCATCCAGGGATAGAGAACTCAAAGTGCAGAGCCATAAAACCAAAAACTTAATGCAGTAGTTAACAGTTGGCACTGAAACACCCAGCTATACTACAATCTGCTGTGAGTGAATTACTAACTGTTCAAATGTAATTTGAGTACAAAATCATCAGATTATAAAGATTATAAATTACACCATATTCTTAAAAAGTGAAAGGATTCCCCAAAACTTCTCTTTTACCCACTCATTCAAGTAAGAGAAAGGTGGAGCATTACAATCACCTTGTTAGTACCAGCCCATAACTTTCTTTTTTTAAAGCACTTCACTAAGATAAGATTAATCTACAAAAAACTGTACACAATTAACACACTCAACTTAATAACTTTGAAGGTGAGCACAGTATATACCATGAAGCCATAACCACACTCTATTCCATTAGCATATTCATCATCTCCAAAAGTTTATCCTGCCCTCTTTAATGCTTTTTTTTTTTTTTGAGGATAAAAACATTCAGCATAAGAACTATCCTCATAGCAATTCTTAAGTATATGATATTGTTAACTATAGGCATTATGTTTCATAGTTGATCTCTAGGACTTATTCATCTTATATAATGAAATTCTGTACCCTTTGACTAATACCTGTCCATCCACATTTCCCTCACTCCAACCCCTTGCAAACGCCATTCCAGTCCTTTCTTCTTTGAATATGACTGCTTTCAATTCATAATGTACATATTTAATGTTGTATTTGTCCCTCTGTGTCTGGCTTATTTCACTTAGCAAATGTCCTAATATCAATTGTTACCCAATATCTAATGATAGAAACAGAGATCAATGGGCACGTTAGATAAGGAAAAGATTGATTTAAATTTTTTTTTTTAAAGTCTTCAGAGAAAGCATGAGTCAGGGACAGGAGCAGAGAGAGAGAGAGAGAGAGAGAGAGAGAGAGAGAGAAAGAGAGAGAGAGAGAATCTCAAGCAGGCTACTGCTCAGAGCAGAGCCAGATGCAGGGCTCGATCCCACTATCCAGAGATCATGACCTGAGCCAAAATCAAGCATCAGATGCCTAACTGACTGAGTCACCCAGGTGCCCTGGAAAAGATTACTTTTTAGTTAATTTTCTTTTCTCAAAGAAAGTGGCCTCAATTGTGTCCTCTACCCCTACTCCAACCTATACATTGAAGCTAAAATCCCCAAAATGTTGGTATTTAAAAATAAAGTCTTTAGGGAGGTAACTAAGATGAATGAAGTCATAAAGGTAGAGCCTGAATCCAACAGAATTGGTATTCTTAAAAGAAAAGCAAGAAATACCACAAAAGTCTCTCTCCAGGTGTGTCCATTCGAATGGCCACATGAGGACAAAACAAGAAGCGGCCACTGCAAGCCAAGAAGAGAACTTCAACCAGAAACAAACATGATGCCACCTTGATCTTGGACTTGTACCCTCCTAACTCTAAGAATATAATTTCTGTTGTTTGAGCCACCCCATATGTGTTATTTTGTTATGGCAACCCACATAGACAAAAATAGTGTGATTTGACAAACTTTTGAGAAACCTAAAAATGGAAAACTTGATTCCCATTGAACATGTTGTTGGATCCTTACTTCCACTAATTGGAACACTGTAATAAAGAGGTAAGAGGTCTCACAGTAGTTGCTTTTAATAATAGAATTGTTCTTTCATGTATCTGGCAGCATTTAACTGATCAGGTCAACACTTCAGGAATAAAAGGAAGAGGTGTTTTCATGTGTTGCTTTCCAGAGACACTTGTACCCTGATTAATACAAATACATTGTTATTACTAGAGGAAATGCATGTAGCTTAAAAGAGCAGGTTAGTAGAATCATCTTTGCAAAGAATCAAGATAATTTTTGAGATTGTACCATCAAAAGGGGGAAATGGTTTGACTTGTTAGCGATGTATCAGGGACAATGGAAAACTACTAGTAGTTTAAAATGAGCATCTAAGGTTGCTAAAAGCTTATAATGTATGAGAATAGTTTTTACAGAAGAAATTTCAAGTCAGACTATTGTAAGTAATATAAAAAATGAGGTGATGATGAAAAAAAATTAACTTCTGTTGGGAGTTACGGAAAGGATTCTTTAAAAGGACGGATGGAACTTAATCCAGTCTTGAAAAGTAGCCATTGAGAAAGCAGATCTGGCATGTGGAAAGGCAAACGAGAGAGCCTGGGCCAAGAAAAGGTAGAAAACAAACCTTGAAACTGAGAAGATTGAAGTGTTGGACAAGAGGAGTCATCCAGAGAAAACACTACAGGGCCTTTAAGAACTACAGACAAACTTCATATTAAGAATACATTTTCTGAATTATTATGGAATCATAAAAACACCTTGTCCCAAGTTAAAATACATATTTTCCATAAAGCTGTACACTTATCTTTAAGATGCCCTTTCCTATGTACTCATGTATGGAGTGCCTACCACCTACCTAGGTTGAAGAAGCCATTACATTCCAGGAGTTCAGCTTTAATGAAGAGAAACAGATGACTAAGGAGACAATTACAATTTAATGTATGGCTTATTAATGGCAAAACTACCTTTGTGCAACATTATTCAAAGAGGAAGTCAACCATCAATGATTTGTGCCCAAATCACACAATAAACTAAAAAAAGAAGAAAAAAAAAAACAACCACAATACAAGTCTGAGTTAATGTAATTTGAATACAGAATCATCAGTTAAGAGCACGGACTCTGGACACAGCTGTCTTTTTTGGACAGAGGCGCCTAAGGAGGCCTAGCTTAAATGTTCTTTCATCAGTCTTGAAATTGTCAATTTTATCTGTGAATTTGGGTTTTGTAAGTGAAGTCCAGTGTGACAATGAAACGTATCTCAAGGGTTTAGTCCTGGGTCATTTTTGGTCTTGCCTCCCACATATTCCAGTTGGATTCTCTGGCTTCCCACTTTCCTGCCTCTGTTCAGCAACTGCTGCCATCTTGTTACAAAACATGCATCCTATCCTGAGTCCTGGGGTACAGGTCCCAGGCACCTGTAAAGGTCTGCACTAGATTCACCAATATGCTTGTGCTTGACAGAACACTACATTACATACCAAATAAAAACAAAGGACAGACAGGTCAAGAAACACCATGCAAGACATGAAAAAAAAAAAAAAAAAAAAAAAAGGAAAACACCTTTTTCCTACTTTTTCAATGAGGGGTCTTACATTTTCATTTTGCACTGGGCTCCGCAGATTTATGTAACCATCCCCTCAGTCCTGTGGCAGTGGTTGGCCCCAGCTAGGAAACTATGGGTAAGACACTTGGCTCCTCCGAAGTCAGTTTCCACATCTGTAAAAAATAAGAATAGTTCCTATCTCATCGCATGTCTGTATTTTGGAGATAATTCATGTAAAGCTTTTGCCCCAGCCTCTGACCCATTTTAATGATCAATATTACCAGGTGTTAAGTATTAATTCAAAGATTATCTAATTCAGATTTACTCCTTAATGTCTCTTCAACCTGCAGGCAAATACTTCAAACAGTCATTCCCTTAGGCAGTTGCAAACGTGCTTTTAAAGTTTTCCTCAAATGTTCAATTATTTGTTTCCTTTTCTAAAGGGAAAAATCTATTTAAATCTACTTAAACAGCTATTACTATTATTATATTAGTATTAAATCTATTTAAACGTTCGTTACCTAAATTCAAACCTTATTACAGTGTGCAGAAAAAATAGGTCCACGCTTCAGCTATAGTATGAGCCTCGGGGGCGGGGGGGGGGGGCGTTGGGGAGAGCTGCATCTAATTAGGGCTCCTTGTGAAAAGCGCAAGAATGTTCACAAACCCCAGATAAAAATTCGGTGCAAAAATTGGTCACTCAACTGTTCCTTTCATAAAATGTCTTTTCACTCCCCACTGGGACACAAAAACAAGGTTTTTAACAGCCGAGCCAAGTCTACCAACAAATATAATAAAATAAATAAGCATCTTAAAAAACTTCCAAATTTGCCGACAGTTCGAGCCTCCTCTGAACCACCTGCGCAGGCTCGGTTTCCATAGGAACGTGCAGTTCCGGCGCGTAGCCCTTCACTCCGGAAGTCGTTCTCACTCACTTCCGTTCTGTCCCTGAAAGAGTCAATCTCCCTTCTCCTCAAGCGTCGTCGCGGAAAGTTGGTCGGTGAGTTTTGGGCCACAGAGCGTGCCGTAGAGGGGCGTGGCGACGCACCAGCGATTTGATTCGCAGAGTTCACGTGCTGGTCGCAGCGCTTCTTGAACCCACCATGGCTCAACAGGGGAGTCTAAACCTCAATAACGAGGTAGGCGCCGAGGTCTGGGAACTTGTGGGACTGCCCTTTAGTACCCTCCCTCCCCCCACGAACGGCTCTTTGGGTCTTTCTGACAGGCGCGTGGTCTCCTGGGGGCGAGGGTAAGGAGTGCGGCTGAAGGAGCCGCTGGGTGGGCCCAGGCAGGTTTACCGGAACTCGGAGCCTGGTCACAGTAACTTCCCTTCACGGTTCCGAGGTGGCTGAAGCAAGAGACCTGTCTCTTGCCCTTGGGCCCCATGAATTTTTATCTCTGAGACGTTGGGAGTATCATTTAATCTTTATGGTAACTGTCCGCGTTTGTAAAACGAAGCTCTTGATCCTTTCTTCGCAAGGATGTTGTGAGCAATTAATTGGAATATGGGAAGTGTTTGCACGGTGCTGGACAGCTAATAAACTGTCATTAAGCGTTACCTGCCTTTTATCGGGTGCTGAAAGTGAAGGCGGGAGGTTAAGAACTCTAGCTTATACTAAGAGATTGCTGATCTACAGTGAGATCGTGTCGTTTGTAAGGAGGTACACTCAATACCATGTTTCTTATTGCAACTACTGTCCCATTTCTCTCCTTTCATTTACAGCAAAATTTTTAAAAAGAGTTGTTTATACTTGCTGTCGCTAACTCCCCTTCTCTCGTTCTCTCTTAAATTCAGTCTGAAACCAGGTATTTGCTCTTATCACTGCTAACGTATCGTGTCTGTGTCACTAGGCTACCATTTCTAGCGCTATCCCCTTTCCAGTTTCTGGTTCTATTTAAGGAATCATAAGACATCTGAAGATTTAAAGTAAGCTGGAGAAGCAAGAATCAAATGAGGACCTCCCAGCTAATGCAAAGGAGGTTTTTTATCCTGTATTCAGTGGCTCTGTGTTTGCTATGAGCATGATCTACTGTTCACCTTGCACAGTTGTGTGTAGACATACTTTGTATTTTCAGGCAACCTGTAGGTTGCAACTCAGATAGGAAAGGGTAAGCAGCACCCGCCTATGGTATAGAATAATGCCCAGAAAGACAAGTAGTGCAGAAAAGTTTCCAAAGAAGGCTAAATGAAGTGATTATTCTTTGTCTTTAAGGATCTTAGACTGGCATTGCAGTCAGTGATTCACTGAAGGGAAAAAAGCATTCCAGGCAAAAGGACTGGTGTAAACCAAAACGAGATGGTAGTAGGGACCCCCTTGGGTAGTATAGGGCTAGGTAACTCTCCATTGATGAGAACGTGTGGATGAAGTAGGAAATTAAACTAAAATATATTACATACTGCCCTACTTCCAGGTTAATGAGTCTAGATTTCACTTGGCAGTGGAGTACAGATACATCGAAGGGGGAAATCCTGAAGATCTTAGCGTATATTTGTAAACATACATTATAATTTAAAATAAATGGGAGGGAAAATTTACAAAGGGAAAAACAAGCATAGAGTTGTCCATATAAAAATGAGAAATATCCTGAAATTTAAGAAAGACAGCCAATTACAAAATATATTTATATAGCAAATATGACAGATAAATGGCTAATGTCATTACTGTTAAATAGTAGTTAGGAGAAACCGTCTCATAGAAAATTGGTAAAAGAAATGAAATAACTCCTCCAAGGAAGAAATGTATCAGAAAAAGAGTTCACTATCTTAATCCATTACTTTTTCGTTACCGTCCCATCCCAGTCCAAGTTATATCTCTGACCAGAACTGCTTACTAGCCTTCCAACTATTTTCCTTGGTTCTTCTCTCCCTCTAGTCTGATCTCCATAGTGCAGCTAGGGAGAGTGCTCGCTTCAAAATAGAAATCTAATCCCATGACTCCCTTGCTTACAGCCTATTTGACGGCTTCCTGTTGCTTTTGGTAAAAACCTGCCTAAACAAGACCAGTCCCCTCTCCCCCTTCTAGTACACCACTGCCTCCCACCCCACACCCTTCTTCAGCCTCACTGGCCTTCCTCTACTAGGAAGCGTCGCACTCTTACTCCTCCTTTGCGCGTATTCTCCCTTGTACCCAAAACTCCTTTTCTTCTCATTAGTCCATTTCATATTTCTACTTTACTTGTTATTTTCTCAGGATAACTGAGTTTGACTTTATCCTTTTATCCCTTCTATAAGCGTTTGTAACTCCATTTACTTTTTAGCTCTTATAATAGTTGCTTAGGGTATATGTGTGTGAATGTGAGAGAGGTTTCTTATTTCCTCCATTTATCTGGAAGCTTTTTGCTCACCATCATATCTACCCATCTGTTCAGTGAGTAACTCGAGCCATCATTTTTATGATTCTTAATAACTTAGATTAGCTCTCCCTAACTGAGATTTAGGAATTCAGGGATCCAATAACTGCCTGAAATTATGTGTAAATTGGTGTTTATATGTGTGTCTCTGGGCGGGGGGGGGGAGAGTCCACAGGTTTCAACAGATTCTCTCTCTTCTTTTTAACTTTACTTATTTTGAGAGAGAGAATGTGCGAGCAGGGGAATGACAGAGGGGCAGAGAGAATCCCAAGCAGGCTCGATGCTGTCAGCCTGGAGCCTGACACAGAAATGAATCCCATGAACTGAGGGATCATAACCTAAGCCAAAACCAAGAGTCAGATGGTTAACTGACTGAGCCACGCACACACCCCAGATTCTCAAATGTTTATAAATCTCTGGTATTATTTTTGTGATATTGATACTCATTATCTGTGCAAAATTTTTAAGGCTTTTTCTTTTAATAAATTATGTGGCCGTCTAATTTATAGTATGTTTAATTTTCCAAAATATCTTTTGTGAAAATAAAAAGCCTGCCTGCACAGGCACCTATTGTACTGACTTTCATTGTCTTCTACCCTTAATGTTTTTATTCTTTTCAAAAATTTTCCAAGGAGAAAAGCTGACATTTATAGACAACTTCCTGATTCTCAGTTCTTAAAATAACGTTTATTCTTTTTAAGTATGTAAAATCTTCCCTTTTTAATTTTACCTCTATTTTTCTTTTAAAAAATCACTTTATACTTCACTTTATGATTATCTACTACATGTTTTATTTTGACCTGTAGTTTATGTGGAGTTCAAAGTGAGACTATCTAACTGACTTCTTACAGCAGCTTCCCTGACTTTAAGCATAGTACCTAGTTTGTACAGTTAACAATGAGTAAATAGTGTTGGGCAGAGGACAGTATGGATAGCTCAACCTGAGGTACTTCATGTTCACATGAGCGATGGAAATCTCCTAACTGTAGACTTTTTTTTCCTCCCTCTCCATTGAAGTGGAGAAAGGATGCACAATTGAAACAACAATGCCCTAGCATGTAGTAAGTACACAATTCGCAAAACTAGTGCTGGATTTGCTCCAGTCATCTCTTTCTTTAGGCAGCAGTGACATGCACAATCAGAATTAGGAGGTGAAAAAATCTCATTATGAACTTTAATTCCATAGGGGGGCCAAGGGCCTTTATGTGAAACAGACATTATTTTGTTTCTGATAGCACATTACCAAGAAGCTCATTAGAAAATTGCTTTCTACCTCCTCTTAGATCCTAAACGTGAAACAGAATTGCCAGAGAACAAAGTGATTTGTCTCCATGTATTGTAAAAGATAAAAATGTCAAGAACCGTGTTTGTATGTGCTTTTGAAGTTGCAAAGCTTCTATTTCATAATTGAGTGTGTAGTCCTTTTTAATATTTTTTACTGAAATAGTAAATGAGGGTCTGTCCAAAAGAAGGAACTGTTTTCTGTTCTGTTGTTAAACTATTCTGAGAAGTTGTGCTAGGTGGCAGCATATGCTCAATGATTAAGTTATAATCACCAAGTATTCTAGAATTTTTAAATTGTTGCTCGTCAAAAATAAAAAAGTATAATTCAACAGTAAATTATCCAAGCGGCCAAATTAGAAGTCCTCTGTATAATTAATACCATAATAACTAATAATAAGTTATCCTATCATAATTAATTGTATCAAATATGAAATTGTTCAGTCATATGGAAAATGACATAACAAATGTCCCTATAATCTCATTCTTGTGTTTAGCAAGTGTCAATGTTTTGCCATATTCTAATGCTTAATTCCACTCACCTTCTTCTCTGTTTCAGAAGTAATTATTATTCTTTCAGTGTTATTTTATTATCTATATGTTTAATTTAGTAGCATATTTACCAGCATGTATTATGTTACGTGTACCCACAGTGTTTATGTTGTATATTTTTATACTTTACATGTGTTACTGTATTAATGCAGTGTCATACCACATGTATTGTTCTAAAAATTACTTTTCATCACTTTTAGAGTTTACTCCTAATTATACTTGCATATGTCCTGCATTGATTTAGAACACCACATTGTTTGTGCTTTATTTATATGCATTATTTTATGTCTAATGTAGCATTTTATAGGAAGGCTGCTGTGAACGGTCCTGTGTGTAGCCATTTCCTATTGTTGGAGATGTATCCTCTGGATAGATTTCCTAGAAATAGCATTTTTATCAGGTGTTGCCAGAGTTCCCTCCAGAAGTACACTAGTTTGTAGTCCTCTATCAATAGCATGTGAGAGTGCCTATTTCCTAACAGCCTCATGGACATGATGTGCCATGATTGTGTGTGTGTGTCGCGGTCTGATAGATGGGTAATGAAACACAGGTATGCTCAGATTTTTCTTAGCACTGCAAGCTCCCCTAGAGCAATACAAGGTCTAAGGAGCAATTGTTTTCTAATAACTCTGGGATTTTGTTATAGGTTAATTTAAATGCATGACAAAGTCAATGAATTACCAAAAGACGCTGGCTAGTAGTCTGGTTCTCAGGTAGCTAACAAGGGTCAATTCAGAGTAGTATTTACTTTTATCTTGGGACCGTAGTTGCTCTCAGCTTTATATATCAGAAACTTGGTATCCTTGTCACCCCAAAAGTATAGCTCACTCTTTCAAAAGCAAATTCACATTAACCGTAGCTTATAAGAGTCTGTATAAGTGAGAAAGCTAGTTTATTAAATGTATCTAATGTAGGACAGTAATGCTTACATTGCAAAAGATTCTTTCACTGTCTGCTGATCTCCACTGGCTGCACACAGTTCATTGTTGGGCTCTGATACATGTGTCCCCATAATTCAGTTATTCCAGTACAAATTGTATTACTCGTCTCTGAACTGGGAAATCTTCTTTGGAATCTCCTTGAATTAGACACTGCTAGCTTTTGCTCTTTGTGGCTCCCTTTCCTGTGTTTATGTTGATTCTTCCCCATGTGCCCACATGTCTTTCCTCAAGCAGGTCTTTTAGCTTTCCACTTAATTTAGTTATGATCTTATTTTTGTACTGTCTACCCAAGAGTTGACCCAAGTTACGTTAATGTGTTAAGATTTTACCAGGTAAACTGAGAGCATCCATATGCCTAAGTTCTCATTGACACCTCACTTTGAGCTTATGCATCAGGTGTGTGTGTGTGTGTGTGTGTGTGTGTGTCCTTTTCTTCTGCTCTAACAAATTAAATACATTCTTTTGCTGCTTGGAAGCCCTCAGCTTGGATTTGGCAGTCTTGCTGGTCATGACCTACAGATTTGTCCTTCAGTTTCTTTCTTCAAGCTCTTTCCTTTTACTTTTTCTCCTTTTTATTTCTTCTTTGTCAACACATTTCATTTCCATTATTATGCCTCTGTTTTCTCCTTGCTGTCTTTACTTCTCTTTCCTTCCTTCCCTCCCTTCCCTCCCAGACAGTATCATACTTATTTCACATTTCTAACAGTGATAGTTCTGTTTGCTTTGGGTTGGGAAACCCAAGAACATTGCCCTTAAGTAGTGCATTGGCCTTCTGACAGTATTGAATGTTTTAGGACTATTTGTTGACTTGTGGGTTTTCTGTCAACCAACTTCATAATTCCTAGGTGCAAATGAATTTTGCATTTGTAAAAAAGAGGCTCATGGTACCTGTTTGTCACTTTTGCAAAAATAAAGTTAAGTGCTTGAAGAAAGTGAAGCGCTTGAGGCAAGCATTTGTGAGAAAAATAAAATTATAATTCCATTGTTACATAAAATGAATGTACTTAGTTTTCTAATATAGTAATGACATTTTTTTTATAGCTTGCACAGAAATCCTGGAAAAGTCAATACGTTAGAGAAGCATTTTTTGGTTTTGACATGAAGCTACATACGTAAAGCATTCCCTTTTCATTTAGAATTCCCTAATGCAGTAATGACAAACATAGTACTTCTTAAATTGGAGTTTTAAAATTGGAATCTAGCTTTCCCATGATCGGAACATAACTGAGGACCAACTCTGCTTACTGTAGTTTCTTAGTTACATCTGGCTCACAGCAGATAGCAAAAGAGCATATAATCACTTCATGCAACTTCAGGGTGCAGCAATTAGAAACAGTTGTTAATATATTTTAATGCATAATTTGTCACTCACTATCGATTTATAAAGGACTTTCAAAAAAATGTATCCTAAACTCCCACTTTGCTGTGTATGAAATGTAAGCTTTTCTCACTTAAACCTGGTCTAAATGGCTTTTTATTTGTACAAGTAAATTTTTTTTTTCTCAATCTAACTTCAAAATAAATTCCAAAGAGGTTAGCATATCTAGTGGGAAAAAAACCTGATTACTCTGCACTTTGTTAATATACTATACATCTGAAACAGTGAATGAACAAGTGAGTATTGTAGACTTTCTGGTCATTTATTTCACACATGTTTATTGAAAACTTACACTATACCATCACTATGTTAGGTGTTAAGACATAATATTGACTAAAACCAGACACTTGATCCTTATGGAATTTATAACCTACTGGGAAGAAGACACATTAGATTGTAATCGGATTACAAGTAAAATATTAAACTTAAAATAATGGTCATGATAAGTTCTAGTAGCACTCTTTAAGTGTTTATATAGGCGTATTTTGACCCACTTAAGAAAGCCAGAAAAGATTTTACTGAGAAATGACAGTTGAGCCAAAATCAGAAGGATAAGAAAGAGCATGCCTACCAGAGGAAACAGCAAGTGTAAAGGTTTGGTAATAGGTGGGAGCATGGTGAGGACCAAGGAATAAAAGAAAGCCCGTATGCCATCCTAAGATAAATTGGAAACCACCGAAGACAATAAAGTAAAGGTCTGTCATCAGATCTCTGTGTTAAAAAATGTATTCTAAGTTGTGGATAACTGATTGGAGAGGGGCAAGAATGGATGTAGAGAAACCAGTTAGCAGTAACTCAGCCAGGAGAGGTAGGAGGTCAAGATAGGGGAAAAAGCAGTACAGTTTGAGATATAATTAGGAGATAAAATTAACACAACTTGGTAACAGATTCATTGTGAGGGATTTAGAAAAGAGAACTACTTATAACGAGCCCGGGGTTTATAACTGAACAAAAGGATTGTTCTTTTCCATGAAATATGAAACAACAAAAAGAATCCATTTGGGGGTGAAGAACATGAGTTTAAATGTAAGTTGTAGATGAGTTTAAGCATGCTTAAAAGGAACTGTCAAGTAGAGAGTTGAACACTTAGGTCTGGAGCTAAAAGAAATCTGAGCCGAAGGCAGAAATTACTGAGTCACCGTTGTTTAGTTGGCAAATTACAATATACATAGGTAAGATCACTTAGGGCTAACAAGTATATTGTGAAAAGAAGAATTGGTTTAGGATTGTCCTTTGAACTTATGACTGGTTTAAAGTGGATGAGCCTTCAAAGAAGACCAAGGTGGAGTGGCTAGAGATGATGGAGGAAACCCTGGAGAGTATTCTGTTATGGAAAGCAAGGGGAAAGTGTTCCAAGAAGGAGAAAGTGGTCAACAGTGTCAAATGCTTCTGAGACTTCAAGTGAAATGAAGCCTGAAACATTTCCGTTGGATTTGAGGGACTTTTAAAAATCATCGGTGTCTTTTGTGACAGCTCTTAGTGGAATAATGGGGATGGAAATCCAACTGAAATTATGTGATATTCAGAAGTGGAGATCGGGAGTTTGAACCTGTCTGAAAGCTTGGCTCTGAGGCATTTGTAGAGAGAAGGTACTCCTAGTGATCTTCATAGTGAGGATGTTTTGTCTGTCTTGTCTCTAGTGAAAATGAGTCAAGCTTGAATAAAAATTAATAGAAACAAAACAATTAATGGAAACATCCATGTAAGAGATTGACAGAGTTAGAGTAAAGGGACAGTCTATAGTAAAGGTTCTAAGAAGGCAGAAAAGATGAGATCCAAAACACAACTAGAACATTACCATCAGATGCTGTGTAGGGGAATTTCTTACATTGTAACTTTATGAATAGAGGATAATTTGCATTCATGGTGATAGGTGGTAGAAAGATGATGGATCCCATCTGATGTTCGTCTTCTCTAGGAAATTGGAAAAGAGAGAGGAAGAGGAAGGTCTCTTGTTTAGAGAGCAAAGGTTTAAAATAGTCATTGTGGAAGGAATTAATCAAAAACGTAGGATAGGAGTTAAGAGTATTGGGCCCATTTCAGTTTAGTTGTGATGAATTTAAAGTAGATAGAATGTATTTCCCAGCTATTGGGGTGCTGTGATAAAGAACTCAGGATATTGTTTTCATCCAGGATTAACTAGAGGGATTGCTAAAAGGAGGGATAGGGGAGTTTCAGGTATTCACAAGTGTTGATGATGCATATGACTTGAATAAAAGGAAAGTTTAAAAGAAGAGGACTAATCATATGAGAGAAAGTATAGGGGTCAGTGAACTGGTGGTTACAATGAAGTAAAAAATGGTTGTAGTGGTTAGACTTGAAAAAGGAAGTTAATAGACATTGTGGTCTTAGTGTGGAGTATTTGAATTAATGGGTGCTGAGATAGAATAGTTTAGGTCATAAAGAGGAAATGAAGAAGTGAGGATATAATAATGGCTAGGTTGTAACATGGACATCTATGTCACCTGGAATGGTGGAAAATGTTAGGGCGGAAATAAATTGTAAGTTGGTTGCCAGTATTTCAAGGTGAGTTGTACTGAGGGTAAGAGAATAGCCAAATGCAAGAGCCTTGAAGAGACAGGATCATGTTGATATTGTTATTTCAGTAAGGAGAATTTGAGGGATTGTATGTGCCAGGCATTCTTTCAAGGCCCAGAAAGCATCATGTAAGTCCCACAAGGCCCTCGTCCTCTTGGGAGTGCCCAGAGCATTGAAAATGATGGCCACTTGGGGCGCCAGGGTGGCTCAGTCGGTTAAGCATCCGACTTCGGCCCAGGTCATGATCTCACAGTTCATGAGTTTGAGCCCTGCGTCCTCTGTGCTGACAGCTCAGAGCCTGGAGCCTGCTTTGGATTCTGTGTCTCATTCTCTCTCTGCCCCTTCCCCACTTGTGCTCTGTTTCTCTCTCTCTTTCAAACATAAATAAATGTTAAAATTAAAAAAAAAAAAAAAAGATGACCATGTGAATAAATAGAGACAGTTCACTGAAATAGATGCTGCCTACAAAGTTTACTAGGGATGCAAATGTCAGACAGGTTATCTCTATCTGAAGAAGTCATTGGAAATTTTCTCAGGAAAGATTTTATCTGAACTGAATTTTATTTAGTTCTTAAAGTGGAGAAGGGAAGAAGGGCATTATAAGGAATGATATATGACTCCTAATAATGATAGACGAAATACAAACTCAGAATGATAGCATCGTGTTGTACTAAGTACTGTTATAACATGTAGTTCTTCATTATTAGAATATTTCCATTTCTTGGCTGATCTTTCTGTTGTTTCATTCTTAGAGTTCAACACTCTTCTCTGATAGGATGATTTAAAGCATCTGTCAGTGTGCGTGCATGTGCGCATGCCCCTTGTGTTTTTCACATCTCTTTTAAAGTTATGCTTGAAATTTGTTACTGGAAACAAATGCAAGGGATGCTGCATAAATAAGGAAAATGTTACCACTTTCACACGTTTGTTTTTGGTAATATGAACACTCAGTAAATTAAATTCCTACCATTATAGGTGAAGCTCTGTTTTAAACCCAAGGGTACCAAGATGAATATGACGCTCTCCCATCTCAGGGAGCTCAAAACACAAGTGCAGTATTAAAATACTAATCACCGAGAATGCTGTGACTTTTTAAAAAATTGTAACTGATTTCTCTTAAGTCCTCAGACACATTTTTAGAATGTTGATTTATTGCTTCAGTGTTGATGGAACAAGTTGGATTTCATCTAACTGTAACTGTGGTTAAAAATTCAGTTAGAGTGACTAGACGTAATCTCAAATATTAAGATTCAAAGTAAAGTGTGTTTCTCCTTGAATGAAGAGAATACCTTTCTAATTTTGGTTTCATTCCTCAAAGGTTGTGAAGATGAGAAAAGACGTGAAGAGAATCCGAGTGCTGGTTATCCGAAAACTTGTCAGAAGCGTTGGCAGACTCAAGTCAAAAAAGTTAGTCATTTGAAGTCATGGTCCTATGACTAATGAAATGTCAGAAGTTGTTTTTATTCAGTATTTACAAAATCTGAGGGTGGGACCTGGAGGAATAATTAAGTATCTTACTCATGCAGCACTTTTTTTTATACGGAGAGGGGGTCTGAGTGGGATACAGTGTGCTATGTCAGCACATCCTCACGTGGTCTGGGCCACGTTTGTTTAAGATACATGATGAATTCTGCTGTTCTTGCAGAGCTCTCATTTTGGAAGCCTTTGCAGAGTGAAAGTCCTTCAGAGTTACTTATGTGTTTTATGTTATTAGAAGTTATTTTAAGATGTTTGATGTCGTTTAATAAATCTGGTAATACCTTGAATCAGTAATAAAAATTTTATAGCACTTTATCCATTGAATTGCTACGTAAGTTGAAATCTTTAGAACCTTGTGGAAGTCTATCAAAGCATTGTTTTCCATCAATTTTTTAATATTTTGAAACCTCATTGTCACTGATATTAAAGTAAATGTGTTACTTGCAGTTTTTACTCATTAAGCATGAATAGTCTTCAGATATTTTGCTCCTGCTTAATTTCTTGTTCTTTCTATCATAAATAACCTTTTTCTCTGATATAATCAGGTATTTCTCTTTCTGTATTCCTTTAATTGCAGAGAATAAAATTTTGCTGAATAAAATTGTATCCAAACTTTAATGGTAGCTCATTAGCCTATGTTACGTTAAATGCAGTGTGCTGTTAATCATTTGATTAAAAAATATTATTTCGCCTTTCCTTTAAGGAGTTAAAAGGCATACTGTCTCTCAGTAGTAATAGTCATTAATATAATGCCAGATAATGCTTATAATTTGCCAAAAACTTGGGTTTGTTGATGGAATCGGGGTATGTGTTAGGCAGTGAATGTGCAGGACAATGCAGGATAATAGTGCTTGTTATTTAAAGACTTTTTGTGCTCTTCTAGAAAAAATGAAGACTTATTATGATGTGAGTCTAAAATAAATGCTTTTCCTGGCTGTACATTTTCATGTAATTTTTACAGGGGTACTGAAGATGCACTGTTAAAAAACCAGAGACGGGCACAACGATTGCTTGAAGAAATTCATGCAATGAAGGTCAGGCCTTGTGTGAGTGTGAATATACATGTGTGTTTCCATGTCTCCTCTCAGCCTGCCGTGTGTGTGTGTGTGTGTGTGTGTGTGTGTGTGTGTGTTGTTATTTGAATGTTATTGCTGTTTGAGACTTATTTTTATGGGTCTGTTTGCTGAAGAATGTAGCACATTTAGAAAATTGTATGTTTAAGCTTACATTTTTCCATGTTTTTTACTGAAGTTGTTAAAGCATTAGAATAATTTGCATCGAAACTCTGCCAAACTAAACTCATCTATGTTTAATAATGCCTCATGCCTAAGATTTTTATTTTTACCCAAACTACACACATCAAGTCCACGTTAAGTTCTAGAATTAAAGCGTTTATGCTGTTCGGTAATGCGGATGGTGATGTTGGTGGCTGACATCATGCTTTGCCTATTGCCAATTCAATAAATTTTTGTGTGGTGGTGTCAGCATTTTATTCAGCTCTGTAGTAACTTGAAATAAAATTAGTGTTGGACCAAAATGATCCGTATTTTTGTTTCTTTCAGCCAGACTCTTCACTAGCATAATTTTTAGGTCTTCTCACTGCTCTTACTTTGTGGAAACTTTCATTTACCAAATGACATACTATTAAATGTCTGGGAGACTGTTTTATTGCAGAACTTAAAAACAACATTTGGTACCAGCAATTATCTTAATTGTAGGGTCATTTTGCATGTATGTTTGACTATTACATTTTGGTATATCTTCCAAGTTTTGAGATAGATAAAAGAGCAAGAGATTTCTCTAACAGTATTCTAATTGAGTTAGGTCATCAAAGCTTCTCACCATTTTTTCCTTTTGAAGGGATTGTAAAGTGTTTTATAACAAAGTTATCACAGTTAATCTGACTAGAAATAAAGGTAGGACATGATTCTCCTTTAGTATGAATTATGTTTTTTATGGGGTAATTTTATTTATGTTCACAGGTCTACAAAAATCATGGAATTCATTTGATACATCTTTCCTTTCTCGTAGTTTTAATCCCCGTTTTATCAAGACGTTCAGTCAAAATATTCTGTATGTGACTCCTAATTATTGTTTGTCTGACTATGGATTACACATCACGTAGGCCTTTCCATAGACCTTTTTTTTTTTTTTTTCTGTGAAATTCCTATGAGAAATAAAATCTTTGGAGATTTTTGTTTTGATTATAACACTGAGATAGGAAATTATGATTTATCCCTTTTTCTCTTTCACTTTCTCTTAACCAAGGTCCTTACTAAATTACATTCCTTACCTAAATTTTTCCCTGTAATTTCTTCCAAATAGTCATTTTTGCAGTCCTAGATTATTGAGATGCTTTGAACTACTGTATAACTGCTGATTTTATTTTACCCTGGAAAGGATGTTTTGTATACAATAAGCCTATATGTGGTGTATGAAGTTTGAGATTAAAATATATTCATTAATTTTCCCTTCTGTAGGTCTCAATGATAAATTTAGTTTAGTTAATTAAAAAGAAAAGGCCTATTTGGTCTGCATGTGAAAGTTGTTTTCTGTTATTCTTAAACCTCATCAGCAATAGGAAATCAGGCCCAGTGATAATTAAAGTTTATAGGTTTACAGAATTGCTGTGTCATGACCTTGTGTGTTTGTTTGTTTTCCTAGATTATATAAGACCACTATGGAATTGTTGCCTCATAGAAAGCTAAAAGTTATCACCTGTATGTTCTTTGTATTTGTAAAATTAACAGTGTATATATTCTTTGAATTCTTGGTTCTAGTGGTCTAGATTGGTTACTCTGACATCAACTTCTTTCATAATGCTGCTTAAAAACTGGATTACATTTAAATTTAAAAAACAGACTAAAAAGTGTACTAGAAAGACCGTATGCTTTCCTTACGTTTGAAATTTTATTTCTTGCTCCGGATTCTTTTACACGATCAGTGTACTTTTCTAAAAGAAGCAAATCGTAGAGGACTTTTGAAAATTGAAAGGTCATCTGTGATTTCTTAAGGAAATGTTCATCATCTACATGGGAGTATCAAAGAAATAGTTACAAAACAGAAAACTTACAGTCTCAATTAAATTTGGAGAAAAACCTCTACATAATTGTTTTCCCAGATGAATTTTTTTCTTTAGCTCCTATACCACTACATTTTTATAGACTTGTTCATGACATATCGTCCTATACTTGCCTTCTATGATAATAGGGTATTTTGTTGCAAGCTGACTTCCTCAAGAAGAAAACCTGAGATATTTTTAGAAATGGGAGTTTGCGTTTTCTGGCCAAGAAAAAAAAAAAAAAGGCCTGATCTTTATGTTACTTTAAAATCATAGGTTCTAATTTTATAGACTGTAATGTATGAATACTAGGTCTTTGCTGTCTTTGCTAATAGTATTCATACTTTTAAAACTTTGATGTAAGTACTGTCTTCTGAAACAGTTCCTTTTTCTTTGGAAGTTAAAGTAGCTTATTAACTTTTACAGATTCTTGTTAGCTAGCCAGAGAAGGAGATAGTAAAATTAAGACATAACATGCAGCCAACTAAAATGCTCAAGGAATTCCTTCTTAAGTAATAAAGGTAATGACTGGCTTTTACTGAGCATTTAGTATGTGCCAGGTACTGTATTGTGTATTTTATATTCATGATTTAATGAAGTTGACATGATTATTGTCTCAGTCTTACAGAATACAAAACTGAGGCTTAGAGAAATTAAGCAGGTTGACCAAGGTCACACAGCTATTAGGGGATGGGCTTCATAACTATTTTGAAGTGAATGGAGGTAGCTACTTGATGGTGCTGCCTCAGTAAGATAAGAATTTCCTGAAATACATCTAGATTCTGCTCTCCCAGATGAGATAATATAATAAACATGGTAGCTGTCCTCTAGAGGATTAAGGCCCAAAGACGTGCAACATGTTTTTCCTTTCCTTGATTCCTCCCAGCTAAATATGTTCGGTTACCTGTGTCTGCGTGTCTTTTCTTTTTTTTTTTTCAACGTTTTTTATTTATTTTTGGGACAGAGAGAGACAGAGCATGAACGGGGGAGGGGCAGAGAGAGAGGGAGACACAGAATCGGAAACAGGCTCCAGGCTCCGAGCCATCAGCCCAGAGCCTGACGCGGGGCTCAAACTCACGGACCACGAGATCGTGACCTGGCTGAAGTCGGACGCTTAACCGACTGCGCCACCTAGGCGCCCCTACGTGTCTTTTCTTACTTGTTCCTTGCTGAGGCTGTTACTCTTCCCTGTGCCAAGTATTCCTGGACACTGAGAACTTGCACGTTCTAGGAGACCTTATCCGGCCTGCTGCCCTTACTTCTCTGTTTTAAAACTTCCTAATTTTGTTTCATCCCCTATTTTTTACACGTTCAGGGCTCTTACTCAAAGCAGCCTTTGAGCTGGCATCAGCTGTTAGGATCGCCTTGTCTCATGCTCCTTTATAGCCTGTTTCTAAGTGGTTGTCATTGTGGACCACAGATAGGAAAAATGGTGTAGATTATGATAATATTTATGTCCTATCATTTGAATTTCACCACAACTCTGTAAATTAGGCATATTCGTATTTCAAAAGACATGTTGAGAAGAGTTCTGGGCTACATACACCCACTCAATTGCAGGCTTATCATCATATATTTTCATGTGTTAAAATTTTGTGATATTTCTGGTTATATTTGCTTTTTAAAAATTGGTGGAGAAATCTCATATACTTAGGTTTTAGTTAAAGTTTTCTTCTGTGAATGCTTAAAAAGAAATTTTGCCATAGGATAAAAGATGCCTTATGTTTCCTGTAAGTATACTGTGTTAACTGTTTTTATCAAATCAATAGAACAGTTCACTTATTCTAACGTTTTAGTTTTTATTTAAATTCATCTTAGATCATAATTATTTTTGATGGTTTCATCTTTTGCTTATAAGCCAGTACAAAGAATCAATCAGACACATATTAAAGATCTTACCAACCATCCACCTTTACTAATAGTTGCAAGGATATGCAGTTAGAAGGCACATATCTGGAACAAGGAGAGATATCTGGAACTCTGGGCAATTCCCCATGTCCGTCCTTTCTACGTCAGGCAGGCACTTTCTGGCCCAGAATAGATGAGGTCTTTAAATGAGGAGGTGTAGTTATTACCTCATAGCAGAGAGCATATAGATTTTGAAACTTGTCCCTTCTATTCCCCAGGGTTGTATAGTTTAAGTGATTTTCTCCAGTGGGCCATGCCTCATAAGTCTGTAGATTTTTGAGTTTGTTTACTGTAAACATCCTTAACAAAGGACATCCTACTAAGAGCATTCCTCATGTAAAGATTTTCCTCTTGGGGCGCCTGGGTGGCGCAGTCGGTTAAGCGCCCGACTTCAGCCAGGTCACGATCTCGCGGTCCGTGAGTTCGAGCCCCGCGTCGGGCTCTGGGCTGATGGCTCAGAGCCTGGAGCCTGTTTCCGATTCTGTGTCTCCCTCTCTCTCTGCCCCTCCCCCATTCAAGCTCTGTCTCTCTCTCTGTCCCAAAAATAAATAAACATTGAAAAAAAAATTAAAAAAAAAAAAAGATTTTCCTCTTAACAAACATCACTAATCTGTTTACCAGGAGGACCAGTTAACAGTATATTATTAACAAGTACATCAAACTCCTTCACCTACTTTTCTTAGAGTTTCTTTCTGATAAAGTGAATGGATCCCAGGACAACTGCTTTAATTCTTCCCGGATTTGTAATAGTCTTTTGGCTTGCTTTGTTTGTGCTTCCCTCCACCTGTTTGGAGAATGTTTCAAACCTATAGAAAAATTGTGATTGTGCAGTATAATAAGAATAATGCTACATTGTGTCATATCCATGTTTATTGGTGTTGAGTTCTAATCATTTGGTTTGGATGTTGTCTCAATTTCTCCATTTTAAAGGCACCTTTTTCTGTTTGCAATTATTAAATAAATTTGTGAAGTTACAAGTTTGAGACAATATGAATATCTTGTAATCTTTCACCCAGTGATAGATGTTCTGTGGCTGAATCAGTCAATGGTTTTTTATTGTTTCTGTTTCTCTGCTGAGATTTTTTTCTCTGATAAAATTGTAATTCACTGAGGAGAATTTTTACAAATATATGCAGGTATGTATCATTGAGGTTATTGATAATAGCCATTTTTACCTCTGGAGAATGCAGGTGTTTCTGTTTTTTGGTTCTTCATATGAGGATTTTACCCTGGACATAATAGAGGTCAGATAGTAGAGATTCTGGGTTTGATTGGTTTTCTGCAAAGAGTGGTTGTATTAGCAGTTAATTTTTTTGGTTAGGCTTTATCCACAAACTTTGTTTCTTAGGTAGCAGCTCCAGCCTCAGTTCAGGTCTTTTCTGCTTCAGTGACCTGCTTGAAACTGGCTCTTCCACATGTTCCCCTGCCACTGCTCTTGAACCCTAACCATGCAGACTGCAGTTAGCCTTGGGCCGTACTCTGAAGAGTATACTTTGAAGAGAATGTATTTATTTGTAAAGCTTCCCATCTTTACGTTAGCTTAGTCAGCTTCCACTCCCTATCTGTATTTCTGCTTTCATTTACTCCCTATTACCTTCAGGCAGGGTTTTTTCTAGCATGTCCAAGCTTTATGGCTGTTGCTAGGGGAAGTGAGGGACAAGGGAGTTAACTGTATGATCTGTTAGTATCTTAGTCTCCTACCCAGAAATGAAGGTATCCAAAGCTGGAAGTAACTGTAACTAGCTAAGGAAAGAGACCTGAGCACTCCAAGACAATGTAGAATTACATCTTAGAGAGATGAGGAAGAATAAGTCAAAGAGACTGAGAAAGGATAGCCATGGGAGGAGAAAGAACCAAGAGAGTTTGGTATCTGGGAAACCAAAAGGCTCGTTCAAGAACGGAGTGATCATCTAGGTGTCTTTGTTAGCAGTGGTAGTGGTAGTGTTTTCAAAGTTAGCAGCATCATTTTCAGTGTGCAAACTCCATTATTTGATGATGATTATTGAGGAGTTTTTTAAGTTATAGTTCTTCTGCGGCCTAGCCTACTTTGCAGAACCATGCTGATCGCAACAAAATGGGTTTTGTTCTTACTCCTGTGATCCTGAGTATGCCTTTCCTCCTCCCTGTCCCCATCCTGTTTTGTACCTATAAAAAGATGTCTGACAACTCTGAAGGCTGAATTTGTTTCAAAGCCCTGTTTTTCTTCAGTTCTGAAACCTAGAAGCTGCAGACATTGGTCCAAGCATGGAAGAGGTATAGTGTTTCTCTTTCTCATTTACTTCCCAGATTCTTTGAACATGTGTGCCTTATGATCTTTTATGGCTCCTGGGTCTGCAACAATCCATACTGTGACTTGAAAGTAACTTTCATAAATCTGTACTTTTTATTAGGTTATTTTTCTGTAGTGCATCAAGGAAATCAAGTAATAAATGATTTCTTGAAACCTTTAGGTTAACTTTAAAGATCCCCAATAAAAACTCAGCATGGTATTCGTTCATAAAAGGGAGAGAAGTAACACTCTTCTCCAAAACAGTTTCGCCATCCAGGCACCGATGAGAACAGTTCCACCTGCAGGACTGTTTAATTTTTCTCCTTTATTCCTACTTGTCCCATCATATTTTTGCTTCTTTTTCCCTTGTTTGCTTTTCTTTTTTACTGTAGCTCCTGCTAGTATCTGTTCTGGTGGACACTTTATTGAATAGATAGCTCATAAAATAGGTGAATAGGGAGACTGAACGAAGTCAGATTCAGTGGCTCTTGCACTAAGGTAAATCTGAAAAGCATCTGTTGCTGGAGAGGACATCAGTCATGAACAAGCAGTTTTATCCTGCTGAGCTGAGTAGGTTTTTTCTTTCGATGATTCTGCCTACTTTTTCGTTAGAACGTAGTAAGAGTTTTTCCACCCCTGTCCTTAGGCCAAAAGAAAAAAAGTAAGGATAAATTGATAACTAAAAAATGGAGATCTAAGTTGTAAAGTTCAACTATAATTCATGTGATAAACTTGAACCTCTCTCTAGGCTTCCATTTTGCAACCATCAAATGAAGAAGATCAAATGGATTAAGCTTTCAAAAAGTCATTTCTTGCTCCCACATTCTTTTCTTTTATATGAATTTGCTTACTCGCAACTTTTACTTTCCTGTCTCTTTCAGGCATGAGCAAGAGTGCCTTTATAGCTTCATACTGAGATAGTATTTAGATTTTGAAGTAGTTTAATATTTGGAATTTCTCTTTTAATTACAGAGCAGCCGTTGACATGTTTTGACATGTTGTCATGATACTACTTACACCCCTTAATACCTATTTTACTAAATCAGCAATTCCTTATTTTATATTTTTGGTAGAGTAAGGCCTTTCTAGACATTTACCCTTTTAACATCTAGTTTTTTGTGATGGTAATAATTGTTTTAGATACAATCTTCCTTGTACTTTGGTATTTAAAAAGTGACATGTGGTGATTCTAAAATTTATTATAGGTCTTTGTTTCTTCAGAAACTAGCCCCAGACTGATAGTTTGTTCTCATTGGTCTTGAGGGGAAAGTTGTTTTTGTTTTTTGTTTTTTGTTTTTTTTTTCCACTTTCTATTCAGGACCCATCCCTCTTAATTTGCCATGTCCCTTTTGTCTCTTTTATTACTTATGCCTTTTTTCACCAATAGCTTCAAACTCTCCCTGTTTCTGTTTGTTCCTCAGCTAATAAATGTGTTTAGTCTGTGCCTGAACATCCATCATCCTCCTTTAACTCCTTTCAGTATCTTCTTTTCCCCTTATTAGAATAACATCTTTGTTCCTACTAGTATAGTCACTGTGACCTTGACCTCCTCAGTTCACATTCCCCTGGTAGCCACTGAGTTTCGCTCCTCCCTGTTCCTCCGTTTCTTTGAGTAGCATTAACTCTTATCTGTATATTGGCGCTCCCCTTCAGTTCTTTCTTTTTTTTTTTTCTAATTTTTTAAAATGTTTATTTTTACGAGAGAGAGAGAAAGAGAGAGAGCGCGCACGCGCACAAGCAGGGGAATGGCAAAGAGAGAGGAAGACACAGAATCTGAAGCAGGCTCCAGGCTCTGAGCTGTTAGCACAGAGCCTGACAAGGAGCGGGAACCCATGAGCCATAAGACCATGTCCTGAGCAGAAGTCAGATGCTTAACCAACTGAGCCACCCAGATGCCCCTCCCCTTCAGTTCTTTCTTTAGCTTCTCACACGGCACCCTGTAACCCAGCTGCTTGCAAGTTGAACTACGATCACTATTCTGGACACTATAATCTCTCTTTGATGCAAATCTTTCATATAAGATATGCACGCTTATATTAGCTCCACTTAGGTATTTGTGCATGCACTTGAAATTCAACATTGTACATGACTCACAGAGCTAAGCTACAAAGTCCTTTTGTTAGGATTTTGGAGTTTCTTAAGAAGCCTAAGGGCAAGAACGCAGTTTCTTGCTGGGGACTATAGTCAGAATGTAGAGAGCTCTTAGAAACCCAGCTGGTGGAGTGCCTGGATGGCTCAGTCAGTTAAGCATCCGATTTCAGCTCAGGTCATGATCTTGTGGTTTGCGAATTGGAGCCCTGCATCAGGCTTTGTTCTTGCTGCTCAGAGCCTGGAGCCAGCTTTAGATTCTGTGTCACCCCTCTCTCTGCCCCTCCCATTGTCATGCTCTGTCTCTCAATAATGAATAAACATTAAAAAAAAAAAAGAAACTCAGCTGGTTCTTACACGTTTCCTTCTTGCCCCTTTTGCCCCCATTTTTTGCTCATCTCTGCTTTTCCTCATTTTCCATCCCTTCACCCACTTGTCCTGTTGTTCTCCCTCCCCTTCTCTCTGACCCTCCAGATAGCTTTCACTTGTACCATAGAGAAGAGATGGTGGATGACCAGATAGTCTAAAAGATGTCAGTATATGAATATTGAACCTAACGTTTTATGACTCACCATGACTCTCTTATTCAGGTATTCTCTTCTGTTCCTGATTTTGGTTTTGACACTGTTCATCTAGTTTCCTAAGCCAGAAATCTAGGAATCCTTTTGCATTCCCTTCTCCCTTAGTTACCTGCTGCTTCCAAATCTTGTCCTTTGTCAAATCTGTTGTCTCTTTTAAGTATGTAACCACTTTTAGCTTGGGTGCTTATTCTTTCTCACCTTGACTTCCTGCATCTGGTCTCACCTCCTTCAAATCACATTTTTCACTGTGATCAGTGACCTCTCTAAAATGTCGATGTGATCAGGAGTCTCCGGTGTGGCACACAAGGCCCTGTGTGATCTGAACTCTGGCTCTACTTCTCCTCTTCCTCTCCCTTCCATGTACCCCATACTTCTTGTGCCAGCTCTGCCAAATCCCAGACGTATCAGTCTATTTCATGCCTCCTTGCTGTTGATCAGGTTTTTTATATATTCTCTGTCCTGAATAGACTTATTCTCTTCTTTAACACCTAGTTCTTAGGTTCCTTGCTTTTGGAGACAGTCTCTCATACCACCACTCTGACCCCAGAATTATTCACCACCTCCTCCATACAGCCCCCTTACCTTGTATGTATTTCTTCTGTTGCATAGCAGTACATTCTCCTTTCATGCCATTCCTACTACTTAGACCTTAAGAAAATTAGTGGTTTAAGGCACCTAGCTGGCTCACTCAGTTAAGCATCTGACTCTTGATTTCTGCTCAGTTCATGATCTCACAGTTGGTGAGTTGGAGTCCCACATAAGGCTCTGCACTGACAGCATGGAGCCTGCTTGGTATTCTCTCTCTCCCTCTCTCTGCTCCTCCCCCACTTGTGCATTCACACATTCTCTCTCTCAAAAATAAATAAACATTTAAAAAAATAACTATCAGTCCTTAAGGAAAAAAAGAAGAAAATTGGTGGTTTTATTCAGTTCTCTCTGTTCCCACACCTACTAATGTGTGAGGTACATAGTGGATGTTGCCTAGCTAGCTGACTGAGTGAATTTTAAGCATATTTTTTTTACTTTTATTGGCATTATTTAGAATGTCAGGGTTGCTCTGTGTCTTTGTAGACAAGTAGAACACTCACCCATTATTGAGAACAGTCTAAAATCGTAGAGTCGTTTTTAATGTTAAATATCAGCAACGGAAGATGAATAGGCTCTTCATTTCACAGTCACCTTAGCCATTGCTCTTGGACCATTTTCCATCTAATTTAATTTTTTTTAAGCCAGAATTTATATTGCTTCCAAGGCAGTGTAGGATGCCTTGTATACCCAACTTGTGGTATTTGAAATGATAAACAGGAAGTCATAGCGGTATTTTAAAAGATCAGTATATACCGCTCCCCTCACACTCATGGAACAGCGTTTAGAAACAGATCATGACATTGGAATTTCAGTTTGCTTCCTGGCATGTGGTTTCTGCAGCTTTAAGCCAGCTTTCTGAGTAAGTCATATTCCTGAAACCCTTAACAGTATTGCATTATTAAGCTGTGTTGATAGGAAGATAGTGTATCAAGTCTCTGGTGGCCTTAACAGATTTTATTTTTATCTTTTAAGTAAGAGTATTTGTGGCAAATAAAAGTGGTGCCCATCCTCACTTTGAACCTGCTTACTTCTGCTTGAAAACGGAGGATAAGTTAGAGGTTCTTGTTGGCAAAAGTGATGAATATGTGGTTATCATTTACTGAGTCACTCTACACACCTAATTTAAAAAAAAATGATTTTGGAATTGCTTCATTCGAGATCAGCCTAGTTCAAAGGCTCCTGAGTGGATAAACAGGATTTAGGGGTAGGAAGTAAAAAAGGAGTATCCCATGACCTTTTAAAAAATATTTCTTATTTTTGTATTGTTTTTATTTAATTTTTTAAGTTTTGTAATTCTGGAAATTTGAACTTACAACCTTGGCAGAACATTCTTACTAACTGTGAAAGTACCCAAAGCCCTTTTCAACTATTAATTTTAAAAATTTGGACAACCAATAGTACTATCATAATTCCAGTACGAAATAATGTGGTGTTTGAGAAAAGAGGCAAATATTACAACATACTTTGTTGGAAACACACAATGGAAGAGAACAGGCCCTAGAGAAAAGCAACAATAAGAAGAGCAAATAACGGGTCTTGCAAAATAGTATTTTCTTTTTTATTTAACTGAACGTCACCTGAAGTTTGGTTAAATGGAGACAAATCACATTCAAACATTTACACTCCTAAACTTGAACACATCTCCAACTTTGCTAGATTTCTATCGCAGTGCAAACCTTGTATTCTTTTTGTTCTTTCCTACGTGTTAGAATAACTGGTATTAGGGTCTCAGCTCCTCAAAGAATTACTATTTTATGATCACAAGAGAAAATATTATTTTAGCTTTTTTTCTTGAATATGAAGAATTTTATTTTGTGTTCTCTACTTGCCACTAAATTATGTAAGCTGTGTAGTCTTCTAAGAAATAACAGTAATTCTAAGGGGAGTGATTGTTTCAATTGAAAATGCTTCTTTAGAAATTACAATAAAAATATATAGTTTACTTACCCCCCTTTTTTATAAACACTGCCCAAACCCTTTATAGGGTGTTCCATTTTATATACCGGTGAGAAGGAGGAGAGGGAAATATTCACTTTTCTAATTATTGATATCTGTTAAAACTCTGTATTAAAATAGAACTTGTAGGTTTGGGTTTAGTTAACCAATAAAAATTATTCTTCTGTTCATCACAATGTAAGATAGCATCCCAGTTTATTAATGATCATTTACCTTAAGATCCATAAAATTTGTAAATTTTACAATAAATTCTGTATTACGTGCTCAGGTTAGTTAAATAAATTTTGATTGGGAACCTCCTACTGTGTATGTAGATGAATGGATTTCTTCTGTCAGGGGACCTACTGTTCTGTGGGAAACAAGCAATAAGCATAAGTGTCTGTTTAGGATACATACTCTTCCAGTATTGTAACCACAGAGTTGTAGAAGTCCAGAAAGGGATCTGTTAATTTAATTACTTATAGGACGTAGGAAAGACCTTACTGAATGGGGGACACTGAGTTGCAGCTCTAAGAATAGATAGGATTCTGGTTTGGAAAAGGCCATCTAGGTAAAGAGAGCACATTGAGTACAAAGCATACAGGCCTAAAAGTACATGGTGTGATTTGGGACGAGTATTCAGTTCTGTCTTTTATAGTATTTTGCCAGTTGAATTGCAGCTTTTTCTTTGTATGTCACCTTTTTTGAGGATAAGGCCTTACCCAGTGCTAGTGCACTAATTGGCAAAAAGCAGACATTCAGCCAAGGACTTCTTGAGTGAATTAATGTCCTGGATGGAATATGGGGTGAATGGAGTCACAAACAGTTGAAGATAGTAATCACAATGGTAGATGAAGTTACTTTTTAAAGCTGTTTAGGAAATGTGGATGGCCAAAGGTTTTTAGGTAATCATATTTGTTTTCTGGCAAGACCAATCTGAAGGACCACGGAAGATTGATTTAGAGGGAAAAGACATTGAAGACTAGCTAACTAGACAGAAAGCAATGACTGACTTCATTTTTTCATGTACATTTACTTAACATGTCTTTACACAAGGTCTTATGCCATGTGATTCATTGTTCCTGCTCTGCAAAAATCTTAACCCTGTCAGAGAAAGGATCTGGGACACACAGTTCTAAAAACAGGCTGTAAGTTACAATGGGTGGTTTGAAATTTTTAAAAGAGCAAGAGATTGCTTTTAGCTAGAAGGTTTCCTGGGAAAGCTGACAGTTTAATACAAAATATTAATGTTACTTATTAAACAAATTGATTATTTCCTTAATATTCTTTAATTGAAGGATAGATAGCAGATTACAATGCAACAACTTCATATCCCAGACTTACTTATTTCTAGCACAAGGAAGCTCACCTTGGGATGTAAGAGCACCGCTGCTCATAAGCAATGTAATAATAATGTTAGTTACTAATTGTGGAGCGCCTACCCCGCTCCAGGAGGCACTTTGCTGCAGCCTACATGTAGTATCTCTCGTCTTCGCAGTATCTCTCCAAGGTTCCTCTTGAGCTCCTCCATTTTACTGATGTGGGAACTGGGGTTTAAGGGATAATTGCTCTGCTCAAAGTCACACACCCTTGATAAAACCAGAATTCAATCCAAATCTGTCAGAACTGGTAGTCCATGTCTTAACACTTTACTAACCTAACCCCCTAAAAGTATTAAGTATATAATTTTATCAAGAATAACTAGGTATGGTAGAGAAATGTGCTTGTGCATTATAGTTTGAATGATCAATGTTAATAGAAAAGGGAAAATAAAGATGAGATATTATCATTGACTCTTGGGGGAAGAAGTTTGGATCGGTTCATAATTTGACCTAATTAGAGTAGTTGGGCCTTCCTAAGGGTACAGAGTGCCTCAATATCTATAAAAGGTCTTGTGTGTGATTTTAACATTTAGAAATATTATCTGGAAGCTAAAGACCAAAATAATTCCCTTGAGACCGTGAATTAGTAATGATTCAGTTAAATGGGAAAAAAATTCCCATTTCTTGCCAAATTTGGTAGTATAAAAACATTGAATGTAACTCGACTCCAGTATTAATTGGTATAGGCTTTTTAAACTGTTAACACATAATTAAGAAATGAATATGGATTTCATTATCATGTGCCCTTGAAAAAGATTACAGAAACTTGAGGATTCTAGGGAAAATACTTTGAAGGAATTTTATAATAACAAATAGTTTGACTTCATTGGGAGTTTGAAAGATTTTCCCTCATTCTTTTAAAGACCACTCTTTTAATACATTCCTATATTCCTTCTAGCACATATGTATATCTTAGTCATAACTCCGAAATTACAGGAAAATGCTGGCTCAATCACCTCATGTAATTTCCCTAACTAAGTCTTTTTGATGAATTCTCAAGGTGATTCACTGTTGGGGAGGGAAGAGGGGGGCGGAATGTGCTATAGACCTATGTACTTGTCCATTGAGTTTGAGGTTTTCTTTGTTTCTGGTTATGGTTGGTCAAGGAAAACTAGCAAACATATGTAGATGAAATATTTTCGGAGTAAAAAAGCGAATACAGTATGTTCATACCAAGCTGTAATTTTTTCCTCTTTTTCTTTGATGTACTGAGTAATAACACGTACTGTCTATAAACCTCTCACTTTTATTATTTTTGTTCTTAACACGTTATCCTGAGAAGACATAAAAATTAAGTGGTTCTAAGTATTTCATTTACTCCTTATAAATTGACCACGATATGTTCTTTTAAACAAAGGAAAAAGAGTAAACCTTTCTTCCCAGTGCCAGCCGTTTTGTTAGAAAAAAATCTCTACAACGAAAAAATCTGTCTCCTCGGACTTGTTAGAATGCAGAAGTGCTCTTGGTAGAATCTTCAGGTTGATGTAAATGCTGGACCTTATCTCTGACTATCGCTTTGGACATGTTAGAAGTGAGTAATTTTATGTGTTAGGAAGAGTTTAGATTTTTTTTCTTTTTGTCTTAAAAGATATATCCCATTTTGATTGCTTGGGTTAAACAAGCTATTTTGTCTTGTTTTCTAAAACGTATTTCTGCTGTGAGAGCTAGGACTAGGTAATGACAAGATGGTTGTGGAGTTTCATTTGGCTAAATTATTTGATACTTACTGTTAAGTGAAATGCAAGTCTTAGAAATACTGAATTATATAAATTGTTTTAGCGCTTGCTCCCTGAGATTGTAGTTATTTTTGTATTAGTCATTTTTTTCCTATCTTGATGAAAATAATTTATAATAGAAAGATGTATGCAGTTTAATTTTGAGAATATGAAGATGTAATTTTAAACATGAAAGTCAACTTGGAACTGAAGTGAGACAGTACTATTTGTAGACATTTAGTAATTCTTTAACTGGCTGCCAGCAGAAAACCTGACACTAGTAAAATTTCCCAGTAGTAAGACTGATTTATTTTATTGTATCACTCTCCTGCTCAGGAGCCTAAATTAGCTTCCTCTGGACTCCCACACCAAGTCTAATTCCTCATAGGTATTAAAAGCTTTTTTGTCACTTGGCCTTTCTCATATTGAGCAGCTTTCTCTTTCATCTCTATTTCTGTCTGCATATAACAGTCACCATTATATTTCCCACATGTACTTGGTGCATTCCTGTTTTCATGACTCTCTAGCTCCGAAAAGGCAACAGTCATCACCACCTCACACACACTCTTAGAAAACTAGAGTGAGGGGGCGCCTGGGTGGCGCAGTCGGTTAAGCGTCCGACTTCAGCCAGGTCACGATCTCGCGGTCTGTGAGTTCGAGCCCCGCGTCAGGCTCTGGGCTGATGGCTCAGAGCCTGGAGCCTGTTTCCGATTCTGTGTCTCCCTCTCTCTCTGCCCCTCCCCCGTTCATGCTCTGTCTCTCTCTGTCCCAAAAATAAATAAAACGTTGAAAAAAAAAAAGAAAACTAGAGTGAGTCATTGTCACAGCCTTCACCAACCTCGCAAACAGTGGTTTGGTTGGGGGAGGCAGGGGATAAATGCATGAAGATTCATGCCTGGGGAAATAATATCATAATGGATGGGAAATATGTACAATTTGAGAACAGTCCCACAGCCATTTGTATCTTTCTATTGTTCCCACCATTGAGAAGTACAGTCCTAACCAGAAGTTGCCCTGCTTAACTTCATCTTCATGCACAAAAGTACTTAGCTAAGGAGTTTTTAACAGTGTGGTGCATTGTATCTTCCTTTGTGTTATCAGTTCAGGTCATTTGCATGTTACTTTGAAAATTAAATTCTCTTTTTGGTTGGCTTTTATTAAAAAAAAATTTTTTTTAACATTTATTCATTTTTGAGAGACAGAGAGAGACAGAGTGCGAGTCAAGGAGGAGCAGAGAGAGAGGGAGACACAGAACCCAAAGCAGGCCCCAGGCTCTGAGCTGTCAGCACAGGGCCCAACATGGGGCTCAAACTCACGGACCGCGAGATCATGCCCTGAGTCGAAGTCAGACACTCAACTAACCGAGCCACCCAGGCGCCCCTATTTTTTTTAATTGAAGTATAGTTGACATACAACATTCTGTTCGTTTCAGGTATACAACATAGAGATTCAACATTTGTACACATTATAAAATGATCACTGTGGTAAATCTAGTTATTTTTTTGTCATCACACAAACTTATTACAAGTTTATTGACTATATTTCCTATGTTATACTTTTCTTCCCTGTGACTTCCTTATTGTATAACGGAAAGTCATAGCTCTTAGTCTCCCTCACCTATTTCACCCATCCTTCCACTACTCCCCTCCCCTGTGGCAACCAGCAGCTTATTCTCAGGATTGATGATTCTGTTTCTGTTTTGCATGTTCATTTAGCAGGTTTTTTAGATTCCACATATAAGTGAAGTCATATGGTATTTGTCCTTCTTGGTCTGACTTATTTCATGTAGCATGATACCATGTAGGTCCATCCATGTTGTCTCATACACATCACGTCTCCTTTATCCATTTGTCCATCAGTAGATACCTAGGTTGCTTCCATATCTGGTTATTGTAAATGATACTGCAGTGAACTTAGGGTGCATGTGGCTTTTCAAATTAGTGTTTTCATTTTCTGAGCAGAATTGCTAGAAGTGGAATTGCTGGGTCATGTGGTAGTTCTATTTTTAATTTTTTTTTTTTTTTTTTTTTTTGAGGATGCTGTTTTCCACAGTGGCTGCACCAGTTTACATTTTCACCAAGAGTACATGAGGGTTTCCTTCTCTTCATATCCTCATCAACACTTGTTATTTTATTTATTTATTTATTTATTTATTTATTTATTTATTTATTTCTTGATAATAGCTAATCTGACAGGTATGGTGTAGTATCTCATTGTAGTTTGTCATTTCCTTGATGGTTAATGATTTTGAGCATCTTTTTAATGTACCTATTGGCCATCTATAGGTCTTCTTTGGAAAAAAACATCTATTCGGGTCCTCCACCTGCTTTTAAATTAGAGGATTGATTTTTTTTTTTAATATTGAGTTTTAGGAGTTCTTTATAGTTTGCATTTTAAACCCTTATTATATATGTCATTTGTGAGTGTCTTCTTCCATTTTGTAGGTTGCCTTTTTGTTTTGTTAATGATTTCCCTTGCTAAGCAAAAGCTTTTTGGTTTGCTATAGTCCTTGTTTCTTTATCTTTGCTTTTGTTTTTCTGGCCTATAGGCTGATCCCAAAAAATATTGGTAAAACCATTGTCCAAGAGCTTACTGCCTATGTTTTATTCTAGGGTTTGAGGTCTTAACATTTAGGACTTGAATACATTTTGAGTTTTGGTTTTGTTTTGTTTTGTTTATGGTGGAAGGAAATGGTCCATTTTCATTCTTTTGCATGTAGCTGCCCAATTTTCCCAGCATTTATGGAAGAGACTGCCTCTTTCCCATTGTACATTCTTGTGTACTTTGTTATAGATTAATTGACCGTACAGCATGGGTTTATTTCTGGGCTCTCTATTCTTTTTCCATTGATTAAGTGTTTTTTGTGCCAGAACCATACTATTTTGATTACTATAGCTTTGTAGTATTGTTTGACATCTGGAAGTGTGATACCTCCTGCTTTTTGTTTTTACTCAAGATTGCTTTGGCTACTTGGGGTCTTTTGTGGTTCCATGCAAATTTTAGAAATATTTGTTTTAGTTCTCTGAAATATGCGATTGGTATTTGGATAAGGATTACATGGAATCAGTGAATTGCTTTGGGTAGTATAGACATTTTAACAGTATTAATTCTTCCAGTCATGAGCATGGTATAACTTTCCTTTCATTTGTGCCATCTTCCATTTTTTTCATCAGTGTCTTATAGTTTTCAGAGAAGGTCTTTCATCTCTTTGGTTGAATTTAATCTTAGATATTTTACTCTTTTGGTGTAATTGGGATTGTTTTGTTAGTTTTTCTTTCTGACAGCTTGTTATTAGTGTGTAGAAATGCAACGGACTTTTTATACGGGCCTACCTCGTTTTATTGTGCTTCACTTTATTGCATTTCACAGATACTGCATCTTTTACTAATTGAAGGTTTGTGGTAACCCTGTGTTGAGCAAGCTTATTGGCACCATTTTCCAATAGCATTTTCTCACTTCACATCTCTGTGCCACATGTTGATAATTTTTGCAATATTTCAAACTTTTTCATTATTATATTTGTTATGGTGATCTGTGTTCAGTGAATATGACTTGCTGAAAGCTCAGATAATGGTTAGCATTTTTTAGCAACATTTTTTTTTTAATTAAGGAATGTACATTGTATTTTAGACATAATACTATTAGACACTTAATAGATCATTTGATTCCCTTTATTGCGATATTAATTTTATGTCAGTTGTCTAGAACCAGACCCACAATATCTCCAAGGTATGCCCATATTGATTATTGTATTCTACAACTTTACTGATTTCATTCAGTAGCAGTATTTATATCAGACAAAATAGATTTTAAAACAAAGACTGGGGGCGCCTGGGTGGCGCAGTCGGTTAAGCGTCCGACTTCAGCCAGGTCACGATCTCGCAGTCCGTGGGTTCGAGCCCCGCGTCGGGCTCTGGGCGGATGGCTCAGAGCCTGGAGCCTGTTTCCGATTCTGTGTCTCCCTCTCTCTCTGCCCCTCCCCCGTTCATGCTCTGTCTCTCTCTCTGTCCCAAAAATAAATAAAAAACGTTGAAAAAAAAATTTAAAAAAAAAAAAAAAAAAAGACTGTAAGAAGAAAAAAAACGGTATTACCAAATGATGAAGGGATCAACCCAACAAGAAGATAGAACACTTGTAAATATTTATGCACCCAACATAGGAGCACCTAAATATATAAAGCAAATATTAACAGACACAAAGGGGGAATTCAACATTGACAATAATAAGATAATAGTAGGGGACTTTAAAAAAAAAAAATTTTTTTTTTTTCAACGTTTATTTATTTTTGGGACAGAGAGAGACAGAGCATGAACAGGGGAGGGGCAGAGAGAGAGGGAGACACAGAATCGGAAACAGGCTCCAGGCTCTGAGCCATCAGCCCAGAGCCCGACGCGGGGCTCGAACTCACGGAGCACGAGATCGTGACCTGGCTGAAGTCGGACGCTTAACCGACTGCGCCACCCAGGCGCCCCAATAGTAGGGGACTTTAATAACCCACTTACATCAATGAATAAATCATCCAGATGGAAAATTAATAAGGAAACATTGGCCTAGAATGACACATTAGACCAGATGGACTTAATAGATAAATCAGAACATTCCATCCAAAAACAGCAGAGTTCACATTCTTCACAAGTGCACATTGAACATTCTCCAGTACAGATCGTATGTTAGGCCACAAAGCAAGTCTCAATTAATTCAAGAAAAATCTTATCAAGCATCTTTTTCAACCACAGTAGTATGAAAGTAGAAATCAAATACAAGAAGAAAACTGGAGAAAAAGCAAATGTATAGAGACTAAACAACATGCTACTAAACAACAAGTGGGTCAGCCAAGAAGCCAAAGAGGAAATCAAAATACACCTTCAGACAAATGAAAATAGAAACACAATGCTCCAAAATCTATAGGATGCAAGAAAAGCAGTTCTGAGAGGGAAGTTTATAGCAATACAGGCCTACCTCAAGAAACAGGAAAATCTCAAAACAAGCTAACCTTACACTTAAAGTACCTAGAGAAAGAACAAAGCCTAGAGTTAGTCGAAGGAAGGAAATAATAAGGATAAGAGTGGAAGTAAACAAAATAGAGACTTAAAAAAAAAAAAAAAAAACACACAGTAGAAAAGATTAAAGAAACTAAGAGGTGTTTCTTTGTTTTGTTTTGTTTTTTTAATGTTTGCTTATTTTTGAGTGAGAGGCAGAGTGCACATGGGGGAGGAGCAGAGAGAGGGAGGGATACAGAATCTGAAGCAGGCTCCAGGGTCAGAGCTGTCAGCACAGACCCTGACAACGGCCTCACACTCCTGAACCACAAGATCATGATATGAGCCAAAGTCTAATGCTTAACCAACTGAACCACCCAGGCACCCCAAGAAGTGTTTTCCTTCAAAAGATAAACAAAATGGGTAAGTCGTTACAAAGAGTCCTCAAAAAAAAGGGACAGCCCCCAATAAATAAAATCGAAAATCAAAGAGAAGAAGTTACAGCACATAGCACAGAAATACAAAGATCATAAGACTGTTTTGAATAATTCTGTGCCAACAAATTAGATAACCTATAGGAAATGGATAGATTCCTAGAAACCTACAATCTTCCAACACTGAATCAGGAAGATACTTAATATCTGAACAGACCAGTTGGTAGTAATGAAATGAATCAGTTATCAAAAAACCCCCTACAAACAAAAGTCCTGGAACAGATGGCTTCACAATTCTAACCATTTAAAGAAGAGTTAATTTCTTTTTTCCTCAAACTATTCTAAACAACTGAAGAGAAAGGAGCTTTTCCAAAGTCATTCTACAAGTCCAGCATTACCCTGATACCTAGACCAGACAAAGACACTACAAAAAAAACACACAAACTTAACAGAACAGTGTCCCTGATGAACAGAGATGCAAAAATCCTCAATTCAAAATATTAGGAAACTAAATTCAACAGTATAGTGAAAGGATCATACATCATGGTCAAGTGGGATTTATTCAGAGGACGAAAGGGTGGTTCAGTATCTGTAAACCATTCAGCATGATACACTACATAAGTAAAATGAAGAATAAAGATTATGGTTATCTCAAGAGATGCAGAAAAAGCATTTGACAAATTCAGCATCCCCTTATGATAAAAACTCTCAGTGAAGAGGGTAAAGAGGAAACGTGCTTGAACATAATGAAGGCCATGTGTGACAAATCCACAGCCAACACACCCAGTGATGAAAGTTTGAAACCTTTCCCTGTAAAATCAGGAACACAACAAGGATGCCCACATTCACCACTTTTATTAAACAATACTGGAAGTCCTAGCCATGACAGATGAGAAAAAGAAAAGAAGGGCCTCCAAATGGGAAAGGAAAAAATAAAACTCTCATTGTTTATTGTTGTCTTATACTACACATGGAAAACGTTCAAGTCCCCAATCTTTGTTTTAAAGTCTGTTTTATCTCATACAAGTTTTGTTCCCCCAGCTTTCTTTTCATTTCTGTTTGTGTAGATTATCTTTTTCCATCCCTTCACTCAGAAGTGAGTGTCTCCTAGGCAGCTTATAGGTAGGTGTTATATTTTTTTTTATCCATTTATTCATCCTCTGTCTTTTGATTGGAGCATTTAGTCTGTTTACATGTAAAATAATTATTGGTAGGAAAATAAATGAATAAAGTAATTATTGATAGGTATGTACTAACAATAATATTGTATTTGGTTGTCTTTTCACACAGTGCCTGATGTTCTGCACAATAGAAAACTCAGTAATATGTTTAAATATTCACATGCATATCTGTTATAAATAGGTTTTTAAAGAGGCTATAGCAAAGAACATTAAATTTTCTTTTTTTTCTTTTTTTTTTTTTTTAGTTTTTATTTATTTATTTTGAGAGACCACATGAGTGGGGAGGGCAGAGAGAGAGAGACAGAGAGACAGAGAGAATATTCCAAGCAGGCTCCACATAGCCAGCACAGAGCCCAGCATGGGGCCCAAACTCACTGTGAGATCATGACCTGAGCTGAAATCAAGAGTTGGAGGACTAACATACTGAGTCACCCAGGCACCCCAAACCATTAAATTTTTCTAATCAGAGTGAAGATAAGTCTTTATCAAAGTTGTTTGTGAATTTTCTAGTTTCCTGTTTTTTATCCTTTATCTAACGTTAATGCTTTAGACTTTGTTGTTAGTTAATTTTTCATTTCAGGTTTAAGAATTTGAATTTCAAAATAAATTTGGCAATGTGTTCATAACTTTTAAGATGTGGAAAAATATAATTAAAAAAAACAACAATTAAAGCCATTTATGTCATTTCCTGAAATGTTTAACAAGTTGGATTGATACGTTTTTGTACTCTCATCTGTGTGTTTCATCTTAAAACTGGAAATATTTCCTATATGACTGCTGTGGGGATTAAATAAAATATGCAACATCAGTCTTCCTATCATAGTACTCTTTTAATATTTTTTTAAGATTTTTAAAAAAAAATTTTAATATATGAAATTTATTGTCAAATTGGTTTCCATCAACACCCAGTGCTCATCCCAAAAGATGCTGTCTTCAATACCCATCACCTACCCCCCCCTCCCTCCCACCCCCATCAACCCTCAGTTCGTTCTCAGTTTTTAAGAGTCTCTTATGCTTTGTAAGATTTTGAATCTGTAGTTTTTTACTCTATATAAATGACAACGAAATGTTTAAATTTTTAAAACTTGTTTTTTGTAGAGAGAGAAAGACAGCGTGAGTTGGGGAGAGGGACAGAGGGACAGGCGGGAGAGAGATGTACAACACGGAGACCAATGTGGGGCTCAGTCTCACAATCCCGGGATCATGACTTGAGCCAAAATCAAGAGTCGGATGCCCAACCGCCTGAGCCAGAGCCACCCACGCGCCCTTAGAGAAAATATTTAAGATAGCTGTTACCTTTAATAGCCTTTTGTAAAGTTATGCTAAAACTATTCAGTGACAGTGTTCTTGAACAGAGATCTCTTAGAAATCCACTATACTACACAGTCCATCATCATTGTCCACGTTGCGTCGTGACTTTAGACCAGAAGCTGAAATCATTCTTATTAATTTAGTTAGTACTGCAGGATTTAAAAAAAAAAAAAAAAAATTACCTAATATTATTTAGTCCTATAATTTGTCAGAAAATTTAGCATACTTTTATAATGTCCTATCTGGGCTATTCTTAAGACCAAGGCTCTTTATTTCAGGTCAACAGTAATACATTAGGTCTCTGCTTTTTTATGCCAGATGCTCTGCTACTGTATACAAATATAGGAATTAATATGTTTGCCCTTGAGAAGTGTATAAAGAGAGAGATGGACATATGAACAGAATTTCAGTACAATGTACAAAACACTCATAGATGTATCAGAGGAGGGCCATTTAATATAGCTTTGCGGATTCAAGGAAGGCTTTCTGTAGCATGAAGCTGAGCCTTTAAAAGGTGACTGACTGTGACTTCACAAGTAATAAAATGTAGATTTAAATTTATATTGCTTTATTCTTAGTTTGAAAAGGTTGTGAAGTACTTAGAGAACCAAGAAATACTGTTTTTAGATTATTTTTCTAGTTTTCTTACAAGAAGTTCTGTGTTAAGTTCGATATTTATAGTCACATCTCAATGTGGGCAAGAGTAAAAATTAACTGGTGGGGTTTTTTTTTTATTTTCTTTAAATGTTTTATTTATTTTTGAGAGAGAGAGACAGAGTACGAGTGGGGGAGGGGCAGAAAGAGAGAGAGAGACAGAGTCTGAGGCAGGCCCCAGGCTCTGAGCTGTCAGCACAGAGTCCGACGCGGGACTCGAACTCACAAACTGTGAGATCGTGACCTGAGCCAAAGTCAGATGCTTAATCGACTGAGCCACCCCGGCACCCCATTTTTTTCCTTTTTTTTTTTTTAGAAAAATAAGAAGTAGTAAACTTGAATGAAAGACATAGTTATTAAGTGTACTCTCTGCCATAGTTCCTGAATAGGGACAGTGTTTGCTGGCAGGTCTGGATTGTGCTATGTACCCAATAGTGAGATAACAAAGATCTTTCTTTAACAATTCAAGATACCTAGCAAGCATGTATAGCTTAAGTAAGTATTTTTTTAGCGTTTACCACATGCCATGTGATTTTCTAGGCTCCTGTGATACATCTGAGGGGGGGAAATTTAGACAGAGTTTCCTAATCTTTCATAACTTCTTTTTTGGGAGAATTGGGGAAGGCAACGTATTTTTTTTCTTCCAAGTTTTTTTTTAAATTCCAGTTAATACACAGTGTAATATTAGTTTCATGTTTAGAATTTAGTGATTCAACCCTTACATACAATACCCGGTGCACCTCACCACAAGTGCCCTCCTTAATCCTTATTGCCTGTTTCATCCATCCCCCCACCCACTTCTCCTGTCATAACCATCAGTTGTCTATAGTTAAGGGTATGTGTCTTAGTCCTTGTCTCTTTTTTTTTCCCCCTATGGTCACTTGCTTTGTTTCTTAAATTCCACATATGAGTGAAATCATATGGTATTTGTCTTTCTCTGACTTATTTCACATAGAATAATACTCTGTTCTCCATTCATGTTGTTGCAAATGGCAAGATTTCATTCTTTTTTGTGGCCGACTAATATTCCATTGTGTATATATGCTACAACTTTATCCATTCCTCAGTCAATGAACATTTGGACTCTTTCCATAATTTGGCTATTGTTGATGCTGCTGTAAACATCAGGGTGCATGTATCCCTTTGAGTCAGTGTTTTTGTATTTTTTGGATAAATACCTAGTAGTGCATTTACTGGATCAAAGGACAATAGGTATTTTTAACTTTTTGAGGAAACTCCATACTGTTTGCCACAGTGACTGCACCAGTTTGCATTCTCACAAGCATTGTAAGAGGGTTCCCCTGTCTCTACATCCTTGCCAATACATGTTGTTTCCTGTGTTGTTAATTTTAGCTATTCTGACAGGTGTGAGGTGATATTGTAGTTTTGATTTGTATTTCTCTGATGGTGAGTGATGTCGAGCATCTTTTCATGTGTCTGTTGGCCAAGGGAAGGCAACATATTAAGTTAATTATATATCACGCTAGTAGATAATGTGCAATGGAAAAAACAGTAAAGTAGGAAGGATTAGGAGAGATGCTGTGAAGTAGCAGTTTGATAAATGAGTCTGGGGTGCAGAAGAGATTTGGATTAGAGATAGTGACTTTGGGGAGTTGTTGACATTTATGTGGTATTTCAAGTCAGGAGACTGGATGAAATCACTAAATACTAGTGAATAGAAAATTACCAAGCACAGAATCTTGGTCCACTCTCAAGCCAGAGAGGAGAAGGGGAACTAGCAAAGGAGGCTAAGATAGAACAGCCTAGACTGTGGGTCCTCTAAGTCAAATGAAATTAAGGAGAAGGAGGAATTAACGTGTTAAAAGCTGATGATTGTCAACTAGGGGAAGAGCCAGATGGTACTGATACGCTGAGTAAGAGGAGTACTGAGATCTGTTTGTGAGATTGAGCAACATGGAAGCCATTGGTGACTTTCACAAAAATATGCATGGGGAATAATTGGGGGCAGAAGCCTACTTGCAATGGAATTAAGATAAAATAAAGAGCTTTTGGAGATAACTAGAGTTACAGTTATATGGTTCCCTAAAGGCTAGATTTCCCCAGGATTCTTCTGATAATCACCACCTGTCTCAGTTTAATTTTTAATACGGCATCATGTCACTCCCACATGTGTTCTGTTTTGAACAACAAATTATGCAGTCACTGGGTTTATGATCTCTTGCTGTCATTGTTTTATTTGACACCCAAGTTTGACCAGTAGTATCCCTTCTAAGCTGGCTACGTGACTTTTGAGAGAAAGATTCTCTTTTTGAGAGAATCTGATTAGTTCTTCCTTTTCTGGCATAACAAAATGTTGTAGGGATTATACATTTCATATTTCCAATCTGTAATCAGCCATTTCTCTAAGAAGCCCTGCTTCATTTCAGTGGCATTTAGAAACCAAGAGTTGAAACATGGATAGATTTTAACTGGAGACCAAGGGAGTGTAAAAGGTAGGTGACAGATGGCAGAAAGGCATTCCACAAATAAAAACTGAAAATGCAGACAGTTACTAAAGATGCTGACACTGGAGGAGGTAAAATTTTTGTAGGTGTTATGTAAAGCTGGATGGCCTATGAGACCCTTCATAGTATATAATTGTATATACTATTACTGTATATATTATATATTGTTATATAATATAATAATTATATATACTATATACACTAGTATATATAGTGTATACTATATATTTATACTGTATATAATTATATATACTATAGTATAATTATATATACTATATAGTATATAATAATACATATAGGAAAGATACATGGAAACCAGATAATGACAGAGTTTGAATATAAGACTAAAGGTCTTTGTCTTTGTTCTGTATTAAGCATTTGACACAATGGGCCTTGGAAGTTGTTGGGCCTGGAGGCTGGAAACCCAGTTAGGCTGTTACAATACACATAATCCATAATGAAATCCTGAACCTATGGGTAGTCAGAAAGAGGGGACCAAATTCAACAGAATTACAGGAGAGAAAGCAAAAGGCGGGGAGGGTAGGAACATAACAGAAGCATGACGAAGAGGCCCACAGTGTCAGATTACTCTAAGCTGTCTCATCTGAGTAGCAGAGGCTGGAGATGCCATTAATTGCAGTCGGGAACACAGGAATAGGTGAAGGAGGAAGATGGAGATATTTTATTTGGAAAAAATCCTTTGGCAGTATGATGACAGAGTATACCTTATTGAAGTTCCATCTGGTAGAAATGTATTTAGGAAACAGTAGAACAATATTTAGGAACAGAGTTTTTTGTTGTCACTGAAGGGTAACCATAATGAGATTTCCATCTGGAAAAGCATGAAGATTTGGATGTCAGTAGCTCTCACGGGTTATTTCAGATTCTCTATTTCAGAGAAATGCGTTTCTTTCCTCATTTCCAAAAAGACAAAAAAAAAAAAAATCTTTAAGAATTCAGACTTCTCTTGTCACCCTTTAATTCCTTGTGTCCAGTATTAACCCCTCATAAGCTAAACATACTCCAGTTTTAATCACATTTTGGAGAATACAAACATATTTTGTAGTTTATTAGGTTAAAAGCCCAACTTTAATGAGAGCCTCTTGGAATTAAAAATGTCAGCATGGTTACTGCGTCTAAGTTATTTTTGTCTTGACTCAGTCTCCCTCCCCACAGCCTAATACAGAACAGTTTGGATGCAAACTACACTGGTTATCTAGTTTTGAGTCAGTATACTCAGTACTCTGGAGAGAACAAAGACAAGGAGATAGCCAAATAATCAAAATTGGGATTACCTAATTCCAGTTACATTTGCTATTTTGAATATAAGCAAAGCAGTAGCATGCAGCATAGTATGGAATAAAGGAACTGGAATATTCTGGTGAATCTTATTATTAGTGGATGACTACTTTTAATGTAGGAAACTTGAGCAACTTTAGTTGAATGTGATTAGGAAAGAATGAAAACAATTTCTAATATATCACCACTGACAGGATATGGCAAAAAGCAAACTGTGGGGATTCCAGGCTTAGCCCTATTGTAATTCTTTGAATGGATCTCTTAAACTTTCTTGGATTATCGTTTCTTCTTAGGCTCATTGATTCACTAGCATTCATAATACTCAAGAGAAGCTGTTATGCTCAGTTACAGATTATTACTGTTCAAGGATATCAATTAAGATCAACAAAAGGAAAAGGCACATGAGGGGAAAGTCCAGAAGACACCAGGCATAAGCTTGCAGCCTGCATCCTCTCCCAGTGTAGTCACATGGTCACACTCCCAGCAATGTTGTGTGACAACACTTGCAAAGAGTCGCCAACCAGGAAACCTCACTTGAGTCATGGTGCCCACATTGTTGGGAGCCAGTCACGTAGGCATGAATTAATCTGCATGACTGTCCTCCTCAATTGCTAAGACTTAAGCCTCCCAGAGCAAAGACATAGCCACCATCAATCACATTGTTAGCATAAACTATCTGATCACATTGGTTCTATGTGTACATATCCAAGCGTTCTGAACTCATCCCAAAGAGCTAGTCAGTGGCCAGTCCTGAGGATAAACCTTTCTCAGTTACATGAAGTTTGAGCATCCCAGGTCTGCTGAGTTAGCCCTTTCCCACATGGGGGTAGAATTATTCATTAGCTTAAGTCTCTTATATTTCCAGTGTTTTAATGAATGGATTGCTAACTACTCTCATATAAATTGTATAGAATTTAATGCTTTATTTAATGTTTAAAATGGTTTGGATAATTCTATTGGAAATCTTAAATAAAAGAAATTATACTGATGCTAGAAAATAAAGCTGGATTGAATGTCTAACAGTAAAAGAAGGTGTGTCTTGCACAAGTCAACACAGAGCCCTGCTCCCCTGACGAATGAACTCCCAAGTGGATAAACTCCAAGATTTTCAAACTTCAGTAATTTTAAGGAAACCTAAGGAAAAGAAACTACTTAAGCCCAGTTTCAGAAGCTAAGTTTAGTTAGTATTTGATTAGTAAATTACTGATCATTTTTGTTTCTCTTGTGTTGGTGATAAATTTAAAGACCTTTTTTTTAAAATGAAAACGCTTTATAGGATTTCTGTACTGTTGAGTAAAATTGCTCAAGTTTTGCTTGTCTAATTTAGTGTGAGTCTTTCTTGCACTCATTTTAAAGTTGTTTAGTGCAGTATTCCGCATTTAGCACCTGCAATATAACTCTGGTGTTTTCATTTTCCCATTATTTATCCCTGATCCGTGGTTTTCTAGTTGAGAATGGTTTCATTTGTGGTTTTTTGTCTTTCCTTTTGTCTTTTGTAACGTTTTTCCTTTTTTTTTTTTTTTTTGTCACTTAATGTGTTAAGCCATACTTATTTGACTCAGAAATGTTCAGAACGTTTTCCTAAATTGAAATATATCTAGGTATTTTTTCCCTAAGTCTGTAGCATATGACTTTGATACAAAATCAAATTTCCATATGGAGTAATGGATTTTGTTCTTTTGAAATTGTAGAATATTTGAGATGATTATATTCAATCTAAAATAGAGAAAGACCTTTTTAAATTTTTTTCTCATCGTTTTTAATGTTTTTATTTATTTTTGAGAAGAGAGAGACAGAGCATGAGCGAGGAAGGGGAGAGAGAAAGAGGGAGACACAGAATCTGAAGCAGGCTTCAGGCTCTGAGCTGTCAGCACAGAGCCCGATACGGAGCTCAAACTCACAGGCCGTGAGATCATGACCTGAGCTGAAGTTGGACGCTTAACCAACTGAGCTACCCAGGTGCCCGGACCTTTTTAAAATTTAAGAGAAATACTTTTCTCTGCAAAAAGGCTTTGGAATTTATTCTGTATGAAAGAAAGCTAAGTGTTCCTTTCTGGTTAGTCATTTTATGTAGAATTAACCCCATACACTAGAAATGTCGTAGTGCAAAATTATCATATAAGCCCTGAACTGGTGTGTTTTCTTTCAATTTCTAATGAATATTTTTTTCACCATGTTCATGTGTGGTGCGTGCAGGGACCAGATAACCTTTCAACACCAAGTACATATAAAATGTCCTTGGAATACATTACTTAGCTGCTATGTAAAATATCTGTTGCTGGGTGTTAAAATGGATCTTAGTTTTACAGTTGGTATGAAATCTTTTCTCAGAAAGAATATAAATCTGTTAGCTGGCTTATTAGCTAAGGTAGTTTCCCACCCATTCATAATATGATATGTAGGTTTCAATGAGTCCCTAAGTCATATTTTACCTTCTCCCATTCTCCCAGTTATTTGTTCTTACCTTTGCTTCATAAAGAAAACGCCCACACGTGCAACTGAAACTTTATTCGCAAATCCTGAATTGGCCATTTCTATTGATAAGAGATTTTACTGACCTCCTTTAGATTTTCTTTTTTCTCACTAACAAATAGGCATTTTAAATTTCTTTACTCTGGTCCAGTCCTTTCAACAAATGTCTTATACTGGAATCTAGGGGCAAAGATGTGTAAGACACCTTTCTTAACCTGGAAGAACCTTACGCTCTGTGTTTTTCATTCCTTTTTTATATCAGGAAAATGGAAGGCAGAGGTTAATATAAGCATAACTTATTCGGTGACTGATTTGTATAATGCCTAAAACCATTTCGTTTGGACTAGATAGCTTACTACCTGGCCATGTTAAAGTTTGCTTCCTTCTTATGTTCTTGAAGCAGAACTGTTCCCAACAAGCTGGTTAGAATGTACTTTCACTTCTGAATAGTTAGCCAAAAAGCTGGAATTGTCGCATCTCTTTATTGTTCAAGCCTCTAAATATCATTTGTACTTTCAGAGCTCTCTACTTTTTTAACTAAATTAAGGCTTTTTGGAGTTTTATCCCCAAACCTTGCAATTTCACTTGTTTTTCAAACTCTTGTGCGGAGCCATTCATTTATAACAAAGAGAGTAAATGTATTGTCAGGTAAGACACACCACAGCTGAAAATCCTAAAAATTACCCATCATCCAAAGCATTCTTTGAAAATTGTCAATTACTTCAAATTTTAAATAAATAAATAAATAAATAAATAAATAAATAAGTAAATTCCCTATCTTCGCAATTAAAATCACTGATCTAGTGGACCTTAGTGGAATTTGCTATAGCAACTGGCTTTCATAATCCATTTGAAATGTAATTCATTCTTAAAATATGACTAAAATCATATGGCCAAATTATAACCTATTTAGTTTTTCATACAATCCAAGAAAAATGAAAATGTTGTTTAAGACTTCTCACTTTAAAAATGTATTAGAGGGGACTCTTGAATGGCTTGGTCATTTGGGCATCAGACTCTTGATTTCTGCTCAGGTCATGATCTCAGGATTCCTTGGTTCAAGCCCTGTATTGGGCTCTGCACTCCCAGCATGGTGCCTGCTTAGAATTCTTTGTCTCCCTCTCTCTGCCCCTCCCCTGCTTGCACTGTCTTTCCTTCTCTCTGTCTCAAAGTAAATGAACAGTTTTAATAAATAAATAAATAAATAAATAAATAAATAAATAAATAAATAAAATGTATATTAGCTATTCTGAGTCAGAATGTACATAAATCTAGAATTTAGAGCAATGAGAGACAGTTTGTGAGTTTTGAAAGTTTAACATGAACTTCCCAAGTAAACTCCACAACACATTCTGAGAAGGATGCAAAAAGGTTATGGGTTAAATTTCCTCTTACCATGCTGAAGGGAATACTAACATTTGAGGTGCTATCTATCCATTTGTGATAATACATCAAGAAGAGTCTTATTTAAAAGGCAGTGCCTGATTTCTTGTGAATAAACATATGGGAAGGGGGGATAACTTCACAATATAATATTTAATGGTGTTTTTGCATGGTCTAGAAAGACATTGGATTTATTAGTTTCTCCGTGCCAACTTACGATAGCACTAAACCGAAATTTTAGTTTGGGTACAGCATCCCTACTCATATAGGCTTAGTATTTAAACATGATTTAAAAGTTTTGTATGGACTATAACTTGGAAGGTAGCATTCCCTCTGTTGTCATGTGGTTACATTTAAAACTAAGGCAATAACCAACTTGGCTCCAAGAGTGAGTATTGTCATAAGGAAAGGTTAAGCCATCCATATTGCATCTTAATTTACTTTGGTAATTTCATAAGTTGGTATTAAGATACTTAATTCTGGGCATTATTTATGGTACATTGTGCTTGTCCAAATAATACAGTGTAATGAATTACTTTGTAATATGAAGATTGGTAGGAGATAGAAAGTCTGTTAGTTTCCTAGTGCTGCTGTACAAATTATCACAGATTTGATGGCTTAAAACAAGAAGGATATTTTATCCTAGAGTTCTAAAAGTCAGAAGTCTTAAAACAAGGATGTCAGCAGGGCTGTATGCCTTCTGGAGACCCTAAGGAATCATTTTGCTGCCGTCTTCAGCTTTTACAAGCCACTTGCCTTCCTGCCCTCATGGCCCCTTCCTCCATCTTCAAGGCATGTTTGGGAAGCCATTCAACCTAGTACAGAATGTGTAAATAATAGGTGCTTATGTTGTAAAACTAGGGATTTATTATAACCCTAATTTGTGTTTGCGGGTTGTACTATCAAAGATACAAATGTAAACACTTGTCCTTCTTCATTCTGAGAATATGCTCCGTACTTAATAGCCAATTTTCAAAGGTGTTATATTCCTAAAAATCTCCCTTAGTTTTGATTGCAGCATTCGTTAAGTTTATTGTCCACTATGTGTCTGGGGCCTTTGATATTTTGCAAAACAATGGATAAGATAAAAAGCAGGTACTCTCGTTCTTGCTGTTTGAGTAATAAACTGTCCTTTGTTTCTGGCCCAGGAGTTTTGTGTCTACTGCTGTCATCCATCAGACTATGCCAGGCTAACCTGTTAACTTTCAAGGAGGGTAAATTCTCAGACCCTTCACAGATCTTGATAATGGCTGTTGTTTATAATTAGCCCAAAAAATGCCCAGTCTTTTTTAGTGGCAACATTTCTTTAAATATATTCAACATTGTTAAATTCAGATCAACTTCAGTCTGTACTTCTCTTTTAAGTGTATTGTGTTTATTTTGAACCTTCGTAACATTTTCCCTGTAGTAGCTCTGAAAGACCACAGAAGTTGCCAAAATTACCTACTGGGATTGCTCAGCACCTCACATTTATTAAAAAACACACTTTTTTTGTGTGTTGAAAAGTACATTAAACACAGCTTATAGAAATCATTACTGCTTCATTTAAAACTAGAAGGTTCTTACACAGTAGAAGGTTCTGATGATGTTCAAATGGTCATATGACATTGGAAACCATGAAATACGGTTTACTTTTGTGTTAGTTTTCACATGAATGCTTTTAAATATGGTGAAGATCTTTTGGATAACATCATAGAAGCAATAAAATAAGTAGTGATCTAGTAGAAGCACTAATTAATTGGTCTTACCACAAACTATAGGACCTTGGACAAATCACATGATTTAATTGGGTCTTCTTTTCCATTTGATAAAGAATTGAACAAAGATAATTTGGGTTCCTTTTAGTTTAGCATTTGTTCATTTATTTTCATACCTTATTTTTATTTATATAGTTGTTTTAACAATAAAAACCACTTTAGAAGTGCCTGTGTGGCTCAGTTGGTTAAGCGTCTGACTTCGGCTCAGGTCACAGTCTCACGGTTCATCATTTCAAGGCTCGCTTCAAGTGAACTCGAGCCCCACTTCAGGTTCTGCGCTGACAGACTGGAACCTGCATGGGATTCTCTGTCTCTCTCCCTCTCTCTCTTTGCCCCTTGCTTATTACTCTTTCACTCATGCCCTCTCTCAAAACTAAATACATTTTTAAAAGATTCAGGAATCCTCATTTTATTAAAAAAAAAAAAAAAAAAGAATAAAAACTACTTCCTGTAAATTCCAAAATATAGTGTTTCCTTATTAATTTTCAGAAACCCTGAAATTTCTGTTTATATTTTCCCTTTCTCAAGAGTTGTTTGAGGATTTTGTTGTTTTTTAAAAAATTCCTGGTAGGAGAGCTTTTTTGTTTATAGGTTGATTTTCTTTAATTCCTACTTTTTCATTGTGATCAGGGAGTATTGTTCATACTTTGCTTGATAATACTTTACTTTGACTTAATATTTGATCAATCGTTTAATGTTCCATGTATGCTTGAGAAGGTATAATTTGTATTATAAGAGCATAATGTTGGTAACAAATCCATTAGACAGATAGATATGCCTTATTAGGTTAAGACTTTCTAATGCCTTTTTCCTCTTATTTTGAGATCTGTTGAATGGAGAGTTGTGTGAAAGTCTTCTGTTAGTAACGTATTTCTATTTCTCCATATTCTGTAGTTTTCTGTTTGTCTTGTTTCATTTTTTCTTTTTTTTTTTTTATTTTTTTTTTAACGTTTATTTATTTTTGAGACAGAGAGAGACAGAGCATGAACGGATGAGGGTCAGAGAGAGAGGGAGACACAGAATCGGAAACAGGCTCCAGGCTCTGAGCTGTCAGCACAGAGCCCGATGCGGGGCTCAAACTCATGGACCGCGAGATCAAGACCTGAGCCAAAGTTAGGCACTTAACCGACTGAGCCACCCAGGCGCCCCAACATTTTTTGTCTTTATCTAAATTATTTTTTATCTGATACATGATCTCAACTCTTGTTTTCTAATTGTTTCTATTTGCCTCATGTATCTTTGCAAATTCATTTTTAGCGTTTTTGAGTAACATTTTTGTGTGTCTCATATAAATGGCATAGACTTAGGTTTTGCTTTTTGATCTAGTCTGGACATCTTTTCCTTCTAGTAGGTACATTAAACTAATTCACATTAAAATATACTCCTTGTGTTCTCAACTCTGTCATATAATATTGTACATTCTAATTATTGGGTATTCTATGTTGTATTTGTCTAGATGTCTCTTTTTGCAATGTTTAAGAAGTTTGTGGTATTTAGAAAAATACATATTTTTGTTCCATGGTTTATTTATCTTTGTATTTACATATTTTATATAATGCCCTTACTTTCCCATTTTCTTATGTAATATTTTACTTTCCAGTCCATTTTAAACCCTGTCCTTTGACTCCTGCATATTACCTAAACAGTAGTCAATGAGTGATCTTATTCTACTCTCCCTTTCTCTCCTATTTTTTCAACTGCATTTTCATTTTACTTAGATTATGTCAAGTTTACCTTCAATTGTTTATCCTGTGCCCCCATATTTGTTTTCATTATAGCTCGGCAAATAGATACTCATCATCAGTCCTTTTACCAAAGTTATCTCTTGTTGGCCAAAGCTTTTCCTCTTGAAGATTCCTCTGGAGAGGCAGATGTGTGCAACATTCTCTGAATTTTTGCAGGTTCAAAACTTTTTCCTGTAGACTTGATACTTGTAGAGCAGCTTGACTAGGTATAAAATCCTTTGCTTGAACCTGCTTACCTTGAAAATGCTTCTCTGAACTCGCTTTGAATATTATTCTTGATAACAACCTTTATTTTCTTACTCTTAAACTAAATTGTTATTTTTGCCTCCAGTCTCTGAAGATTTTTTCTTTGTTTTTAATGTCTAATGGCTTTACAAAGATAGGTTGCATTATTGATCATTGCAACTCATTTTAGCTTTTCTGTTTTTTAAGTTTTCTATTGTTTGTTTTCCCAAACAAAATGTTTTCTGTTTTTAAGTTTTCTACTGTTTGTTTTCTATTGTTTGTTTTTTTTAGAATCACAGTTTTAAGTATTGGTTTCTTTCATTGTTTTGTTTTTCATCTTCAGAGATATCAATTATAGATATGTGGGATCCTCCTTTGCTATTTTCTTTACCTCATTTTCATTTTCTTGGTAGTTTTCTTGACTTTCTTCAAAAATTATTTTTCTTTTTTTAATGTTTATTTATTTTTGAGACAGAGCATGAGAAGGAGAGGGGGCAGAGGCTCCGAAGGGAGCTGTGCACAGACAACAGAAAGCCCAATGAAGGCCTTGAACTTACGAACTGTGAGATCACGACTTGAGTTGAAGTCGGGCACTCAACCAACTGAGCCTCCCAGGTTTTGGTTTTTATTTTTGTTTTTAAGTTTATTTATTTATTTTGACAGAGAGAGAGAGCATGCAAGCAGGGAAAGCGCAAAGGGAGGGGGGAAGCAGGCACTATGCTATCAGCTCACAGCCAGCATCAGGCCCGAACTCATTGACACTGTGAGATTATGACCTGAGCTGAAATCAAGGGTTGGATGACGCTCAACCAGCTGCACCACCTAACTGCCCCAGTTGATTTTCTTCAAGATGCTTTATTGAATTTTTCTTTGAATCTGTTCTCCATCTCTGAGATGTTTTATTTTTCTTTTCTTTCATTTTATTTCCTAAACTTTATCAGCTGTTCATGTATTTCTTTGTTCTACCTGTTTCTGTTCTTAGTGTCTTAATTTCTAATTTTGCATATTTTTTGTATAAATCCAAATGCTTGTTTGAGACTCCCTAATACAGTTTGGAGGGTGTTTACAGTTTTTGTTTGTTTCATAATTTTAGGAGAGAATCTATGAAATAAAGTGTTTTTATTTACATTTTCTGTTTTCTTCTTAATTTTATATGAATTTAATTTTTTTTTGAAATCCTAGCCATCTGGATCCACCATATATCATTTTTTTTAATGAATATTGATAAGGAGGAATTAGTTTACCTGTCTTTTCTTTGGTCTACAAAGGGCCCTTAATTTCTCTCTTTCTTCCTTTACCTTCATCATTATATCTGAAAGGAGGAACAAAGCCCCTATTTATCTGATTCTGTGCCTGCTTCTTGAGGCCCCTGCCTTCAGAACCACTTGATTTCAAGTCCTCCCTTGTAGCCATTGCTGTGAATTACCAAGTCTCAGTCTTGTATCCATTTTGACTCTCTGTAGTAGTTTTTGTTTTCTAGTTCTAGTGGTGCTTTTTGTCTGTCATTCATGTATGTCCTTCACTCACGTTTTTTTCTCCCAGAGTCTTCTTAATCTTGTATTCCCTGGCTTTTTGTGTGCACAAGATTGTGATGCAGTGAGTGCTCTGTTGAATTTGGTGTTAAGTTTCTCAACTTGATGTTTTGAAGTTTCTGTTATCCTGTACCTCCTAATAATGAAGAAGGCATGGTTCTTGTAGTCCTTGTTGAATTTATTCTTTAGGAGGGAGTATGTGGATGGTTTGAGATTTAGGCAACATCATTCCCTTCTGGAAGCATTATGTTCATATTTGCAATAAAATTTAACTGATTCACTCTTTAGAATGACTTTTTCACTTACAGAGTAGAAAAAAGTACTTATAGCCAGCCAATGACAAAAGCAGGGCAAGTCTTAAGATTTGGATTTTTTTTTTTTTTTAGCTGTACTGTAAATAATTTTACTGACTTTAAACTACCTCGGGGAAGCTAATCTTTCATATTAATTCGTCAGTTCCTAAAGACGTATTATGTATACATACACACACACACACACACACACACACACACACACACTTAAAAGAGTCTTTTCTTTTTATGCTGTTTATATAGATTTTTTAAATATTTATATTAGTGTACAGTCATATTAGTGTATATACAATAAGAATGAATATTCTCAGAAACCGTGCTTTCTGATCTTTATGACATTGGATCATAATTATCAATATTTAATTTTTTTTCCATTCTCCTCTTCCCAAAAACATAGTTTTACACAGCTCTTTAATATAGAATATGTGGACATTTTTCAAGAGATACACAAGTCAGTACATACAAGGATATCATTCTGCTCCTATTTATTAAAAGATAAAAATCAGAAAATAAGTCCAATAATAAAAGTTTGGTTAAACAAATAAGGACAGTGATGTAAGAGAATGGGAAAAAAAAAAAGGATAAACATTGGCCCTGTCATTAGATGATAAAGCTAGCTCACAAAATGCTATGGTTCTATTTTTATTTAAAATATAATTTAAATCATTTTCATGTAATAGTACCTACACAATTTTTACCATATCACACACGTCTACCTCACTGTCAGTCAATGTTGTTTTAAAACCAACTAGCTCATTTTTTATTTAGCTGTCTTCTCAACAATATTATGAAAAAAAAATATGCAAATGTTCACTGTATTTTTTCCTGCACAATAGAATAACTTGATAGCTGTTAAGAGAAACTTCATTTTTGTATGGTCTAAAGTCACCCTTTGTTACTTAGTGAAATGTATATCAAACTTAAATTCTCTTAAAGAAGCATGTACAAGAGTGTGTAATAGAATTGTAACCATGTAAATAAACAGTGCTAGTAATTTTACTTATTTTTTCTCTGCTTTTCTGTTTTTCAATTTTCTAAAATAAGCTCTTTGCATAATATAAAAGTATTGTGTAGGTTAGATTTTTTTAATAATTAAAATTAAGTATTTCTCTATAAAGATTTACATTTTGATATAAAATGATATAATTGCCAATGTCCTGAAATGTCATTGAAATAAGTAATTTCTTTTAATCTTGAAATCTTAAATTAACATTTTGAATTATTTTAATCTTATTTCAGTTAAAGAGTTTTTATTATGGTAGAGATTTCTTGGCACATTGAATTTTCTGGCTTCCTTGGAATCTGAGTGTAATTATCTTAGGAGGATTAGCTCTTAAATTCCTTTTTCTGTGGTTTTTCAGAGTATGATAATTTATTACTATGATAGGAGTTATTCTCGTCTAAAAACTAAGAACTTATTTAATATCAAATTTCTTAAAAGCAAAACATGGGAAGGAATGTACCTCATAATAATTAGTAATGAATGATGCTTTAAAATTAGACTCATAACTAAAATTACTTTATTTTTTTTATAGGAATTGAAACCTGATATAGTAACTAAATCTGCTCTCGGTGATGATATCAACTTCGAAAAAATCTGCAAAAAGGTATATCTATAATTGGTTGACTTTCGTTTTCTTGTCACCCTTTTCCTTGAAAACTTACCAACCAGCCAGTTACTATTAATGTATGATGATTTTTCCCCAGTTGAGCTCCAATATTGCCACTAAAAAAATATTTTATGGTAATTTATGAATACTGCTTTGCTTGTAACATCACACCTTCAAAGTCCTTAAAGGTATGTTGAACTTAAAATGTGGCATTTATGTGAGACAACAATTAGTCTCTTATTCTTACTAATGAGTACAAAGAGTATTTTTATTTTTTTCCAAGTAATTTTTGTTACTAATTTATTTAATCAACATATTTACTGCTCTTTGAAAGATTATTTTTACCCCTGTTTTTACAAATGAGGAAACGGAAGATCAGAAAGCATGGAGTGAGCTGAGTCAAGGAGACTACTGTTACGTGGCACAGTTAGGACTCCAAACCAGTTCTGCACCATACTATTCCCCCCCCCTTTCTCTTTCCCTTCCTGTTTCCCCTTTTTCATTTCCACTCACTCTGTAGTGTCTACATATAAGAGTTCCAACCTGAAAACAGATTTTGGATTAATTGATGTTTTTGTGTTTTTCTATTTTCACTTTCATTGGCATTTGTTCTAACCCGTATTGCTTCTTGTTTCGTGCATTTGTGTTCATTTTGCTCTTTTTCTAGTTTCTTAATGTGGAAACTTCAGGCCCTGATTTTAGACCTTTCCTCTTCTGTAACAGAAGCACGTAGTGCTATAAAGTTACCTCTAAGCACTCTTTTATCTGCACCCTTAAATTTGGTATGTTGTATTCTCGTCTTCTTTGAGTTCAAAGAACTCAATTTTTCAAAGAACTTAATTTTCCTTTGAAACTTCATCTTTGACCTGTGGTTTAATTCTAAGTGTATTGTTTAGTTTCTGAGCAATTAGGGGATCTTCTAGGTATCTTTTCATTACTGTTCCCTTTATGATCCATGAGCACATTTTCTCTGATTTTTATTAGTGTTATGGTTCAGAACGTGGCTTATCTTGGTGAATATTTCCTGTGCACTTGAAAACGATATGTTTTCTCTTGGGATCAGTGTCCTAAAAATGTCAGGTAGGTCACATTAGTTGTTGGTGTTGTTCAGGTGATTTCTTTCTTTACTGATTTTCTGCCTACTTGTTTTATTGAGTACCAAGAGACACGTGTTTGGAATCTCCAACTATGAATGTCAGTTTGCCCACTGATTTCTCTACAATTGGTATGAGACATGTCAAATTTTAAAGCATTTTTTAAAAAAATGTTTATTTTGAGAGGGAGAGAGTGCACACACAGATGGGGTAGGGACAGAGAGAGAGAGACAGAGAGAGAGGGAGAGGGAATCCCGAGCAGGCTCCATGCTCAGCGCAGAGCACTACACAGGGCTTGATCCCATGACCGTGAGATCATGACCTAAGCCAAAATCAAGAGCTGGACTGAGCCACCCAGGCATCTCTGAATTTTAAAGCATTTTAAGATGGTAAGAACATAAAAGAGTTTTGTTTGTTTGAAGGGAGGGAGAGTTTGTTGTTGTCATTGTCCAACATTAACCAAAAAAAAAAAAACCACTTAAGTCTTGAATGTGGTTTTACAACAGCCTCTCTATTTTGTAGCAGCATAATTTTACAGTAATTTTTCATAGGATTTTATTCATGAAGAGAAGGAAAAAATATGATCCTATTATGGTTTTAAACTGTAGTTTGGTCTGTATCTCAGGCATAATGGTGACATACATGTTAAATAGAATAGTGGTAACTGTAAAAATATCATAGAATGTATTTTTGTTTTGAGAGTTTAAAAAAATAATCTTTTAAGATTTTACTGAAATAAATTTTTCGAACTTTCTGGATGCTAAATTTAAATTCTAGAAGTATTTCATTAATGTTTCACTTACGGTGAGACTAAAAAGCAATGTAGTATCCTAATAATAATAAGTTTCCATTTAAACTCTTAACAGTAAAACTTGGCAGTATTTGAAAATACCCACGATAAAAAAATCCAATGTTTGTATTTTTTTTTTTTTTTAAATCTTCCTAGCCTGATTGTTTTCACTTTGGAAGGTTAATATTAGTACATGTGTCATGTACATTGTTTAGGAGTGCCTGGGTGGCTCAGTAAGTTAAGCGTCTGATTTTTTATTTCTGCTAGGTCATGATCTCATGGTTTGCTGGATCAAGCCCCATATTGGGCTCTGCACTGACAGCATGGTGCCTGCTTGAGATTCTCTCTCTCTCTCTCTCTCTCTCTCTCTCCCTCTCTCTCTCTCTCTCTCTCTCCCTCTCTCTCTCTCTCTCTCTCCCTCTCTGCCTACCCCTGCTCGTGCACGTGCGCGTTTTCTCAAAAAATAAACATTTTTTTTTAAAGCACATCAGTTTTTTAGAGTATCTTCTACGTACAACCCTTTGTTCAGCTTTTCCATTGTGTGAAATGTCTTTTGTCCAAAAAATGGGGAAACAAATGTCTATGTTAGCTTATCATTGTTACTTTGTATAAGTAAAATCATTTGCATAGGACCATATTTGTAGTCGTGAGATTTTTAATAGCAGTTCAGATAAAAAGTTTAAGATCTCACTGTGAAGTGTCAAGTGAAACCTGGTTATATTTTTGCCCTGTTAGTACCTTCCTCCAAACAAAGGAAGGGAGGAAGGGAAGGTAGAGAGGAAGGGAGGAAAAATTGTTTTATTTCATCAAAGTTCTTGATGGAATCCTGCAGGGATTTAAAGCCAAGGGAGACTGCCGTGCTTAAGAAACCATTTCAGATTCCTCCCAAGCTATTTGATTTCACCTGTTCTGTTAGTATTTTATTTCATTTGTGATGTTCTTCCACTTGATTTGGTTCTTGTGTATGAAAATTTGCTAATTTTCTTTAAAATGAGGCAGATAGCAGTGTTGTGGAGGGAGGACTGATTGTTCTTCAGTGTGTCATAGAAAAGCTGCTCAGTGGAAGATAACCTCACAGAAATGAAGTCTGTTACACAGAGCTCTGCACATTTGAGGCTGTCTGATGAGCAGAGCAGAGCAAACTAATGTGTGTAATATCTTACAACTTGCACAGTTCTTCCATATACAGTCTTATCTCAGTTAATCTTGCAACAGTGATCTCATGTGGAAAGCATTCAGGTGTGTATATGTGCACACACATGGATTTGTGTGTGTGCGTGTGTGTGTAGTCGTAATAGTGAAATGCAGAAAAGGGGTGGAAAGGTTAAGTAGGCAGTTAATATGTATATGATGAAATTTTAAAGCTAGAGAGTTGAAGGATGATAATTCTGACATTTCCAGACAGCTGGTGCCAGAATTTCAGGAGCTTCTCAATTAAAAACATCTGTTGCTTGCAAAGCCATCAGCCAGGCAGTGTGGAATATAGGAAGGGAATAGGAGACACAGTATTTTCTAGAGAAATATGTCATCTTCTGGGGAGTAAAAGATAGTTATAGTAAACAACTACAGGATAAGGGGAAGCAAATTAATATCTGTTAACATCTACTAGTTGCCTGACTCATTAGATGCTTTTTATACATTAGCTTTCTCTGAGAAGATGATAATAATTCCATTTAACAAATGAGACACAGGGGCCCAGAAAGGTCAAAAATACACCTATAGTCAGTCATTAGAAGATGGCAGGTCCAAGGTCTAAACCCTGGTCCTGCCCAAAAAAACAGAAGTTTAGGGGGAAATCCTGGAATGGGTCCCCTGTCGGTCAGACTACATTTTGGAAACATGGTGTCGTAGGTTTTATACAACCTGAACAAATCTAGAAAGGTCTCCCGTTGCCTTAAGTGTGGACTCAGAGCCTTAGGTTGCCACAGTTCTTCTGAATCAGCTGAAAGGACTGGTTCATATTACCTCCCTAGATATTTTTAATAAATACAAACATTCATATATCTTTAGGTAGAACCTAGAATTGAAATTAAGTCTAATTAATGTCAGAAACATACCAGCATTCTACTTCTACCACTGCGTTAAGAGTCCCTTTGTTCTAGGCAGCATTTCACAGGAATGAACAGTGCATGTAAGAGAGCTTTTTCATTTTTAGACTTGTTTATATTCACATGTACATTCTCAAAATTCCTTTCAGAATTGAACACCAAATGCTTGTGTTCATAATAAATACCCAGATGCCAAAATAAAATTTTTCCATAAAAAGATGAGGTGTTTTCCCTTTTTTTATGTAATTTATTTGAAATGGAAGAAACTGGAGGTGTGTGAAAACCACAGTTTCCTGAGAATTTTCCATGGCAAATGTTGTGTCAGTGTTAAATAAGGAAAGCTGTGGTTCCTTCACACATCCTCTAATATTGTGAAGGCTTTTTTCACGCAGGTGTAAAATCTGTTCATAGAGAATACTTAGCATTTTAAGCTTCACAATAAATAAGTTCATTTAAATTTAAGGTATATGACTGAATTTCTTCTATAAACCACCATAACATTTTTCATCTCTCCAAGGAGGTTTATCACATTCACTTATTTTATACATTATTGTCTTAACCTTTGAAATTAGGGCAAGATTGTGAGCCTCGGAAGAGGATGTTTGTGTCCTTAATGTGTAAGTCCGTGCTTTCACATCTTGAGGCATGTTAATATAAACGTAAGTAACAGTAAATATAAAGAGGGAAAACGTAAGTGAGGCAGAAAGGTGACCAGTAACAAAATAAGGAGGGGTAAAGGATTTGAAGGGTCTCATGGCAGCTTCTGCCCTGCTTGTTCTTGTGAGCTCTTACACCTCGCCCAGTGTCCTCAGCAGAATGGAGACCTGGCGGCTTGCAGCGGAGACCCAGGGCACTGCCAGCGCCACGAATCTGCCCCCACTCAGTTCACAAGCCTCTTTGTTCATAATTATGTTTGATTCCTTTCCAGAAAGCTTCGAGGGGGCTTGGAGGGGAGTCACAGAATGAGAGAAAAGTCATCTCACATACTTTAGAAGAAAACTGATAGAGAATACTAGACTGAGTTCAGAAACTGGACTGTGAGTTTAGCTTCTTCCCAACTTGCTGGCTAATCTTGAAATCAAGTCAGGACTGTTTAGTCTAATTATTGGGTAAAATCATTGGTCTGTATTCCCTTTACCTCTTGTTAAAATTTAAATTCAAAAAATGCATTGAATGAATTCAAATTGCTGTATTAAGAATAAACTTCAAAAGAAGTTTAAAATGTTAAATTTGGCATTGTTTCCTTAGGAGAAATGAAGTTTATTTAAATGGTTGTTTTCGCTTATAAAATGTGATATTTTTAACTAAGAGTTTTTTAAAATCAAATATTTTAAGAAATACATGTGTCACATTTTTTATTGGTCTAACTGAAATCCTTAGTATTGATAAAGCATGTAAGTATGTATATGCCATTAACAGTTTTTCGGTTTGCCCTTTTTCCCAGTTAGAATTCTACTCCCCAAATCATAAGCTACTCAGATTTGCAAATTAGTAACAGACCATCAAGAACAGATCTAAATTAATTGAAAACAACTGGCCACTAAATGTAAGGAAGTTTGAAGGACTAGATGTACCTTAAGGAGTTCTGTACAATGCATTCTTTTTACAAAGATTGCTGGTCGGCAAAGGGAAGAAGCTTAAATTTCTAGGAGTTTCTGCATTCTGGCTACTGTTGATTTGCCATTAGTTTCATGGCTTTAGACAGGGCACTGACTATCTCTGGCTCTGCTTTTGTTTTGTTTTGTTTTGTTTGTGTTTGTTTGTTGTGTTTTTTCATTTCTCTAATAAACTCTTCCAGATCAAACATTCTGGTAATGCATTTTCAACCCCCTCCAAAGTCCTTTTTGTGTCAGATCTAAAAATGACGGGGCTGATCCTCTCAGTGTTCAATTTCATTTTGCCAGAAAAATGAAATGTTTTGTGCACCTTCACATACTCACCAAGATTTTCATGAAATTTCTACACTGTATTATCTCTTGATGTTTAAGTATTCTTAAATAGCTTTGACATTTTTTCAGATTTCAGTATAACAGGAGTACTTTGTTCTCTAAGATATTTGGCGGTGGTGTTAAGTAGCTGACCTTATCAAAATTGCCAATTTATAAAAATTAGAAGTAATAAGGACATGTTGAAATGTATATTTGCAGATACCATAGTGCACAAAGTAGGTTTGTCACATTAACTACAAGACAGTGTTATTGTTAAATAGATTTCCAGCTAAATGAATGAGAATTTGAGAAACTATTTCTTTTCTTTTTGCCTACAGATGCTGATATAGTAACTTTAAATATTTTGGTAATTTTTTTTTATTTTTTGTTTCTAGTTTTATTGAGATATAATTGACATGTAGCAAACATTGTGTAAGTTTAAGTTCTACAACTTGATGGTTTGATACACATATATATTGTGAAAGATCACCATAATAAGGTTAATTAATTAACACATCTGTCACCTTATATAATTAAAATTTTTTTGTGTGGTGAAAACATTTAAGATTTACTCTTTCAGAAACTTGCAAGTATATAATAGAGTATAGTTATGTATAATCACCTGGTGAGTATTAGATCTCTAGATGTTATTCATCTTTTTACTGGAGGTTTGTACCCTTTGACTGAAGTCTCCCCCTCCACCACTTTTCCTGCACCACTAACACCAGTCTCTGGCAACCAACAATCTGGTCTTGTCTCTGTGAGTTTGGGTATTTTTAAATTCCAAGTCCAGTATTTGTCTTTCTCTGTCTGATTTATTTCACTCATTGTAATGCCTACCAGGTTCATCCACATTGTTGCAAATGGAAGAACTTTCTTCTTTCTCATGGCTAAATAATATTCCGTTGTGTATATATATGTGTATATATATATGTGTATACTTACATATATATGTATATAGACACCACATTTTCTTTATTCACTCCATTTATCAGTGGACTCCTGGTTGTTCCCATGTCTTGTCTATCATGAATAATACTTCAGTGAACACAGCATCTCTCTGAGATAACTGAACTTCATTTGCTTCTATTTTTAATTTGTTTAGGAGCCTCCTGTGTTTTCCCTAGTGTCTGTACTAGTTTCATTCTCACCAGCAGTGTGCCAGGGTTCCCTTTTCTCTTCATGCTCACCAACACTTGTTAGCTCTTGTTTTTTTTTGATACTAGCCATTCTGACAGGTATGAGATGATCTCTCATCAGGGTTTTGGGTGATTTGCATTTCCCCAGAGATTAGTAATGTTGAGCTTCCTCTCATGTACCTGTTGGCCATTTCTTACTTGGAAAAGTATCTGTTCAAGTCCTCTGCCCATGTTTTAATCAGATTTTATTTTTATTTGTTTTATTTATTTGCTGTTGAGTTGTATAAGTTCCTTCCATATTTTGGATTTTAGCTCCTCATCTGAGATATGGTTTGCAAATATTTTCTCCCATTCTGTAGATTGCCTTTCCACTTGGTTGACTGTTTCTTATGTTTCGCAGCAAGTTTGTAGTTTGATCTTACCCCACTAGTTTATTTTTGCTTTTGGTGCTTGTGCCGTTGGTATCACATCCAAAAAAAAGTTATTGCCACAACCACTGTCATGGAATTTTTTTCCCTACGTGTTCTTCTAGGAGTTTTACCGTTTCACTTCTCACATTTCAGTCTTCTTAGTCCAGTTTAAGTTAATTTTTGTGAGTGGTAAGATATGGGTCTCGTTTCATTCTTTGGCATATGAATATCCAGTTTTTCTAATACCATTTATTTAAAAGACTGTCTTTTCTCCTGTCATGTATTCTTGACTCCCTCATCAAAAAGCTGTTTACTGTACATGCAAATGTTTATTTCTGGGTTCTCCTTTCTATTCCATTAGTCTATGGGGTCTGTTTTTATTTTAATACCATACTATTTTATTACTAAAAGTTGGTACTATAGTCTGAGATTAGGAAGCATAATGCCTCCAGCTTTGTTCTTCTATCTCAAGATTGCTCTGGCTATTCAGAGTCTTTTGTGGTTTCATACAAATTGTAGGATTTTTTTTTTATTTCCATGAAAAATGCCATTGGCATTTTTATAGGGATTGCATTGAATTTATAGGTAGTTTTGGAACTGTGGATATTTTAACAATACTAATTTTTCCAATCTATAATTACAGATACCTTTACAATTATTTGCAACCTCTTTGATTTGTTATTAAAGTCTTATCGAGTTTTAAGTGTAAAGATCTTTCACTTCCTTTGTTGTATTTATTCCTAAGTATTTTATCATTTTTTATGATACTGTAAATAGGATTGTTTTCTTTATTTTCCTTTTAGCTATTTCATAGAAATGCAACTGATTCTTGTACATTGCCTGGATAAGTCCTTCAAACACGGTAGACTTCAAACTGCCATCATCTTGCACTTACTAATGTACTCATAAGTTTGTATTACTAAGGGAAAAAAAGCTTTATATTGGTCCATTAACAATGAAGAGTAAATTTAAAATAAAGACATTTAAGACTGACAACTCTACGTGACACACTAGTGAAATGTATTCACTTGTTTTATGAGATGTTTATCGAATCCAGCCTGTTACCAGTTACCAATCCAAGCACTATGTCTGTAGCAATGAGGAAAACAAAGCCCCTGCCTCACAGATAGGAAAATACCTGCACTGACATGCGGTGCTAAGTGATGTGAAGTAAATAAAGAATTATGGCAAGTGTTGTGTTAGTTCAGATAACATTTGAGCAGATACATGAATAATAGGAGATGATCAGCCATGTATATACTTGGGAGTATACCATTCCAGGTAGAGAAGAGCATATATTGGAATAGCCTAAGCATCAGAAGGCAGTAAAGCTTGAAGAAGAAGAGATAAGGACATACCATGATCTGGTTACCTTTTAAAAACTCCCTGTGATGCTATATGGAAAATCAGGTGTAGGGGAGCAGGTGACCAGGTTTGAGGATATTTCGTTGGTGCTGCAGGTGAGAGGTGTTGGTGAATTGGTCAAAAGTCTTAACAGCAGAAGTGGTGAGAAATGACTGGCCCTGAATCTATTTTGCATTTGGAACTATAAGATTTGCTAAAGGAATAATTGTGAGCTCTGAAGGAAGGAGAAATGTGATAGGAGAATTCTTAAAGTTTTAGTTCTGAACAACCAGCAAAATTGAAATTACATATAATAAGATAGGAAAGACTGAAGAAGTAGGTTTGGGAAGGATATCAAAGAATTCTCTTTTAATATGTCAAGCAGGAGGTTCATACAGGAGCCTCAATCTCAAGTTAGAGTAGCAGTTAGAAATTTGGAAGTTGTCAGCCTACAGATGATTTTCAAAGAAATTATCCCAAATCATTGGTTTTTCTAAATTCATAAATATATTAACTATTATATATAATCAGCTTCCATTCAGGCATCATCAAGTTTATGAAGTGTTGGCTATCAGCCAAGCACTGGTAGAACATTCTGAGAGTACAGTAGAGATATTGAGACATTCAAAATACAGATATTTAACATCAGATAATTTCTATATCTCTGTTAACTGGAATTTCAAACAGTACAATATTTTGAATCACCCAGCTTAGTACTAATATGTTATTTGGTTCTTTCATATTTATTTAGTCTATTTTTAACTAGATTTTTTAAGCTCTTTGAAAGCAGGGGCTTACCCCCCACTCCCCCTCCCCATCACACAGGATGCCTACCACAGTTCTGGAGATATACTAAGACCACAAAGAATATTTGTTAATGGATGACATAATTTTTTTAAGTTTATTTGTTTTGAGAAAGAGAGTATGAGTGGAGGAGGGGCAGAGAGAGAGAGAATCCCAAACAGGCTCTGCACTGGCAACACAGAGCCTAACCCTGGGCTCGATCTCACAGACCATGAGATCATGACCTGAGCCAAAAGCAAGAGTCTGCTGCTTAACCAGCTGAGCCACCGAGGTGTTCCTGATTAGATGATTTAATTGTTCAGGGCAGTATTATTTTTGTCACCATGAGCTTTATTTTTTCTTCATCATGGATTATACAAGTGATTTATCTAATGAGAATACTGACAAATTCCTGTTACCTAGCTCTTCGTTTTAAAAAAATTACGATACTTTTGGGATGAGCACTGGGTGATGTATGGAAACCAATTTGACAATAAATTTCATATATTGAAAAAATAAAAAAATAAAAAAATTACGATAGATTTTCTTTTACTCACTTCTTAATAGTACTATCTGGCTTTTATTCCCATGTTTATTATTTCAATTTGCAGCCTGATTCTACTGCAACTGAAAGAGCAATTGCTAGGCTAGCAGTGCATCCTCTTCTGAAGAAAAAAATAGATGTGCTAAAAGGTATGAATTAAATGACTTTTAAGCCATGTACCTAAATGCACTTGGGTATATGATTCTGAATAAATGGCTATTGATTTATTTATTCTATGTTTTTTTTTTTTTCATTTTGAGGACCTTTTATAAATATCTCCTTCAAATATTTTTAAATGTGGTAAGGTGCCTGATATGGAAGTTATCTGATGTCTAATGAAAAATTAAATCTGTATTTTTTCCTAAATTCTAATATATAAATATGTATGTATTTATATATATAACATATATTCATGGTAAATTTTAATACAACTGGTTTGCTAAATATTAATGTAATTATTAATATTACTTTTGATGTGGCCACGTACTCACATAATTTTCATTATTATAAAATGCGTTGAAAGAATTAAATGTTGTCACATACTCACATAATTTTCATTATTATAAAATGCGTTGAAAGAATTAAATGTTGTCACAGATTAGAAGATATTTATTTTTATGTCTGAAAGCACGATTTATAATGTGCCACAACCATATCAACACAATTTTGCTAAAGAAATTGAAGTGGCCATTTTATTTTTCTTATTTGTATTCACTGAAGTTTCCACTGTTTTTCATAATTCCAAGGCCTGAAAGGATGGTTAATTTTAGAGTTTTAAATTGAATACCTCTGAGCATTTCTCAGTTTGGTTTTTAAAGTCACTAGAGGGGCGCCTGGGTGGCGCAGTCGGTTAAGCGTCCGACTTCAGCCAGGTCACGATCTCGCAGTCCGTGAGTTCGAGCCCCACGTCGGGCTCTGGGCTGATGGCTCAGAGCCTGGAGCCTGTTTCCGATTCTGTGTCTCCCTCTCTCTCTGCCCCTCCCCCGTTCATGCTCTGTCTCTCTCTGTCCCCAAAAAAATAAATAAACTTTAAAAAAAATTAAAAAAAAAAATAATAAAAAAAATAAAATAAAGTCACTAGAGTTCTTCTGTGGGTTCAGATCTATCATATATATTTGCATATATATATTTGCATATATAATTGCAGTTGTCCTCTTAAGTATATCCAAATAGTTGAAGAAATACTGTACTGAAACAGTTATGTTTTATTATCTGTTTTAATGCTGAAGCAAGTCATGTGCTATTTCTTTTGCAGCTGCTGTCAAAGCTTTTAAAGATGCAAGACAAAATGTTGTTGAAATTAACTCATCAAAGAATGCTTCAGTAGAAAATCATTCCAAGGACACTTTGTGTTCAAATGATGATGCCAGTAAGTTACAGCATGAAGGAACTATTGTCAGTGAGCAAAAAGAGAAAGAAGCCAAAATATCGGCAAAGAAACCAAGAAATTCAAAAGAAAAAATAACCAAGATGGAACATGGACCCAATGCTGTAGACATTCCAGATTCTCCATCAAAGCCTTCTGAAAGGGATTCTGTAGTTCCATCTGAACCGCGGAAGACACCTGCTGACCCAAAAATGAAAACAATAAGTAAAACTAAAAAAAGTAAAGGGTCCAATAGCTCCCTTGGTGATAACAGTGATGGAGAAGAATTACAGGAAGAAGAAAAGGAGTATTTTGATGATAGCACAGAAGAAAGGTTTTACAAACAGTCTTCAATGTCTGAGGATAGTGACAGTGGTGATGACTTCTTCATTGGGAAAGTCAGACGGACACGAAAGAAAGAAAGTAGTTGCCATTCTTCAGTTAAGGAACAAAACCCCCCCAAAAAAGTGTTACCTGAAGAAGATCTACTTGAAACCCATCAGAATATAAGAAAAGACAAAAACCCGTCAAGTACAGAATCAAGGAAGTTTGAGTCAGTGTTTTTCCATTCTTTATCTGGATCTAAAATCTCCAGAAGGTAAGAGTATTTTTTCTATCCTAAAATAATTATTAGTTCTTAATTTTTTTAAAGATAAGAAATATCTGCACATCCTAACTACGACAGAATCTCTCCCATACATACATGTAATTTATACAACACATCCTTTGTTTAGACTTGGCCCTTTTGAATGTTATATTCGGATCATATTTACAAATACACATATGGGAGGGTGCCTGGGTGACTCAGTTGGCTGAGCATCTGACTCAATTTCAACTCAGGTCATGATCTCACGCATGGTTCTGGGTTCAAGCCCCACATTGGGCTCTGTGCTGACTGTTGGAGCCTGCTTGAGATTCTCTGTCTCTTTGCCTCTCTCTGCCCTGCTTTGTCCTCTCTCTCTCAAAATAAATAAATAAGCTTTAAAAGAAAGGGGACATCTTAAAATAAAAATTGTTTAAAATACCTAAATGGCAGTGCCACATTTATCCTGTAGCCAGGTAATTTGTCCAGCTAATTTAAGTTTATCCCTTAGATGACCAAAGTCTTCAAACTTTGAATTTGCTTTTGATGAAAACCTTTTGAAAATATCTCACATATCTTACTCTTTAAATAGAACTTTCTGAAAAGAACAGTGGGCTTTGGGGCGCCTGGGTGGCTCAGTCAGTTAAGCATCCGACTTCAGCTCAGGTCATGATCTCACAGTTTGTGGGTCGAGCCCCGTGTCAGGCTCTGGGCTGACAGCTCAGAGCCTGGAGGCTGTTTCCAATTCTGTGTCTCCCTCTCTCTCTGCCCCTCCCCTGTTCACGCTCTGTCTCTGTCTCAAAAATAAATAAACATTAAAAAAAAAAATTAAAAAAAAAGAACAGAGGGCTATGTTTTTGACAACCCAGAGCCATCATTTTAAACATCAGTCCTTTTCTTATGAAATGCTTGCTCTCACTGAGCTTCTCCGGACTCCTGTGTATTTGGTAATGTTGCTGCCTCTGTCCCTGCTATTCACCACCAGTTTCCACAGCTCTCCTGTGATAAGTCAGTAAGTTTAATTTCATTTGTAATTCTAATCTGGTAGGAGATAGCTTCACATGGTTACATTATTTCTTCAGTAACAGCTATTTTCTTCAGAAAATTGTTTTTGTAAAGTCAGGGATAATTTTTAATAGAACAGAAACTTGTGATGTTAACATTTTCCAGGGAAGTAAGTGTAGAAAGACACACAACCATATTTGGAACCTTAAAATTAATTAAAATCGTTTTTATGTGTCCCAAACCTGCCTCACAAGGCTCCATTTCTTTTCTCACTTGAGAATAACATACCGTTATCCCTTCCATCTCTCACAAAATGTAAATCTTAATTTTTGTTACATGTGACTCTTTCCTGCTTTATGAAGACTTTAGAAATTTTTTGTCTGGATGGTCTTCAAGAGTGGAGACAATAGATTAACCAAGATAGGATATTTTATGACCAGAAGTCCCTGTAAGGAAGTGGGGTGAGAAGGAAATTCACACGTTTCTGTTGTAATATTGGTTGTAAATACTGATTGTAAAATCAAACTTTGATACAGCTAAAACTTGGGGGGGGGGCGGTTATCATTTTTTTAACGATTGTTGGGGGGATGAGGGAGTGCGATAGTCCTTTGAGTTTTATCCCTAGTTTATTTTATTTTATCTTTGTAAAGTTATTTATCTTTTTAAAGTCCTAATGGTCTTTTCTTCTTTTGGAAATTACAGAGAACAGCCTCCAAAAAGCAAAACCCCAGGTATGTATTACTGGCTTCCTGCCCTTTCTATATAGTTAACTGATGCTTTTCCAGAATGGAAGGATAAAAACTCCGGGTTGCTTAATAGTCTGAATGAATTATGTACCCACAGAAAGGGGAACAGAACATTTTCTAATTATCAGTGTGATTTTTAAATTGTAATTGGTTTTTTTGTTGTTGTTGTTATTACCTATCTGTGCCAGGAGGAAAGGTGTAAATAAAACTTACCAGGACATATTGGCTCTATTTGATTTCTCTTGAACTGAGTTATCACATACGTTATGTCTTAGCACCATACTATTAAATATTCAGTAACAAGTATGTTACTTTCTGGGTTAAGAGTAAAAGTATTTTCACATTAATTCATAACAAGTCAAATTAAATATATTTGGGTAGTCTCACTTCTATACATAATCCCTGACTCTCACTGGCTTAAAATAATGAAAATCTGTTTTTCACTCACATCACAGTCCACTGTGAATTGACAGTTTCATAGAGTAATTCAAGGATCAGGCTCCTTTCATCTTGTGGCTCCTTTCTCCTGCAGTTTCCGTTTGGCCAGCAGAAGGGAAGAAGTACATGGAGAATTGTGCAGGAGGTTTTCATGGGCCAGGCCAGAAAGTGGCAGGAATCAGTTACACTCATAATTCATTAGCCAGAATTCAATTATATGGTGCCATTTAGCCACAGGGGAGCTAAGAAACGTTGTCTAATTGTGTGGTTAGGAGGAAAAAAGAAAGTGGAATTTCTTAAACACGTAACTGTCTGCCACTGACCATCCTTCCATCACCAGATGTGAGAGATTCCATTTCACTGCCCCTCCCCCAAACAGAGCACACTTCTCTCCTTCCCAGGGAATCCACCTCAGAGTCCCAGCCCAGCATCATCCATCCCCTGGATGAGGCGGTACTTTCCATCTGGTTTCCTGGATGGGACTGCCCCAAGTTTGGTGGCCTGGCCACTTAAACACAGACTGCCCGTCCCCAGCTCATAACCAAATATTTAGTGGCAGATCAGGGACAAGGTAACCACAATATAAACTTCCAGTCAGTTAAGAGAGAATTGGGAGGCACATAACATGTCTACCACTACTGAGCAAAAATTGTAAAGGAGCTGGAGGAACTTCCTTGTCCATTGTTCTTCCTGGCTTCTGACTGTCTTCTTGGGAGGTTTTTGTTCTATGACCACACCTGAAGCAGACATTTGGTATAATTTCCCTGGGGGCTGCACCAAGTGACTGGTAAAAACATATGGTCCTGGAGACCGTTCAGAGTCTTTCACAGTCAAGAGAGTTTTTTCAGCCCAGACTTAGGGTTTCTGTCACAACACAGGTCCCTCCAAAACTTAGTGGATTTCTGACTTCTTCATTTCCCGTTAGTCCATCCATGAGCTAGTCACCACACCACCAATTTTTTCCTAGAGCAAGTTGTCAAACTTGCTTTCTTTATGTTTGAGGGTATTTTTTTCCCCACCCCAAGCATCATTCCATGTGTCTGCTGTGTTGAGACTCTCAGGTTTGGTTGAGAAGGCCATACTCTACTCTTAACTTTGCTCTGGGGCTGAATCTCCAGAGGCCTTTACTGCTTAAAATCTTAGTCTCCCGTCTTACTTTCAAAGTCCAAAGGCTTTTCTTAACCTTAAGTTAGTTCCCAGATATCTGGATTCTCTGTTGCTTTCAGTTTCTGTCTGTGAGCTGGCCAGTTCTTTCCTGGACGCTGCTCTTTTTTGTAGTCTGTTGCCAAAGAGCCATCAGTACACTAATTCTTTTATTCTTTCCCACCACCTACCCTGGTGTTGGGAACTCCATAGGCATACAGGCTGCCTCCCAGGTTCTCACTTGGCAACAGTGAGAATGGCCACAGTTCTACCCATTCCATTGGCATGGGAGATATGCCCACTTTTCAGCCTCGGGTATCCATTTCCTTACCACCTACCACTGAACGGCCGAGCCACTGCCAACTGTACATGTTGTTGTGATGGCTGCATCCTCCTTCCGAGTGGCACTTTGCTCTTATTCGTAGTAGACTGCCTGCTGTAGCAAGCAGCCACCAAATCGTGGTGATTGAATTCTCATTCGTCACAGCCTATGTGCTCTTTGCAGCCTCCTTCCATCTCGTGCCTCTGGGATTTCTCTGTGCTCTCTGGGAGCAGAGAGAGAGATTAAAGGATCGAATGTGAGGTTTTTCTGATCAGACCTTTTGTTCACATGTCTTTGGCTATAACTCAGCTTCATGGCCTCATCTAGCTGTGGTCAGGATGGGGAATGTATCCTGGCTGTGCACCCAGGAGGAAAAGAAAAGTAGGTCTGGCAGACACTTGGCATCTGCCTCATTCACCTTATATTCAGACACAGAGTAACTGTAAACTGCAGGCACCCCCCACATTTTCCCAGTGAGGAGACCCAAGTGGAAGGGCTTTTGTTTTTTCGCTTAGCTTATATATTTATAGAATTTAATTTATAATGTGTTTACACCTACAAATATACTTTACCTAATTATCTAAATATATATATTAGTTTAGAAGCCTGCCTTATTTAAATCTCATTTTTTATGAAGCAGTTTCTTTTAACATTTAAACTCTTTGTTCTTCATCACTAGAGCCACTCTGAGTATTATATCAGATTTCTAGACCACATGTGATTTGTGTAGCATGCAGGACGTTTTGAATTCTGTGTACAATAAATGTTTTGGAAATGTTGTCCCAAACTGTGTGCGTTTGTTTGTGTAATGTTACGACATTTACTTTTTAAGGAGATCTTGAGAACGCTTTTGACAGTGAATGATGTCTAAGTTGCAGTGGAGAAATTACACTTCCCACGTACTACTTAAAATCTCTGTTACATTTTTGTCTCCCTTTCCCCCACCCTCATTCTATAAACATGCATTAATTCATGTCTTTTCTGGCTGATGTGTTTCTCACAAACGCTACTTTCTTGTTCAAAATAATGTAGTTTTGGGGCGCCTGGGTGGCTCAGTCGGTTAAGCAGCCGACTTCGGCTCAGGTCACGATCTCGCGGTCCGTGAGTTCGAGCCCCGCGTCGGGCTCTGGGCTGATGGCTCAGAGCCTGGAGCCTGCTTCCGATTCTGTGTCTCCCTCTCTATCTGCCCCTCCCCCGTTCATGCTCTGTCTCTCTCTGTCTCAAAAATAAATAAAACGTTAAAAAAAAAATAACGTAGTTTTAAGTATCTTATAATTTAAGAGGATGTAAGGACTAGAAGCAACTTGCCACCCTTGTATCTGGTGGATAATTTTATGATTGAAAAAGAGCTTTGTCTTAAATTGGAGTGAATTTAGTAATTTATCTCATAATAATTTTATGTTCAATAACAAGGCAGTGGAATCAGTCAGTAGCCCTTTAAAAATTCATCTCTCCTCCCATCACCATGGTCAAATCGAGTATTTTAGTAAATATATGTGAATTTTCTGGCTACATCATACACAGATATCCTAAACTAATGATGTTCCTTTGAAAATATAAGATGCTCTTTTCTTTTTCTTCTTTTTCTTTTTTTTTTTCTTGGCCTTCCATGTTGTCTGCATTGTTTTCTTTCTTAAACTGTTTCCTCAATGCAAATAAGACAGCACAACATACATGAGGAGATACACAATAAACATCTGTTTAAAATATTAGAAGGCATGTGTCCCGAAATTGCCTATTCATATGTATATTACAATTTCAAACTATTCCTGTTAGACTTAGATTTTAAATTGTGATATATACCATTGAAGTAAAATTAAATTCCTTCTTTAAACGCTGATGTGAGAAAATGAAATGTCTTTCTCTTGTATGGTCTTTAGGCATTTAGTTTTCACTATTTTTGCTTTCTCCTCCCAGGTTTTCGGCAAAATGAACTTCAGCTCAAGAATCCGTTTAATAGGAGTGCACAGAGAGGACTTGAAAATACAAAACAGCAGTCACAGCTGCCTCTTCATCCTTCATGGGAAGCAAGCAGGAGGCGGAAAGAACAGCAGTCTAAAATTGCTGTGTTTCAGGGGAAAAAAATTACATTTGATGATTGATTAGGACTTCTTTCTGTGAACCAGCCTGTTATTAAAGTTATGTTTACATAAGCCGTGCACAAATCAAGTACATACTTAAATTGTTTCTTAATAATATACCCGCACTCTTCCCTCTGTGCAAGAATTCTGAGATCACAACTCTCTCGGTCTTGGTCATGTGCACTTATCATGAAGTGAATATGACAAGTGTAGCTCTTGTTTCTTGCCTTGAAAATGAATGTTTAGGAGATATATTTTACAGTGGAAAATATGAGGAAATTATAGTTATTTAAAATAGATCATCTTTCCTAAGAGTTATTCTTAGCAAAACTAAGTTAACTTTTATTATGGGTATGAAGACAATAAATTATAAAAATAAATGTTAATTTTTATTATACTTTTAATGATTTGTGATCTCTTTGACTTTTAAAATAAGCTCCCAGTTTTTGATTTCTGAATTTTATCTCTAGTTTTTAGGAAACATACGTGTTTAAGTGTAGCAACACGACCAAAAAATTGGTTATATATGTCACTGCATAGAAATACTTGTTTATATCAAGAATGTATAACATGTAGTTACTTTAATGTGCTTTTATAGAAACATTTTTTTTTGTGGAATCATGGATGGGAATTTATTTATAAGGACAAATCCTGAAGGAGGTATGATTGAAGGAGCATTTCCAGAGAACTGAATGAGGTTATGAGATGCCTCACAGGGGAAGGGCCTATTCTCGCTATACAGTACTGTTATTTCAAAGAAAGACAGGATTTTGAAACTCCTTTCAAATGTTTCACTTTGGCTTCTCTGGAAGAAATTAAAGGTTCTTGGTTAACTAACTAAAGATAAGGAAATTCCATGTTGCTGTTAATGGCAGGAAAAGGCCTCTGGTTAGCAGAAATTCATAAGCTCTGGAGAGTCATTTCTGTCATTTTCAAGAGCTTAAGAATTTAGATAACTAAAGCAATGGAATTCAAGAGAGTATACAGAAAGAAAATTGTTTTTTGCTGTTGAATGCAAAATTTACTTTCCCTGCTTTAAAAATTTTATTTTGAGGGGCGCCTGGGTGGCGCAGTCGGTTAAGCGTCCGACTTCAGCCGGGTCACGATCTCGCGGTCCGTGGGTTCGAGCCCCGCGTCAGGCTCTGGGCTGATGGCTCAGAGCCTGGAGCCTGTTTCCGATTCTGTGTCTCCCTCTCTCTCTGCCCCTCCCCCGCTCATGCTCTGTCTCTCTCTGTCCCAAAAATAAAATAAAAGTTGAAAAAAAAATTAAAAAAAAAAAATTTTATTTTGACATGTCAATTATATAAAATTAAAATTAATTTCCATTGAAATTTTAATTATGAAAAATTATTACAGGAAAGGTGAAAGAAAAATGTGTCCATGCCTACCCAGGTTTAGCCAAATTGTGACTTGGAGAGTACTGTCCTCCAGACCACCAAGTCTGTCCTAGACTTCTTATCCTACTGCAAGGAATCAGGGCCCAGCTACAGGGTTAGAGGGAAGAGCCCACACAAGACACGAGACCACTGTCACTTCTCATACTTCTGACACCTCTGCAGGTTTGGAGGTGGGGGTTGTGGGTGAAGGGTTCCCCAAACACCCTTAGGTTCAAAAATTTGCTACAAAACTCCCAGAACTAACTGAAACCTACACACACACACACACACACACACACACTGAAACCTATTCAGAGTTACTGTTTATTACAGGGAAAGGGTACAAATTAGAACCTCTCAAAGGAAGAGATGCATAGGACCATGTCTGTGAGGGTTCTAACTAACACAAAGCTTCTGTTGTCCTCAGGACACTTTACCATCCTGGCATCAGTGTGCTTAGAGTTTGGCCAGTGTTAGAAGCTCACTCAAGTTTTGGTGTCCAGAATTTTTGTGGTGGCTGCAATATGTAAGCATGATCAGTTGATTGCCCAAATGATTGTAGCTAGCTGCTGCCCTAAACAAAGAGACTTCTATCAGGTATTCCTCAGATTACCTCCAAGAAGCCAGTGGCAAAGGCAATTCTCTCTTTGGGCAAAGCCAAATTCTTTACTGCACAATATTCTTCACCCAGGTTCTCCAAACAGTAACATTAACACATTTGCTTTATCCGTGGCTCTCCTCCTCCTCCTCCTCCTCCTCCTCCTCTTCCTCCTCTTCTCTCCCCCTCTCTTTGCCATTGTTTTTGTTATAATATTTCATTTGTCTTCTTATCGTGTTCAGGTTTTTCTCTACTTCCTTGAACACATGGGACGTTAATAGCTGTTTTAATGATCTTGTCTGCAGTGGCTCTCAGTTTTGGGGAGTTTTACCCTTAGGGAACATTTCGCAACATCTGCAGATATTTTGTGTTACATCTAGTGAATATAGGCCGGGGATGCTAGTGAACATTCTACTTTGTATACAGCAAGAAATTACCCATCCCAAAATGTCAGCAGTGCCAAGATTGAGAAACCTTGGTGTAGGGTTCATTTGGCTCCACTCCAGAGGCATTCCCATTCTGAGCATCCTGCCTGATGCTTTGTCTTTTATTTAGCAAGTCCTTTTGTTATATCTGGTGAGATGAGAACACAAACTACACCTGGCCCTTTGTAGGTTGTTTCACAAACTCCTTTCTGGTGAATTTTTTCCTGGCCTTGGCAGATTCCTCATACATTGCACAGATCAGTCTTAAGCCATAGGCTTGACAGGGTCCTGCAAAGATCTCCAGAGCACTTGTTTTCTGTTCATCTCCTTCCTCTCTAGTATTTTGCTTCAAATTCTAGTCACAGTAGTCTATGTAAACTCCGAACTCTGTCTCTTCAGTAAGGCCACTGAGCTATTCTAGGGTTCCTTCCCTCAGCAGTGTAGTTTGAAACTCCATGCAATGAGCTAAAGCGCTCAACTGGTTTGTTTTCTTTCTCTGAGTTATTACTATATTGTACTGCCTTTTGTCCATTGTCTGAAAACCTAAGTTTTATATATTTTATCCAGTCTTCTAGTCATTTAATGTAGAATGGCCAGTCTGATTCCTATTACTATATAATCGTCAGCATTAGAAATCCATTGTTTATTTTGATGCTCAAATTGTCCTTAATTTGGCCAGCCGGAGCCTACTCAGGCTGTCTTGTATCCTTTTGCTATCTAACAGTGAGAAATATGGTTCTCCTTATCCACAGTGTATTTACTTATTATCTCATCCCTAGAATACACAGAAGTTAGTTTCAAAATTGCTAACTGATGCCTCTGCAAAATACAAGTCTACTAGCCAAAGTTCAGTATAGTTTTAGAGTTCTTTTTTCTTTAGCTCAAGGACAAATGGTCTCAAAACGAAGTTTGAAAGTTACCCGAAATGATGTCAGCAAAAATGGTGGAGTAAAGACATACTGAAATTCTCTCCCTAAAAAGCAGTGAGAAAACTATATTGTCAGAATCAACCTGTTCTGAACTATGGAGTTAGCCACAGGTTGACTGCAATCCAGGGAGTATTTTTCAGGAAAGGATGCATCTTGATAGGAACAGTGATCTTTGTGACATTTTAACTTGCCCTATTTTCAACTTCTCACTCCTCAGATCCTTGATAGTTTTGAGAACCAGCAGCTCACAATCATAGTGAAAACCAGCACCCTGGCAGCCACTAGAGGAAGAAAAACAGGGTTGGACCTGCTTCAAAGATACATTCACTGAGAACTGTCATTATTTGACCAATGTGGTTATCCACTGGAAGACCCCACTTGCAAGTCTGTCTTGACCAAGAACTTGCTCAGTGTGAAAAGCCTTTTCTCCTGATGTCACTTTTCAAAAACTATCAGAGGTAATTGTTTAACATCACATCTGCCTAAGGCAGTGAATAACAGTTGAGGCAAATGCGTTTATCAAAAAGCTTGAAAGGAAATCTGGAGAATTCAGTATCCTTAGGGACTTTGATAAGTTTTGACATTTCTTGGAATTAAGCAAGTCATGTGCATGCATAGGGCTGTGTCTGTGTTCAGGAAAGAGCTGAGAAGGTGCTAAGCTCTTAACTTCTAGCTGACCTTGAGGTTCTACGCAAGCAGGAAATGAAGGCTCAGGTGGAATTGTCCACTTCCTGGCTAAGTGCTGAAGGTGTGCCCCCGTACACACACACAGAGCCTCTCAGCAAAATTGGAGAAGTGTTGATTCCAGGCATTGAAGGAAATCTCTGTCCAGTTATTAGTGTACCACTAAACTAATGAAGCAGAAACTTCAGTGGCCATACACAACAAAGAATCCAGACTTGACAGTTTCACAAAAGTACACTAAACGGCAACAAAAAACAGGAACAACAAGCCCTAGGGAGAGAGGAATGTCTGATTTTTAGATTTGCACCATTATAGTACTTAAAATGACCAGTTTTCTAAAATACTAGAAGACCTGCAGAAACAAAGTATGTCCCATATACGGAGAAATAAAAGCAAACAAACTGCCCCCCAAGAGGCCCAGACTTCAGAATTATTCAACAAAGACGTTAAATAAACCATTTTGAGAAGATGTACAAAGAACCGAAGGAAACAATGTTTAAAAAACTAAAATAAAATCTGAGAACACAGTCTTACCATATAGAGAATATCAACAATGAGATAGAAATTATAAGAGAAAAAAAAATTAGGAATTGAAAAGTACAGTAAATGATACGGATAATTCAACATAAGTGGCCAATAGCAGATTGGAACAGGCAGAAGAAATATTTGGTGAAGCTAAAGATTGGTCAATTTTTTCCTATTAAAAAAAAAAAAAAAACAATGAACAGATATTCAAAGATGTGTGGAATACCATCAAGTGTACCAACATAAGCATAATGAGAGTCTCATGTGAACTGCCTTTTCACTAATAGCTGTAGACCTTAAAAGAATTGAAAAATGTTCAAACAAAAAGTAAAACATGAATGTTCATAAAACATTATTCATAATAACCAGAAAGAAACAACCCAAAAACCATCAACAGATGACTGGATAACAATCTATATATATATATAGATATATATATGTATGTATATATATATATACACACACACACACACACACACACATATACACCATGGAATACTACTCAGCCATAGAAAGGAATGAAGTATTGATATATACCTCGACTTGAATGAACTTTGAAAACATTGGGTTAAGAAAGAAGCCAAACAAAAACATGGTTCCACTTACATGAAATATCCAAAATAGGTAAATCCATAGGGACCAAAGTTAATTAGTGATTACAAAGGGCTAGGGGAGGGAGGAGTAGTGACTGAATGACTGCTAATGGATATGGAGGCATTCTTTTTTGGATTGGTGAATGTGTTCTGCAATTGGATGGTGGTGTTGGTTGCACAATTTTGTGAATATACAAACATCCACTGAATTATGTGCTTTAAGAGAATGAATATACGGTATGTGAATTATATTTAATTTTTAGAGTAATAACAGTAAAAAGTGACCTGGGTTAGTGCATTTTCCATGCCTTTCTTCCACGTAGTAAGTACATCATTTGAAATGAACTTTAGTTCACGTGTTTCTGATGTATTTTCCTTAAAGGATTTTTCTTCCATCCTTGGTAATTTTACTTTATTTTTTCTTCATGTGTGTGAAACATGAACATTGTTCCATAAGTCAGAGGTGCACAAAATGGTATACTCTGAGAGGTGGTGGCAACTCCTCTTTCCAATTGTTTCTTTTCTTTTTACCCAATTCCCACCCATCCCCTCTAGATAATCCATCTCATTAGTCCCTGGTGTATCCTTTCTGTGTTTCTCTTTGCACAGATGAATAAATGTGTATGTATTTATTTCTCCTTTTTTAATGCAGAAGTTAACACTCCTAGATGATTTTATAAACTACCTTTTTCATTTAAAAATATATCCTGAAGGATAGCTGGGTAGCTCAGTTCGTTGAGCCTCCAACTCTTGATTTAGACTCAGGTCATGATCCCAAGGTCGTGGGACTGAGCCCCACGTTGGGCTTGCACTGAGCACGGAGCCTGCTTAAGATTCTCTCTCCCCCTCTGCCCCTCTCCCCTACTCACACTCTTTTTTCTAAAATAAGAATAAATAAAATAATTAAAATGTATCCTGGAAATCACTGCAAATTTGTCCATAAAGATTTTCCTTATTTAAAACAAAGAACAACAACAAAAAGAAACTTTCTAGTACCCCATTAGGTAGACGTCAATTTATTCAACCACTCATCTATGTTTGGGTGTACAAGTTATTTTCCCTGTCTTGCAGTTACAAAAAAATATTGCAAAGAAAATACAAACAACGGTATATCTTTTCATATTATTGGAGTTCTCTCTTTGGGATTTATTCCTAGAGTGAAAATGCTATGTCAGAAGGTAAGTGCATATGTAGTTTTGTTTAAAAATTGCCAATTTTCCAACATGAAGGTTGTGCTTCAGTACAAGTAGAGGCCTGTTTCTTCACAACTTCTCCATTGTGGTTTTACTATGTATTTTCTTATGGGTATAGTTGGATACTTTTTTCAAAATTGTTAAATACTTTCTACATTAGGTTTTGTGAATTTTTTCATGTCTTGCCCTTTTTTCTACTAGTGAGTTTTGTTTTTGACTTTTCCCCATAATTTTTAAGATTTATTTATATATTACATACACTAGCCCTTTATCTCTTAACGGGTATTGCAAGTATTTTTTCCCAGTTTGTTAACTCTTCTGATTTTGTGTTATTTACTTTGCTATCATGTTTTTTTTTTTTTTGTCACTTACTGTATGTAGTCAGATATTTCAGTTTCTCCTTTTATTTCATTTTTGCATATGCGCTTGAAATCATAGAAAATCTTTCCCTATTGTTTGCTTCCTACTTGATCTGACGTCAGTGTTGCTATCCCTGCTTTTTTAGTGTTCCCATTTTCCTGGAATACTTTGTCCATCCCTTTATTTTTAGCCTTTCTGAATCATTCTGTTTTAGGTGTGTTTCTTCAGTACAGTGTATAGTTAGGTCTTCATGAGCTAAGCTCAAAATCTTAACACTTAATAGGCAAATTCAACCCATGCACATTTGTTGAATTATCATACTTATTATTTTACTTTCTCTTCAAACTGTACTTTCTATTAAAAAATTCATTTTGTGTTTAGCAAGATTAATATTTCTGTTCTAGTGGTTACACCTTAATGCCCATCGTCACATTTTTTTATTCACTGTGTTGCACCTGTTCTATTTCACTGTCTAATTACCTTTAATGAGCTTATTCTAACTTCCCTCATCTCATCTCCATTCACCTCCCATTTCTGGTTGCATTATTTTGACTTAATTGGAACCTATAATGCATGACATAGAGCATTATTGTATAACATTATTCTGCTTCTGAGATTAGTTTTAATCTTAGATTTTCAATAAAGTGCTAGAGTTTTCCAAGTCATTTTTTGTTTGGATGGGCTTTATTCTCTAGTAGATTCCTCAAGAAAGGACTCATGGAAAGAATTCTTCGAGTTCTTGATGTTCGAAATTTTTTGTGGTTTTCATATGTTAAAGGATTATGGGTGGATCCACTGATTCTGCAGCTCTTTGTGGCAGCAAAACTCTTCTTGCATCTTTGGTGAGTCTTGTTTGGAAGAGTTTTTTTGCCCCACCCCGATGTAGGATATCTATCCCGTAGTCTGGACACACGTTAGCTTCCTTACTCTTACCAAAGATACGGGTTTTTTTCTTTCTTTTTCATTTACCGTTCCCCAACCCACGGTGAGTTTTTACCTGTGCCCTCTTGACAGTATCTGATGACCTTACAGTGACCTATAGTGACAAGCTTTTTTCAGTAGGGAGCAAGAGTCCTTGTGGGCATTTGTGTCCTGCTGCAGTACCCTCTCCTTTCAGGCTTTTACCATCAATGAAAACTTTTTCTCCACTCTGTTCCCCATCTGAATCCTGAGTGCCCAGTGTAGGCCCATGGAATCCCCATATTCTGCAAATGTATTAACATACGTAAATAGAGGTCTTTTTTCCTCTAGTACTTTTTATAGGTTTATGTTATATTTAGCCTTTAGTTTGTCTGGAACTTACCCCTATGTATTCTGATAGATTGGTATGCTCCTTAATCAAATTAATTAGTACGCAACCAACCTGTATTTCTCAGCATCACCTGAAGTTAGGTTGAGGTCCTGTGACCTAAGAATTGCATAGTGGAATGCGTGTGGAAATTTTGTAAACCACTTCCAGGTCCAGCCCATAAACTCCTCTTCTGTCCTCCACTCTTCTTGTGTCCACCCGCTGGATGCCAATTCCCAGCGAGACACTAGAAGACACCATTTTTAAAATGAAGGAATAGCCATCAGCCTAGGAACCTAAGTAGCTATGAGAATTCTAGTCCTCTACTTATTCCTCCACTTAGGCCAATTGGATTTAAGTTATATAACAAACACCTACCGTGTTCAATCAGCGAAAATTAGAGATTTCAATAGAGATTTTGATAGAACAAGTATCATTACTCTCAGAAATGGGTGGTGGAAGGAGGATGCTACTGTAAAAATAAATCCAAAGTACTGTACATGGCATTGCCCCCACAGACAAGACGAAAACTAATATCCAGTATTAGAAAATGAGGTTTGTGTAATGCAATGAATGACAAAACAAGTTTTTAGAAAGGTCATTTACAATTACTTGGAATTTGAACCTGAGCCCTTGACCCCATAGCTCTAGGGAAAGGCTAGAAAATGTAATGTTGATTTTTATGACCTGCATTTATCAATGTGATAGAAAACAAGAGATGGGATGTGACAGTAGCCTGTTAGCTTGCAAGGACAGAAAAACAAAAAGTAATAGGATGAAAAAGCCATTGCTTCTAGTCCCAAAGGACAAGAGATTATGCACAAAAATCCATTAAGACTTCTGGCTACAGCACAGATCTGAGTAACAGTGGCATTTCCTCCTAAGGATGATAGCTTTAAGACGGGGCAGAGGAGGGGGAAAGTAAGTCAACCTTGAGAATTATATTTAGGAAAGAGCTTTGAAAGTGCTATGGGCTTATGCAGCTGAATAGATCCCCTTTCTCTCAAAAACAATAACCTGCTTATTTGTAATGCCAAAAAAAAAAAAAAATTGCAAGCCTGGACTTGACCAGCTTTCGGATGTTCTGTCATTAAAAGTATTTTAGGGCTCCTACACTTGCTCAGGGAAGATATGGGTTACAAAACTTTAAAGGCCTCCAAGGAGAGTCAGTCCCCATCATGTATCTCAAATGTGCTAATAGACAAAAAACCTGCTAAAGAGTAGATTCAGAGCTATGAAGAATGTTGAACAAGTAGCTCCTCCCAGGTAGCCAAGTTGAAATCAAGGATAGGTTCTTAATGCTGGAATAGGGGGAGCTAAAAATTCCTGCCAGAAGTTTTTTGTAACTACTATAGACCAGTGCCTTCTGTGTGTCTCTGCTATACCTTATACCAGATGCAGTTTTTATTACAAATTTATCCTTGTTTCATCATAGTATGTTGGGCCAGGTGGCAGTAAAGACATTTCTGTAGCTGTGTTGTTGGTGCAAGTATCACTGAAGATCAAGGAGCCATATCCAGAGCTGATGGAAAGAACTATGCCATCATTCAGAGATGTTGCACTTGAAGCTGTTTGCAGTAACTGGATAGAACTTTGGGTTGTCTCCCTTGAAAAAAGAAAAAGAAAGAAAGAAATGTGTTCCAGTTGTGGTAGAGGATACTTGGTAACCAGAAAGATGTACTGTGTCCGACCTAAGTGCTCACTTCATCTACTTCTTTTCCTTAGGTACCTGGCTAACTTCCATTTGCCAGCCTCCTTGAAGTGAGACAAATGTTGGCCAATGGAATGTGGGTAAAAATTATTACATGATGTTCACCTCCCCACAAAATGTTCCAGGCAGTCTTCCACATTTCTTCCCTTGTTTTCCAGCAGGGTGCTGACATCGTGGGCACCCTTGCAGGATCGCTTTTGAAGATGAAGTTTCCATCAGCCAGGATCTTTGCATGACTGCATGGAAGAGAACCTGAACTTCATCCAGCCACCTATTGAACTTCACATGAGCAAGAAGTGAGTGAGTATTTGATTAAGTCATTGAGATGTAGGATGTTTATCTGTTACTCAGCTAGGGTTATTTTGATACATGTATAATAAGTGGTGGTGATCTAACTATTCTGTTTTTCTAATATGAATATGAATTCTATTTTTGAGTAGTTGGGCCATCCTTTCACTACTCATTTGAAATGTCACCTTATAATTACAGAACTGCTCCTAGCTCCTAGCTCTCTTTTATCTATCTCTCTGATCCAGTATTACACCCTAAATTATTATAGCTGAATTGATAAAGAATTTGTGGTATATATACACCGGAATATTACTCACCCATAAAAAGGAATGAAATCTTGCCATTTGCAACGACATGGATGGAGCTAGAGAGTATTATGCTAAGAAAAATAAGTTAGAGAAAGACAAATAGCATATGATTTGTCATAGGTGGAATTTAAGAAACAAGACAAATGATCATAGGGGGAAAAAGAGAGACACAAACCAAGAAACAGATTCTTAACTAGAGGGAACAAACTGAAGGTTACCAAGGGGGCGGTGGGTTGGGGGATGGGTGAAGTAGGCAATGGGGATTAAGGAGTGCACTTGTGATGAGCGCCTGGTGTTACCGTAGGTAAGTGTTGAATCACTGAATTCTGCACCTGAAACTAATAATTACACTGCATGTTAACTAACTGCAATTTAAATAGAAACTTATAAAAAAAATAAAAATGAAAAAAAGCATTACTACAATAAATATTTTAAAAATTATTATAGCTTTATATTTTCCCTAGATACTCAATACCTTGGTTTAATCATTGATCTTTTTTTCTTAAAATTTTCTTAGCTCTTCTTAGGCTTTTCTTTACAAACAGATTTTAAAAGTAGCTAGTAAATTTTATTTTCAAAAATTATGTTGGAATATTAATTTTGATTACTCCGAGAAATTGTGACTTGGGAAGTACACAGGTTCTCTTTATTCTCTAGTTGCATAAAATGATAGGTCTGTTTCCATGAATGGGCCTAAATTCTAGACTTGTAGAAGAAATGATACATACAGGAACATGTTCAGTAGCCTAAGTATGACGTCATCATGCAGAAATTAAGTAGCCTTAAGTCAGACACTGGAATGTTGTTTGTACTTTGAACATGTGTTTCTCTTCAAGGGAAAACTTGTTTTGAAAGAAAGTCATTCTCCATGTTGTTTTCAGGATTAAATTAAAAGGATGTTTTTTAGTAAAGACAGCCAAAACTTAGAGGGTGAGTGAAGGAAGGAAGGTTATTTGTGTTTATTTTTAAACTAAGCATGGTATAAAAATTCAGTGTTTAGCTTAACTCCCCCTATCATGGACCAAAGTTCATAGTTCTCACATATACCAACAACAACCAACTTATTTGTGTCTTAAATAGATGTGGACTAGTTCTGAATTTTGTGTTTTCATTGTTGGCACCAGTTGTGAAGAAGGAGAGGTTTTTCAGGCCCTATCAAATTTTTAAGATTTTGAAGTGCTATAATTGCACAATTAATGCATAGGATTTACTTTATTTGGTGCTTGCATTTGTTTTCTCCACTTTGAGATTGGTCCATCCCTCAGTATTTCAGGTCTCTGCTCAGATGTCATTCTGTCAGGGAGAGCTTCTCTGACCTGCCTTTGAAAACATCAACTGGTTATTCCATCCTCCTCACTTGATTTTTCTTCTTTGACTTCCACCACGTTAAAGCTGTGCTTATATAGCTGTCAGCCTCCCCACCTCAAATACTAGTTTGAATAAATAATCATGGCTATATACAAGCTTTCTCAGTTTATTAATGACTCCTGTAATTGACTAGCTGCAGCTCCCAGTTAGGAATCTATTAGAAGAACCCGAGTAAGAGATAGGATGGCTTGGACTTGGGCAGTAACAATGGGGAACGAAAATGGGAGAGAAGTTAATGTCTGATTATAGAGGAGAAGGTATGAATTAATCTATGAAAAGTATGAGAATAACTGAAGTCAGAAACCAGTATGAATTCTGGGCAGCCTTAGGAGCCCGTTTGACGTCCATTGTCATTAATTTGAAGTCAGAGAAATTAGCACAGCCATTTGAATCTTCATTTCTATGACCTGTTTTTTGGCCATAATTATTTGCGCCTGGTAGTATTTTTGTTTCTGACTTGTAGGAGCTCTTCATATGTTCAGGAAATAAGCCCTTTGTCTATCGTGATTTGCAAAAAACAAAAACAAAAACAAAAAAACAAAATTCATTTTATCGTTTGTCTCATGACTTTGATTTTTTCCCAAACAGTATATGATTTTACTCATGTTTTAAATTTTATTCATGTTATAAATGGTTTATTCATGTTGTAAATTCTTTAACCTTCTAACTGGTTATGGTGGGTGTATGGGAAGACTGTGAATTTCTGTATATCATTAGTTTCCTCAGCCACCTTACCGAACTCTCACCGTTTTTCATAGTTATCCCATCATTTCGCTTCCATTTTTCCAGGCTCAGAATTATATCATTTTAAGATAGTGATCATTTACTTGCTCTTAGTTTTTGTAACACTCTTTCTCTTGCCTAACTGGAATGTCCGGTACTTCCAGGACAACATAAAATAATAGCCCTGAGAGTGGACCTCCTCTCTGTTCCCGACATTAATGGGAATACTTCTGGTGCTGTCTATTTAGATGCAGGTAGATATGTCTTAAGGTGTGAAGAACCATTCCTCTTACTTAGGTGTATTTTTGTAAATCAAGAATAGATGTTGAATTTTATCAAGCACCTTTCAAGCCATTTATGAAAATGTTCTATGTGATTTTAGTGGATAGAATAAGTCTGAAAAAAATATTTCAGCCTAGTGCATTTTGACAACTTTCCCTATGTTTTCTATGTTAATTTTTTTAGATTTTCACCTGAACTCAATTTATATATACATTTTTTTAAGTAACCATTTTATTCATGACATATTTTATTTACAGAGCTAAACAGTGTAATCTCTGATTTTTAAAATTACCTCTGCACATTTGGGGTAATTCTCCATCAGCCTTTAAAAATAGAATGGCCAGTTATTTTACCAATAAATTGGCTTTCTTTAGAAATAGCAGAAGAATTGCACTTCGGCACATGCAAGCTATGGCAAACCATAGGCAAGTCCAGAGATCAAAGGAAAGGAATGTTACTTTATAGAGAAAAGGAGAAAATTGGGAGGCGCTACTTTGTACACAAGTCCATTGGAGGGAAGTGAGAATTCAGGAGGGTGATGGCTTCTCATTGACTCAGTTGCAGTACTTTCTTATTGTCTGAACCTGTTGCTGGTTGAGGAGAAATCCTTCCTCTCTCCTGCTGGAGCAGTACCGGAGGCTTCTTCCTGTGGGGAACCCAAGGGGGTGAGAGCTCCCCCTTCTGTCCTCCGACGGCACCTTAAATGAGGTTTCTTCTTTGACTCAGTTTCACAATTCTTTTGTCTTATTTTGCATATCTGCTTTATACTTTCTAGATTAATGGTGTACATAAGTAAGATACATAGTTTTCTCTTTGTGCTCTTTTCACCATATCCCACAGACTCTGATACATCACGATTTCTCTGCTACTGGTTTTCTCTCTCCTGTTTTTCAGTTGCTTTTCAAATGTGTGTGTTTTTGTTTTGTTTGTTTTGTTTTGTTTTGTTTTGTTTTGTTTTCCCCATTTTCCTTCTCTGCTATTTTGTAATTTCTTTTGGTAACTACTCTTTAACTTTTAAAGTGAATCTTTTCTTAAAATCTAAATTAATTCCATTAAGCCTACCAGAACGACACATGGGCCTCATAGATTTAGTCCACTTTTTTTTATCTTGCATGTATTTGTGTCAAATGTTTTAGCTCTGCCTTTTTATTTTTAGCTAGAATTAGACAATATCAATATTGCTTTATTCAGTGTTTATGTAGATCTCCTCACATTCTTACCATTTTCTTCATCATTTTTCTTCGTTTCCAATGTTATTTCTAGTATTATTAACTACTTTCTTAAGTACATATTTTTCAGCCTTGTACAAGTGAGGATCTATCACTAGTAAGCTTTCTAACTTTTTGTCTGTCAAAATAATGTCTTTATTTTAATCTCTTTCTCAACGATAGTCTAGTAGAGGAACTAATCTTGGCTAGTTATCTTCTTCCGCTACTATGAAAATATATCATTTGTTTTCTGATGTAGTTTCTATTGAGAAGATGGCTGTCAATCACATTGTCATCCCTTTTAGGCAATTTTGTGTGTCAGTGATTCTTTGATAATATGAAATATTTGTATCTTTTAATAGAGGCTATCTTTATAATCGTAATTTTATATGCTCTACTCAGTACTCTGTTGCTTTAGAGCAGGTGTCAACAAACGTTTTTGGCCGCTTTGGAGCTTATCTCTGACAGCTACCTGACTTTGCTGTTGTAGCACAAAAGCAGCCATACATAATATGTAAACAAATGGCTGTATTTCATTAAATTTTATCTGCCAAAACAGGTGGTGGTATGCCTGAGTTAACCACTGGTTCTTATATTTCGACCCCTGCTTTTGATAGTCTGTTCTGAATAATGATTACATTAATATATTTCTTCTTCCTTTCAGCATCCTTTCCTCCACTGCTGGATATGAGTTTAGGGTTTGTTTATCTTTATGTTAATAAATCTCAGAATAGATAGATGGATATATTTATCAGCTTTAAATTACATATTTTAACCCACACTATGAAAATATAAAGAAGTAGCAAACGCATCTTTTCTTTCCCATCCCTTCTCAACCTTAGTTAATTGTGCCATTTTAACCATAAGGTTTAGAGCATTTACATTCTGTTCTGTCACCCTATCTTTGTCGGTCAGGTGACTTGTTGAAGGTCACATAGCAAGTAAGTGGTTGAAGCCAGGATACTAGGTGAACTTGGATAGCCTGTGTTGTTAACTACATCATGCTGCCATGTTTTTTCTGAAGCTTTGCTAATCTTGATACCTAACAAAAATTATGGGGGGTTGAGAGGAGCCAAATCATCTATAAATGTGGATGTGAAAATGTCAAACCTGCAAACCAAGTTCTCTATATTTTTTAAAGTTGTTTAACATTATCATGGTTAATTCAATTCAGATGTTATTGAATTTAATTAAAAACATCACTCCAGTAAGACCAATAAAAAAGTCTTTTTTCATCCCAGTAAAAAACTGGAAGACTCACTAATCTATCCCATTTCTAAGCAAAGCACTTAAAAATTTAGGAATAGAGGATAACTCATCAACATGAAAACAGGTATCTTAGACTGATAGGCAATATTGTATTTAATGAAGAAATATTAAAAGTTAGAAACATGACAAGGATGGCTATTATTATATTGTTACTACATTTCTATTTAACATCGTACTGAAAGCTGAAGCCAGTACAGTTTGAAATAAAAGAAATATGATAGGTGCAGCTAACTTGAAAGGAAGAAATAGAATTAATATTGGTTTTTACTACTGCCTCATGTATAGGATTTTATTCAGTTCCAATGTGACTGTGGTTACAGTAAGAGTTTGGTATGGTTTGTTGTTTTAATGCCCTCATCTTCATACGAAAGATCCAAGTTCCCTTATTCCTTTTCTTCAGGAGAACCCACGGCTGTCCAGGATTACTGAGTGACAGGTTATTCATAGGGGAAAAATCAGAAAATCTTTCATTTTGTCCCTGAACCTCTGAAACTTTTTGTTCTTCTTCCTTCTGACTATTTCCTTCTCCGTGTTGACTTCCACTCTACCCTCCCTCTGACTCTTTTTTCCCCTTCCAGTTTTATCTGTTCTTTTGGGGACAGAGAAAACAGCCCCCCAAGTGTGCCTGAAAGAACTCATCTGGCACTTTAGGGCTAAGGTTTGTTTTGAATCTTGGCTGCTGAGTGAATATGAATTGGGAGTAGAGAAATGACCCATTAAGTGTAAATGAGAGAGAAAAAAGGATAAGAAATACTCTGAACAGAACAAAATAAACACTAAGACGTAGTTCTGCCCCATTTGCAAATAGGAGTCTCTACATAGCATGTAGGGTTCTTTGACAAGCACTCAGTGAGTGTTAGCTATTCTTGCAAAACTCATCTGGCTGCCAATAATCACTTCTAACCATTATTAATATTTTAGTTACTTTTCTTATAATTAAAATTTTATGGAGAAAGTATATTTCAATCCATCTAGCTTGGAACCAAGAACTCACTACCATTTGGCAAAGGACACCATGATTATCAGGGCCATGTGGGGGAGGTATTATTACCCCAGAAGGAATTAAGTTGCTCATTTCTTTTAAAAGCAAGAACACACACACACACACACACACACACACACACACACACACACACACAACAAAGCAGAAACACAAGGTGTTAACCATGAAAGAGTAACTTCCAGTGCAAGTCTAATAAGAGAGCATGCATATACATGAATCTATAAAGAAGGTGTTTACCTTAAGCAGTAGAGAAGTAAAACTCCTGCGTGTTCAGAGCACAAGTACTTTACTCTTGCAGAGAGAAGAGGTGTAAGGGGAATGGACATTTGTCTAGCTTGGGTAGAAGGGAAATGCACATAAATGGTAGGGTATACAACCGATGCAGTGGGGAATTGGGGCCAGATAAAGGCAGGTCTTGAATGTTGTTAGGGTTCTTGAGATTTAGTTAACAGGAAATTGAGAAACCAAATTTAAAACTGAAAAGTCTGAGGAAGAAGAAAGCTATGGACTTGTGTAGAGATTTAAAGCATGTAATATATCCACCTTGCCAAGTGTCCTTAGCTTTCTTGCATTTCCAGTAACTGACCTCTTTGAAAATGTTCTAGGTCATAGTTTTCCCATGATATTTCAGATCAACAGATCATTTGTGTGAGGTTAAAATTACACTTGACAATAATGGGGGAAAAATACACACGCACGATAAAAACAGCTCCAAAAACAACGTTTTGGCTTTGCTTGTGAAAGAGCACAGCACCTTAAATGTCTTTCATAAGGTTCCAAAATTATCTCAAATTACAAAAAGGAGGGGGGAAAAAAAGGTCAGTTATCAAGTTTCATGTTAAATGTTATTTAATTTAATAAAGTACATTAATGAAAGGAACAAGTAGTTCATTTCAAATGAGAGACCATACATGCCATTATGGAATTCTCTCAGCTCTTCAGAAAAAGTCACTGTTTCTGGTCATTTGATAATAGATCTAGCAGTGATCATTAATGGCTGCTAAAATGAGTGCGTGAAAACATGGCGGGGAATTTTACGGTGGATGCATCAGACAACACTGAATCCCCGGATCATTCTTACCATCACAAAAAGAGAGACAGCCGGGGACATTCTGGGCTTCCTCATGGGATGCAGTTGTGTGGGGCACACTACCACCTGTCAAGTCTTCTTGCTCCCCCAGATCAAACCCAGCCCCTATCTGGTCACTCCTCCAGAATTTTTATAGGATATGCAAAGAACAAAGGAGTGGACTAAATGACACCACCAGGATACAGTCGACAAAATCTAGAATGTAGAAAATTCTGAGAGAATAGGTATCCTATAAAAATTCCTATTTTTTTCATACATATTAATAGCAAGACAAAGGAAAAATGATAAAAAAGGATGTTTAAAAAGAGAGAGAGACTAAAAACAGACTATAATCAAATTCAATGTGTGGTCCTTCTTTGATCCTGATTTAAATAAACCAACTCAAAAAAAAAAAAAAGAAAGAAACAAGTCATGAGACAGTGTTTGAAGTTTGAATACTAACTCGATTTTTCATGGTATTAGAGAACTGTGAGAAATGGGTATTTTTTATTAATGGCAACAAACTTAAATGATTTCCATTAAAACAGGATGGACATATTGATTTTGAGTAAAGGTCCAAAATATTCTGATAGGGTAAAGTCCAAGTCTTGGATTTTTTTTTTTTCCTTGCATTTTCAAATGAGACCAGTGTCTGAGGTTAAAGTACTCACACTGGCCTCTTGTTGATCACTGAGAAAGAATCCCTGAGGACCCCCTGTAGCTAAATTGTGAAATCCTGTGCATGAGGAGAGAGAAAAGGAGAGTATGTCATTTTTTTCCACAGAATATTCTCCTGAGAAAATTGGGAAGGTGGGGGTAGGGAATAAAGCTATGTGTGCCTCACGCCTGATAAGCCTTCTCAAACTCTGAAACAATAACAGGATAACTCCCTGTGGACTAAAAAGCATCCCTGGTCAGCCTGGACCTTGGACACAATCTTGGCTTGGTAGGGAATTTTCCAGAGAGCAGGTTGCCTAAATTAGGGAAGAAGCCACACCATGTGTGTGTTTTTGTTCCCATCCCTCTGACCTCATCTCCTTAGATCTCTGATCTGCAAAGCAAATGTAGCTGAACCACTGATGCTCTTGGAATCAGGTTCAGAAACCTCTGGGATGAGTTGTCACACCTTTGCACCACCCCCACCTCTCCAGCATCAACCCCACGTCAGTTTTTCTATATCCTGGATTAAAAAGAATGAATGGGGTGAATATTGAGAGATAGATGAGCATAGCTGACTGCTAGTAACTCTCACCCAAGGCTCTCAATACCACTGCAGTTATTCCAGAACACTGGTATGTTGTCGTGCTTTTTTCTGAGTTTTCCCTCTGACTTTTTCCACCACTGAACTGTACCCATGCTACAGGGACTGTAAATGTGTTAAAAGCACAATGTAACTAATAGAAATAAAGAGTGCAATGCCCTCTCCCCAAGGTACTGCTTCCAGAGACAGCCTCTCACTGATGCTTAATGATTAACAAGAAAATAGAAGGATGGGAGAGGGGTCATTGGAAATGGGTAGCACCTGGGGGAGCAAAACCTTAAAAGAATGGCTTTTCCTCTTCTTCTTTTCCTGTTTTATCTTTGACTCCACCCTCCTTTTTGCAACTCCACTGTGTTTGGATAGGAAGGAACTAAAGTCTTCTCACTTGTAAGGATAAGCCTCCCTCCTGAAATGTCCTACTAAAACTTCATGAAACACAGAAGGTGGGGTGAAAGTGAACAGGTTGTTTAGACCTGCCAGTAGGGGAGGAAGGGCAGTGTTGAAAGGGAGAGCAGGAATGCACTGTTTCCTTCTGGAGGAAAAATCAGCCCTCAGATACTGATAATATGGGATTGTCTTCGCAGAAATCAGTTGAATGACTAGCTGGAAGAAAAGGTCATGAGTTGGACCATATAGATGTTGATGTTGTTAATCTTTTTGTTAGACATAAATAGGGTGGCTTGCTGGCTCCCAGTAAACTTCTCATTGACAGTACCCATAATAATTCACCCCTGCCTCTGGAGCAATCATTTTCTTTTCCCTCACTTTCCTTTCATACCCATGCATAAAGCCAAAATGCAGTCATGTGCTTGGATGGGAGCAGCCGGTCTCTTGCCTGACGATTCATCCTTGACTTTGGTGATTGAATAAGAAAGAGCACTTGACTCAACCTAGACCTGTCATAATATTCACATGACTGAGTCTGAGCTTAGGAAATACCTTCCCTTGATTTTCAAACTTGAGCTACAGGTTATTGATATTTTCTTTCTGATCAGCGAGCCAGGTAGTTGTGCACCCAGATTTGTATCTGTAGGCAAGAAGGTTTCGATCCTCATGAAGAAACTAAAACCGAGAGCCTGAAGTTGACATATAAATAAACAGAGAACAGGCAGTAAGAATGTGGCCTTGATGGTGTTTGATTTCCTGATAACAGCTGCTCCTTCAGCAAACCCTAACTTTGCTTTTCCTCTTTTTGGTTACATGAGCCTATGAATTCCTTTTTGGACTAAGCAAGTTGGAGATCTGTTTCTGTTACCAGAAACCAAAGGGCACTAAAACAAAAATGAAGTGATCACAACTACCAGATTGTTTATTTATCCATGAATGTTACCTCCAGCAGCACCCTAGCTATAGATTCTCATAAAAGGTTTTTTTTTTTTTCCTAATACCATCCCTCTAAAAAGATAATGTCATTGTAATAACTAAAAATGGTTGACTTGGATGTTTGCTGTGGTATAATTCACTAGTTTGCAAATAACTCGTTGGTAACATTGGCTCCAGATATCTGCATTTGTTCAATAAAGATAAGTGCAATGAAGATCCAATATTATTTGAACCGTTTGCAAAAAGGAGTTGTTTCTGACCCGTCTCTACCATTGTATTTGTCCTTAGTCCTTGGTACATACAGCTGTCATGACCGCTGGGTTGACTTGGTCTGTAAAGGTACTGAAAACTAGCAGTGTTCTAACAGTCCATTTTCTTGGTCATTGTATTGACGGTTCATTCACCTTTTGGTTTGTGAGTTTTCTCTGTCTCTCTCTCTCTCCAGATTTGGTGCCTGTTACCCATAGTTAAGCAGCGAATTATTGGCAGCAAATTATAAATATATGCATATATCCTTCCAAGTCATTCATTCCCAATCCTGTTTTTCCCTGTCCTTGATGAGAAATATTAAGATTTACTTGAAATTTACTTAAATGATGCTATCACATATGAAATTATTTCAACTATACAAAATGAATGAACCATGAAGAAAATGATTAATTCGCCCTGAATGCTATAAACAACTGATATCTGGGAGAGGAGAGATTTTAATGAGGAGTATCTAAAGCATTCAAATTATTGGACAGATAGGAAAGATGTATGTTTCCTTCTAAAATAGAACATGGTTTAGAGACTGAAATAATGATCTCAACTGAAAGGATCCTATTTAACCATTAGGTTTTTAGAAAGCAAGGCAAGCAATGAATTTGTGGGTTTTAAGTGTTTCTGTGTCCCATAGTCCAAATACTATCACTATCATATATTTGTTTTTTGTTTTTGTTTTTGTTTTTTATTATTATATGAAATTTATTGTCAAATTCGTTTCCATACAACACCCAGTGCTCATCCCAAAAGATGCCCTCTTCAATTTGTTTTAATTAATTAATAAATTATCTCATTTTTATGAACTGGTAATTACTTAGTATGTCATATGCCAGAGTTGTCCAAGATAAATGGCTTAACAGAATAACAAGTGCTATTTAAAAAAAAAAAACCAAAAAACAAAACTTTTGTGGCAAAACAAATGTGAGAAATACTGGATAACACAGACAAATTGATTTCTTTACTGCAGGATCTCTGAGACTCTTTAATATGCTAATATGTATTGGGAATCTCCACCATAGAGATAACATCTCCCATATCTATTTTTCTATGTGATTCTTTCTGAGTAACAGTATCTTGCAAAATTAGAACTCTTCTATACATGCTTTAATTGGTTATTCCACCTCTCTGTTAATCCTCTACTAATACCTGTGGCAAGGATTAGAAATATTAATAAATGAGTGTCATAAGACAGGCACCTTTTCTAACACAAGGAAAGGTCCACTCTCCCCTGTCTTTGTTTCATGAGCTTTTGGTTGAATGAAGAGTACTCAAAACACTGACCACTGACGAGATAAGAGAAATCATATTTTTATTAATAATGAAAGTGTGTTCAGATACTTTGCCTTGAGCAAGCAAGGGAAGCATGAAATTTGTGGTGTCACTGAGAACCGACTACTCAGGTCTGCAACCTGCTGGCCACAAGCCTACATCCGTTTTACCTGCAAGAGCTCATTAAAGGTGAATTGTGAGTTGATTTTGCAAATTGTCCCCCCAAAGCACTCGTCCACCCTTTGGTGCCTGTTTGTCCTTCCAGGTTATCAGCTCCCAGGCTAATCTGATATACCTTTAGATAAGACATCTGTGATAGCAATGATTCTCTTTATATAAATAATTTGTAGCTTGAGTTGGATAAGTCCCCTAGCAGTATATATATGCTCAGGTATATTTCTTATAAATCAGAGTGTGGTTGTTCTCATAATGCCTGCTGTACATCCTTAGAGAGGTTAGGATCAATTCATGTGCAAGTTTCTTTTTAAAACATCGGCTACATTTTTATCCATCAGAAACAAGTTTCAAGTCATGTGAGCTCGTTAAACAATTTGTTAATACAAAAGGCAACTAAGCAAAACCACCAGCCATAGTCATGGTTTTAAGATTTTAACCTAAAATGAAAATCATATCATTTATTTGTATTTAACAACAAATGACCACTATAGACACTTGAAATCATTTATTCAAGGCATTTTTACATAATCTTGCAATCATAGTATAGGCATATAATAAAAGAATGTGAGAATGTAAAGAAGAATATAAAGCCAGTGTCTGGGCATTTAAAATAAAAGCTCTTTAAAAAAGTTACAGATGTTTTACAAATAGGATTCCTGAAAAATTTGGAAGAAACTAAAACTTCATCAAAAACATTACAATACCAAATCACATGTCATTTAGTTCATAGCAAGCAGTTATATATTAATTAAATGTTTCTATCTTGTGAGCTAAGACTTAATACATTTTACATTCAAGTTGAAATATTTCAGCACCATTCTGGTTTGAAGGATAAATGAAATGCTTTAAGTGTTCAAAAGTGGCCCAGGCCTTTGGGTAGTTGGGAATGAGATAGAGCTGTTGATTGAATATGCTGATTGTGAATATGAATTCTGAACATAAAAAATCCAGAAAAGGGGCATTTTTACTTATCATTTACTATACAGTTAATATCAAAACAAGGTATTTTTAAATTGTATTTTCACACAGTTTGCTAAAGATGAATTCTCAGTGCCATGATCATTTTAGTGGACTGCATTTCCTTCAGAATCTGAATATTACGAATGTTTATAAGTGTGATTATCCTATGAGATTTCAGAGAGAAAAAAATTGTTCATTATTACAAACAAAACATAGTGAATAATTAGATGATAGAAATTGTGGATAAAATTACTATGTAAAAATATAAAGATTTCCTGGAAACAGGCAATGGATTCTTGTGGATACTTGTGGATTCGTATGTGATAGTACTGTTGGGAGACTGAATCCTAGCCTCAAAGGTCAAGACATCTTTAATGCAGACTGCAGTCTAAATAATTATGAGGCTACTAACATGGCATATGGAAGGAGTCAATAAATTATTTTCTTATTTAGTCCTTTTTTTCAGAGTCTTTATTAGTTTAAAAGCCAATCTCTTTCCAGCACTCCACATTTTTGGGATTATTTCTATCTCCTTTTTAAAAAAAAATTTATTTGGAATTTGGTAAGGCTGGATTATGTTTTTTTGTTTAAATTTTATTAATGAATAACTTTGACCAGCTAATCACTATATGTGAATTTTTGTGGTTATTCAGAGATGAGATCCCTTGAGGTTCAAAAATATTGAGTGTTAAATCAATACTTATGAGTTATTCGGGAGTGTTTAAGGGTAATGGGAGGAAGGAATATTTACATAAGGAATAAGCAAGAAAGTTTAGCCTCCTAATTGAAACTTTTTTTTCTCAAAATCAACCAAATAGTAGGCTTTATATTTAAGAGGCAGACATTTCAAGGATTGAAAACATAGTTTTAATTATTAGTAACACATACATGCATATAGCTATTTATTTTAACTTATTTTTTTAAAATAAAATATGGTCATGAAAAACAATAGTGCTAAAAAAAGAAAAATTTCAGACATGTATTTATAGTTGTTAAAAATGAAATAAAGTGGACCTAAAGGGAGATAATGACATTTTTAATACTTCTTGAGGTTAGGGGACAGTTGTTGTTTTTTAATATCCCAAGGCCTAGCATGTAAGCACCTGGCATGTAATTAGGCCCTTGAATGATGATGGATGGACAGACAGATGGAAAGCTCCATGAATGATAGTAAATGTCTTCTCATATGTGTTCAAAGGCCATGCTATAATTTTTACAAGGATAAGAATCTCAATGGCCTTGATCTGTAGATGCCAGTCTGGCTCAGTATTAATACTGACAGTAGTTTTGTTGTGTTTTTTTTTTAAGCAAGTATATTAAAATATCTCTATTAGAAAAGATAATAATTTGAAAGGATCACTCTACAGTCTTAAAACTAAAAAAACGCAACGTAAGGCAAAGAGGTACATCAAAGAAGCTATTCCGTAGCTCAGATACTAGCTCAGTAAAAGTTCTGGGTCTCTGTCAAGCCGCATTCTCTGTTGATAAGCGTGTGCCCTGGTAGAGGAGGATCACATCGGCGCCTGGACGATGGTCCATCTCTATCCCCTCTTGCCACGCTAGGCACTAGTGAGTAGGGAACGATTCTTAGCAGTTGGTGTTGACTTTACGAGTCTATGACGTATGATATACGTGACATAACAGTGAGGGATGCCGCCTCACTTTTAAATTCTACCAAACATGTCCTGGCACTGGAAATCCCTTGCTTGAGATTTGAATACTGGTTCACGTAGGAAGACTTCTGCCTGAGCACCACTAACTTAAAAGTGTCATTTGATTTCTCTCTGTACCTTTTGGATCTAGGGGGGAAAAAAGGAATCTTCCAAATTTTGTTGTGGCACATGGTTTCACAGTTTGAAAATAAAATCACAGCTGTCTCATGGTGCAGCACAGCCCTTCGTTGTATAGAAAGTATTCTCTTTCCCTTATTCACCAACCCCTCAAGTATGTAGTGTTACATGCTTTGCTAATTTGGTTTACACTTCAGACACACAGGAAAAAAAAAATGTATGATTGATTCCTGGATGACCTGATAATGTTCCTATATCCAGATATGATGTTTTCTATTCTGGATAATTAAAAAAAATTTTTTTTTAGCATTCTTCATTTTAAAGCATTCTTCATTTTCTACATTAAAAAATGTAGAAAAGTTGAAAATCCTAAGATGTTTTTCATCAATTTTTTTTTAAAGCATTTGAGAGACAGTTGTGGTTTTGGGGACTTGTTTGTATGATTTTTATGTCAACAAGGAAAATATTTTTAGCTAATAGGTCCATATACTTAAATGCATACATAGTATCTCTGAATGTATCACATCTATCATCAGAATGACTTCCCATTCACACAGTCGTCCTCCGTATACCAGTCCCCAGAATGGTGATTCTAAGAATGCCACTTAAAAGGTCTCTGCCCATAGGAAAATTAAAGAATTGAGGCAGCAACAGTGAATGTCAGACAGGTCTTGGGCAGCTCAGTTACTTAATTTGTTCCAAAACAAAGCTGACTTAAGTCAGAATGAAATGGTACACTTAAACAGAAAGACAGGAGTTTACTAATTTTAAAATGTAAACATAAATTTTATATAGGGATGTAACTATCTGAATACATATGTTGCCATTTCTCTGCTATATAATAATATTTCTTGACACCAATGGTAATATGTTTGGTCCTTCCTCAGCACCAGATGTGTCCATATCTATTCGCACAGTAGGAACCTCCTTTCTAAACGGATCTATGCTAAGACATATACAAGCCAGTTATTGCTGTGGTTTACTGAAGTTTCAGCACTTAAGAAAATTCTCAGTTCATAGTAATTTTGGCTCATTCACTGAAATGTTATTTTCCCTTTTACACTGTAATTTCTGAAGGAGCCTAAGAAATTTGGATTTCCTTGAAAGGGCCACATGTACATCTACAGAATGGAAACACTGTGTTCATTCGCAAGGTAATACAAATAATAATATTAAAAATGTCCCAAATAATGCCAATTTAAATGTCCAAAATCCAGTTATGTGCTTGGGTGTAAAAGAGTCCAAAAAAAAATTCTTTTGTTGTTTTCTGTTCTGTCTTTGAAAATATATAAGTCCTACTGAAGTTAATCTATTTTTTCCCACTTGAGAACACCAGGCACTGATTTATCCATTGGGAGTTTTGGCTTGCTTTCTAATACCTAGATTAAGAAAACAAAATAAGACAAGTTATTAACTTGATAATATTATGAATGAGTACAGTAGACACGTTTAAAGTTGACCCTTTAAAAAAAACATCTGTAGCAATTTCTCTCCACCTAAGCAACAGTCACCTTATGAAGTTACCCATGAATACACTCTTTTAATACTGATTTGAAGGAGGTGGCTTTGTTAGTAGCTTTGTTAATAGAAAGTGTATGTCTGGTATCTACAGACTTGATGTGTAGAGGTAAAAGAAACAGCCTCTAAAAGAACGGAGAGTAAAGCAGGCCTTATGGGACCAGAAGCCCTGCCCAGATGAGTTCACTCCAGGGAGCAAGTACAGTATGTCCACCTAGACGCAGGATCTTGGCCTCTGCACTGTCCCACGTTACTCCTCTCTCAGCACAGTTTTGGATGTAGAATGATGCATTCATAGGCAGATACAGGGTCAAAGCCAATCAATGAAATACAGTATTTATACTATGATCACAGATCCCCACATAAAGAAAATAATCAGTCTTAAGTCACAGACCGTCAATTTCCAGGTACTAAGTTTTGTGAGTGGAGAACTTAATCACAGTATCATAAAACTGAACTGGGCCACAGTCACTGGGTCCATACATTTTGTTTACAGTGAGGACAATGAGGGAGAGAGGCTATATCAAAGGCATACCCTGTCTTACTGGGTAGTTTTTACACACCATTGGAATACTCTCCAGTGTTTGATTAGCATGAAAAACATCAGTGAACCGAGAGATGATATGTCTTTAAAGAGTTAAAAACGGTAGGGATTCCTGGGTGGTGGCTCAGTCAGTTAAGTGTCTGACTCTTGATTTTCATTCAGGTCATGATCTCATGGTTCATGAGATTGAGCCCACATCAGACTCTGTGCTTGGGATTCTCTCTGCCCCTCCCTGCTTGTGAATGTGCATGCATGCATGAACTCTCTCTCCCAGTCTCACTCACTCTCTCTGTCTCTCAAAATAAATAAACATTTTTTAAAAATTATTTTTTTTTTAAGTTAAAAAAGTACTATAACATTACCAAGGGAATCAGGTGCAGTGCCACTTACAAGCCACCAGACTGACCCCATGGCTTTAGGCAAGTTACACTCCTTGATCAAGGAACTTCAAAGACTCCTCATGGCCTTCAGAATGAAGTTCAAACTTTCTGGCTTCCTCTTCAGTGATCCCTTTGATCTGGTCCCAATTTAGCATCCTTTTAGCCCAGTTCTTAACCCCATGAAACACATGCCTTAGCCACACAAGAAGACTTGGTTTTCCAAATCTGTCCTACAGTTTCTTCCTGTCATGGGGGACCAGTGATATTAACTCCTCTTGACATGCCCTTCCCCAACTGCCCCCTGCAGCTCAGTCCTCTTCAACCTTCAAGGCCTAGTTCAAATTCTTTCCTAAAGCCAGTCCTGAATCTCAGCTAGAGAAGATGGCTCCTTCCTCTGAATGCTTATCCCTAGCAAGGGAGACCAGAAGCAAAAGTCCTAACAAAGGAGGCAGGCATCATTCATCTGAAGGCAAGGCTTCCTCTCTCGAGTCACGGTCTCTGCACATCTCCCATTATTATCCACCCCTCGAGAAGTACCATCTTGTTATTTGATTACATATCACTGTAGATCATTTCACCTTCTCCTATTTCCATCTATCTGATCAATACTACTTATTAAAATTTTACCTCAACCAGTCTTGCAATTTAGTTACAGTCAATGACAACTGGTTTAAAAAAAGAAAGAAAGAAAGAAAAATAAAACAACTCTGTGCTGGAGCAATATAAAGGTTTTTTATTTGTTTCAAACACCTGGCGATAACCAATTGAATAGATTCTACTGATGAAAATCAAGACACACTCTGTGCTACAACAGTCACATCTCCAGACCCATTCTTAGCACAAGGTCAGCCTTTGTACCTGCAAAGTCACCTGGCTTGTAGCAGAGATCCTTCAGTTTCCCTGCATTTTATTTTACCCCTTGTGGAATTTTCAGAGTGTAGCTCTCCTATAGTTCTATGTGTCTTTCTCTGAGCCTCTCAATTCCACATCCTAAATTCCCTGAAAGAGAGAGTCATTTCTCTACTGTCCAAGCATTGAATGAGAGGCTACTTGGTGGCAGGTTTGTACCCGGGTACATACAGTGATGGACAAGAGACTGCATCCCAGCCATGACGGGACAGATAGGAGACAGACATTACACAGCAGATTCACATGTAAAGTAATTGAGAATTCCTGTCATACAGTTCCAAGGGCACACAGTAAAGGGTTAGAAACCGTATTTATCTTTGCATTAGTCTTTAATAGCTAGTTTAGGACCTCAGTGAATCCACAGTGCAAAAGCAAGAATGCCAACAAATAGAGAATGAGTGAATAAGGAATCATAAAAATTGAGAGAAATTAATTAATCTATGCATTTTACACTATTTTAGTTTAGCTTAAATTACACTGATGTGGGGGCACCTGGGTGGCTCAGTCGGTTAAGCATCCGACTTTGGCTCAGGTCATGATCACACAGTTCATGAGTGAGTTCAAGCACTGCATTGGGCTCTGTGCTGACATCTCAGACCTGGAGCCTGCTTCAGATTCTGTGTCTCCCTCTCTCTCTGCCCCTACCCCGGTGCTCTGTCTCTCTCTCAAAAATAAGCATATTTTTTTTTCTTTTAATTACACTGATGTGCTAAGGATTTTCAGTTATCCTTTGATGAACTCCATACAATATGGGCCATATGCCCAGCCAGGTTTTCTGCACCGTGGGCATGTTCCCAAGAATACATTTGATTATCTTTTCTCGGTGCCATCCTTGTGCCGTCCTAGGCTGCATGTATCTGTAAAGCCGTGGTGCCGTTTGTAAAGCACAGGCTCGGCTCCCTTACAGAATAAGGAAAGGGCTCCCTCTCAGGTGAATACAGCCTGAGCCACAGCACACGGCCCAGAGCATGGAACGTGGGCTGCTCTGAACCCCACACCTCCTCTGGCCAGGAGCCCAGGTGTGGGGGAAAGCCTGCACAACTGGGTTTGGGTAGGTCTGGGAAATCCCACAAACCACAGATTTACGTGGGGCCAACCAACCACTCTCCTGGGCTGTGTATCAAGGAGAAAGGGGTATTAAGTGTGAGTTTCCAGTGCAGCTCTGTGACATGTTTCCACAGTGGCCCAGTGGCACTGGTGCCTCTCCCAGCTGGACACTTTCAGTATCATTCCAACAGTGTTTGTATTACTGGGAATGTAGCACTCCCAGGTCGCACAGGTGATGGTTCGGGTCCTTAAGCCAGTACCGCCAGAGCAGGCAGGGCTTAAGGGATCAAGTAGGGCAGAGACCAGCAGGCCAAACTCCCTAACCTTCCTTCAGTTACTTTCATCACAGCACCACCCCTGTTAATATTTATGTGCTGGGAGTCCCTCTGAGCTTGCATTCAAAGAAGAGTTCCGGGGCTAGGAAAAGTATGCAGGAACTTCCACACACGCCTCCCTTCCTAGGATATTTCACTAGTACTTGTGGTTTTAGAACTCAAATTTGTAAAATCTTGGTTTTGTACAGAACAGGCGGTCTGACCTCTTCGGTCGAGTACTTTAAGGCAGTGATTTCCAAAATGTACTTTAAAGAACTCTAGGAATTTCTTCAGGGCTGCTTCATGGACTCTGGTGAAGATTGAGGAAATCCAACTGTTTGGGATCCCCCAAGGTCACCCACACTGCATACGGCCTGTTTTACATATTCATCCGCCCCAGGGGCTTTGCGGGTAAACAGTCTGTTCTGTGTGTATATCCTGTCCTGCAAACTCAGCTTTAGGATGATAAAAACCAGAAGACATCTGCCCTCCCCCTTCTCCACCATCATTAAAGGAAGATCAACCCTAATCACGGGATAGCACAGACTGCTTTCCAGGCAAGCTGCGGTAGTAGTAGAAAGAGACACATGTATAATGCCTGTCACTGAGCTAAAACGCTTTGAGAACAGAATCAACTAAGCTAGGCAGTTAGGACTCACGGTGAAATTGTGCAGCCCGAGGCATACGCATGGTGTCCCGTGTAGCGGATTTCACAGCGCACGACGTTGTTAGAATAGTCTGATTCCGGCACCAGGTAGCTGGGGTTCACGCTGACCTAGGCAATGTAAATATCATCCGTGTTTCAGATTTCATCAGCAGTGTTTGCTGGTTAATAGCTTCCTATTTCCACAAGGCTACAACAAGGAAATGCATCAACTTCATCAAGCAGGGCGGGGGGTTAAAAAGTGAGGCAAGTGGTAAAACTCTGGAGAAGTTACAGAAGGCGGCCATATATTTTTCACTGAAGTTCTTAAAATAACTTTTTCATATACGTATGTTGGTTTAGAAATATTTCTGTATGCCTAGGTGGCTCAGTTGGTTAAGGGTCAGACTTTGGGGCTCAGGGTTCCAGCCCCATGTTGGGTTCTGTGCTGACAGCTCAGAGGCTGGAGGGTGCTTTGGATTCTGTCTCCCACTCCCCTGCTCACTCGCTTTCGCTCCCTCTCTCTCTCGCTCGCTCTCTTGCTCTCTCTCAAAAATAAACATTTAAAAAAAGAAATATTTTGGGGTGCCTGGGTGGCTCAGTTGATTAATCGTCCAACTCTTGATTTCCACTTAGGTCATGGTCTCACAGTTTGTGAGTTTGAGTCCCACATCAGGCTCTGTGCTGATAGTGTGGAGCCTGCTTGGGACCCTCTCACTCTCTCTCTCTCTCTCTCTCTCTCTCTCTCTCCCCCTCTCCCTCTCCCCCTCCCCCTCCCTCCCTCCTCCTCTCTCCCTCTGTCTCCCTCTGTCTCTCTCTGCCCCTACCAGACTGTCTGTCTCTCTCTGTCTCTCTCTCAAATAAACTTCAAAAAAAAAAAAAAAAAAAAAACACTTTTTAAAGAAATATTCCTATGGGATATATAATTGCTTGCAGCGTTGTGATTATTTAACATTGGATTCAGAAGGGGAGGTCCATTGAGTTGCAATCAAAATAAATTGCAGGTTTCTATTTTCAAAGGTCTCTCTACCTTTAGAATGTAGTTTCCAGGCTTTACATCTGTAATATCAATCCATTGGCAGTCTATGTCTGCGTTATAGGTATCATAGCAGCCAGGACTCAACCCCTAGAAGAAAGAAAATTTAAAGATTATTTAAAAAGATGGTATAAGGTTAGAACATGTTAAAGAATGTGTTTAGTAGTTGCAAATTAAATTTTAAGTGAGTACTTACAAGAGTTTGACATAAAGCTATACTTCTATCACATTTCCTTTGAGAAGTATATATTACCCAGCTTTATAGAACCTCCAGCTAAAAAAACACAGGACTAATATAAGTAGTAGTACATGTAGCTTCTTGCACGTGTCATCAGTTACCAGTGATAAATACACGCTAAGTGACAGGACAGGCCTCCACCAAAATTCTAGAATATCACCAGTTCAGCGATAAAGGCCATGTAATAATCCCCTTAACTCACACATCCTCAGCTCAACTAGCCTTTCCAGTCTCTCTTGGAATTACCCTCCTTCACTCTGAGTGCCCGGATTTTATAGTGTTTGTGCTCTCATGCTCTACATTAAAATTGTACTGTATAACAATATATCTCACTAGAGATTAGAAGCTCCTTTAGGGTGGTGTCTATGTTGCATTTTTGAGTAGCTAACATTTATGAAGTATGTATCATGTGCCAGGACCAATCTAAAACATGTTACATCTATAAATTCAATGTTCACAACTACAGGACAGGAGCTGTTATTATCCCCATTTTACAGATGAGGAACATGAGGCACTGTACGGTCAGTTAAGTCACTCAAGGATATATAGCTGGTAAGTGGCTGAGATGGTTTTGAGTTTAGGCATTCAGGAGTCCAGGATCCCTATTCTTAACCAGCACATTATTCATTCTCTCTCTCTCTCTGTCTCTCTCTCTCCCTCCCTCTCTCTCACATTGTCACTGAAATATTTTATTAAATTAAAGGGATGAATGTATGCCTCAATGAATGAATACCACATCACTCGAGTTGCTAAGATATTCACTTCAATGAGGAAATGAGTGCCTTCTACAGGCCTGGAGGAGGAGAATTCCAATAAGATACAGTCCTTGCTCTCCAGAATGTTACAGTCTAGGGAAATCTGTTCAAATTGGAGTCCATAGGTATATTCTTGATGCAATTAGCCCCTTCTTGAGAAGATTTAACTGTTGTATTTTCATCTGAATACTAAAGTAAATTTTAAAGCATATGTTGGAATCATTTTAACTCACTGTTGCCACTGAATTTCAGCACCCAAAATTTCTTCGGTGCTTAAGATCACCTTGTTACCAAAAGAGCTTTAAGAGCTCTGAAACTGGTACATCAGCTGGCAGAATTTAAGTGATTAACTTTGATTATTTGAACTAGCACACCAAGAACAGGAATTTTTAAGGCCATTAAAAAAATAAAGAAACAGGCATTTCACATATTCAAAGTCAAACTGTAAGCACAAATGAAATGTAGAACCTTAGCCAACATTGTCTAAATTCGCCGTTTGGTTGTAGCAAAAGAGAACCATTGGTTACATTAAATTAATGAAGTTAATTTAACTGCTTCTAGTTTCATGTGTGTTGAACATGTAAATTTATTATCTAAGAACTTACAAGTTAGGGGCGCCTGGGTGGCGCAGTCGGTTAAGCGTCTGACTTCAGCCAGGTCACGATCTCACCGTCTGTGAGTTCGAGCCCCGCGTTGGGCTCTGGGCTGATGGCTCAGAGCCTGGAGCCTGTTTCTGATTCTGTGTCTCCCTCTCTCTCTGCCCCTCCCCTGTTCATGCTCTGTCTCTCTCTGTCCCAAAAATAAATAAACGTTGAAAAAAAAAAAAAATTAAAAAAAAAAAAAAAGAACTTACAAGTTAGATGAAAGTATAGATATAAGGAAGTTATATCTATTTTTATGTTTGGGTACATTTAAACTACATTAAAATACAACTAGTCTAAGTTATCATTGGGGCTTTGTCAGAATTTTTTTTTCCCCTTTAAATAAAGTCTGTGTTGAAGAAACATCAGTCTAGTGAAAAGCACGAATACAAAAATCACTTGTAATACAAGACCGGGTGAACAGTGTTTAAACAGGACATTCAACATGGAAAGTAACTGATAAGAAAGCTACCATAAATAATGAAATGGGGTCACCCCAAGGAGTTGGAAGACTAGAAGTCTTATAAATACCTACAGACCTAAATTCAGATATTTCGACAGAGAGCTTTCCAGAGCGCCTCTTTTCCTACATGGAGGGAATAAACTCCAGGTGCCGTGCACAGGCAGGCGGCTACTGTGGGGCCGGAGATTGCCAAATGAAAAGGGAACCTCTCTGCCCACATATGTGCAATGTGTGGGTAGGTTATATCTTTTATTTGAACAATAAGTGCTGCCTCCAGGGCATGTAGAATTGAACCTTTTGCCCCCTCCAATTGCTATGGTGTTTTAAGCTCAGAGAAAGAAGCAGTGGTGACATTTAGGTCACCAAAAAGCTTCCTGCCACAGCCCTAGAATTTACTCCCCAAGATACCAGCTGCTCATCCCTTTGTGCCCTGCCTGATGTACATTCACTACTCCTTGCCAAGAGTCCGGCTAGAGTAAAATTATAATGTCCTTTTACAAATGAGGGCTTCTTATGGAAATACTGGCCTGGCTTTTAACTGACACACATTTTCCCGTTATAAGGCATACACACTGCTGAGGTCAGCACTATTTTTAAAAATCCATCCAAGGGACATCTGACATCAATTATACTGTAGGTTTAAATATATATGCGTGGAGAAAGAAACTGTGTCCTTCTATTCTTATTTTCATGCTTAAAAGAGACTGATTTTGAGGAGCTCTTCAAGAAACAGGTTTCTCTTTGTTGGCGAGCCCCAATCACCATTCTGTCGCTAACTTAATAGGTGGAGGGAGGAATGGTTTTGAAGGGGAGAACACAGAGGTGTCTTTTCCACAGTTACTTACCAAGCCAGTTACAGAATACAGAATGAGTGCAGATACTGGAAACCATTTGGCTTTTTTCAGAGGCTAAACCACTACTTTTCATCATGGAGCATAGCGATTATGCACATTGACCTTCTGTGATGAGGAAATGCTTTAAGAATAATTCAGATCACCAAGCCACCAGTTTCCTTTTCCCAATTATTTTCCATCCTGACCGGATGACCCCCTGTGGGTTCCCGATTTCAGGCAGCCAACCTACCTGTGTGTGGGCAGTACATGCAAATCGCCTGTGGTAGCCATAGTCACAGGAGGTGTCCTCAAGACAGAAACTCGCTTTGTGGCCTTCAGCCACCCTCCTCTGGGTACTGGCATCGAGTAGGTCATAGTGGCTGAATTCATCCATGCTGTGGTAATGTCTGATGTCCCACACAACACAGAGACAGAACATACAGAGAAAGCCATGAGGATTTTAGACGAATTCCCCACTGCCTCCCACACTTGTTTTCACATTAAAATTGAGATCAAGTTTGGGGTGCCTGGGTGGCTTAGTGGGTTGAGCATCCAACTCTGATCTCACATTTTGTGAGCCCCATGTCAGGATCTGCACTGACATTGCAGAGCCTGCTTGGGATTCTCTCTCTCTCTCTCTCTCTCTCTCTCTCTCTCTCTCACACACACAGTAAATAAACTTAAAAAAAGAAACTTATAGAAATTGAAATAAAGTTTACCTCTTTTTTTTAATGTTTATTTTCGAGAGAGAGAGACAGAGTGCGAGCAGGTGGGGGGGGGGGGGGGGCAGAGAGAGACAGAGACAGAATCTGGAGCAGGCTCCAGGCTCTGAGCTGTCAGCACAGAGCCTGACATGGGGCTCGAACCCACGAACCATGAGATCATGACCTGAGCTGAAGTCCAACACTTAACTGACTGAGCCACCCAGGCACCCCAAGATCAAGTTTATCTTAAAGCCAGATTCATGCTAGCTTTCCCTCCCCACCCCAGGGACAGCGATCTAACTTTGCTTTTAGGAAAAACAGACTTATTTTGAGCATTTTGCTTTCCTATTATACCCTGTTTCATCTTTGAATATTTAATAGAAATAGACATTAAACTATCTGTGTTTAAGTAGACCTTGCCATATGCTCTCTAGTATATTTCTTTTGGCTGCCAGTACTCATGTTTCATTCCAAATAAAAGAAGAGCACTCTTGGGAGGTTTCTGTGAGTTTTTAAAAAAGTGAGTTCTCACGTATTTAAAACCTTTACTCAAATACAAAGGAGAAACAATGGTGTGTTTTCCCCACCACTGTTATTTAACTAGTGTAAACTTTTATTTACAAATAAAATAATTCTACTTGATCAGAAAATTAGGTGTTCATATCTGTTTTTCTCATCTTGTTAAAGGAAAGGTGCTGAGCTCTTTATCTTCTCACAGAAGGAAAGAACGAGAAAAAAAAAAAAACATTCAAATTGCAGAAGGTTTAAGGGGCATCCTTCAGGATTTCCTGTCATTAAATACCTGGGCAAGTTACCAAGGGGAATTATAGAATTGCCTAATGTAAGGATCTTTAAATTCAGGACAGAACTGGCATTTACCCTGGGTTTGATACAGGCCTTGTAAAACAGAGGTCAGTCCTTGTCACCTCATGGAGTATAATCATCTCTTTCTTTGCAATTGGCATATAAATCCTTCTACTAACAACTTGCGGTCTTTCTGAAATGTTATCTCACTGTAGATGATCTTGGCTGTTGTTAACAAGTTTTTTGTTGTTGTTGTTATTGTTGTTTTTAGAAATCTTACCTGTAGTATGTTGGAATAAAATTCTCATGAAGCCCACTGTTGTATCCTATAGCAGTTTTAATCAGCTGGACTTAGAGTTTCCATTTTAAAAGATAAAAGGATCTTGTAGCTAATGTATTTTCTTAAATACAGATTCCCTTGATGATGTCACATTACACAAAGAAAATTCTAAATGTAAAATACCCAACAGCAGTGTTCTCCCTCTTCTATAAAAACTAAACCTTGGCATTTTTCACCTCCAGGACCACCTGAAAAAGGAAAAAACAACTCACAAGTACCCAGGAGGCCCGTCCACTTACTGGTGACAGGAGGCCCGCCCACTTACTGGTGACAGGAGGCCCATCCACTTACTGGTGACAGCTGTGCCACTCCCAGGAGTATCTTGGTCGGCTTGGTAAGAAATCTGACGTCCCTTGGTTTTTCACTCTTTGGGGGAATCGCAGCAACACCCTGTGATCATAATCTCTGACATCTGCCCGGTATGCTGAGCTGTGATTTTGAAAAAGGAAGCACTTTAATTTCCACAGGATATTAACTCAAGACAAAGTACAAGCAAAACCTTTCCAGTTTATAATGGCGACTGCCTCCCACCCCCCACTAGACTATCAGTTGCACAAGCCCAGCGCATTTTGCTTATTTTGTTTACTGCTGAATCCCCGGGTCCCAGAATGGTGCCTGGCAAGTGGCCCGATCTCAGTTGTGAATGTTTGTGGAATGAGTAAATGCATGACAACTAGGGACATCTGCAGTTAAAAAGTGAAAAAAAAAGTAACAAAATCAGCATTAAATGTGTATGCGCGATCAGTAAATTCTGTATTTGTAATCAGTTCTTGTTGAACCACATGAATGAGTAGAAATGATTCCAAATTAAAAAAAAAAAAAAAGAAAGAAAAAAAAAAGAAAAAAGTATGCCCTTATTAAGAACTTTGAATTTTGGGGTACCTGCGTGGCTAAGTAGGTTAAGCATCTGACTTTTGGTTTCTGCTCAGCTCGTGATCTCATGGTTCTTAAGTTCAAGCCCCACATCGGGCTCTATGCTGACCCCACCGAGCCTGCTTGGGATTTTCTCTCTCCCTCTCTCTCTACCCCTCCCCTGCTTGTTCTCTTTCTCAAAATAAATAAATAAACTTAAAAAAAATTTTTTTAAAGAACTTTGAATTTAACATTGTTTCTTCTTAAAGTGAGGAAATTAATTCTAAAAGCATACACCCAGATTAGATAAATAATTTTGTAACTTTGCTATCTGCAAAACAATGGCATGACTGTAATAATATCATAGGGAGAGCAGCGGAGTAAGTGATGCGAGACTCAGGAATGAAAATGGTAACTTTGGCTTTCTTCTCTTCCTTCCGCCTGACAGTTACAGAGGGTCAAAGTGGGAGAAAGATCCAGCTGAACAGATCAACATTACTTTGCTCCTTCTAATATATGTTGTGTGGATATATATTCAAATACTACTGAATATTTTCACTTTGCACTTGAACAGTTTTTTTATGAGACCTATCAAAACATCGTTTGCTCCCTCTGCTGGTTTCCCAGCGGCAAAGTCAGAGGATTCCATTCCCCAAATTGCTATGATTTTATTTTAGGACGGATTCAAAAACAAAGCTCTTGCTCGGGCTTATTCTGGCTGAAGTAATACCAAAACAACGAAGCTAAACTGTGGCCTTAAACAAAAGAAGAAAACCGAAGCTTTGCTCTGAGGGCTGCCACAGTGGCAAGTTAGCCCTCGGTTTTTTAAGGGGATATTAACAAGCTCTTCCATTACAATATTTTTTTCCACGTTATTGTACAGTTCTTTAGCTCCAAAGTATGAGGATCTTGGAAAAAGATCATGAGATCCCAACTCTCCACCGTAAGGGTTTGCTCCACCTCCCTGATTTGTGGCAGAGTTTGAAAGACAGAAGAACCCACAGACATCTTCAAAATGTTAAACACTCTCCATCCAGGTCAGCATGCCCAGCAGACCACATTCCACATTCCACTTGCCCCATTGCCCAACTCTTGTCTTCATGGAACAAGAGCTGTGGGAACCAGGCACTCGAGCAGCGCCTGAACCAAGACGGGTGCATGTAGCCAGGCCGAGGAGATCCTTGTCGGTACCTGGCCAAGCAGTTTTCCTCCGCGGCGCACCTCAGGTTGTACATGGACATCTTCTGCACGTACGTGGAAGCCTGGATGTAGTATGGGTCTGGCACCAGGTCCGGGAGACCTAAACGTCACCAGGCGATTGGGGGTGGGGGGGCAGGGGGAGAGGTAGCATTGAGACAACCCAGCCCCCCACCCCCACCCCCCGGCTTTGTGGTCCCTCCATGTCCCTTACCCTTCACCCTTCACCCAACCGGGCTGCGGGTAGCAGGAGAACGGGACGCCCTGGGCTGCAAAGCAAAGTGGAAAGAAAGCAGGAGGGGCCGGGAGTGCGGTTTGCACCAGATTCCAGGGCTGCCTCTGCAGGCGCAGGGGGAGGGATCGGATCTGCGGGACTCAGGCCTGCCGCGCCCAGGCAGCCACGTCGGGGAGCCAGAATTGGGGAAGGGGTGCCCGGCTGCTTCGGGCGACTTGGGGGTGCTTACCGTACTGGAAGTAGCCGGTACCGTATCCGGGCCGGTACCTGCTCCCAGGTCGGGGCCTTTCGTACGTGTCGTAGTAGTTGTAATAAGGGTTGTCGTCGGTGTACTTGTAGGGGTTGTAGGGGTCGTCGCCCACCATGCCGTCTACGCGGCTAGGCGGCCGCAGGTTACTGAGCGCCGGGCGCTCTCCTGGCTCCGTCCCATTGCCGTCGCGCGAGTCCCCAGCGTCGCGGGCCCCGGACGGCGAGTAGCCGGCTTGGAACCAGTGGCGAGCGGCGGGTCGGGGTCGGCCGGTGGCCCCCGACGAGCCCGGGGTCCGCTCCCGTGCTGCCGCCGTGCGGTTGCGAAGCAGCAGGATGGGCGTGCGCGGCTGCGGGACGGTGGCGTTGGCAGCGCCCGGGGCGGTGGCGCCCGGGTCCCTTCGGCGCTGCGGCTGGTACTGCGAGCCCAGGCTCAGCAGGCTGAACACCTGCCCGTTGTTCTCCCATTGGATCCGCTGGCGCCAGGCGGCCGGGGCCGCCGGCGGCTGGCGAGGGGGCTGTTGCTGGCCGGCGGCCGGCTGGGCGCAGCGCAGGAGCGCGCAGAGCTGCAGCGGCCCGAGCACGAGCGCGGTCCAGGCGAAGCGCATCGCTCCCTTTGCCCGATTGTCCCCACTCCGGGAGGACGTAGCTCGGAGACCAGAAAAACGGGGCCCAAACGTGAGAGAGAGGGACAACTCTCCAACCGGGGAGGCGGGCGCAGCGCGGGTAACTCAGTCCCCAGCAAGCGACGCCAAGGGTGGGCTGCAGACCCTCGTCCGGTACTGGCGGCTGCCGGGACGTGGCACCCGCCCGGCTCCTCTTTCCCAGTCCTTCTTTCTGGAAGGCGACGGGGAGCGGCGCGGCGGCCCCGGCGAGCGGGCAGCGTCTGGAGTGAAGGAAGGAGGAGAGATTTTAAACTTTCTGGCACGTTTGCAAAGTTACACAAGCAGTTCTGGCCCGGCAGCCCCTCCGCTATTTGTTCACGTAATGCGATTGGAAACGTGCGAGGCGGACAGCTCCTCGCCTCTGCCCCTCCCTCCCCGTCCTGTCCTCCTCCCCCCAGACACGTTGCACAGGCAGCGTTAAGGGGAAAGAACAAAACGGAACACACATCCTGAGACACACTCGGCTTAATCTGGGGCGAACATGCAGGAATTTCAAAAGACTCAGACAGGCGAAGGCAGCCAGGCCGTGGGGCGACGCCAAAATATGCACGAAGAAAAATGCTATTAGGTCACCAGCCCTGGAGAGGCGGGAAGTCGGGAGGTGGGGAGGGTGCTGGGGGCGAGAGAGTCGGGGAAGAGGGGGCGGGGAGGGACGATTGTGACTAACGTTTATCCATAAGGAGTTAACCAGACAAATTTCCCAATGCATACTCACTCGCTTTTATGGGAAGCGCCCTCGGCAAATAAACCCTGAGATATCAGATTTTGTTTTTCTGTGTGTAGGTAATATGAGAAATGGGTTACAAATTTGTTTCCTACAGTGAATATTTTAATAACCAAAAGTGAAATTTTGCAGGGAACCAAGCCATCTAACGCTGAAGGGATGAATAAACCTGTCTCCTTTTCAAAATGCCGGCCTGATTTGTACTGTGAGTGGGAGTGAAGAACCATCCTTCTTCTGGACAGTGTCTCCCAGGATATTTCAGCAAAGCGAGCTATAGCACTCAGAAGGCAGCTTCAAAGAAGCATTTTATCTGACTTTTCTCCTTGTACGACTATTTAGGAGGATTGACTTTGGAATTTATAATTAAGTCACTTTGTTAAATTCTGAAAAGTCCCATAAAACACCCTATGGTGTTTGTTTGACCTTCCAGTGTAAACAAAGGGGGTGCTGAAGAAACAGCCTTGGGGTTCAGATTCTGGTAAGGACAAGGGAGTAGGAGTGGCCAGGCAAGAATGGGTGGAAGATGGGTTGGAGGTAAGTAATGCCCACTGGAAAGAGATGTTTCATGGAGCAGTTATTCACATAGGAGGAGGAAGGGTTTAGGTAGTGTTGGAAGCATTCAATGAAAAAAAAAAAAAAAAAAAGAATCTTTAACCAGCCTGATTGAAAGCTGTGACTCAAAACCAGGCTTTAATAACCTTTTTATTGGTCTCATCATTGAGATGTTGTCCACATATACTTCATTATTTGTCTGTCACTGTTGGTCTCTGTCTCTCTGTATTTAACCACCACATTAAAAAAATTTTTTTAATGTTTATTTTTGACAGAGAGAGACAGAGCATGAGTTGGGGGTGGGGGCGGGGAGCAGAGAGAGAGAGAGAGAGAGAGAAAGAGAGAGAGAGAGAGAATGAGAATCTGAAGCAGGCTCCAGGCTCTGAGCTGTCAGCACAGAGCCAGATGCAGGGCTCGAACTCACAAGCCACGAGATCATGACCTGAGCTGAAGTCAAACACTCAACCGGCTGAGCCACCCAGGTGCCCCTAATCACCACATTTTGATGATGTGGTGGACAGCTGCTGACTTGAATGCCTACCATCCATCCTTCCTTCCTTGCTTCATTTATTTGTTTATTTTTTTGTTTATTTATTTATTTATTTTCTGGTAAGAGCAACTGTATTTTCCTTTGGTAAAACTCTCCTACTCAACTGCATGGTGGGACTTACTGAGAATTCATGAGAGTTTTGCCACTTCGAGCAATGGCAGTGAGATCCGAGCTTGGCTCATCAAACCATCTCCCTACAATTGGATTATGAGCAGGGGGACACAAGGGTCAAAAATGTTGGAATTCACCCTTCCCACTACTGGAGAAAGTTTCTATGACTTCTTGCTACACAGACTGCCCTTGAGCTGTTTCAGGCCAGTACCTTCAAGAACTGATTCTTCAGCTTTTCCTTACATTTTTCCAGTGTGTGTGTGTGTGTGTGTGTGGCTGTTATGACATGGTCAGAGTCAATTGCTATTATCTCCCACTTAAGAACCATGACTGACACTGAAGGGGGTTGTGATTGGTTCTCTCAGATAATCAGATATCATGACTCTGCACCAAACATGATGGGTTTAGTTCTTTTTGAGTCAGGCTAGATTTGCTCTGCCCATGACTGCACAGCATCCTTGGTTACAAAAGAGTTTCAGATGAACGCTTCCCAGTGGATTGGCAAGTCTATTGCTTATATGATAAAGGCAAAAATGCAAGTGGAAATCCCACTGATGGCAGGTGAACAGTGCCGCATCTCTTTCTGAAAGTCAGAGACATTTTGTAGACTTTCTGCAGTGCTTAAACTATTCAATTTCTCCAACCCCCCTAAGAGAAGATGGATTAAAAAGAAGAAACAGGTGTATATAATTTGGATGGACAGGCCGAATGATGGGGGAAGCAGGAAGGGAGAGAGTATAATTTGTAATTATCTCTCATCTGCCCATGAACAGCTTATTCCTCAGGAAAGAGTCTCATAACTGCCAGTGGTTGACCACACATCGCTGAGGCAAGATCTTTTCTGTGAGATGTGACCGTCGGATTGGCAGACCAGAGCAGCCCTTAATGGGAGGGTAGACAGTTTATGCTGGATGTTGAGTAAAATACTCTTGTTTCCCATCCTGGTGCTCAAATAAGAAAAGCTGTGTATCTTCGGACAGCTGATTTACTTTCTCTGGCTGTTAGTTATCTGTAGGACTCGAGGGTTAACCCAAATTCTCTCTGAAGTGTTTTTCCTAGCTTTAAAACTGCTGATTTTTGTGTGTCTAAGTAATTCCAGCAACTTTCAATTCATTCACTATAATGTTGCATTATGATTATTAATATTTCATTAAATTACTCCTTTAGTTGGACTTGAAAACATTGGATGTATTTTATGTGTGAGTTAGAGTCTGCAGACTATCTTCCCTTTTTATAGATTTCCCTTCACTGAAATTCAGTATACATTTTTGTTTTACAAATATTTCTTGAACACACTTATGCTCTGAAGTGTAATATATCATAATGCTGATTTACACTCATGAATACTCAATGAATGTCAACTGATGCACTCATTTGGAGAATTTATAGCTGAATGAGGGTTATCATTTGTTTCAAATTTGCTCTAACAGACTTAAAAATTCTTATCAGTACAAGTATAAATAACTAGAGTATAAATAACTAGAACAGTAGTGGTATGCAATCTTTATTTTTGGTATTCAATATTTATTTTTATTTTCTTTAAAATACACACATAGTACTTTAGGGGAGAAGACACATTACCCTTTGTCACCCATCCTAATGAGATGTTTACTTAGTTTTCTCTCTTTTCCACTTTCTCTAAACTCTCTGTGACTTAAGACTCAGCCAGGTGAAAACAAACATATGGCTACCACATGGGGGACAATGTAAAGTGTGTGCAAGCCCTATAGGAGACAATCTAGCCACACATTGTGCTCTCTGTTCAATGACAAAACTATTATTCACAAAATTGGAGAAACCACACTTCCTTCTATACACTGAAATAATAACAATAATGACAATCACAACAACAATAACAACAACAACAACAATGGTAGCTACATCAAAATACCTTTAGCATTTTAGTTTTGCTAAGAGCCATATCTGATTCCACTTTGACCTTGGTACTTTCTTTTCGTAGACAGTTCTGCATATGGCATATACCATATGCAGAAGAATGTTGAAATGATACTAATCCTCTTTTTCTATTCTAGGCTATCAAAGTCAAGAATTTATTTTTTTTAAGATTTCATTTTTAAGTAATCTCTACAAACAACATGGGGCTCAAACTTACAACCCTTCAATCAAGAATCGCTTGCTCTGCAATCAAAAGTCGCTTGCTCTACTGAATGAGCCAGCCAGGTACCCGATCAATATCAAGAATTTAAACAGAAATATTGTTTGGCCCGTTGACCAAGAAGTGGAATTTGCCCTAAAGCTATGTACACCATGTTTGTTAACTGTATTTATAGTTCTGGGATAATTCATATAAATGGAAAGTAGAATTACACAAGAAGCCCAAACCATATAACAGTGCTGTTGAATGACCAAGGCCAGAACACTAATGCTATAGTCAAAGAACTCAGGCTGAGCATTAATTCTTTTGTTTGGGACTCAGGAAGCTCATATCAAACTTGTTCTTTGGTAAAGACGAATGCGCTTATGTGTTTTGGGGCCACGTCCCTGGGAAGCACCACAGGGAATCAAATAAAGAAGGTAGGAATTTGGAGGTGTGTAGGGGAAAACGAGGAAAGAGGGAAGTATGCCGTCAACACAAGGTGGGTCTTGAGAGGTGAATAAGAGGCACATTTTTAACAAGTAGTTCAGAAAGGGTAACAAGAGTGAAATCAAGAGCTAGAAATCATTTGACTTGGAGTAAAATGTAAGAGAGTGAGTTCGCCTTAAAATTCACAGTGTGCTTGTGTTCTCTCCTCATTCTTGTCTTATGCCACATTACCACCTCCAGGTACTCACCCAAATATAAAAAGTAGACAGTTGGTACACACTTGTCTGTGTGTCAAGGCGGAACTGAAAAAAAAAATCTGTAAACAGACTGAGTAGAAGAATTCCAGAAATTATGAATTTTAAATATATCTTGTTTGGTTACCCATCCCCTTGGGCCACCTAGGGAATGGAAATGTGGAACTTAACCCTAGGGAATGGAAAAGTATTTCATTCTAGTGTCTTTCTGCATATTCATATGTGATTAAGTAAATAATGGTAGTCTTTATAACAAAATGGAAAAACAAGAAGAGATGAACTTATGATAGGAGAATGGCTCTTTGAAATTCACTGAACCAGAGTTCACAGTAGTTTGGTTATATTGACCACAAAAATGAGGGGTCAGCCAGTTGGCAAAACTGCCCACGAGTGAAGTCCAAGTGATTTGACTGGGTCTGATGGACTGTCCAATGGCAAACAAGCAACTCTTCGTCTCACCATGCAGTGTACTAGGCTCATTTCTGTTTCTAACAGAGAGCCCACCGATCTCCTCAGTCCACGTCCTGGTCTATTAGCTGCCCCTCAGCTCTTTCTGCATTCTACCGTCCTAGAACCTGGAAGTTACTGAATTTCATATAACCTGGGTGTGATCCTCTGAGAGGGTGGGTTAGAAGTTGGGAGGACGTTTATGCTTAACTCGGGCATCTCTTTCTTTGCCCATCACATGCAATGATTGCAGCCGACCATGAGTCATCTCTCTGTTTTAACTTAACCCTAGGGCCCGGAAGAACAAGACAACAAATTACTAACAACCTAATCCAAATTATATGGAGGGGTTTTTTTTCCTCCCCTGCAAAGAAATAGATCTCAGAACATTTGAGAGTGGTATGCATGTTTGGAGTAGAGGCAGAATGGAAGGAAGATTTGGTGAGGCTATGAAGGAAAAAACCTGTTTCCTGATTGTACTTGCCATCAGTTTTGAGAATCATAGTTCTTTCTCTTTTTGTTATTATTAGAATACTACTCATTTAAACCATCTACTTCCTCTTGATGATATAGCACCTTAATCACAGAATCAAAGCTTTATATGTAATGGTTCTTAAAGCAGTGGGAGTCTCTTAAAGCACACCCAGTTAGTTACAGTTAGGACATTGTTGTAAACATGGGTTTTTTTGCCTTCTACCTGTTTTATTTTTGTACCTTTCTGCTGTTTCATGGATCATAGTAATTTCTTCCAGAAGGTAGCTGATAAAAAGAGAAAAACTGAAATTCATAAAGTCTTTGGGAGTAGTGTCTCCTACAGGTCATCTAATGGCCCTGGATAGTTTTTCCACTCCTCTGGACAGTTTGACCACTCAAAGACCACTCTTTGAGGAGTGGTGAAACTGTCAGTTTATGGGACATGTGTATGGGAACCAGACAGGTTTTTCTACACTGTGCCATCTTCTTTTATACTCTATTGTCCCTGGTCTGTGTAAGTTTTTGCAAGTAATTAGTACAGGGGCCTGTAACAGTGGCATATTGAAAAATATTAAATGTAGATATTAAATATCAAGTGAAAAATATTAAATGAATATATACATCAAAATAATCCGCAGCTAAGGAATCACCAGTGCTGGAATGATTGAGTTGACTACCCAGGGCCTTTCCACACTTGCTAAATTGTTCCCTAGCAGAGGAAGGAAATAATAAGGAAATATGCAATAATAAGAAAAATAAGCACCCTCTCTAAAAGGACAATACCTGTCTTCTCATTAATAAGACACATTTCTATTTCTTGTCATTAACTACGTTTTTGGCACAATGCATAATGCTTAAGGGCATTACCTCATTTTATCCTCACAACACCCCAGTGAAAGTAGTTGTTAATACTTTGATTTAATGGATAAAGGGCTGAATCTTAGAGAGATTAAGTAACGTGCTCCGTTAAAAACTGACAGAGCTGGACCTTGAACCCAGCTCTATCCTATGATACACATTATATGAAACTCTTGCCATGTGAGGTAGAAAGGAGGTAAGTATCAATTTTTGTGGGGTTTTCAGTGTGTTAATTATTGGAGAAATTAGGCTTATTAAAGGTTACACGATAAGGAGATTGTGGGTAGGCCAACTAAATGAGTAGATGAGCAGTGACTACTTACCTAGTGCCTGTAGTTAAATGGCTTTGGAATAGGTGTGACATACAAGTCAACTGGAAGGTGGCACATAGTAGAAGGAAGCTGGGTGATGGAGACCGACAGTCCCTGGAGAAACTCTTACCTCTACTATTTACTAGTAAGTAGTTCTTGGATGAATTACTTTATTCTGAGACTTAAGTTACTCCACCAGAAATAAAGATAGTAAGTCCTACCTTGCAGGATTGTTGTGTGGATTAAATGTAAGTGTATGGCAGAGATTCTAGCTTATAGCAGGCACTAAGTACATAATGACCATTGTTACTACTTGGTACTTGGGTTTTCAACTTGAAAAGTCAACTAAGACTATTTGTATATAGACAATCATGCTAAAAGGCTTTCTATATATATGGAAACAGAAACAGTCTTTACTTTCTAAAGTGCCCATTTTGTTACTTCGGGGCACGAACATTCCTTGAAAAAATATATTTTATTGAGATATAATTTAAATAAATTAAAACGTATAATTTTTAAGTGTATACTTTGAAGAATTTTCGCAAATGGTATGCCTTTGAAACTGGCACCACAGTCAATACACAGATTATTTCCTTATTATTTCACAAAGTCCCCGTGAGCCCACTCCACCCTTGCCCCAGGAAACCACAGTTCTGATTTATTTTTTCCACTTAGGCTAGTTTTATCTCCTCTGGAAGTTCATATGGTTGGGAATTATACAGAGGGTACCCTTTTGTGTCTGTTCCTTTGCTCAGCATGTCTGTTAAATTCATACATATGTTGCTCAATCAGAGGTTCATTTGTTTTTCTTAGTGAGTAGTATTTCATGCTATGAACATACAATGATTTGTTTTCCAGATCGGTATTATGAATAAAGCTGATATGAGCATTCATCTACAAATAATTCTGTGGATGTATTTTTCATTTCTTTGTGATAAATACTTAAGGGCAGAATTGCTGAAGCTTTAGAGTAGGTACATGTTTAATTTCATAAGGAACTATTAAATATTTTTATAAGTAATTGTATTATTTACCTTCGTAGAAGCTACATAAAAAGTTCCCATTGTTGCACATCCTTGGCATCCCCTGATAGCTCAGTCTTTTTCCATTTTAACAATTGGCTGTATAATGGCTTTTCATTGTTTTAATTTGCATTTCTTTAATGACTAATGATTTTGAGCGTTTCTTTTGTGTGCTATCTTTCATGCGCTACACATTTGTGAAATATATGTTTTGACGTTTTGCCCAATTTTTAATTTTTTTATGTTCCTTCTGAGGAGTAAGAGTGTTTTATATATTCTGGATACAGACTTATGTGAGACGTATGTATTACAAATATTTTCTCTGTCTGTGGCTTACCTATTCATTTTCTTAATTATGTCTTTTGAAGAACAGGAGTTTGTAATTTTGATAAAATCTGGTTTACCAGTTTGTTTCTTTTGTGGGTAGTGCTTTTTATATCCTGTCAAAGAAATCTTTTTCCAGCCCAAGTTCACAAGATTTTCTTCCATGTTTTCTTCTAAAAGCTTTATGAGTTAACTTTATCTGTAGGTCTGTGATCCATTTAGAAATATTTGGGGGATATAGTATGAGATAGGAGTTGAGGTTTATTTGTTCCCACATGGATATCCAGTTGATACAGCATTATTTTTTGAAAAGACTATTCTTTCTCTAAGAGGCCCCTTGACACCGATTTCAAAAATCAATTTGCCTTAAATGTGTAGATCTCTTTCTGGACTTCTTACTATTTTTCACTGATGTATTTACTTATTCTTATGCTAGTACCACACTGTCTTGATTATCATAGATAGTAAGTCTTGCAATTAAGTAGTGAAAGTCCTCCAATTTTATCATTTTTTTCTAAAAATATTCTGAGTGTTTTAGGTTCTTTGCGTTTCTACTTGCACTTCAGAAACAGCCTGTCAATTTCCACCTAAAATACTGCTGAAATTTTGACTGAGGTTGCATTGAATCTATAGATCAGTTTGGGGACCATTTATATTTAAATAACATGAGTTTTCCAGCGCTGCCTGGGTGGCTTGTTTGGTTGAGCATCCAACTCTTGATTTCAGCTCAGGTCATGATCTCACAGTTTCATGAGTTCAAGTTTTTGCATCAGGCTCTTCACACTGATAGTGTGCGTGGAGCCTGTTTGGGATTCTCCCTCTCTTCCTCTCTCTCTGCCCCTCCCCCAATTATGCTCTCTGTGTCTCTCTCTCTCAAAATAAATAAATAAAATTTCCAATCCATGAACATGGTATATCACTCCACTTATTCAGGTCTTCTTTAATTTCTTTCAGCACTGTTTTGTAATGTTCAGTATAGGAGCTACGTGTCTTTTGTTTTAAATTTATTCCTAAGTATTTTATGTTTGTTGAGGTTATTGTAACTGAAAATATTTAAATTTAACTTTCTTGTTGTTTGTTGCTAGTTTATAGTAATACAACTGATTTTATAAGTTGATTTTTTAACTTCTTAAAAACTTTTCTTCTTTAAGATTTAGGGAGCAGAGTAACAAGAGACTGCAGAAGAGGTGTGATGGATGTAAATAAGAGAAAGAAAATATCAGGAAATACCCAGAATGATTCTATATAGGCCATTTTAGGAAATAGGTAATGAAAAAAACAATTCCATATCAGTTAACTTTTGCTATATAACAAACCAACCCAAAACATTGTGCTTAAAAGAATGCACATACTGTTATTTCACAATCTTTGAGTTAGCTGAGTGGTTCTTCTGCTATTTTCACATGAAGTCACTCATATTCAGTTATATCTTTTTCTCAGAGATATATATGATACATACTTTATTCTGTCTGTGAATGAATCATTTTATTGGGGAAAATAATTTTGACCATAAAAAAATCTATTGAAAAGAACATGAATAATTCATTTCACATAATCAGAATATTGAAAATGGCCAGACGTTTTCAAAAATATTCATTTGTTCTTTCATCTAAAATATTAATATTTCAAATAGTTATGGTAATTCATTAAAAGATAAAATATTATAAGGTGTTATAGTTACTTTTTAAATAATTTTAACCCCACACAGAGTAATTAAAGAGTTTCACAAGAGGAGGAAGGAGCAATATTTATATATATGAAAGTTGTGCTTAATCCTGGAATAAGAAGGAAATAATTTTTAAATGAATGGTTAATAATACATTAATACATATGGATCTATTCCAAAACTTTTAATATATAATATGTCTAAACATTATTTTTCTGCCCCTTAGTTTTTCCTTTATTGCCATTTATCTTAATAACCACAGTCCCATCTGGCTAGTCCAGATACCAGGAAGTCATCCTGCAAGTTGCTCTGTCCTTTACCCTCAATATGCAACCTACCAAATTGTTCATTGGACCTGCTTTAATTTTTTAGGCATTTCTACTTCTCCCCATCTTCATTTCAAATGCCCCTGTCCACATCACCAATTGTCTCTCTCTTAGGCAATAACTTCCTAACCAATTTTCCCATATTCACCCATGCCCACCATTCACATATTCCATACAGCAGCCAGGATGATTTTATTACAAACACACTTCTGACCATATCATTCCTGTCATTACAATGGTTTAGGAGAATCTCACACCCCTTAAGATAAAGTGGAAACCCCATGCCTCATGGACCCTACTCTTGCCTACCTCTCGGGTTCAAGGTACCACCACCCACTTCTCCTCACAGTGCTATGTCCTTTACACCTGCTACTATTTGTTGCAATTTCCAGGCCAAACTGCCCTTTTTCCAACAGGACCTTTTTTACACAAACCACACTTCCCTCTTCTTTTTTGCTAACCAGCCTCATCAATTCCTTCAAGTCTCAATTCAGAATTTCTTTCTGGAGACTTTCCCTTAACCTCTAGACAATGTCAGTTCCTTATCTTTTGCACATATATAGTATACTGCCCTTCTTTGTAAAGCTGGCCTCGCCTGTAATTACATGTTCAGTGTCTGTCTTCCCAACTGAACTATCATTTCCATAAGGGTATAAATTTCATCAATATATTCATCCCAGCTGTTTATTTCCAACTGTAGGAATGATGACTTTATGTATTGTGTATGGACCAAGTACAATATCTGTTCTCAATACATGTTAATAAGCATTAATCATAAGAATACTTTGTCTCAGCTTGGTATGGTTTCAACAAACATGTATTACTCTCCCAGAATCAGCGTACCAAATGAAAAATCCCTTCAGTTGTCTCAGCATGGGAACTTGTGCTTTCTCACTTGGGAGAGAAATGGGCATAATTTAACCAGACTAGTAGAGCATCTGCTCCAGAGGTCTTGGGCTGAAGCAATTGGAAGCTTAATCTCACTAAAATGACAGGGTCTTGGCGGAGGTGAATGGGTAATCTTGCCCAATATTTGACCACACCAAGCTGACTTTAGTCAGGCTGTCACATTTACATGTACCAATACCTACATGTTTCTTAACTTAAAAAGGGTAAGGGTAACTTAATTGTAAACAAAGCAGTTCTATAATAAAGAATTTTAGCCTTATCCTATTTAAATTTTCACTTATAAATTGAATAATTCATTCAACTGAACTGTTATTCACATCTTCTTAGGACTTTGGATATTTTGTGCAGTGCCCTTTATTGAGAATGGTGTTTAGGCAGCTCAACAATAACTATGTGATGAATTGTAAATGAGATGAGAAGAAACTTGAAGATGATCTAACAGTAAACTGCAAAGCTTATGTGGCAAAATACATGCATGAGCATTGAGATAGGGTTCCTAAAAATGCTGTGACTTGTCCTGGGAAATAACAAAGCCCTGCTAAGAGCAGTTCCAGCTGCATTCCAAATGGTGATATTTTCATATGTGAAGTGCTAAATGATCATTTAGTGATCTTTCAAGCAAACCACAGAGGAAATCCACAAATTACTACAGCAGAATTTGTGTTGACACTTATGTACACAATCAAATAGGCTTTTCTCTAAGTGTCTCCATTAAAGGCTTGCTTACAAAATGGAAAAATATTGCCTAGAAGTAGCTATAGGAACAAAGAGTAAACAGAAACAGAAATTACTGCTTTTTTTTATCAATACATTTTTACTGTGCTATAACCTTGTACTAATAATCAGTTTTAGGGCACCTGAGTGGCTCAGTCAGTTAATCGTCTGATTTCAGCACAAGTCATGATCTCATGGTTCGTGGGTTCGAGCCCTGCACCAGGCTCTGTGCTGACAGCTCGGAGCCTGCAGCCTGTTTCAGATTCTGTGTCTCCATCTCTTTCTGCATCTCTCTCTCTCTCTCTCTTTCAAAAATAAACCTTAAAAAAACAATAATCAGTTTAAATAAGTGATTAGTGAGAATGAATTGACAAAATTTGCTCATTTCTGTATCGATAAATGGGTATTGTTATTAAGTCATTAATTTCTGGAAGGAAATAATATACTTTGCTGATGATACTAAGGGACCACTAAATAAAATACTGCTACAATGTGCTGCATTATTCTGAATCACCTCTAACAAAAAGATTTTTCTGTCATTCTGGTACTCTAATTTCTGAGAACAGAGATCTGTATTAAATATTCAATGTTTATTTCATATTGGCTAGAGATTGAGACTGTGTGATGTCTAAAGAGAAAACTATAAGAAAACTGCCTATGTCTTAAGAATGTACCCCCTATTTTGACATTTTCCTTGGAGATTGACTAAAGTTTCTAATTGCTTAATTGCTATTAGGATGATTGACTATTGTTTATTGAATTGACATCCTGCTGAGTTGGCATGGAGCCCAAGTTCTATTTGAGTCACGTGTTAAGGAGCACTTTTTAGAATTTTGAGGCTAGTATATAATAATTACTAGAACTACATACTTACCCCATGCCTGCCATACTATTAACAGAATGGTTATAAATGAGAAAATGGTCCCAAAAAAGTGCCAGAAGTTTTTAGAGTAATACTGAAAGCCAATGAAATGTGGAGACGTACTGGGCAAAATGTCAATTTTGGGGACAGGATGCTCTCATGTAGAACTAGATTTATGTAGAGTTGTAGTGAGGGGATCTCTGAGCTTGGTTTTTAATCCATTCTAAACAGACTCTCGGTTGCTTGGTATTTGTCTCAACTTTTTGTAACAATTTTTCCTAAAAGAAAAGAAGACAATAGCAGGCATGCTTTTATTATTTAAATGTTTCTACTCCCCTTCTGAAAATTTCCTGTCCTCAGAACATGGCTTCCACTGGGACACTTGAAGTCAAACAGCTTCTGGATTTACTGATGCAGGCTACTTACTACTAGGAATTTGAGAAATTCTTGGGAGGTGTCTCACCAGGAACCCAAGAAGTGGAATTTTAGGTGTGGCTAGCAAATGACTTAAAACTGCTTTAGTAGACCTCCTTGCAGACAGAAAAATGTTTTCTATAGGTCTTGTGGGCTTGAAGCCACACAATACTTTCCTTTCCATAGTGGACTTCCTCACTGCTCAGGAATGAGTGTATGGCAGGATGGAGTGTTGCTGGAGGTCATATGTCAAGTTCCTAACTGTGAGTGGGGAGAAACTGCTCTTGCGTTCCTACAGAAAACCACTGAAATGAGTCATCCTCTAGGGGGCAATAGAGTCTGATATAGGCTCATAATTGCCAGGATCAAGTTCCTGAGGGAAGGACTGATTAGGAAGAATTGTTAAACAGTCTTAGACTGGAGAATACATTAAGCAGGCTTCATGTTTACTATAGTCACTCAGAATCTCCTTGAATGTTTGTGGTTAGTGAAGTAGACCATGAGCTGAGTGTAGCTGCCCTACAAGAGCATTACACATGAAGGAGGCTAAACCCCAGATCTAGGGAGGACTTCAAGAGAAAGGGATGAGGCAAGGCTGACTCAGCCTCGTTAGGTCCGTTGTTTTATTTAAAGTGAGGTTTCTAACCATATCTTACTAGAGGAGTGCCAGGTTGGGAACGGTCCTCCTCATTTAACAGCAGTATAATTTTCCAGCTACCCAATTCCCTACAGTTGATAGTACCTAGAATAGGAGAAAAAGTGCTCTGGACCACTTCTGATTCCCCAAAACTTTGATGGCTCCTCATGGTCCCATACTGCCTCACTTCTGTTGGTGCAGGTTATCTAGTGGTCACATGCCCGTGTAATAGAAAGAATTCTGTGAAATCACCTTTATCCTCGTGTTACTGAAAATAAGGACACTGGGTGGGTGTTAAAATCCAACTGCTGATGCATCTACTTTCCAGTTTTATAGGAGAAACTTTCCTCAACACATGGTAGTAACCTGTCTGACCCAAGCAAAGAAGAAAACCAGGTTGGCGTGTGATGCCTGGTGGTGGTGAGTTGTACAAACACATATGGCATTCTCCTCTTGGTAGTGGGAATAAAGATCTAAGTGGGCCAAAGGTAACAGAGAAAATAGACGTGTGTACTTGGCAAATATCCAGAGACTCCCTCATCGCTTTGTTCTCTTCCAAGGAGAAAAAAAGTCTTACTGGTTGCATCTCATTTTCTATGCAGAGTTTGAGTGATGGGATGATTCTTATGAGAAAAATAGTCAAAGCACAGGACAAGAGTAAACGTGACAGAGGGAAAGTCATGCAGCAGGGACGGTCTGTCTATGCAGCTTGAGCTGTTGGTTATAGACTGGGCGCAGAGTCCCTCTCCTCCAGAGGAGGAAGATGAGAGAGAGGATAGCAGTGGAAAGACCATGCTGAGGGGCTGAGATGAAATTTATAAAGAGATGAGGAGTAAGAAAACTATCCATTAAAAAGAATGTTAAGTCATGTGGCTTGTATTAACAACACACTATCTGTTTGTAGGCATTTTCCCCCACCAAGAGACTTACTGAAGATTCCAACTGCTTTTATTTACTATTTGAAAATAGGCCATTTGGGGACAGGGACTCAATTACATTTAGATTATAATTAAATAACATACTGATTTAGAATACTATTATCTACTTATTTGCCAAAATTACTTCTTCTAGCTCTCTCTTCACTTTATGTTTTGATAATAATACACTTTCCTAAGTAGCAATAGATCTGAGAAATATTTTAGAAATGTATTTTTAAATCAATAAAAAAATAAAGTTCCAGCCGGGTATTACCAGGCTGCCTGCCAAGTACAGTAATTGTTACTTGTGGAATTTTCTTAGAATGGCCAAGGCATTTGACTCAATAACTAAAACTCTGGAGCGAGTAGCTGGGTGGAGACATTCGTCTGTTGGAAAGTTGGTGGGTAGGTCAAGCCCATATGCTGGAAGAAGAGATTTATGGATTCACTCAGCACATCCAAGAAAAGGAGTATATGTTTTCTGCAAATTGAACATTGAATTTCACTCACCTATTGCTATTAGTTCCCCTTTTCTCTTAACCATTTCTTTGCCTTTTTTTCCTCTACTCCTCTCTTTGGTTGTTATTCTCTATACTAGAACACTACACTGTTTATTAACTTATACTCTTTTAGATGTGTAAGTACAAAGACCACAGTTAGGTCAAGTTAAGAAGGGTAAGTCAGTTATTTAAGAACACACATGGACCGGGACTAACCCCAGAGCCGTGAGGAACTCGAGAAATGCAGAGGAATGGAGGCAGTGACAAGGACCGTAGGCATCACTGCTAAACCATGTGATACGGGCTACACAGTTCTCAGTCACAGTGTCCAAGTCTGAGCTTTGACCTTTTTCTCTCTGAATTTCCTCGTTGCCCTTTCCAATTTGGCAGCGTGTGGACCAAACCTGGGGAAAGGCAGACTATAAAGGTAAGCACCTCAGCAGCAAATGGTATATACCCTGAGCTCCAAAGGTCATTTCAAAAAGTTCACTTGTGAATGGGCTCTTTTATCTCCAAAGTACTCGTTGGCATGTGCCCAAGTGTAGAGAACAATTTTAAATTTTAAATAGTTTTTCACGATTGCACCTTTTTGAGGTTCTGAAGGTGCTTAGAATACCTTTTGTTTCCTCCCCCTGGGTATTTCAATCTATTGAACATCTTTGTGAACAATTCATTTTTGCTTTTATTTTTAATTTTTTTTAAACTTTATTTCTTTATTTTGAGAGAAAGAGAACATGCATGTGTCCACATGATCAGGGTAAGGGAAGAAATAGAGGGAGACAAAGAATGCCATGCAGGCTCCGCACTGTTAGCACAGAGCCTGATGTGGGGCTTGATCCCACAAACTGTATGATCATGACCTGAGCCCAAATCAAGAGTTGGATGTTCAGTGGATGGAGTCACCCAGGCACCCCTCATTTTTGCTTTTAAAAGTCAAACCATTAACATAAGCAACTAAGAAGTACAAAGTCTTTCTCTGACTAATCCATACTTTAAAAAATTCTAAACCATGTAATGTGGTTGTGGGTCTCTCATCAGAGAATGTGTACATATGTGGCACCACTTGCCCAGGGACCTGGGTCTTTATAGGGGCTTCAGGGCACCTCTGGGTTCTCATCCATTCTATTTTTCCCTTGCACATAATCCACTTTAATATCCATTATTTTGGAAAATAGTTATACGTAAACAGGATATTATCTGGTTTCTTTGTCAGTTAATGTAAATAAAAAGATCAATACATTTTCTAGGAAACAGGTAAAACAAAAAATGCTCAAGGAAATAGGAGTCCTCCCTTACATCCGTAGTATCTGAAATATTTCCTTACCTCCTCCATTGAGACATAGGAAGCCTACCCTCAAAACTACTTTAAATAAATGTAAACATTATTTAAAAGGATGTTTGTAGAACCTTTCAGTTCATAAATCCCTAGAAGTTAATTTACTTTGCTTAGAATTCAGCCCTTGACCACATCAGGAAGAAAGCTCAAGAAGTAGTTTAGGCTCAACCCAATGGCAGTTAGCTGGGAAAAAACATGGTGCTTAAGCCGATGCTAGGCTCAGAATGCAGCTTATTAACATTTTGTAACTGCGAGGCATCCAAGAACTACATTTATTCCAAATCCAAGAAGAAACGAGGTCATCTGTTTCAGGCTTGTTAGAATTTTGCTTGGGGATTTTGTCAGGGGTGCGGTTCCCCCTCGTGAGCCTTCCTGAACCGCTGAGGTAGGAAAGCTAACATCTACACCTTTCAGAGCCCCCTGAAGCTGGGGTTCGAGAATTTGTCTCTGCAGTCAGATGGGCTGCACAAAACCCGACACTGGGGCAAGGCAGGGTTTCTCCCTTTTCCGTTTCTGCTGAGTTTGCTGGCAAGAGTGATGATGTGGTCACGGGATCGATTCTGTAGCTTTATGGGTCTAGGGCTAGTAGAGAGCCCAGGAGGGGCAAGATGGCTCTGGAGCCGACAATACTTTCCAGATCCCTGGACTGCTGCTAAGGTACGTGTTCCCAGAGCAAAAGCTCCAGGGACGGCTTCCAGATTCCCAGCTTTTCTAAATGTGGTCTAGGTAACGGCGCCTTTGGCGAGCCAGTGTTACAGAATCATTCTGAAATTATTGCTGGAGGCCAGGCTAGCATCCAATTCTCCATCTCTTTCAAGGATTTTATAAAGACCGAACTCCCTGCTTTAAGTTACATCCTGCTTAAAATGGAGAGTTTTCTGTTATCTCTGACTATCCTGATTGACAATAGCAGTGGAGGCAATAGGTTAGATATTTAGCCAATTTGGGGCTCTCGGAAATGAGGACTGACTTAACCATGAAATGATGGAATAATAATAATCCACAGCACCTGGAATAAAGCGCCTACAGAGAATACAGCTTTCATAACCGAGTGATAAGGGCCATGGCACAGTATGACATGAGGAATAGGGGTTAAACTGGCTACTGAAAAGTGCACTGGCGAGATTAAAGAAATGAGAAATTGAGGGCTTTAAATTTTCCACTCAGTATGGCTAGAGAGCCAGGGATTTTTTTAGCCTTAAACAAATTTTCTTTTTGTGGTTGTTGGTACAGAAATCAATCACAGAGTCTGACCCTACAGCCTGTCAAATTACTCCATAGGTTGAATTCAAAGACTTGCCAGATTTCTTATGTTAAAATGCATCATTTGAGAGGTGGCTGGCTGGCTCAGTTGGTTAAGCATCCTACTTCAGCTCGGGTCATGATCTCATGGTTCGTGGGTTCAAGCCCTATGTCAGGCTCTGTGCTGACAGCCCAGAGCCTAGAGCCTGCTTCAGATTCTGTGTCTCCTTGCTCTCTGCCCCTCCCCTGCTTGTGCTCTCTCTCTCTGTCTCTCTTCCAAAAATAAATAAACATTAAAAAATTTTAAAAATACATTGTTTGGGAAGAGTAAGTTTCTAATATCCCAAACTAAAGCCCCTGGCCTTCCCATGACAGCAGGTACAGCTCCTTCTACCTAGTGTACTAGTCTTTCAGTGCTTTACAAGCCTGTCATGACCTTTGCTGATGTAGTCACCCTTCCTGGGGATGCTAATTTGCCTCATGACCCATTCTATGTACACCACCATAAGTAGAATCTAATCTCAGATACCAGAGGGTGCCAGTGACAAAGCCACATCTTAGAAACAAATGCTTTGCACTTCCAAGCCCTGAAAATCTTACTAAAGACGTAAAGAAATGTGCTGATGCTCACAAGATTTAGAGAACTCACCAGGAACCTCACTGCACAGAAGGATCTGGCCTGGTAGAAGAAAGAAATGGCTTATTGAAGACAGTGCTTCTGGTGCTAGATGGAGCTCAACTTCTTGTGAGTTGGGGTCTACATAGAAGAGGAAGTGTCTTCCCACCAGTGCCCAATGTATGTGTGGTCTGGGCAGGAAGGGGGGTTACTATTCATGGTACGTTGAGGACAATCTTGCCAAATTGTTGCTTTCTGTCTCAGTATGACTGGGGCATGGAGAGCTCTGATTGGCCAGGTCTCATTGTCAGCCTCCAGTAGCAAACATGAAGTCCACTCAGAACACAGGGTTTGAGAACTGGGAAGATGGTAGTTCTCCAAAGGAATATGTGGCTATGATTGCCAGAAGGGAAAGCAACTGTTGTATCATCCGGGAAGCTATTGCCCCATGTATACCACCTACCACCCAGGTGCCTGAAAACCTATCACAAGCCACTCATGACTAATAGATTTAAGCTTTGTCCCTTTTAAAAATGGTGAGCACGTTCTAACTTAGGGCCTTATCATCATTGTACAGATCCAAGGTTAAGTTGTCTGTCTAGACTAGCAGACATGAGACTTTATAGAGAGGTGTTTGGCCACTTTAAAGGATAAGAAGTAAATCATGCACATGCTATAAAATTCAAAAGAATATTCAAGGAATATTCAGTATTCACTATATTCAATATTCAACATATTCAATATTCAAGGAATATATGATGAGAAACAAATTTCCCTTACACCCCGGCCTTTAAAGATACCGGTGTATCTGCCACTCTGGTGACCCGGGGCCTGGGCTCGGTCCTCCTAGGGGGCGTACCCCCACAGCTGCTTGTCTCTCTCGTTTCCATCCCAGGGGCATACCCAAGGTGGAGGGCAGAGCTGGAGTGAGCACAGCAGAACAGAAGGTGGTGAATTCCCTTTCTTGGAGTAGCTTGTGTGAAGAAAACAGGTGGACAGCCTGGTGAGAGGGAATGCCAGATCCCATCCTTCCCCACGGCTAAGCCGCCCTCAGGCCAGCCCTGGCTGGGAGCCCACCACTTCCTCCATGTCCATAAAGAGCTCCGGAGACATGCAGGAAAAGCCTCTCTCCTGCATCTGCTTGGACACACCAGCTCTCTAACCACAGAGAGGCCGCTTACAGACACTTCCTCCAGATATCTGGTAAGGGCTGGGCTCCGACTGCCATAACCCGTGGGAGAGGGAAGGAGCCGGGGCCGGGGGCGGGGGGCTAGTCTGACATGGCTTGAAGCCCCAGAATTCTATCTTTTGTCTTTTCATCTTCTGAATATTTTCCCCAAGGCTCAGCTGGTCTTGAACACTCCTGCCAAGGAGTGACTCGGGCAGCCAGTAACCACATGAAAAACCTTGCCTGTTGTTTTGACACTCGTGGCTCTTGGGAAGATGGCAACTGTTGGAAAGGATTGTATGCACTTCTGAGATTTTATGTACCTAATCTTTTAAAAATAGGCCCTGGGTTTGCTAAAGCGGATAATGTCACCTAGTTTGAACTTGATGAAAGCATAGAAAAGCAATTTAAACACTTGTATGGTTCTCCAAGCATAAGCACATGGACAGATTTTTGAGAGGATCTGCTGAAACCTCCTGAAATTTGTATTTCATCACAGATAAATGTGCATTGTTGTTTCGAGAACTTGATTATTAGATCATCAGGGCTGTAACTAACAACAAGAGTTTTACCTGCGCTTAAAAGTGAAATAAATAAATAAATAAATAAATAAATAAATAAATAAATAAATAAGTAGGCAAAAATGCCTTAATAGTAAAAACAAGATCTCTCAGAAAATGGACATTGTGGTATTGTGTACTCAAACTAGTAATACAAGTATACTTTTTATCATAAGAATTCATAGTCCTTTCTGGATTTTTATGAGGTGCCTTATACACGTAATTTGCTTTGCAATCTCTTTCTGCCCTAAATTGAAAAAATTAGGAATTAAGAAAGCAGGTACTGATGCGATTAATAGAAAATAGCATCTATGGTTCAATTTCATAGAATAATTTATGCAGTTAAGGAGAAGTGAGGGGTACTGGAGACAGCAATGTCGAGAAGTCAGACACAGCTGGTGCCATTTCTGCCTCTGCTGCTAATTGCTGTGTACTTTGGGACAGTTACTTAACATCTCTGAGCCTTTCAGTCTTGTCTTCTATAAAATGGAGACAATAAAAACTACTTTGGAAGATAATCGAGGGGACAGTGACACATAGCAGCCACTCCTTAAGGGCATTGTTTATTATCATTAATAACAGGGAAGATAATTGTCAACCAAGAGCCAAATGTACTTTCTTTGAGTGTTAAATAATTAGGTTCCTAAACTGAAGTTGGTTCCAGTTGCTAAAATGTGAATTCAGCCATCACGACTTTGGATTACAGAGATTTCTTTATATCCAGTAGGACACTAATAGTTGGGAGTTTCTAGGTAATTTTATAATATGAAATCAGTGCTTGGTGTGTGGAAATATTACCCCCAGAGTTGGACACATTGTGGGTCCCTGAGCAAGTCTTTCAGCTACACTCTGCCACAGTGTTATTATTTCTCAAATGCTGGAGATGGGGAGCTACTTTCAGGCTAAAATTAAAAGACATCATGGTTTTGTTTTGGAAAAATCGATTCATCAATATGTTTTTTTTCCATGGCTATAAAAAGTATTTGAAAACGAAACAAAATAAAGTAGTAAAAAATCTTGGTATGTATTTTTTCCTTGGATAATGAGGCTCTCATTCAAGTGCTCTTGGAAAAGATTATTTTGTGCTCTGGTCAAGGTGGCCTACTTTTTTTGTGTGTTGAAGGGCTTTGCAATTAGAAGTTATTTGTATTTTCCCAGGGAGTGTCCACTTTGGGAAGAAAGAAAATTATATGCCTGAAGAATATGGTTGGCCAATTTATTGTTGTTTATGTCTGTGCTAGACCTAAAAGGAAATACATAGAATTCAAGTTTCTTTCTTTCTTTCTTTTTTTTTTTTTTTTTTTTTTTTTGGCATGGGAAAGGGTGGTACAAATATAGTGTCACATTTTGTTTTATGGTAGAATATGACTTCCCCTGTTTTAACGTGTTTAGAGGTGAGTTCTTTGAACTCACAGTCTAAACCAAGCCACATATGTGTGTGTAAGAAATGGGAGGGAGAATGAATCAGAAGTGCTTCTGTACAGGAAGGTTTTAATAAGTATGTTCTCCCTCTTCTGAAAGATTGCTTAAATACATTTTAATTTGTCTAATGTGTTCATTTTTGGGGGGGAAATTGTCAATACAAATAAATTCTTCCCTCTGAAATTATTTTTTACTCATAGGGACTTCTTTCTGTGCCCTGTACAGGAAAATCAGTTATCTTGGCCACCTGGTACATTGTATCGCACAGGACTGTCATCAAGAAGAAGGTTTGACTGCAATTATCCTGAGATCGAAAGGCGTTTGCAACGGACACATGAAATAAATTGATTTGTAAAGTACAGGTAGTAGAGTCCACGAGGAGTCTGTTGTAGACAGGATTTTTTCATTCATTAGTGCTAGGTGCCCTCTCCTGGTCAGTGAGAGTAATGTTCAGGAGCTTATTTCTAGATTCTGCTTTGCTAGGCAGCATGAGGTGCCTCCGCACAGGTACTCCATGCCGGGCTTCCTATGTGAGGAAAGAAACATGAAGGTAAGTGACCTCATTCCGTTCCACGTCCTCACCCTTTTGATCATCAGACGGTGTTTGCTTAGCTGTGTGTGGTAGGGTAATATTTTCGTTTGTTACCTGCTAATCTCTTCTCTTTTTCTCATGACTTCACCATCAATCGGAGAGCATCCCGCATATGGCCTGTTTGTACATGACAAGAATGACAGGTGGAAGAGGAAGCCAGCCTTGGGCAGTGAACACCTTCCCCACTGGCGCTGATACCACCACCTTTGTATAATAAGCCTCAGGAGCTTCAAACCCCGGTGGGGGGGAGGGGGGGCAGTGAGGGGGGCATTCCAATGCCATTGTGTGTTAATCTTCAGTATTTGTGAAATCAGCTGAATTTTACTCATTTTACCCTAGTTTTTGGCATGAAATCACGTGAGATCTATAACTGCAAAAGCCTATCTTCATAAGCCTGTTTAAAAACCATGATTGAATTACGGTCTCTCGTATCTCAACAGGAAAACACAATTTTCGATCACAGAGCTTAGCATACATACCAGGGTGAATGCACATGTCCTGTAGTCTACACTCTAGTCTAGGATAGAATTGAACTTCCAATCTCTTCTGTAAGGATGAGGTAAGTGTATTCCCCCAGACAAAGAACAGGCTCGCTTCCTATTTGTTAAAACAAAGTAGTGGATTCTCCAAGTTCACTGTTCTTTGGCTGTGATGCAAATCCACTGTATGCATTGAATCCAGTGAGCATATTGGGTCATACTGGGGGGACGTGGGGACAAGGGAGCCAGTGTAAATATGCTGAACCTCATGCTGCTTGCTGTGCAATGAGTCATAGCGTCCTGTGTTTCCGATTCAGGATCTCAAGTCTTCAGCCAGCGCTCATGAAATATAACAACAGGCTCATTTGTTAGTTTGTAAGTGGGGTAAAATCAAATTCCTGACCTGACAATAGTTTCCTCCCCAAGTTGTTAATATTTTTATATTGTACCATTCTACAGTTAGTATTTTGCTGACCAATTCCAGAAGCCGATTGATTTATCTTATCAGTTTATCCCACTGTGATGAGAAGCTATTCTTGAAAATTAATTTTGAAGTAATGTGAAAATATGTTAATGTTATAAAAAGTGTATTTCCTCTTAGAAAGCAAAATTTGGGGAAAATTTTAAGAAGGCATTCTGTACACCTTGTTCTTCCAAACAGGAAAATAGATAAAATCCAGCACAGATTTGATAAATGTCTGTTTCTCACACTAAGATTCTGAAAATGTATCTGTTCATTTACCACAGATAACCCTAGTGCCCACCGCACTGTTACTGGTACAAAGGAGGTCCTCCATTAATGTTTGTTTAATGAATTTATGAACAGAAATACTCTAGGGGCGCCTGGGTGGCTCAGTTGGTTGAGTGTCCAACCTTGGCTCAGGTCATGATCTCACAGTTTGTGAGTTTGAGACCTGCATTGGGCTCTGTGCTGACAGCTCAGAGCCTGGAGCCTGCTTCAGATTCTGTGTCTCCCTCTCTCCCTGCCCCTCCCCTGCTCATGCTATCACTCTCTCTCAAAATAAACAAACATTAAAAAAAATTTTTTAAAGACATAGTCTAAATTTTGTTAATTCTGTGATAATAAGCCCAAGATAATTTTTTTCAGTCACCATAAAAATGACTACCATAAGTAAATTACAAATAATGATGGGTATGGTTATAGGAAAGGACTCATTATTTTAAGATGGATTTTATTTTAATTGAATACATACTGTTCCAATGATCTTTTCTTTTCCATTAAGAAAATGAATTAGAAGCATAAGTATAATTATGCCTAAAGTTAAAACCAGAAAATGGAAGAGAAAAAAAATCTTTCTATTATGGAAAATTTTAAACATCAATAAAAGTAGAGAGAATAATAGGATGAACTCTCAGGCACCCACCATCCAGCTTCAGCACTTACCAAACATGCCAATCTCACTTCATCTGGAGACCCCGCACTCTGCCCCTGGATTATTCTGAAAGCAATTTGTGAGTGCATATCACTTTATCTACACATTCTTGAGAACAAACGCACTTGTTAATGAAAAATATAAAATATGCCAGAAAGGATAGATGATTGTCATGAACTTAATATTTCTAGTCAAAGCAAAGCATGAGCAACAATGGGATTTCACCCTAAAAAGTACTATTACATTTTTGGTATGACCAGCTCTAACTTCTACTCAAGCAGAGAGAAATTTTTTTTAACGTTTTTTATTTTATTTTTGAGAGAGAACGCGAGCAGGAGAGAGGTAGAGAGAGAGGGAGACACAGAATCCAAAGCAGGCTCTAGGCACTGTGCTGTCAGTTGAGAGCCCAAAACGGGGCTCAAACTCAGGAACTGTGAGATCATGACCTGAACCGAAGTCAGACACTTAATAGACTGAGCCACCCAGGTGCCCCAAGAAATTTTAAAGTTCTCCTTGCTCTTTTTTCCCCTCTAATTTGTATCACTGAATTTAGGATATATTGATGATTTCACTAGATCCACATTATTAAACCCAAATGAAAGCACTTCAATTTTAATAAAGCTTTCCATCAGAAGTAAGAATATCTTCCAGTTACCACCACTTTTAGGGTAAAATTGTTAATATTTGACCTCTGTGAAGGAAAATCCTAACAATTATTTTTGTCTACTAAAACAGCCACACTGACTTGTTTTTAAAAAAACTCCTGTTGTTATAATTTGTCAAAAGAAACAATTTTGGGAAGTGATGTTGGTGTGTGTATGTATTTGCGTGCTTATGTAAACACACAGTGAAAATGCCTTAGAATTGTAAGATAATGCTATAGTTTGTTAGCTTATGTTCAGTCAGCACACATAAGTTTGGCCATACTTGGTAAAATATTAAGATACTTATAGGAGACTAGCTGCATTTCTAAACCTCCTACGTTCCTGCTACATCAGGCTTTTGGATCTCCCATGATCCAGTAACTAAAAGGTTAGAATGTAGCCCCATTGAGAACCTGCATGACCCTGTTCTAGCATTAGGCACTTCCATGATCTGATTGCCTCACTGCTTATAAATATTTTGAAAACCTGCTCAAGTTTAGAAGATGATATAGAACTGATCCAGGGAGTAGATAGAAATGTGGAACAAACTGTGGCAGGAAAAGAAGGCAAGTCCCAGAAAAGCAGGTTGGAGATAACTAGAAAGCCTGACTAAGAGCTTCCTATGTGCATTACAAAAAAAAAAAAAAAAAAAAAGGAACTTTTTACTTCAATGTTAGAAGACCAGAAATAGATTATAGAGGTAATAATTTAAAAATTCACAGGAGGATTGTATAAAGAGTGCTAGCTGACTTTTCTTCTCTTTTCTTTTCTTTTCTTTTTTCTTTTCTTTTCTTCCCTCCCTTCCTTTCTTCCTTCCTCCCTGCCCTGCCCTGCCTCCTTCCCTCCCCTTCCTTTCCCTTCCCTTCCCTTCCTTTCCCTTCCCTTCCCTTCCCTTCCCTTTCCTTTCCTTTCCTTTCCTTCCCTTTCCTTCCCTTTCCCTTCCTTTCCTTTCCTTTCCTTTTTTTTTTTTTTTTTTTTTTTTTTTTGTAGAGCGAGAACATCTTAAATAGGCTCCATTCCCAGCACGGAGCCCAACACAGAGCCCAATGCAGAGCTCAATCTCACAACGGTGAGATCTTGACCTGAGCTGAAATCAAGAGTTTGATGTTTAGCAAACTGAGCTACCCAGGTGCCCAAGCTCAGTTGACTTTGTTGATAAAAGATGCTGCTGGTAGGCACTGTAAACCAAAGGAAAGAAAAGAAAAAAAAATTTGCTTATGTAATGCAATATAAATTTGCCAAGAATGGTTTTGTAAGAAACTTTATTAGCTTATGACTACTTCATCCACTTGCCGTGCTAACCAATATTTTACCTTCCTCTCTGGAAAGCACCCTTACTGGTGCTCACAGCTTTTGCTGAATGTTCATGGACATCAGGCTCTTCTCCAGGCTATCAAGCTCTTACCAGTTGAGGTAAATGCCTACCCGTATATAACAGCTGTATTCTTTCTCCAGTCTGGTTTTGTCAGCTGTATTTACAACTTTTATAAATTATTACATAAATTAGTAAAATTGATGGAAGATGTATTTATAACTTTAACTTATAAGTTACTATATAAGTTAATAAAATAAGATAGTTGTTCCCAAGAAAATTAAGTTGAAAGCTTTTAAAACACTTGATGGAGGTGAGTCACCAAAAACTGCTTTTGCATTACATGTGGACAATTAGTGTAAAAAATTGGGATAGGGGAGAAAGATTGTACAGTCAGATTGCTTTACAAGCAATCTTCAAACTCTCAACGTTAAAGAAATAAAAATTAGAAACTATAGGTAATGCATGATGAAGAGGCTTATTTAAAAAAAACAGCATGTATTCAATCATTTGACCTAATGGCTACACATCAAAAGATTGTGCATAAATGTGCATGCATTTGCATAATAGTGAATAAATGTCTATTTTTATTTTTTTTTTTTTTAATTTTTTTTTCAACGTTTATTTATTTTTGGGACAGAGAGAGACAGAGCATGAACGGGGGAGGGGCAGAGAGAGAGGGAGACACAGAATCGGAAACAGGCTCCAGGCTCTGAGCCATCAGCCCAGAGCCCGACGCGGGGCTCGAACTCCCGGACCGCGAGATCGTGACCTGGCTGAAGTCGGACGCTTAACCGACTGCGCCACCCAGGCGCCCCTAAATGTCTATTTTTAAATTGAAAAAGAAAGTTAAAGATAAGCCCAATTTTTTGTGAATAAGTGCTTGAACTGAATTTTTAAGTTAATAACCAACTATCAATTCAGATTACATAAGGATTTCTACTGTATGTGACAGAACCAACTAGAAGTTAAAAGTATGAGTTTTGTTATAGTCATAAATGTTCTATATAGAACTATTTATAAGACTAACAGAAGGGACTAGAGACTCATATAAACGTTGTGTCTCCCGCGTACACTATTCGTGTTTGAAGAGGAGTCAGAACAAGAGTCTAATGCTTCATCCTCTCCTGTGTGGGAGAAAGTGCAAGAAAAAGGGAAACTGATCCAACAAGGCGCTATGATCTGTGTTTACCTGTTCCAGGAGGTTCTTGTTGTGCACTGGGCAGCAGTATGAATTGCTCAGAGAGGGGAGTGGCCCTGGTGCTCCAGGATCTGGCTCTAGGCTCTGACTTCAGGAGATTGGAGGAATCTGCATCACCCTAAGGGACCACACTTTCTCCAGAGAATTCTGCCCCAGAGGTGATTGCTAATACTTAGGAATGTATAATACAGTGAGGGGAGGGGTTAAAAAGTACACACCAAGACTCAAATCTACACCAAATGTGGTTTCTTTTTTCTTTAAAATTCTCTTCTTGCCTTAGCAACCCTATTCCTGCTGATGCCAGGAAAATAATGGCACTTGCCAATTAAAGGCACATTATTCTCTTAAAATTCAAAAATGTTAATCAGGGTTAACTTTCGCTTTCAAGATTTTGTACTTCCTTTCTTTCTGCCCACACTGGCATCTGGATATAAGGGGAAGCTAAAGCAGCCTTTGAACACTGGAGGAGGGCAGTCTTTCTCACCAGCTTTTGCTCAGATGCCCTCATCTTGCCTTGTTCCTGGGAAAGTGTGTGGTGTCTGCTGAGTTGGAGTGGGTCTTGTCTGTACTAGTGCTGTGGTGTTCTGCTGACATGCATACGCCAGTGATCATGGATGTAAACATTGTCTTTATTTTACAGTGACCCCCCTTCCACAGTCTCCTGGGTCTGTGTGTCTTGTTCATGAGTGTCCCACTGGGAAACTCCAGAGTGTTTGCCTGCCTTCTGCACACAATATGGCAGGGTGCAGGATTTTGTGAGCCAGCTCAAGGCCCTTCCCTCAGCCTTCGCTGTTACTCTCTCACCAGAGTCGATGTGGGGCTTTGCTAAGGAATGTATTCTCCCTGACGGGTTTTGTGGACAGAGACTATCAGCTCTTGAATCATCCCATGACCTGTTTGATATCTTTCCACTTCAGCCCAGGAACACTGACCCTAAGAGGTAAGCTGGAATACTTGGCCATGACCCCTTACCCAATTCGACCTTTCTTGGCTCTGATGCATACAAACTGGAAGAATCTCTCCTTTACTCTGTTTGTTTGAGCCTTCCCTCACACCATTCTTCATCCTTCGCTTTGCTATGGTTTACAATAAATATGCTCAGACCTTCACATTTTGTTCTTTATACATAAAGGGAAGTTTAGGATTTACTTTTAAAAACTCTATTTCAACAAGGTCTGGATCTCAGTGCTGTTATTTCACAAAAGACTCAAAAGAATTTGCTTTTAGACTCAACTCTGAGTAACAGCATTTAAAAAAAATTTTTTTAATGTTTATTTACTTCTGAGAGAGAGACAGTGGGGCAGGGGCAGAGATAGGTGGAGACATAGAATCGGAAGCAGGATGCATTCCCTGAGCTGTCAGCACAGAGCCCAACGCAGGGCTCAAACTCATGGACTGCGAGGTCATGACCTGAGCCGAAGTCAGATGCTTAACTGATTAAGCCGCCCAGGAGCCCCATAAGTGGCACAAAATTTGTGATAAAAAATTGTTTTGAGAGCCAGAGAAAGAAAAGAAACATTACCTAACTAGGAACAAAGACCAGAATTACACCACATTTCTTAATGAAACAATACAAGTGAGAGGACAATAGAACATCTTTGAGGTTTTGAAAGAAAAAAAAATGTGTTAGTTTAGAATTTTATACCCAGTCACGATAGTTTTCAAAAACGAAGGTAAAATAAAAACTGTCTAAAAGGTACAAATGCTGAAAGAATTCATCACCAAGAGACCCGTATAATATAAAAATTTACAGCAAGACCCTAAGAAAGAAAATAATAGTGCTGGAAATATGGATATACATAAAAGAAGAATACCAGAAAAGGTTCAATTATATAGAGGCAAGTATGTAATATTTTTAAAAATTATTTAAATATCTTTAAAAGATAATGACTGTTTGGGCACCTAAGTGCCTCAGTCAGTTAGGTATCTAACTCTTGATTTGGGGTCAGGTCATGATCTCACAGTTCATGAGATAGAGCCCTGCCTCAGGCTCTGTGCTGATAGCACAGAGTCTGCTTGGGATTCTTTGTCTCTGTGCCCTTCCCCTGCTCATGTGTTATTACTCTGTCTGAATGAATGAATGAATGAATGAATAAATAACTATTTAAAGGGTAATAGATGTGTAAGAAAAATGTATGAAAACAATAGTATAACGACCACAGGGGGAGAAATGAAATGTATTATTCTAAGGTTTTTAAACTATACATAAAATTGTCCAAGAATACTTGATAGTGGAATGTGATAAGTAAAAGGTGTATACTATAAATCTGAAAGAAACCAGTAAAATAACAAAACAAAAGGTTATAAGTAATAAGCAGAAAAAAAGGAGTGAAAATTGGAAACATAAAAATACTTAACTCTAAAGCACGGAGAGAGATATTGAAAACAACCGAAAATTTGTGACTACAAAACAAATAATGTAGGAGCAACTGAATAGATGCAGAAGTCATTTGAAAAATCCAATATCCATTCCTGATTAAAAACTAAATAAAAAATACTCAAAACTCAGAATGGACCAGGTATACAAGGGAACTTCTTCAACCTGAGAAAGGGGATTTACAGAAGAACAAACAAACTACAGCTTACATCTCGCTTAATGGGGAAATATTGAATGTTTCCCCAAAGACAAGGGACAAAACAAGGAAGTCTACTGTCCCCACATCTATTTGCCATTATGCTAGAGGATCTAGCCAGTTCAACAGGGCAAGACAAATAAAGGCATCCAATATGAAAAGGAAGAAATAAAATGATATTCACAGATGACATGATTATCTTTGCAAAAAACCTCTTGGAATCTACAAAAAAAAAGTTTATAGAAATAATAAACAAGTTTAACACAGCTGCAGAATATTGAATTGATATACAGAAATCAATTGTATTTCTTTATGCTAGCAATAATCCATCAATGATCAAAATTACAAACAGTATCATTTCCTGTTTCTTTAGATACTATAAGTCCTGAAAACTATAAAATGGTGTTGAAATTCAAGAAGAATGAAATTAACAGAGAGATACTGCTTGTTCACAGCTCAGGAGATGTTAAGATACTATAAAGATGTTAATTTGCCCCAATTAATGTATAGTTGCACTGAATCTAAAAAACAAAACAACAACAAAAATATCCCAGCAGGTGGTTTTGTAGAAACTGAGAAGTTGTTCATATGGAAATTCATATGGAAATGAAAGAGTCAGCCACAACACTTTTGAAAAAGAGGAACCAAATCAGGAGACCAACACTACCCAATTCGAACATTTATAAAGCTCCAGAAAACAACGCAATATGGTATTGATTTAAATATAGATAAACTAATCAGTGGAACAGAGTAGATGGTCCAGAAACAAGCCCACACACTTATGGTCAGTTGGTTTTCAAAATGATACAAACACAATTCAAATTATCTTCTCAACAGATGGCGCTTGAACAAATGGCTATCCATATGCAAACAAATAAATTTCAATGTATATTTCACACCACATCCAAAAATGAACTCAAATGTACAGTCTACAACTATAAATTTTCCAGAAGAAAACACAGGGGAAACATTTTTTGACCTTGGTTTAGGCAAAGTTATTTTAGATACAACACCAAAAGCAGGATTCATACACACAAAAAAATTGATAAATTTGACTCTATCAAAATTAAAAACCTTTATCTACAGTAGCCAAATTATGGAAACAGCCCAAATGTCCATCAACTGATGAATGCATAAAGTTGTAGTAAACACACACACACACACAAACACACACACACAATGGAATATTACTCAGCAAAAAAAAAAAAAAAAGAATGGAATCTTGCCATTTGCAACAATGTGGTTGGAGCTAGAGAGTATTATGCTAAGAAAAATAAGTCAGTCAAAGACAAATACCATATTATTTCACTCATATGTGCAATTTCAGAAACAAAACAAAGGATCATCGGGAAGAAGAGAGAGAGAGAGAGAGAGAGAAAGCAAGAAACAGACTCTCGACTGTAGAGAAAAAACTGATGGTACCCAGAGGGGAGGTAGGTGGGGGGGGGATGGGTTAAATAGGTGATGGGGATTAAGGAGACCACTTGTAGTGATGAGCATCCCGTGTGTAGGTAAATATTGAATCACTGAATTTGTACACCTGAAACTAATATTACAGTATGTTAACTAACTAGAATTTATATTAGAATTTTAAAAATTTAAAGCTTTTTCAAAAGACACTTTTAAAAGAATTAAGACAAGTCAGAGACTGGGGAAAATACTTGTAAATCATTTATCTGATAAAGGGCTTATATCCAAAATATATAAGGAACACTCAAAATTTAATAATGGATAAACAATCAAAAATTGTAAATAACAAAAATATTTTAACAGGCTGTTACAAAATGATCAACCTCTAATACCGGATATTAGGAAGCAAGAGAAGAGGGTCTCATTTATAAGTTGGTGATTAACTGTTTTTTTTTTTAAGTTTATTTATTTATTTTCAAGTGAGAGAGAGTGAGCAGGAGAGGGGCAGAAAGAGAGAAAGAGAGAGAGAGAGAGAGAGAGAGAGAGAATCCTAAGCAGGCTCCAGCTTTGTCAGCTGACAGCACAGAACCCCAAGGTGAGACTCAATCTCAAGAATGGAGCTATGAGATCATGACCTGAGCCAAAATCAAGAGTCAAACACTTAACAAACTGAGCCACCCAAGTGCCCCTAGCATGGTGATTAGTGATAAAGCTAGGTAGAAGGTGTTCAAGTACTGATTGCTTCAGTAGGCTTCCTCCAGCTAGTACCTCAGATGATTAGTCTGAAACTTCTGATATATGCATTACTGTTCTATCTTCCTTTACATACCCAGCAACTTCTCAATTTTAATAAAAATTAAATTAATTTCTTGGGGCACCTGAATAACTCAATTTGTTAAGCATTCACCTCTTGATTTCAGCTCAGGTCATGATCTCATGGTTTGTGGGATCGAGCCCTATGTTGAGCACCATGCTGATGGCACAGAGCCTACTAGGGATTCTCTGTTTCTCCCTCTCTGCCCTTCCACTGCTCATGCTCTCTGTCTCTCTCAAAATAAATAAACAATCATTTTAAAAAATGAAATTAATTTCTTTTCCTCTGTCCTACTAGAGTGCTAGACAAATGTCATCTTGCTACCCAAAGTGTATAACGGGCTAAGAGTTTATGCTTTTTTCTAAATTGCCATTTTAAAACTCTGTTTTCAAATCAACACAAATATATTAAGGCCAATTAAGTATAATCTATCCTGCTGAGTATTATTAGACAAACTCACAAATAAGTGTAAAAAGTCATCTCTGTCATCAAAGAGTGGGAAATGTAGCTACAGCTAAGAAGCAAAAGTTTTCAATGAGAGAAATTAAGTAGAATACAAATTTAGAATAACTGTTCTTTACAGATGGAAGAGGTACTTCTCCTAAGGCACTACATGGTTAAATGTCCCGGGAACATTCCAGACCATGGTTGCCATGAGAAATCTGAGGTTCATCATCATCTGGGCTGTTTGGGGCAGCTTTTCTTGAAAGAAGTGGGCCCGAAATTTGGTCTTGGAGGATTGTATAACATGCACCAAATGTTTGGCTGGGCCTAGGAAACACACAATTGCTTTTAATAAATTGTTGGGCTGATGTTCTCTGTTCCGAGAGTCAATATGTTCAGGGAGTGCTCTCTGCCAGTAAAAAGTCAGTCACTTTAGATGCTGCTGCTGGCAACCCTGCCAGTGGACGGCCCTTCTCCCTGGCCAACCACACAGTATGACCCAAGTCTAAAGGGCTTCTTCAGAAATCGCCCACCTGTTGGAACTAGAATGGAGGTACATGTTGGAGCACCTGTGCCTACCCGTGTCTGGACGTGGTTATTAGTCCTTCATTGTCCCAAGTGGTAAACTTGTTCACAGATGTTACTGGAGGGAAAGTGCTCAGTGTTTATGCAGCAAATCTGCTCTGAAGAAACCATTCTATGTTCAACTGAGGAAATGCCATAGTTATTTTGGTATTCCTTTAATTTTGGAAGCCTCTATTATTTGCAGGGCTGACCAAAAGGCTTTAAAAAAAAATCCACAAATAAACATGAAATTCCTGCTTAATATGGTGGATGCTATTGGTTTTTGGAAAAAAAAAAAAAAAGAAAAAAGAATAGTCACTCTTGAACCCAACCAAAAAGCAAAAGCCCTTTCTGGTATTGACAGCCCAGAAACCTCATGACGGAAGCCTTATTTCTGAATTAGAACATCTCCCTCAAAAAGGAGGCTCTGCAGGAAGACCCTTTCTATTCTGAACATTCCTGAAACTGGTAGCAAAGAGCAGACAGAGATAAAACAAGGCTAAGAAGCAGTTTCCAAAAATCAATCTCTCATTGGCAATCAAGGAATTTCCCCCTCAAAAACATTATCTTTAGCTCTTTTTAACTTAAGCCTTTTCTGGGCTGGATAAACAGAACAGAGTACATTTGGATTCTTTACCCATCTTAATGGCTAATAAAATGTTTATTGTCTCCAGAAAAATAAAGACAAAGGAATAGTAATTTATAATTTTTTTCGTGCATGTATAACCATTGTCTTGATGAATCAAAATAACTCTGGAATCAGTTGGAGTCAGCTATCCTTTGATTAGTTTAAATGATAATTGATGTAGGGGCACCTGGGTCACTCAGTCGGTTGAGAAACGGACTCTTGATATCTGCTCAGGTCATGATCTCATGGTTTGTGGGATCAAGTGTCACATTGGGCTCTGTGCGGACAGCTCAGAGCCTGCTTGGGATTCTCTCTCTCCCTCTCTCTCTCTCTCCCTCCCCTGCTTATGCACATGCTCGCTCTCTCTCTCTCTCTCTCTCTCTCTCTCTCGAAAACATAAATAAACTTTAAATGATAATTGATGTAAACCTCTCTGGGAGATTCTTACTTGGGGGCAGGTTGGAATAAGGAGGGGGATGATCTCTGATCTTTGTCTCTGTCTCTGATCAGAGATCTGATTACCTCTGATCTCAAATTCCTACTTCTACTGAAGTTTTAATCTCTTCTCATCTGACTTGCAGTGTATGGACCCTGGCTTTTGCTTTTCTAAATACCACTGACCGAAGGCTGTGTGTAGAGGAGAATTTCCCAAAGATTTGGAACACACATGTGGGTGCAGCAGCGTGGAGCCCTTCACAGTGAATGGTAGGTATCTGTGTTTATAAACCTACCCTAGACACTTCTATAACCAGCAGGCCCTCTTTTCTAAAATAAAGACTTGAACTCCCCTCCACAGTGCTGCTTTCACCCCCTCTCCTTTTAGATCTCATTACCCCTTCTTTAAAGTTTTACTGGCCCCAAAGCCAAGATCCTGTAGTGTAGTTCCTGTCTCAAACTCACCCCAGACCAGTGCTATCCGGTAGAACTTTCTGTGATGGAAAATTTCTATAACCTGAGCTATGCAATATGGTAGCCACATGTGTCTATTGAGTACTTAAAATGAATAAAATGTCACATTTAATTTTAATTAATTTATATTTACATTTGGTAGCTACATGTGGTATATTGGACAGCACAGCTCCAGACCATTCACTATTGACCAAGAGGCCACTTTTTCAGAACTGGACAGACTTATTAAAATATGTTTCTCAGCAAAGATATTTAAAAACAGCAATAGTTTAAAAACAGGAATATAAAAAACAGGAAAATTTTTTTTCTTTCCACTTGCTAAATATCTAGTATGGTTTGTGTCCCTGTGCATGAAACTTAGCCATAAAAATATTTTAAAAATGAGAAAAAAACAACCCTCAATTTGGCCTTTATTATTCTGTTTGCGCCAGCCTCGCCCTCTCAAATACATCTTTTAAAATATATGCCTCTACATTTATTCAATGCCATTGTCCAAATATAAATTAGTAAATCATGATTCTGTGTTGAATTCCTTGATAAATAACTTCTTAGAGTAGCCAAATAATTTAATAGATCTCTAAGCCATGGTTTTAAAATATGCGATTTGTGTTTCTAATTTTTCGGATACACTCCAGGTATATATGTTTTTCTTTTGTCAGTTGCATCTAAGGAGGTTTGGCATTTTATACAATGGGAACATGTGCTTGATTTAGGGCTTAATCTTCTTTCCTCTGAAATACGGAATATGGCCATGCTAACATACTGTCCTGCATCTAATTGTTATTTCTTTTTGTATAAAGAATCAGTTTTGGAGCACTGCAATTGTTTTAAAGGAAGTATTACTTGTTCCAGGAGTGTAGATTTTGTTTCACAATATGTATTTGCCTTCTACATTCCTTCCTTAATGTTTACTACGAATGTTAATCTTAAACAGATGGATTTTGTTTTTGTGATTGACTGTGCATTTAATAGATGCTGTGAACCCTTCCCTGCACAGAAAGACTTGTGCTTTTGAGCCAAGGCCTGGCATGGTATTTCCTTTCTGAAACACTCCCTTGTTTAGTTATTTGCTTGTTCTACCTTTACATCTCTTCAGCTTTTTTTGGCACCCAATTGTTCAGGTGTTTCACATGAAAACATACCATTTCTGTTTCTGAAGACACAAGCCCAAGCATTTTCCTCTCGTGACTCCAAATTGCCACCTTCCTGGTATGTTTTCGTTCTCACTGGGGAAGTAATGCAATTGTCTTCATTCTGTCTTGGAAAAAGAGGTCTGCAAAAGGAACCTTTGTTATTAGACTAATAATTTATTTTCTATTCATGTATCACATTAAGGGGCGCCTGGGTGGCTCAGTGGGTTAAGTGCCTGACTTCGGATAAGGTCATGATCTCATGGTTTGTGAGTTCGATCCCCGCCCCGTCAGGCCCTGCCCTATTAGCGCAGAGCCTGGAGCCTGCTTCGGATTCTGTGTCTCCCTCTCTCTCTGCCCCTCCCTCGCTCACACTCTATTTCTCTCTCTCTCAAAAAGAAATCAACATTTTAAAAAATTTTTAAAAATTGTCACATTAAGTAAATTGTCTACTTTTATCCAGTCAATAGTAGCTTGCAGTCTTAGCACCTTAACTTTTAAACTTTCAACTATAACCATTACTCAGACTCCTATTTCGTCACCCACAATACATAATAATTGGCGTTTAAAATCACAAATACCTTTAGTACATACTTTAATTAGAAAAGTAACATAAGCACATGAATTTCTTTTTTTTTAATTTTTTTTTCAACGTTTTTTTATTTATTTTTGGGACAGAGAGAGACAGAGCATGAACGGGGGAGGGGCAGAGAGAGAGGGAGACACAGAATCAGAAACAGGCTCCAGGCTCTGAGCCATCCGCCCAGAGCCTGACGCGGGGCTCGAGCTCACGGACCGCGAGATCGTGACCTGGCTGAAGTCGGACGCTTAACCGACTGCGCCACCCAGGCGCCCCATCGCATGAATTTCAAATGTGGGCTAAAGAAGAAAATAACCCACAGCCAAACCATTCTAATGCAATCCTTATTTTATTTCTTTTTACATGCATGTTTTCACAGTTAAAATAATGATGTTGGTACAGTTTAGTATCTTACTTTGTAGTTAGTTAACATTTTATTAGATGGCTTTTCCATGTTGTGAGTCTTCTCAGCCCTCTTTTTTTTCATAGCCATCATTTCAATTGGCTACATATTATTCTATTCAGTGGTTCACACTATAATTTATTTAAATAATCCCCTAATGGTGAGCATTTGGAATACATCTAATATTTTAGTCTGATAAAGAAGACTCCTAGGAGCGTCTTTGTGCTTACAGCCTTTTTACATATTTTGTTTAACCTAACAGTGGAATTATTTATCTGTTTATAGACAGTATATCAATCTGCCCAGATCCATGTCTAGTAGAGTAAATCTATCCATATCTATTAGTACTTTATTGAGATAGTTAAATTTTAGAACCCTAACATCAGGCAAGGGTACAGTACAGCCAGTTAGAATATTGGGAAGAGACAATTTTCTAAAATGTGAAATATATTAATTAATTTTACTCAATGTGTCCTTTTGGGCACTATGTCAAGTAGTATTCCTGACATACCAAGAAGGCTGACAACGACCATGGGAGGCACCATTCCTATCTTGATGAAGCCTTCTTTAGTATAGGTGATTACGGACCAGTCTACAGACTGGTCAGTACTCTGAATGGGGAAATAGATGTCGTATGGAAATACATAGATAGGGCTCATCCCCTAATCCCAAAGTCTTGTAGGGCTTCTTAGAAGATAATAATATTTATATAAATCATAAATAAGGAAATAACAAAAACCTAAGGTGGTATAAGGAAAGAGGGTAAATGTACTTCAGGCAGAGATAATGGCACATGAAAGAACATTAGGCAAGGAGCACATGTGGTAGATAAAAAAAGGAAAGGAAAATAGTGTGCCTGGAGAGGGGATTGCATATAGGAATATTTGAACATTTCTTTTGCATTTGTTTTAACAATCATCAATAATTGGATTTAATCCTTGATTTATCTATTGAGTTGATAATCCAAGCTTTCTTTCCCGCAAAAGTATCCCTGTTCTAATATAAGGCAATGAATTAGAAATCAGTTAAACTGCATCCTTGCCAGCATCAGATGGTATCAGTTAGGTTATTGTAACAGCAGAAGAATTTTAAAAGATATTATTTATGTTTTTAATGATCATTTCAAGGTCTATGGAGTGATTTGAGGGAAACTCCCAAGGGAAGTTCTGTTCAAAGAGAACTCCCATAATTCTTTTTCTGAAGACTGAAATTCCTCTTGTTTCTTTCTCCTTTGGCTTAAAATATTGAAAGCCCTTATTAATTTGTAAATTTATTAGAGGAAAGGATTTCATATTTCTATTCCTTTCAGCTGTGAACACTTTATAATAAATTATTTTTTCAAAGAGTTGTGTCCTTAAAGAATAGGTCACAGTAGAGTTAAATTCTGATTGTGACTTTTGAGACAGAAACAGTCCCTAATAAGGGTTTCCCTTTGGAATGTGAAAGCTCAGGTGTGGGTATTAGACTTCTGGAAGACTTGGGAAGCAGGGGTGGAGAGTGGACAGATTTTAACTCCAAAATGATGATGAAATAGTTCCAAATCATACCCTACTCACAAATTTTCCTAATCCCAGCCCTGTCCGGCATAGCCATTCTAGAGGAAAGTAGAAAATACCTTGGAAATGTAACTTCTTTTAAAACATCAATGTGAGACCTTTTTTGCTGCATGGCTAATTTCTCATCATAATGTGGATCAATAGAATCATGGTTTTCTTTATACTCTTAGGTCATGCCTCAGGAGGCACACCCTGTATCTTAGGGAGTCATGAAGAGTTGCACTAGCTGGGCAGAGTAGTGATTAATGACTTACTGATGTGGAATGTTGGGGTTTGGAGCTAACAGTCAAGAAAGAATTCTTGAGGTGTCTTCAGTGCAAAAAGGTGGTATTATGAAAGCACAGGGACAGGACCCATTGTCATAAAGAGCTGCACTGACGTCATGACAGGTGACTGATTATATACTTTAGATTGGGAGATTAGAGATAACGTAAGTCTTTAAGGAATTTTGGGAGCAGGGTTTCCGGGACCTTGAGGGAGCTAGCTATTGTTTGGAAAATGTCATTTATTACTGTCTAAAAAAAAACTTAGCCATGAGACCTTTCAGATGTTTATCAGTGGGCCATATACTTGAAGGATGATTGCCAACATATATCTTGGTAGGTAGAGATAAAGGAGGTTCCCAAAGGAATTTCTGTATATTAAAAGAGAGTTACAGGATCCTGGAGGTTGGGGTAATGTTAAGCTAAGATTGCTTTTTGCCTTTAGCAAAGTATTAACATCAAAACAGCTGAGTTCCTAGAGGAAGGTCACTCTCCTGTTTCAAAGACTCATCAATGGGCTGTAAGTAGCAAGGAAATGTTTCTTTTGCCTTTGTTTCCCACCTCATTGCTGGCACCAAAATTAGGTGGAGTAATTTAGCTTCAATTTGGCTACAGCCATGATCATGATTAGTATTTCCAGTCGTATCATACGATACTTGCAATCCCCTGTACTATGGCAGTCATTTGACTATTCTGGTTCTCTTCCTTCTGGATATGTTGTAGTTCTTTCATTCCCTATCTTCTTGTGACTTATGATGACTTACTCTGACCAATGAAAATGGAGTGAGAGTAATGTATGTCTCTATCATGGAAGCATTAACCGGTGGAAGATGGGATCAAATGGGCTTGAACCATACAGATTTAGCCATCATTGGGAGATGTGGAATTGTGAGGACTTTTGAATGAAGAATACATTCTTGTAATAGTCAAAGCAAGAATGAAAATGGACAATTACAAATCAGGATTTTTCTTTCTACACTCCCCTTGTTATGTGGAAAAGCCAGCATCCATCACATTCTTCCAAAGTAGTCCTGAAAGTTCTCAGGAAACTCTTACTGTGTTTTGCAGCCAAATCTTTTGACTTCAATGTGCCATCTGTGATCATCTCTTTTGCTCCAGATCACTATGGCAATGACAATGAACAAAGAAGCAGCTCTTTCAAAAGTGCACGTTAGAAGTGTTCCTGCCACCATACTGCAATTGCTGAGACAAATGCACTGCCACATGTAAAGGGCAATGGCACCTAAACCAAACCTCTTAGTGTTGCAGTTAATACAAATGCCCCTTCTCATTGTTATGGATGCTTTTAGCGTCGATATAGAAATGCCATGGAACCCCAAAAATCTCACTTGTATTAGTTTTTATTCATTTTTTTTTCATTATAGTCCTGTCTCTTAGTACAGATATGAGGTCCATGGTAGCTAGACCAGAGTGACAGACAGAAAGGGCGCTATGCTGTGAATCATCTTTACCTCTATTCTGGCACTGGTAGTAGTCCAAATAAACCAATGCATCTAAAAGGACAATATCTGGGGCTGTTTTTTTTTTTTTTTAATCTCTGTTGTGGAAGGACAGGCACAACCCCTCTGAGCCAGTTGACCGGTGTGTGTGGCAGAGTGCATTCTTCATTTCTCTATTTAGTAGTAAAATTTGAGTTTCACCTGGCAAATGGTCTTTAAAGGCTTACATGGCTTTTAATGGGAGGCACATGTCTTCTATTTGTTATTTTCCCCTTGCAGCTGGTTGGATCAGAGATGTAATGAGGGGAACTGGAGCAGCCACTTCAGACCATGAGGCAGAAACCCCATCATGACTGGGCAACAGGATACAAGAAGCTTGAGTCTTTGACACTAAAACTGCTTCTCTGTTTTGGATTATTTTCACACAGACTGTTAAATGAGACAAATAAGTTTCTATCTAAGTGTACCTACTGTTCTTTTGTTTTCACAGAAGATAAGTTTGTAGCCTGATTACTACAGGGAGCCAATGAACTTCAACAGCTAACTTCACTTTCTGAGCCCAACCATGGGAAACAACCGATGCTCTCATTCCTCACAATAGTTTCATTAGAAGAGTAAGACAGTAGAAGAAACACTTCAGCACCTTTTGTATCTGTACATTCCCCTATTCCCTACTTCTGTGCCAGGGGATAGAAACCAAGTTGCTACAATCTGCAGGGTAAATTTTCTTTCTGGAAGCACCTGAGTGTTCTCTACTCCTAGAAGACTTGCACCCATAGAATTCCCACTCCCCAGGCCCAGTGACTCTCTGCAGGCCACGAGCTATAAAAGATGGGATCTGCCTCTGGGCTGATTGATCAAAACCCAGTCCTGAATGGATCACCTTCATTCATATAATAAATAAGAACTGTTTGGTTGCAATTAACAGACAGCCTGACAAACGATGACTTAAACCATCATGATATTTATTATACCAGTAAAATAAGAAGTCTAGAGGTAGGAAGTTCCAAAATTACTTAACTTCAGCGACATAATGACATTATCAAATTCCTGGATGCCTTCTGTCCTTCTCCTTGGCTGTTCTCGGCATTGGCTTCCATTCCTTGTCAATACAAGATGGCTGACACAGCTCTACACTCACATCCTTCTAAAATCCTATTCAAAACCAGGAAGCTGGAGGAAGCACAGGAAGCAGCTTTATCCTTGAGCACTTCTGTCAAAATCAAGGAAGAAAATCTTTGCCAAAAGCCCTCTAATTCTTTACTACTCAAATTGTGGTCTTCAGGTCATAGCTTCATCCTTCAGCCAGCAACTAATTAAAATGCAATGCCCCGAGCCCGATCCTGATTACTGATTCAGATTCTGCATATTAGGATCCTCGGGTGATTTGTGTACACAGTCAAGCTTGAGAAGCACTGCTCTAATGAACTTTTTCTTACTTCTTTTTAGCCAGAGCTTGATGACATGACTTTCCCCACGTGGAAGGGAGGATGGGATAGTAATCATTTTTTTCTTTTTTTCTTTTTTCTTTTCTTTTCTTTTTTTTTTAAGAAATAGGAAAGAGCAGGGGTGCCTGGGTAGCTCAGTTGGTTAAGCATCCAACTCTTGATATCTGCTCGGGTCATGATCCCTCAGTGTTTGGATCAATCTCCTGTTGGGCTCCATGCTGAGCAGGGAGGCTGCTTGGGATTCTCTCTCCTTCTTTCTCTACCCTCCCCCCCCCACACACGTGTGTGCCCTTTGTCTCTCTTAAAATAAATAAACATTTAAAAAAGAAATAGGAAAGAGCAAGTGAGGTAGGCAATCTTGGGACACCTTCTGAGAGCTGCCATGGTATTTCTCCAAGGACAGGGTAGTACAGAGCGCCATGCGCCCCACAGTTCCTTGCTGCTCCCTGAGGCTCTCTGCGATCACACAGACTATGAAAACCTTTCCACAGAATGAAGCACTGGCCCATCGGCAGTATTTTTAACAGCAGGTTGAGACTTTACCCATGTGATTTTGGAAAGGTTTCTTGTTTTTACGATCTTGAGGTTTAAGAGTGCTGAGTAACCCAGGAGAATTCAAAGGAAAAACATTAGAGCTTGTATAATTGCAGGGAAGGTGAAAATTGTAAAAGTACCTGGTTTTTTTTTTCAGTTGGTATAAAATATTTTTTCACCAGAGCAGCTAAAAAAAATCTATTTTCACAGACATCTTTTTTTCCACTTTGCATTGGTTTTCTGGCCTTAGTGAAAATTTACTAAGAACATTATTTATAAAGATGAAGTAACTGCCTTTGAGGATTTGGGCCTAATTTTAAAAATGAAAATTTTGCTATTTTAAGGTCGAGCCATTAATAAGCTAAGGCTTCTTAACTATTTCATAAAGTAAAATTCTTTTTTTTTAATTTTTTAAATATTTATTTACTTTTAAGAGAGAGAGGGAGCAAAAGTGGGGGGAGGACAGAGAGAGAGAGACAGAGAGAGACAGAGAATCCAAAGCAGGCTCCAGGCTCTAAGCTGTCAGCACAGAGCTCTATGTGGGGCTTGAACTCATGAACCACAAGATCATGATCTGAGCCAAAGTCAGTCACTTAACCAACTGAGCCACCCAGGCGCCCCTCATAAAGTAAAATTCTAAAAAACTTTCCAATGACACAAAGTAAGAAAACACAAGGATAAAATGGAATATAGAAAAAAACAGAAAATAAAGGAAAAATGTGGGGAGACTTCTCAGTGTTGGGGCAAGTACCTTGTAGATGGCAATCTAAGCCAATTTCAGGTTGACTTCCTGGTGATTATGTGATGATTTACCTATATCAGCATAAAAACAACAGATGTCTTTTTTGTCTCAAAATACCTCTGTATGTTTATTTGAAGCCTCCTACATCATCACTCTTTCCCACTGGTGACTTAAAGGGCATTTTGAGAATAGTTTCAGGCTATCTTCCGATCTCCTTCCAACCAAATCTTTATTTGTTTAACTCAATGGAAAATGTATGCTCCCAATGAACTTCTTTTTTCTGTGGCCTTACCTTTTTGATACGACAGAGTACACGGAGTCTAACTCCAGACCAAAAGACCGTGAACCAGATTTTTCTGCAGGGAAAAACCAGAGTAAACTTCAATATAGAAATAGCTGTTTGATATCACAAATGCTGCAGACACACTCAACAGAGTGTCCTTAAAACAAAAGCACACATGAACCAGTGGTCGTATGCAGGCAATCAAAGAGTTGGAGGACGTGTCACTTCTTACAACATTTGGCATGTTTTAAGTGCACATAGTTCTCATCGAATTGGCTGGGAGGCCCCTACAGAGATCTGCTGGCAGACTAAGGTGCCCACTAAAACAACTGTGAGTTTCAATAAAAATTCGTGCCATCAGTGCCAAAGCAAACTTGTGAAAATTGTCCACTTTCAGGCAACCCGTACAAAAAAACCTTAGGAGGGCTGAAGTCACTATTTAAAAGGGTCTCCATAAGAGCCAAGAGAAATGTATCCCTGATTTATCTGAATACAGATCCTTGTAAATGGTAAAGGCATAGAGAGCCAAATTTGCAGTTGGTACCTGGAACCTGGATTTGGCTCAGCCCGATCTGGCTAGCAAAAACAATGGGGTTCCTTGGTCCTCTTTGTTGGAGACGCTAAATGGAGAATTCAAGAATATGGTGAAACTGGATCTTAAATATAATGGATTTAGTGAGGAACTGGGGACTTGGGGGGAGTCCTGTTTTTTTTCTTTCAGATAGACTGTGCCCATTGAACTGAAAGGAAAATAATATTTTCAACAAAGCAAAAGGAAAGCAAGTTCAGTTACGAAATTGGGAAGCCTTAAGAAAATATATTTTTTTCTTTTTGGTATTTGAGTTTCAGATTCTCGTCAAATGTGAGTTGTGTCCAGTCTGCTTAGTGGTAAATCAGAATGTCACCACTTGACCTTGGCAAAGTTACCTGGTAATGAGGATGAAAGGTGTATGGAACAATTTGTGTCTATCTGAGTCACGGAGTTTTCCTTCCACAGCACAAATGTGTCATCTGTTTTGTCATGGCTCATCTTGAGCAATAGAAGCTGAGATGACCATAAAGAGGAATGGGAAGGGCACCAGCCTGTAGGCATGAGGCAGTATTCACACATAGGTATATGTCTGTCCTTGCACAGGCTTTCTGGAAGGATGCACAAGAAACTAGTAATAGAGGTAGCTTCTGGGGTAGGTCTTGGAGTGGGAACCTGGTGAGTCAGAGGTGGGAAAAAAATTTATTATTTCATGCATATTCTTTCATTTTTCATATATATGCATCTCCTACTCAAGAGAACCTATACATACTGCCTATGTGTGTGTGTACATGTTTACACACATACATATGTATTGCTCATTGAAAAAATGAATGTAGTAGCAAACGGCAGAGTGAGCAAAGAAAGACCATATTCTTCTTGGCTTTACATTAAACTTGATGGGTCGTTTTCTCCCTCTAATCTTAGACAACTCTTCGAAAATGAAGAGGGATAAAATTTAGACAATAGACATGGCTAATGCCTGTTAAAGCAGGGACTCCACAACTATAGAACATAAATGTATTCATTTTGAGTCTGATATTGGAGAGATACTACATTGTTAACAGTACGAACCCCAGGCAGTACCTCACTAGCCGAAAAGTTCAAAATTCAATGGTTGTGAGGGAGCACCTGGGTGGCTCTGTTGGTTAAGCGTCTGACTTAGGCTCAGGTCATGATCTCACAGTTTGTGAGTTCGAGGCGCGTATCAGGCTCTGTGCTGACGGGTGAAAGCCTGGAGCCTGCTTTGGATTCTGTGTCTCCCTCTCTCTCTGCCCCTCCCCCACCCATGTTCTGTCTCCTTCCCTCTCTCTCTTAAAATAAATAAACATTAAAAAAAAATTTTGGGGGGGGCGCCCTGGTGGCGCAGTCGGTTAAGCGTCTGACTTCAGCCAGGTCACGATCTCGCGGTCCGTGAGTTCGAGCCCTGCGTCAGGCTCTGGGCTGATGGCTCAGAGCCTGGAGCCTGTTTCCGATTCTGTGTCTCCCTCTCTCTCTGCCCCTCCCCCGTTCATGCTCTGTCTCTCTCTGTCCCAAAAATAAATAAACGTTGAAAAAAAATATTTAAAAAAAATAAATAATTTTTTTTTTTTTTAATTCAATAGTTGTGTTTGAGTAGCTGCCCTGAGAAGGAGCATTAGGGAGGAGAGGGAGAAGTTGGAGTGCAGGCTGTGGGGACAGGAAAAGCATAGTGGCTGAAGCCTTACAGGATGTAACAAACAGGTCACATTCAAAGGTGAAACTGGTTACAGCCATGTTCACCTCCCTGGGATCATCACCCCTCAAGAGCCTCAGCTGACAGTCTATACTTCATCTAGGAGTGAATTTTGGTATGGCTGCCCTTGACCAGCCCAGTTGAACTTGTCTTAAGATTTTCCTGTCCCCACGCTCTGTCCCTGTATTTCAAAGTACATGCTTGCCCACACTTGACAGTTCCTAGCTGTATTCCTGCCCATTCTAATTCCATTACACCTTTCATGGCAGAAGACCCATCTCAGCTCCCTATCCTTGCACTTCCTGTAACTGACTAAATTTTACAGTGCAGAAGTGATTTTATACTCAGTCACATACAACACAATGTCTGCTGCCTCGCTGCTTGGGTAGGTGATGTGGGAAAGAGGTCAGACGGGCAGGGGCTATGTTCACATTTCCAAGGTGGCTTCATTTATTGGTTGCAGAAATATGACTAAGCTCTTCAGGCTTTCTGTGCCTGCTGCTTCTTTTGTAATGTAATCCCTTAGTTATGCACCACGAGTCTGAAAAGAGCCCATGGACCTGGCCTTCTGCAAAGAAAGCATTCTTATTTGAGCATGCAGATTGTTTAGTGCACAAGGCTCAACCTTGGCCCTATTGACCATTCACACCAGATGATTCCTTACTGTGGAGGGCTGCATTGTGCTTTGTAGGATATGTTCAGCTGCATCCCTGGTCTCTACCCACTAGATGCCAGTAGCACTCCCACAACCACATATGTGACAACCCAGAATCACTCTGGACATTGCCAAATGTCCCTGAGGTACCAGGAGGAATCATCCCCCATTGAGAAGTACCAATTCAGAGAGTGAGTTTTCTCTCAAGTTTTATTTTGGTTCATATAGCCAGACTAGGGTTGGTGTCTGGACAATGTTGTCTTTTCCTGGTGCCCCTTACATTGTACCCTCAATCTATCTTCATTATGTACCTTGCTAGGGTACGGGGGACATGGTCTGCTGTACTCTGAAAGCTTATAGGTTGGTCTGAAGGGATGGTCTGCCTGTACCGTGATGAGCCTTTGCAAGGCAAACAAAGTTGGTCTTCCTGACATTGACCTATTCCTTGATAAAGCTTTCATGAATTATCATTCTACCCAAGTTTCTGACTTAGCACAGATCTGCAGGATATCGAGGAGTGAAGAGGGACAGAAAACTGCATCCTATCATAGCAGAGGGACAACTATTACCAGGCACAAGATGTGGCACACAACAAGAGGTACCTCTCTTCTTGCTTTCTAGGTCTCAGAATATAGACCTTATGCCAGCTGCCTGGCTACCATGTCTCTGTCGACTCATCCAGGGTGGTGACCCACAACCTCACACCAGGAACTGTGGGCTGTGAGTGAGGCTTTGGGCTCTTCACCTCTTTACTGGATTATATTTATATTCATCACATCTTAAAGTTAGTCTGAGGAATGTGTACTTTTTTTGTAATCAGTAGGGTGGTTAAGAGGAGAGAATTTCTAACGGGTGGGAAGGTGACCATGTTAAATACGTCAATGTGACTGAGGGTGATGGAAAGTGGAAAAACCCTTGGATGAGTTCATTGGGATGCCACTGATGATGTGCTAAGAAAATGCTTCAGGGAGAGGAAGGGATAGAAACCAAATGATTGGCCATGAAGGCATAAAAACGGAAGGATGCTATGAGAAGGGAGGCATTGACTTGGACCACTCTTTATCAAGAAGAGTGTGTGTGCATGGCTTATTACCTCTCTGAAGTCTGAGGGGAAGAAGACAGTAGAATGGAAGAAATCAAAGGTGCTAGAGAGATAGGACTAACCAGGGAAGCCAACTACCAGGGAAGAAATACTTCTCTCTCTCTCTGACATCTATGGAAAGAATAAGAGGGAATCCCCTTTATAACTTACTGTTTTCAATTAAGAGACTAAAATGCCCTTCATAAAATGCCCATGGAAAGGTAAAATATTAGACTGTTATCAGCCATGAACACTCTAATTTAAACCAGCTTTGGAAATCTGTGGGCAATAAACTGGTGATTAAGTATTTATTAAACATTTATTGCTTGCATGCCATAAGGCATTGGACCTCTGCCCATTCTCTGAAAAGAGAGGCAAAATTATTTCAAAATGTTTATAGTACAGTAAGTAGAAAACTTTAAGGATTAATCTGGTCTTAACATCTTGTAACTTTGCATTATCTTTAAGCAAGCCGCATCATCATTTTCAGCAACACAAAAGGTGGGTGCCCCGCTTAGTGGGTAAAAATTTGCTGGGAACCTGCTATGTACATGTTCTGCGTTTGGCTGAGTTTAGTGGGTGTTGAAAAAGAGGAAAAGAAGCAAGATGAACAGATGTGCCAGAATAGCTTGGAGAGCCAGAATTTGTGAAGAGTTGTCCCGATTCACAGCAAATATTTAAAACCTAGCATCTCAGGTGTCTGCAAGAGGAGGATTTACAACACAGTATACCCAAAATATTTTACTATCGGTGGACACTTAGATAGAATACTGAAAAAAATCCCCCGTCCATAGGAAGGGAGATCAAAAGAAAGAAAGCCTTCTCTCCACCCCTGGAAATGTTTTTTATTATGCCAAGGATAAAGCAAGAGAGTCCTTGGACCTTTTTTTTTTTTTATTCTCAGAGTCTGAGTTTGAAATCTGTGACACATAAATAAATAAATGTCCTCTGCCTCATCCATTTAAAAAAGTCAGACCAATTATGTATTTTTGCCTGAAGACAGTTGGCAGAACTGAAGGCTATTTTAAAGCCCACTTCAGCTCCAAGAGTTCTGGTTCTATGATAAACCGCTCAAGTGCACAGAAAATACCATACCCTCGTTGGCCTTCGCAAACAAATCCACTTTTCTCTTGAACACAGTTGAAGGATGATTTGCTGTGCTTTTTGTTTTGGAAGTTTGGGAAGGTTTCCATGGTTTCTGTGTCCTCTTGGTCTCTTTTTCTGTGTATCAGCTTGACCATAGATTACCAGAGGCCAACACTGTCATTTCCTTGGATGTATGTCCCTCAAGCATGCATTCCACAGAGGCGGTATAAATTGGCTTTGGGGGTGACATAATTTTAGATAATATATTGGTTTATGGTCTACCAAGGGGCCATAATACATAATCAGACATAAAGTTTATCTGTGGTATTAAAATTTCCTACTTGGGGGGTAATTAGCAAAAAATATATATATAATGACTTGGAGAGAGAACAATAATGAAAACAAGGGTAAGCAACACTGTCGGGGGCAAAGAGTCCTCAGGAATTTAAGATGTGTTGGGCAAGACTCCGGTGCGTCAAATACTTTTTTTTTTTTTTTTTAGTTTTAAAAGTCTATATTTAAAGCACATCCCCCACCCTTTCTTTCTAATCTACCACAGGACACTTTCTGCAAATGTTTAAATGTAGACCTTTTCAAAGTCAATGCAGTATGTAAAACTCAACTTATGCAGAGTCTTTTCTGATGACAGTAGGCATATCTTGGAAAGCGACTCTGCCTTTTGAGGTCAGCCTATACTCTATGGCTTTCTGGCCGCCAGGTCTTGAAGGAGGCAGTGGAAAAGGAATCATCGAGCACCAGAAAGACATACAATTTCATTCTCAGGTTTGTTTTGGATTAGCCTGCAAGTCACTTAAAGCTTCTAAACCCTTTTCCTCACCTGTAAAACAAGGAAACCAGTGATTTACCTTGTGGGGTTGTTGAAGGGTTTGAGATGAGAGGCATGTGCTATTTTTGAGTTAGGCAAAAAGTCAACAATGACTGGATAGAAAAGAACAAGATACCCAGTGGCCCTATTTTGCCAAACTTCACAAATGTCCCGTTTGAGCTCCTGCTGCTGTCATTAAAAAAAAAAAAAAATCCTGCATGCATAATGTAGCCCCCCTGTCCAGTTCCAAGAATGAAGTATTCAAAAGCATTATAGGTAGCTTTCAGTGGAAGACTGGGACTTTGTGTCAACAAAGGGACATCAGGACCATCAGAGATGCCGGCAAGGAGCGATATTTCTCCTCCATAAAAATCACCCATGATTTATTCCTTTAATGAAAACATCAGGGGCTTGTGCAGGCACAACAGCTGTGATTTTATGAAGGGAACATAAGCCAGAATTCCTTGTGGTGGGGCTGTTGCCACAAGGGGTCAGATCTAGATTATGGGTGGAGCCTGGCGTCATCCTACGGTGACACCAACATGACTCAACAGCAAATAGTTTGAAATAACTCTCAACTGTTTAAGGTGAGAAGAACTCACACAATACCAAGCCACACTAAGCCTGTGTAAGTAAGGGCTTCAATGTCTTTGATCTGATGTTGAGTTGAGTATCTGGAGAGGGAAAAGAAAATGAACCCAGTTACCTTGAAGCTTACGCTCGGTGCTCTTTGTCCACTCTGTACATGTGAGCACTTTAGCTGTTGCCACGAATCAAGGGCTTTCCTCCCTGATGTTATAAATAGGGATGAGTAAATATTTTGGATTCATCAGCCTCCAAGTATTCTTCAGATGTTTTAGGTTCGAGCAAACAGACTACGTCGTGCTGAGTACATTCTCCCTTGATTTTTTTCTTTAAGGACCGTGGGTGATTTATGGGAAATGGAATCCATATGTTTCTGCTTCATTTACACTCTAGTCATCAAAAGGTTGTGTTGTAAGAGCTATTTGATGTCCAAGATGCCCTTTGAGCTTGGTTTTGTTGTTGTTGTTGTTGTTGAAGTGTAAGCTGCTTAAAAGTGTTGGTCCCTTTAAAAGGCAGAGAAAGAGAGAGACAGAGAGACTGGGAAGGACTGTTTTGCCAAGATGAAATGGATTTGAACACCAGGAAGTTCGGTTTAAGCTGAAACTATAAACCCATGAATTTCAAATGGGTCCAGAATTTGCAAGAAAACAAAGTCTCCTCCGAGGCCAGTTTCAGGAGCAGCTCTGATAAATACAGAAAAGCAGCTAGCAGCTCACAACCCCACCGGGGAAGAGAGGGCTGTGAACGCTGTTAGCTGCCCAGCTAACACATGTGCCCACTGCTGGGGAAGCTGTTGTCTCCGGTCCTCGGGAGAGCAGTGTCTCCAGTCCAGATCAAGAACTCTTTGCCCTATTTAAGCATGGCAGTATCTGCTCTCCATGTTTTCCCGGGGCTGTCCTGCCCTAGGCCAGCGTTTCCCATCTGTTCTCCTGCCATCTGGCCCAAATACCTGGCCACTGAATGGGATCCTGTGTGTGCATTTGGGACGGTGTTTATTTATTGGGCAATTTCTTTAGAAATATCTCATTGAGCTCACAATAGGGCCGGGAAAACATGGAGTTTGAGTAAAGTACAAAATAGGTTAACTAGGGACCTACAAATTAGGAAAAAGCCAATGTAAAACCAAGTTTTCTTGGGGCGCCTGGGTGGCTCAGTCAGGTAAGCAACTGACTCTTGGTTTCAGCTCAGGTCTTGATCTTACAGTTCATGAGATCGAGCCCTGGGTTGGGCTCTGCACTGACAGTCTGGAGTCTGCTTGGGATCCTCTGTCTCCCTCTCTCTCTGTCCCTCCTCCATGCTCTGTCTGTCTCAAAATAAGTAAATAAACTTTCAATAAATTAGTAAAACTAAGTTTTCTTTCACTCACTCTTAGAGCAGCTCTTAAGTCCTTTTAGGCATGCTTTATCACTTATCTGTGGCATTTTATGAAAGGTTTCAGAAGAAAAACATCCCAGTTGGAATTATTTTATGTGATAGTATAATTGAAATAGCATTAAATCTCTGTAGAGTATGTGTGTGTGTATATATGTATTTGTACATACATATATATGAATATATGAATATATGTATATATATGAATGTATATATATATATATGAATGTGTATATATATATGTATATATATATTCATCTTTAGAGCATTATAGTTGTTAGAATGTGGAACTTCATTATCCACAGGGTCTTTAGATGTGGTATGAAGTTTAATGTGATAGTGTAATTGAAATATCATTAAATCTCTGTAGAGTATGTGTGTGTGTGTGTATATATATATATGTGTGTGTGTGTGTGTGTGTGTGTGTGTGTGTGTAGATGCATATATATGAATATATATATATTCATCTTTAGAGCATTATAGATGTTAGAATGTGGGACTGCATTATCCAGCAGGGTCTTTAGATGTGGTATGAAGTCACTTCAACAGAATTCACAGTCCTGTGAATTACCTATATATTTTATTTCAGTTATCTGGGGGTAAGGGAGAGTGTTTTAGAATCTTAGAGGTTAGGGTTTTCCCCCCCAACTCCTACTCTTAAGGAACGTTTAGCAGAATATTTCCAACATCATTATCCAGTTACTACTACAGTTAACATTTGGGTGTCTGTTCTTTGAGTCAAGCATGTGACTGTGCACACACATGCACAGAGTTTTATGAGATTGTAGTATTTCTTCTGTTTTTCAGCTTATCTTTTCAAAAATATACAGCAGCCTTTTCCCGTATTTATAAACTGTTTTACCTCCTGAACTTTAGTGCGTACAGACTATTTCATCATAGGAATGTACCACAATTAGCTTAATGTCTCAGAGTATTTTTAAATACGGGGCTTAAACAAATAATTCTTTCAGATACATTCTAAAATGTTTTTAAAGTTGTTTGCTATAGTGGCATCTGGGTAACTCAGCTGCTTAAGTGTCTAACTCTTGATTTCAGTTCAGGTCATGATCTCACGGTTTGTGAGTTCGAGCCCAGTGTTGGGCTCTGCACTCACAGCATGAAGTCTGCTTGGGATTCTCTCTCTCCCTCTCTCTCTCTGCCTTTCCTCACTCGTTCTCTCTCTCTCTCTCTGTCTCTCAAAAATAAATAAACATTAAAAAAATAAAGTTGTTCGCTATAACTTAGGACACATTAGAAAATAAACTACCCATAACTTTTACATCTTATATGTCCTTCTACATGTACTCTTTGAGAGCCGTATTTGGAGAATATCCATCTCTGTCTTTAAGAGCCCAAGCTTCCTCAGTATACATGATGCTTTTTAAAGACCTTAGAAAAGATCAGTAAGATAATCAGTAAATTTTGTTTCTTCCTCCTTGGAAAAAAAAAGTTTCCACTGCAGTCCCACTCTAAGAAGAGCCTTGTGACTTCAATTCATGCACCTCTCTCCTTGTTGGATGCTTAGTCCATTGGTAAAGTTCCTGGAGTCACCTTAAAAGAAAGCTGAAATCCATACCTATTTTATTGTTGGTTTCCAAGTTCCTTCACCCCTTGTTGTGGATCTTTCCAATCCGTTACTAGAGAACTCAGTCGTATCCCTTTTGTTGACAGGTTGCCAGGATACCTCTAGGCGACAAAGGCTGGGGCTCCCCTTTCAAGCAGCTGCACACACTGTAAGAATTCTTGCAAGAGGGAATGTGAATCCTGGAGCTAATTCTGCCAGTTTCCACCAGCCCCCTCCCTGAGGGGCTCAGCTGGCCGTGCTAAAAGCTGCAGTAGAAAGGTGAAAACGAATATTACAAGGTGAGGCTCTCTCTGGGAAGGCATGCTTTTTCTCTGTTGTCTAACAAATCAATCAGTCTCCAACCATACCTTTCAACTAATAATAGATTCTTATTTTAGGTAATCCTGATCTCCACTTATGTCTCACTGTTATACTCACTGTTATACTCACTGTTATTCTCTAGTGAAAAAGCAAATACTTTCTCACTAGAGAAAAGGAATCTAAAATAAAATAATCATTGAATAAAAAAAACAAGTACTGCTACACAAAATAACAAATATCATTTTACTTTATTGGATGATGCTGGCTATGGATTACAGATTTTAGTGGCTAAAAGAGAACCAAATTCCATTGGAAGCAATAATAGTATTTAAACCTGTAATTATTTAAAAATAATTTTCTTCAAAGAAAGGTAGAAAAAATATGTTTTATGTTAATCTAGGATTATATGTGTATTAACCAAATTACCCTTGAAAGAAAAAGGGGTGATAAAGGCTATAGTTACTCAACTGATTTGGCAGATTTTTTTATTGAGATGAAATGTACATGGAGAAATGTAACTAATCTTAAGTTCTTAAATTCAAGTTCCAAAGTCAGTGGGTTCAACAAATATATATATATATAACCATGTAAACCATCACCTTAATCAAGAAACAGGACATTTCTATCCCCAGAAAGTTTCTTCATATCCTTTCCAGTCAATCATCTTTCTGTGAGCACCCATGTTCTGATATCTATCACTAGAGAATGATTTGGCTGTCCATGAACTTCATATGAATAGACTCACATGGTGTGTATTCTTGAATCTAACTTCTTAGACTCAGTGGAATGTTTTTGAGATCATCCCATATTTCTATGTGTATTACTGGTTCAATTCTTTTTATAGGGGAGTGTTAATACATTATAGGATTATTCCGCATTTGTTTACCTATTCTCCTATTCGTTAATATTTGGCTTATTTCTAGCTTGGGTTTCCTATAACTAAAGTTGCTATATCCATTCTCGCACAAGTGTTTTGGTAGACATATATTCTCCTGTTTCTTAGGTTCAGACCTAGGATAGAAATTGAAGTAGATGTATGTTTAACTTTATAATGGGGAAATGATATGTCGCTGTGGTTATCATTTGCGTTTCCCCGACTAATGAAGCTGAGCATTTTTACGTGAGCTTGGTTGGAGACTGGTATTTTGCTTTTATTAAGTTCGCATTCTTTGTTCCTTTTAGAGACTTCCTTTCTTGTTTATACCATCTTTACCAATGTGTAACTCACATCCAGTAATATGTGCACATTTTAAGTACACAGTTTGAGGAGTTGTGACAAATGATTACATCCATCCACCCACCAATTATATCAGTATGAGAACACGTCCATTAATGTTTGTAGTGCAGTCTCCACCCACCCATCTGTCCACCTGCGAGCAATCACCAATCTATTTTCTGCCACTTGCAGATCAGCTTTGCCCATTCTAGGGTTTCATGTAATATTTTAGGGTAATATTATAGGGTAATATTGCAGGGTAATACTCTGCTGTGTGAATATTCCATAATTTGTTTACTTGCTTACCTGTCGACGTACACTTGTGTGGTTTCTTAAATTTTTCACCATTAAGAGCAGAAGCTGCTTTAAACATTTGTACATGTCTTTTGTGGACATATGTTTTCACTTCTCTTGGGTAATTATTTAGGGACAAATGTCCATGTCAGTAAGTAGGTGTAGGCTCAACTTTGTGAGATTCTGCCAAACTGTTCTCCAGAGTCTTTATGTATTTCACAAGCCTTCCCAAGCATGTAAGGGAGTTCTGGTATTTCCGTTTACCACTAACACTAACACTTAGTGTTAACAACCTTTCTAATTTTAGCCATCCTATTGTGTAGTATTTCTGGTTTTAGTTTGCATTTTGCTAATGACTGACAGTTAATGATGTTGAATTTACTTCATGAACGTATGGACTATGTACACTTTTTCTGTTGTGCAGAGTTTGTTCAAAGCTTTCGCCCATTTTAAAAAATTGGGTTGTTTGAAATTTGTTCATAGATACATGTACATATATTATGTATGTGTGTGTATATATATCATATATATGTGATATAAATTTGTTCATAGATACATGTACATATGTATGTGTGTGTATATATATCATATATATGTGATATAAATCCTTTTCAAATATATGTCTCATAAACATTTCTTTCCAATCTGTAGCTTGGCTTTTAACTTTCTCAATGGTGGTTTTTAAAGAGCAGAAGTTTCTAATTTATATGAAAGAAAACTTTGAATGCTGTTTCTTTTAAGTTTAGTGCTCTTCTATGTTTTGTCTAAGAAATCTTTGTATCTATCGAGGTCATGAAGATATTCTCCTAATTGCTTTCTTCTAGAAGCTTTATAGCTTTTATACTTGTACATTTCATATATTATAATTTTTATATTTAGTTCTCTGAGCCATTTTGATTTAAGTTTCATGTGTGGTAAAAGTAAAGAGCTGATATTAGCTTTTCCCTGACATGTATCCAAATGTTCCACCACCTTTTGTTTAAAAGATTTTCCTCCCTCCATAAATTGCCTTAGCATCTTTGTCAAAAATCAATTGACTGCATATGTGAACCAACCATATATTTATCGACTCTCTTCTGTTACATGAGCCCATTTATCTGTCTTTATTGGCATTGTTAATTTTTAATAAGCCAGCTCCTCTTGGCTTATAAGCAGTGCAGCACATACTAAAAACAAATATATAAGTGGAGTCCTTCCATGACTTCTTGCCAGTGGAAGTATGCACAGGAGTTTGAATTAGGTTACACATTTTTTTTCTTGCATGCTGTACAAATGTTTCCCTTGGAAATAATCTGATTTTAAGTGATTCTTTAACAAAAACAAAAAACAAAAAACAAAAAATATCCAGTCAGAAATGTATTTAAGAATGATAATCCCAGACAAATATAGATTTTTTTTCCAATGCATTTATACCAAATGATACATGACCTTAATTTTCATTCATTCATTCAATAATTTGTTGAGTGTCTACTATATTCTAGGTACTGTTTTGGACAAGAAAAGATGGAAGGAGAATATTTCATAAGTTCATAAGTTTTGCAAGGAAGCATTATTTATAATCTCCATTCTATTGCCTATTTAACAGCATATTTATAATTATAATTACAGTGAAAAAAATCTTTGGTAAAATAAACATCAGATTAAATGTCTTCATACATTCCTATGAATTGACAGAAAAGTATCAACACTCAAGTGTTTACAAAGGTACATCATTTCCTCAGGTTTTCCAGATGTGCTGTCACTGTCAAAATATATCCATTCCTCTGGGCCTCAGATTGTAAGCTCTCATTTCTGTCATTTGCATTTTTCAGCTTATTTTAGAATTAGAATTTCATATATGATTTCTAAGAGAAATTTCTTTGCAGACTGGACCTTAATACAGCTCTATCTAGTATCATCTAAATAATTTCCCCAGCTTCTCTGGTGAATGAAAGATTTTCAAGAACATATGCAATTCTAAAAAACAAAGCAAAACAAAACAAAACTGTAAGTAGTGAAGAATGCAAACAGTTCCAGAACACACTTCCTGAGGAAGCAGGTGATGATTCCTGTGGAGTCTTTTTTTTTTTTTTTAATGTTTATTTTCGTAAGAGTCAGAGAGAGACAGTGTGTGAGCAGGGGACGGACAGAGAGAGGGAGACACGGTATCCGAAGCAGGCTCCAGGTTCCGAGCTGTCAGCACAGAGCCCAACGTGGGGCTCAAACTCACGAGCTGTGAGATCATGACCTGAGCCGAAGTCGGTCACCCAACCGACTGATCCACCCAGGCGACCCTCCTGTGGAGTCTTAAAAACACAGCAGCATTTCCTAAATATCATAGCATACAAGTATGGCACTACACATAACACACACCATGTTGGGGCAGCAGGGAGGGAGAATGTACGGGAAGCAAGCTCTTGAGAGGTGGAAAGCAATGGCAAGCTGCAAATAGAACATCCAGAGTGCAGTGTGGGCGAGAGGTTTTTTTGAGAGAAGATGCTACAAGGAGTCTGATGCAGTCCTACACAAGCAGAACTTGGTAGAGTTCTGGCTGCACTGAGTGCTCTTTTGTGAATTCACATTGATTCATGGTTGGATGTTTCACTGTTAAAATAAAATGGAGTCCATTTGTATGCTCTAATTCAGGAGTGCTCAAAGTTTTCCTATTAAATGCCCAGATAGTAAATAATTTAGGCCTTTTAGGCCATATGCTCTGCAGTTGTGGGGCAAACAGAGCCAAAGTTAAACACGTAAATGAATAAGCATGACTCTGGTCCAGTAAACCCTTATTTACAAAAAGAAGTAGACAGCTGGCCAAATTTGGCTAGTGAGCTGTAGTTTTCTGACCCTTGTCTAATCTTCATTTCTGATGAAATACCTTCCAATTTCATACATTGGCCTTTAAAGGCCTCTGGCTTTTAAACAGTTGGCTTTGGAACTTTTCTTCCTCTGAGTGCCCCATAGTCTGTAATTCTCTTCTAAAGAAATATGACTTCCAAGGAGAATAATTAAAGTTTGAAAGTCATCTGCACTCAGAATGCATGTGATCAAGAGAGACCACATATAAATGAGCTCAGCTCAGGAAAGCCAAATTGTCAGATCTTTCTTCAGCTTTCTGCCTAATCATACAGCACCCAGTACCTGATCTCGCTAGTCATATATCAGCTGTCTGTCTATCTATCTATCTATCTATCTATCTATCTATCTATGTATCTGTCTATCTCCATTCTTGGGGGAAGATCCGAGCCATCGATGTTGTTGCTCATTAGTTAAGAAATAGTCTTTGCCATGAGGGCTTGGTCCAGTACATAGTCCTTGGCTGGATTCTCATTTCCCTTGGATTCGGTAGAGTTATACTTCTAAAGCTAGAATACCAATTCCTAATTCCTTGAGGATTACAAGGAACAAGGTTTAGAGGCCCAGGTATCTCCAAGACTTGAGAAAATACCACAAAGCTGGCTGTTAGCCCTTCCTTTCCAAAGTTCCTGTTAATTGTATTTTCACCCCTCTATTTAAATAGGTTTGTTTCTGTTTAAAATTTTATTTTAAAGTTTTAATATAAAATCAAGCTAATTTCATTCAGCTCGTTCAGCATTCAGTTTATTTTGTTGGCACCTACTATGTGCCTAGCGCCAGGAATATAACTGTGTAGGGAGAAAACAAGTCCCTAATGTCTTGGAGTTTACATTCAAGTGAAGGAGACAAAGACTGTACAAGTAAATAATACAAAAATATAGTAAGTGCTTTGAAGAAAATAAAGAACAATGTCACTATGGTGGTATCTGTGTCGAAGATGGGGGCAGAGGTACACGTGTGCATGCGTGTGTATTCTGTGTGTATGTATATGCATGTATGTGCTCATGTGTATCTCTGCATGTGGGGGGGGGGTGTGCATGTGTGTGTCAGTATGTGTGTTTGAGAAAGAGAGAAAAATTATTGGAAAAGGTGTAGTCAGGAAGGATCTCTTTGTTTTTTGTTTTGTTTTTACTTAAATTTTTTAAAATGTTTATTTATATTTGAGAGAGAGAGAGAGAGAGGGACAGAGGGTGAGTGGGGTTGGGGCAGAGAGAGAGGGAGACACAGAATCTGAAGCAGGCTCCAGGCTCAGAGCTGTCAGCACAGAGCCCAATGCAGGGCTTGAACTCCCGAATCACAAGATCATGCCCTAAGCCAAAGTTAGACGCTTAACCAACTGAGCCACCCAGGCACCCCTGTTTTTCTTTTAAGTTTATTTATTTTTAAAAGAGAGAGAGAGACAGCATGCGAGCAAGATAGGGGCAGAGAGAGGGGAACAGAGGATCTGAAGCAGGCTCTGCACTGACAGCAGAGAGCCCGATGTGGGGCTTGAACAAATGACCTGAGCCGAAGTCGATGCTTACCTGACTGAGCCACCCAAGTGCCTCAGGAAGGATCTCTTTGAATTGACAATATGTAAATAGAGAAAATGTGAGAAAACTTTACAAAGAACTGGGGGAAGATTCCAGACATTTGCAAGAGGATGTGCAATGCCCCTTTCCAATCCCTCCCCTAACCTACCCTGGAGTGAGAAGGAGTTTGGATCCTTTGAGCACCTGAAAGGTGAGCGTGGATAAAGCCAGCACTGGCAGGAGAGAGTAAAGAGAGACCAATCAGAGACTTCGAGAACAACCAGGTCACAGAGAGTCTTCGCGGCCAAGAGTTTGGAATTTGTCTTGACAGTAGTGGGACAACCATGGAACATTCAATCTAGAGAGGTTTAGGATCTGTTTTGTGATTTAAGGAGTCAAATATGACTGTTCTGAAAAATAGAAGCACAGGGTGGTTGTTCACCAACTACCGCTGTTCACCAACTACTGACCCATTGCCACTGAGGCACATCCGTTCACCTGTCTGGCAGTGAACTTAATACCTAGCCATATCGACGAGAGATGTGGAAACGTTTCCATGTGAATTAATATAATCTCACAAAGGGTTATCCAGTATCCAAGGGGTAGAACTTTGATGTGACACTGGTGTAAAGGAATGTAGGAAAGGAGGTGCATGAAGATGTAAAAGGCAGAGAGAGACAATAGGAGGCGAGAAAAGTGAGCAGAAAGTGTTAAGAAGATGAGCAGAGTGGGAAACGATGTTTATTTTTCTGCCAAATCATTATTAGACGATCATACGGGGAATAAAGAAATGCTAAGTGTTGTTCTAGTGTCTACTAAGGTCGTGCCTTTTACCCTTCCTCTTACTCTCTTCTCCCCGACCCCTTATAGCCCATGCAAGTCCACACTAAGATCGAGAACCTAGTTGGAGAGCTGGGGCAAAGGAAAACACCCTCGTGATCATTTCAGGCTGAACTCCCCACCACTGGGACTTCCTCCAATGCAAAAGATACAATCAAAGGTTATTTTAGTAGAATTACTGTGAAATGAACAAAGAACAAACTGAGAAGTAATGAGGATGGGAGAAGAAATAAACAATTGGAGATGGAGTCAGAATTCAATTTCCAGCCAATAATTGTCCTTATTAGTACCATCTGACCTGGTTACAGTCCAGCATATCATTACCAAATAAGTGTTAGATGGATCCTGGCATGGATTCATTGCTAAGTGAAGATTCTGACAATGATTCTCAATATATTCTCTGACCTAGAAAGAATATGTGTAGAGATGTGTGTGTGCGTGTGTGTATGTGTGTCTATGTTCTTGTGTGTGAGCATTTGGAAGCACAGCGCTCAGTGATGTGATAATAAATATAGCTAATAAAATTCCAACCTCTTGTTAAGCAAGTATATATGTTCATTGGAAGGACAGAAATATGTATATTTAATTTGTGAAAAACTATTTACATTATGGATCATTTTAAAATCATAAATGTGTAATAAGAAATTAAAGTTTACATTACTTGAATCATTTCATGGCATTTTCCCTCAAAAATACCAAATGATTATGCAACATTAGAGTAAGATAAATCTTGGATTGCTTTACCTACTCAGTTCCAAGCGAACCATCCTATATATGAAACACATGACATTTTGATCAACAAAAATTAAAACCATATTTTCCTCTTCATAGCCTGTTTCCTATGTCAAATACTATGTCAAGTGGAGTTTAATTATTTTAGCTATTAACATATTTCTGGGGGACAAGAAATTTCCAAATAAATTTTCAACAGAGACTCCCAGGAGAAGCTTATTGATAAGTAGCGTTGGAATACTGTTCCAGCTAAAATTACTTAACTGGACACTGTCCATTGCTTTCCTAAATAAAATAAGGTCTTTTGTGATTCACCAACAATTTAATTATCTTTAATGTGATGGCATCTATTTCAATGTTAATTTTATAACTAGAATTTTATAACTAACCAAAAAGGACCAAGATTTGTAGCCTAAAATCGTCATTATTCTACATGATGTACACAGGACAGGTTCTAAATCTCTGCATCTTCAAATATTGACTCCACAGCATCTTGAGATAAGTCAGCCTGTTCTATCTTTTTGTATAAATGTGGTCTATAAGATCTTAGTATTTGAAAAGTCAGAAAACTAGGAACACTATGGAATGAACAAATAAATGAAAACCAGCTTAAACCATTTAAATGGAAGCTTCTAGGAAGAACAGTGGTGGGGGGGGGGGGCGGTAAGTAAAGCACTGAGAAATTGCCAAAGCTCACTGAAAGCAAATGGGGATTTGGCTAAGTATATCCCAGCTGCCCTTGCCCATCCTGAGATCCAGGGTAACAACATAGTTCTCAAGACAGAGAAAAAGGGAAAAGCTTTTTAGATAAAAAGCTTAGAAGGCATGACAAATTTGCCTAATTTGTCTTTTAGTGGAATAGCCTTTCTGGAGAGCACTTCTGGGCATGCAAAGTCAGGAAAGGGAAAAGAGGAGAGACTAAGAGGGTCTTCATGATGTCTCTTAATGGTCTCCCATGGACGGAAGCTGATGGAGTTCTCTGATGGAGTTCTTCTGGGAGCTGGGGTAACCACAGCCATCATAGAAAACCCATATAGGGAAAGAGCTCTCCTAGACCCTAGGACTGGGGACCCTACGCTTGGTCTATCCATTCTGTAGGAAGAGAGGAGAATGACATGATTTAAATAATACTGTAGCACTAGTGCAATAGTTTTGTCCTTGAGGGAAAAGCCAAGACCATCAGCGGTCTTGTTGAGCTTCCGATGACCTCCAGACTTCTTAGTTTGATAAAAAGATATGCATCTATTTCTTTAAGTGACTGACGGGAGTAGGATTTTCTTTATGTTCAGCGATGTTAAATCTTTTTTTTTTAATTTACTTATTTTGAGAGAGACAGAGCTCAAGCAAGGGAGGGGCAGAGAGAGAGTGAGCGAGAAAGAGAATTCCAAGCAGACTCAGCACTGTTCGCACAGAGCCTGCCGTGGGGCTCGAACTCACAAAACGGAGATTGTGACCTGAGCTGAAATCTAGAGTCAGACACTTAACCGACTGAGCCACCCAGGTACCACTGACATAAAATCTTAACCATACATAATCAAAGTAAACATACGGTAAAAATTAGCCTAATTCATGGCTGGAAGGGTAGGGCTATTTTGAAATATCCCTAATGAATAATGTGTTATTGGTGGTGGTGGTGATGGGAACACAGAAATTATGTCACAAAATATCTGTTCTGGAGTCTACTGCCAGAGGCAGCATTCTGCACTGAATGAATTATTAAATAAATCCAGGTCCAGGCAGGCCTTCTTACCACATCCAAGTGCCTGAGACAGTGGTGCATTTATTAGAAGGACACATGTGCTTGGAAATACAGGAGAATCTAACAACTAGGCCGCAGGAAGCACAAGACCTACCTGTTCCAGGGGACTTACTAGCCAGAGAGTTGAGTAGAATCTGTTCTCTGGCCCAGACACCAAAATAATTAGTAGGCAATTTTTCATAAAGTTTCAGAATTCTAGAGGAAAATCGAAGGAACTTCTCAACCAAGCTCTTTTGATTTCTGCTGAGTAGAGTGATATTTCCCCATTGGGTGTTCAGCTCGACGTTCATCTGGTCTCTTTCTTGAATTGTTGAAAAGTCTGAGGAGAACTAGAGACCACAGCCTGCTTCTCTTTTTAAGAAAGGTGGAGAGAGAGGCCGGTCCACAGTCGGGCTCGGCAAACCAGACCTCGTCATCACTTTTCCACCTGTGAGGTGACTGCTTCCTTTCATACCTGACATGATTGACAGGGATAATGTCTGAATGTAGTTTTCACTTCTAATTTGGGACATGGCGGCCCAAGCTTCTTCTTGTATCCGATAGGAATACCATGAGATTCCAGGAGCACAGATATTCTCTAAACGTAGAGTAAGATGTAAAGAGTAAAGAACGTCACGTGTCTTCTGTGCCCACGTAGCGCTGTCAGCTCTGAGTGTCCTGTCATCAGCCTGTTCCCAACTCTACTCTCTTCCACCCACAGTCACCCCTGTCCCCTTTATTCTGCCTTCCTCTTAGGTATCATTAATTTGTTGTGATATGTCACTCTCTCTCAGTGACCTCTCTGCTTTAGCAACCATTACTGTTATTTTCCCCAAGAGGGGAATGTGATTGGATCCGTTCTTCTTTTCATACCACACCATTTCATAGACTTGTCAGTGGGCTTACAGATTGGCAGCTTTTTGGCCAGCACCCAGCTCTGTTCCAATCTGCCCTGATTGGGGATGGGGAGTCGAGTCACATATTTCATACTGATTTGATTTGATAATGGGAGAGAATGTGCTCCTATATTGACTTTTCAGTATTGCTTTCCTTTGCAGGATTGCAGGTTGGAAGGTCTTTGAATAAAATGTGAACACAATATGATTTGAGTTGGCCAAAGAATAGAAACTTTGGAATCCCTCAGAATATCTTAGTGAAAGGAGAATGATTTCAAAAATCTATGGTTAGTCTCCTAATTACATTTTCTCACATGCTGAGTTTATGAAAATATGGAGAAGAAGACAGGCATTAAAGCCATATGGTGACAATTATGATAACATACTTACCACCTACCACACTTCATGCTAAGCATTTTATCTTACTTTTAATCCTCACGATAACTATGGAAGGTGTTATTATCCCACTAAACATAAGATGTAGCTGAGACACTGAGAAGTTACATATCCCAAGATTCCACAACTGATAAGCATTTTGGAGCTAGATTTCAACCGGGTCTGAATTTATAGGAGGGGTACATAGAAAGTACTTTGGAGTGGAGACTAACAGAGTATTACCTGAGTCTTTGCTATAAGCTACTTTTTCTTCTTTTGTTCAGCAAATAAGACCTTACCAGTGGATTTCACAGTTAGCTTGAAGTTTTTTCCACAGATGTGATAGTGGCAAAATTAAGATCTAAATGACCAGATACAGGCCACACAGAATTTTAACAGAAATATTTAGACATATGTCAGCTACATAGTAACATAAGGTGGGACATGGAGGAAACTATTTGAAACAACATTAAACAGATTTTTTGAGACTTGGAGGAAACCTACAAAACTGGCTTTGTGTATTACACATAGTCTCAAATGTTAGGTGCACATCACATTCTGTAAATCAAAGCGATCTGTTTTCCTACTAAATGTTTGCCTTTAGAGAAAATTCTGTGGTGAATCCTTTTAGGAAACTAAAGAACTTCCTTTGGGTAGTCCTTAGGTATGAAGTGTTGATATTCTCCAGATTTCGTTATTCAAGATCTTTTTTCAATCATGTGTTGCATGTGTTATAAGAAAATCTATAAAGGGTTCTCATTTCCTATAAGGCAATCAGATTTCCTGAAATTAACTATAGTGCTTTTCATAATTTGTTTTCAAATTACCTTTCCTGTTACTTAAATCTGTTATTATTTTTCCCCTCTGCCTTTTCACCCACGTCTTACTACCCATCTACACACACACACACACACACACACACACACACACACACATTAATTTACCAACTCATATATACACAACCATTTACACACACCCATCCATTCACACCTATCCACACTTCCCAACCACTCATACTCATCTAAACGCACATGTGCTCTCATATACGTACCACACTTAACAATTCATATCCGTTCACACACTCACATATGTCTCTACACTCACATCATACCTATCCATTCCTTTATCCATACACCCACATCCGTTCACTCGTACCCATGTACAAACCCACACTCATTCACTCATATCTATCTACACACTCATATACACACACTCACTATCAGCTCTCCACGTTCCTGCACTCACATGCCATGTTCCCACCCACGTACAATCCCACCCATCTGCTGACACCCATCCTCACACCCCCACCAGCTAATATTCATCTACACACTCACACTCATGTACCCACTCACCCATACACACACACATCTCCTCACACCTAATTATATACCCGTCTGCTTATAGGCATACACACACTCAAACGCTTCCTCCAGAAATCTTCACACGTGCCATACATAGCCTGTCCGTCCCGCCGCAAACCAAAGTCCCACAATTCTTCAAGCACATCGTACTGTTTTAGATTCCTACACCTTTGCATATGCCTCTGTCTTTGTCAGCTGGAAATGTCTTTCTGTCTTCCCTTCCTATCTAAATCCTCTCCTTCTTTCAAGAACCAGCTCAAATGACATTGTTATTTTATGCACAAATGTTCATAGTAACTTTATTTGTAATAGCCGAACTATAATGACCCCAAATGTTCTTGAACAGGTAAAACAAATTATGGTACCTACATACCATAGAATCATACTCAGTCATTAAAAGCAGCTAATTATTGATACCTACAGCAACTTAGATAGATCTGCAAGGAATTGCCCTGAGAGAAAAAAGCCAACCACAAAAGGTTCCATTCAGCATGATCCCTTTCTAAAAAAAAAAAAAAAAAAATCTAATGTTTATTTATTTTTGAGAGAGAGAGAGAGAGACAGAGTGCAAGCAGGGGAGGGTCAGAGAGAGAGGGAAACACAGAATATAAAGCAAGTTCCAGGCTCTGAGCTGTCAACACAGAGCCCAACATGGGGCTTGAACTCACAAACCTGAGATCATGACCTTGGCTGAAGTTGGATGTTTAACTGGCTGAGCCACCCAGGCACTTGGACTTGATCCTGTTTATAGAACGTTTTTAAATGAAAAATTATAGAAATGGAGGACAGATTAGTGATGTCTAGGAGTAAGAGATGGGGACTTGGAGGGAATGGTGGGAGAGAGAGAGGTGGGTATAAATTGGTAACAGGAGAGATCACATGTAATGTTGGAACTGTTCAGTATCTTGGCTGTAGGTGCGTATGTTCATAGGTGGTAAAATTGTATAGAGCTTAATACACACACATGTAGTTGATGAACACAGATAAAAGTGGATTGTATCGATATCAATATTCTGGTTGAGATATTATAGTATAATTTTGTACAGTGTTACCATTGGGAGAAACTGGACAAGGGCAGGAGGGATCTCTGTATTATTTCTTAAAACTGCCTGTGAATCTGTAATTATCTTAATAGAAATAGCAGTTAATAATAAAATCATCAGGGCTTCCTGGTGAGTTTGAGCCCTGTGTCAGGCTCTGGCTGACAGCTCAGAGCCTGGAGCCTGCTTCAGATTCTTTGTCTCCCTCTCTCTGACCCTCCCCCGTTCATGCTCTGTCTCTCTCTGTCTCAAGAATAAACATTAAAAAAATTTTTTTAACAAAAATAAAAAATTAAAAAAATATATATAATCATCATGTCATCTTCAGACCTAACATTAACATTAATTCTTAACATCGAGATAACAAAATACATTTTAAAGAATCACAATGTGGGGCGCCTGGGTGGCGCAGTCGGTTAAGCGTCCGACTTCAGCCAGGTCACGATCTCGCGGTCCGTGAGTTTGAGCCCCGCGTCAGGCTCTGGGCTGATGGCTTGGAGCCTGTTTCCGATTCTGTGTCTCCCTCTCTCTCTGCCCCTCCCCCGTTCATGCTCTGTCTCTCTCTGTCCCAAAAAAAATAAACGTTGAAAAAAAAAAATTTAAAAAAAAAAAAAAAGAATCACAATGTGATCAAACCAAATGGGGTGAAATGCACCTAGGAAAATGTAAACTTCTACAATTAGATTCAAATAGTCAATCACATCAATGTAGACTGAGGGAGACCTGATTCAGCAGCAGATTATATGGCCACAACTAAGGTCTGGGGACACAAGGATAAAGCAGACCAATGGTTGTTCACCACTGCATTAAGCAACACCTCTGAGGCTAATTTACTGAGTAGGTCTTCTTTGTAAGGAGCACACAGCCCAGAAAACATGAGGGGATGTCCCATATTTTGGGTGACTACATCATGTTACTGCAGTGCTTTTCCTGCTGTGACCCTCTTCTACCAGTAGAGAAGTTCCAAATATGACTCAATTATTGACAAAATAGTCTCACCTCTTTATTAAAATCAAATCTACCTCTTTTTTTCTGAGCACTACAGGCAGTATCTCCAATGTTCTTGGGCTGTTTGTACAGTATATTCCAAATTTCGTTTTTGCTTTTCTCATGTTTATGTAGTACATATACACTGGGTTTTAAATGGCTAACCCATAATGGCTGTGAACTATTGATGCCATTTAATGGGGTTACACAGAAAATGTCATTGGTGCGGCATGTTGGGGAATCCTTTTTGAGCTAGGGCTCTGTAGGGGAGGAAAAAGTTTCTCTACCTTTTTTGGCTCGGTGACGGGGACTGCAAAATACACTGACAAAAGATAGGTTAGCAAGATAAAAACAAAGTATATTAACATGCACATTCCACATCCACACGAGAAGACTCAGTGATGAGTAACTCTCCGGCTGGTCAGAGTTTGAAATCTATAAAGGAACTTAAAAAAGAATGATAAATTTGTGGTGAAGTGACAAGACAAAAAGGGATTTAGGCTTTTAGAGGCAACAGACTATAGGAAGGTAAATATATGGGGGAAACTAATGGAAGATAGAGGCTATTTAGTGATGTTACATATCTTACTCTTGATGCTAGCCTCTGAGCTGACAAGAGTCTAGAGTTGTCTTTGATGAGTTCTGCCCTTCCTGGTTTGGAAAAGAGAGACATCTTTACAAATTTATGTCCTTTTAGGCAAATAGAGGAAGGGCAGATTGCTTCCCTTATATCTGCTTCTTCCCAGTTGCCTTCACCTCAAAATAATCCATATGCCAATGTGGCATAATCTGATACCCTACAATTTGCAATAGGAAATCACTCTGCAAAACAGAAATGGCTTTTCAGCTCAGAATCCAAACTGGTAGTGACCTTTCCACCTAGGAAAGGTCCAATTATTTGAGAAGACTGGTTGTGGTCCTGACAACACCATTAAAAAGAGAGAAGGGAACCCTTATCATGTACACAGCACTCCCTCAACAAGAAATGGAGCCAGTCAGCCACGAGCACTTTCTGAAGAAAACGGTCAGTAAAGACTCTACCTGATAGAAAAACATGCAGAGGCCAAGACAAAGAATACAGTCAAAGAGGAAAGGGGAGAACAAGCTTGGCATGTGGACAGGAAATCTGTAGAGAATGCCAAATCTGATAAGATTATTTCACAACCAGTCACACTGGTTGAGGGTCCTCACCAGAGGTACAAAGAGACACTGGACTCTGCTGTCTAATGTTATGTGAATATTTATGCCTTTGTTACCATAGAGTGAATTGTATTATAATTCTCATTCTAGAGGGCCACATGGGGCATTTTATCGTGGCCCCTGGGATGGAATCCCCCCCAGGGCTGTTTCCAGTGGAGACTAGAGCTGGGTGACTCTGAACTGACTATTAAGGTTCTGGGTCATGGTGCAGGCAAAATTAGGGGAAGCAACATTTTTGCAGAAGTCTGCATTCACAATGCTGATCTCTTTCTGTTGTGGTGCTTTAGTTTTCTGTTACTGCTGTAACAAAATACAATAAAATTAGCAGGCTAAAGCAACCCACATTCACTATCTCATAGTTCCATATGTCAGAAGTCCAACAAGTGTTGCCAAGCTGTGTTCATTTTGGGGAGCCCTTTTTGGAGGCCTTGTGTCTCCTTGGTCTCCCAGCTTCTAGAGGCCACACACATTCTTTGGCCACATAGCTTCTTTTTCCCGGCTTGAAGTCAACCTTGGCCAGAAGGGGTGCTTTCTTCTTTGGTTGTCCAAACTCTTTAAGGGAAAGGATTTCCACTTTTGAGGACTTGTCTGATTATATCGGGCTTATCATTTCTAATCCTGCTTTCTCCAGAATATAATAGAATGAAAATATAAGCCACAATCTTGTAGTGGTAAGCATTGAGTCATGTCTCCAGAGCAAATTAGCAGTGGCGTCAACCACGGGACACCCTACCCAACAGCACCTTCTCTTTATTGTGTTGGATTGCTCTTCCAGACTTAAAGTGGAGACAGACAGACAGTGGAAGCAATGAAAAAAAAGGTAAGAAAGCACAGAAGGTGGGGAAAGAGCTTGTTGAAAACACAAGAAAGAGGAAAAATCAACACCACAGAGTTGACTTTAAATTGAACTCTTCTTTTTACTTTTTTCTTTAAATATTTGTTTCTTTGTTTTGAGAGAGAGAGAGAGAGAGAGAGAGAGGGAGGGAGAGAGAGAGAATCCCAAGCAGGCTGCATGCTGTCAGTGCAGAGCCCCAAGCAGGGCTTGATCTCATGAACCTGTGAGATCACTACCTGAGCCAAAGTCAAGAGTCAGTTGCTTAACTGACTGAGCCACCCAGGTAATGAGGTTTTGGAATGGTGGGGATCCAGAACCGATGGCCGATAAAGAATTCTTGAGACATCTTTGGTGCAAAAAGGTGATTTTTTTAAAGCATGGGGACAGGACCTGTGAGTGGAAGGAGCTGCCCTGCGGTGGTGAAGATAGACTGGTGATATGCTATGGAGCTGGGGGAGATAAAGGCAAAAGGGAGGCAAAAGTGGGACTTTGGTATGCTAAAGATGACTCCTAAGATACCTGATCCCTTGATATTGTCAAGCTAAGGTTGTTTTCCCTCTAGTAAGGCATTTACATTATGACAGTAGGGGGTTCCTAGAGAAATATCCTACTTTGTATTTGCCTCAAGTATTTGTCAGTGGGCTGCATGTTATAAAGAAATTTAATTTTGCCTGCCGTTTCCTTCTTGCCTTTGTTCCCCACATCACTATAGAGGGGAGGATGACATTAGGGCTCCAGGAAACTGAATCTACAGGTTTCTGGAGATTAGGCTATTGATAAGGTTGCCTTTTTCTTGTAATTCATTAAGACATTTGTAAACTCATGGAGACTCATGTCCTGCATGACTGTGATCTCTATCAGTTTAACCATTTGTTTTCTTTCCTTTCCTTTGTTCTTGGGCAGCCAGGAGTGCTTGAGAAATATCATAGATATCGCACAGGGAGTGGGGGCGGGGGAAGGTGATAGCTTGTGCTTTGTCCTCAGCTTGCCTTATGCTCCCTCATCACAGGTGCCCCTAAATTGAACTCTTCTAATCAAATATGCTGATATTTCTGATCTTCATTGGTCTTCTTTTTGTTCACTAAAGGAAAACAAAATAAAGCAGTTGATACACTGACCTTCTTACTGTCTGATAGTTACTACTGGGTGTGGGTGGAAGGAGGCTTTCAGTAAATTTTAAACCACCAACAAACGTAAACTACAAGCTAAGAAGGTTTGCAAATAAAGAGCTGTCACCACATTTCATGATTGGCCTGGGCTCTGGGAACAGAGAGGATGGACAAGTTCCTCTTAGACACCAGGAGACGCCTTCTAGTGGTTTCCTTCAACAGGGGATATCCCATGTAAGATTCCTGAGCAATGAAAGGTTGTTGTATGAAGGGCTGAACCATCAGGGATCTCAAACCATCTGGCCTGTGAAAGAGTGCTTTGTTCATGAGTCAGAGATGTCAAATTGACCAACAATAGCTTTTTGATGACTTATTTACATAGGAGGATGGGAAATGTGGGGAGAACAGCAACAAAGAGCCCACGTTCAGAAACAGCCTTAAGCTTGTACATAAATCCCTGGGTCTCCAGAGGCATCACCAGGGAAGTCATGCTGAGCATATCAGAAAATAGAGGCACATTCATGACACACACAGCAGAAACCCAGCCTGCCTCCTGGGCTCGGCCCTGTTTTTGACATTCTTCCCAGGGACTTTCCTCAGAAATAGCTTTGGGTGGAGAGAGCATTGACAAAGGGTGTTGATGTCTGCAATGAATGGTAATGACGATCAATTTAAGTGTCAGCCAGGCTCTGGGAGGCACCAACCTCCCGGAGGTGGGTGGTGCTAAGGCTGTTGCCTGTTGTCTGGTCAATGGGTGATGTGGTTAAGAAAAGGTTCCTCCAGGATACAGTGAAGCCCATCTCTCATCGGCCAAACTCCCCTGGCCAAGTACCCCCTTTCAAAGCCAGCTGTGTTCTTCTTTGTGCTTATTTCCACCTGGACCCACTGAATCCAGTGACTACCCTTCTGATACTACCACTCTGTGGCTTGTAAGTGTGGGCCAAAGATACCACACTGAGGTAGCACACCGAGACAATAAATCATGTACATGAAGACAGTGGGAACTCTGTGCAAACGTATCACATGACAGGGGCAACATGACACGTGCATCTAGTTGCAATTTTTAAATAATAAAATGGTATCTGTCGTTTCCCCCACTGTTTTATCATAATACATCAACTTGAGACCCTTGATGGATATCTGATATCTCATTCTAGGTTGAGAAGGAATTGCCATGCCGTTCTTAAACATTTTCAGTTCAAACTAATTTATAGGTGGTACTTGACAAAAAGGCCAGTTTGTCAGAAAGAAAAAGTGTGCCAGATTCTGTAATCCGCACAAGGAAGCATAATTCTCTTAGGACATATTTCCAGCCCAAATCTTGGAAGTCCAGCAATATATTGTTAATGGCTTGTTGATGTTCTTTTGACTGATTCTTTCTTTAGATTAATAACTGAAGCCATCCAACATTCTTCATCTGAGGAATCATTTAACGGTAAATCAAGAATCGTTGGCTTAAGCAGAAGAGTAGCTCTTATTATATCAATGGTAACTAAGTAATTATGGGAGTGCCTCCAAAAAGTTCAGATGGTCTCCAAACACATTTATTGCCTGTTTGTGTTTTTCTTTCTTTTTTTCTTTCTTTCTTCTTTCTTTCTTTCTTTCTCTCTTTCTTTTTCTTCTTCTATCATCTCTCCTGTGGCTGATCTAAACACTGGCTGCTTGATTTTTTTTTTTTCTCTCTGAAAGTAGATGCATCATTTCCTATGACCCTCCAATAATGTTTGAAAATTCCTCCTCAGGTCACTGGTTCTTTCTTTTCCCTTTGGATATTCCCTTCTCTTAGAAATAAATCCTTCCGCCTCTCTCTGCTGTCATTACGAAGCTTCGTTTCTGAATTTTTACCAATAAATATGTCATGTTTTTAGCAAATATCTCCTATAGAGGAGACTTCAACTGGATTCCCAGTTGACTGAGAACAAGTGCTCCTTGAAGGGATTTTCAAACATTTAGTTGAGGAGGAAAACAGGGGAAAGGGACATTTTATAGCAAGGATCACAAATAGTCAGGAAGTCAAATGCCTTTGAGAATCAAGAATGAACTGCAAATAAATAAATCAAGGGGCTGATGAGAAACTTTGGAAGAGTGAAAACTAGCAGTCTGACCTATAGGCATGGCCTTTATTCCATATGTTTATATTGGTTGTTGCCACGTTGGAATATGGACTCTGTATGGCCAGATCTTCCACTTTCTCAAAGGAAACCAAAATCCTGATTTGTGTGACATCTCCCAATTTTAAAACAATTGCACCCAGTTCAAACATTTTTAACTCTAAGCAGGCCAAAAGGAACTTATCTGTGGACTGGATTTGGCTTATCAACCCTTTTTTAAAGTATTGATAAAGAGCTATTTGGAATAGAATAGAAATACTCCAAATTTCAGAAAAGATAGTTTGTATATTTGTTTATTATTCCACAGCCTGACTCCCTCTCCCTCCCCCTTTTTTTTTGCCTACCCTTTGAATTTCTACACATGATAGGATTCTGATGTGATGAGACTGATGGTTTCCATAACCAGTTCTCTACCACTCCAAATGACAATATTACAATTACATGGTCATACCTGTGTGGCATTTGTGACTCGAGTACTCTGTGATTTGGAAACTCAATATAGAGTGAAAATTACAGGCTCAATCTAACAATAGCCTTCATAGGGTGATATTATGAGCCTTAACAACATAAAATGTCCTTACCAAAGGCTCTACTTAGAAGTGTAAAGAGTGTATTTCTCCCATTTTCTGTTTGCATAGCTTTCCCAACACCATAGACTATTATGTCTACACCTGATAATTAGACTGAATGAAGGTGAAGAAACTTACTTCTTGGTTGAAAATGCTTCACAGTGAAGGAAAGACAAGGAAGGGTAAATTTTCATTAACTATTCAAAATCACCCTGGAAATGCCCACGTGGACAGCCAGATTCCCTTAAAGCCCTATAAACCTCAGGCTAAATAGCTTTTCTGAAAGTGGTTTCATTTTTCACCTTTCCAGTGCTGCTTCTGTCTTTCCCAAAACAGTCCACCCCCAGTTCCCAGTGGCTCTCACCTTAGAATCTTTTGTCATTCACATGAGAATTATTGAGGACTGTATGTGCTACTGGCCCAGATGCTACACAGAAGGAAGTGCAGAGAATCCGAGTCAGCTGGTCGTCTTTCATCTATGAGTGGGGTCACTGTAATGCGACTCCCTATGTGGCAGTGCTGGCCTTATGGCTGGGCCGTCAGCTGCTGAAGATTATCATATAAAATGAAGAAAAATGCCTAAATGGCGAATTTCTTCTTTTGGTTTAATTCTGTTAGTCACAAATGGAAAAGCAAACATGTTCTAGCTCTTGAAGCACAATGATGGTGGAACCATTACAAAAATAGGTTTTCAGTGGTCTGAATAAGTTGAGGATTGGATGTTAAGATGCATACCGTATGATTTTCTGAGATGCTATGAAAGAACTCATTTGAGTTTATATTGGCTGCAATCCTGAGGTAATGTGCAGCTTGAATATCACAGATTTTTATTACTTATATTCTAAGGGTGGTTATATCAGTCAGGAGACAGAAACCATACCACTTATTTAACTAGAATTTCATAAAAAGATTGTTAACCAGGAATGAAGTTGTTATAGGTAGTAACCAGCAGGGTAAAAAGAGAACGCTACTAAATGAAGGAGGCAACAGCTACCATTCCTAGGGCTGAAGTATCAAAGGAAGAGATTTATTGCCTGTTTGTGTTTTTCTTTCTTTCTTTCTTTCTTTCTTTCTTTCTTTCTTTCTTTCTTTCTTTCTTCCTTTCTTTTTCTTCTTCTGTCATCTCTCCTGTGGCTGTGTTTTTCTAAGTTATCAGAACCTAGAAACTTTGAAGAAGTGCCTTATGGAGCTGAAAATTGGATCTTCAAGGAGGAGATACAGAGGGACGCCTGGGTGTCTCAGTCAGCTGGGCATCCAACTTCGGTTCAGGTCATCTCACGGTTCGTGAGTTCGAGCCCTGGCTTGGGCTCCGTGCTGACAGCTCAGAGTCTAGAGCCTGCTTTGGATTCTGTGTCTCCAGTTCTCTCTGCCCCTCCCCTGCTTGAGCTCTGTCTCTCTCAAAAATAAACCTTTAAAAAAAAAAACAATAACAACAACAACAAAAAACAATGGCCTTCTTGTTCCTTTGAAAGCTCATGGAAAAAATAAGTTTTTATTTTCCTGAAGCAAAATATGTGATTCAACTTTGTTCCCAAAAAAATAATTCTAGGAAAGGGGGATTGTGAACCAATTTCTTCAGAACCACTGGTTCATGTTTACACTTTCAATTTTTTTTATTTCTGATTTTCAGGAAAAAGTATATATTTAATAAGTCAGTTTTGTCCCCAAACATGTACTCTCTCAAAAAAAAAAAATTCTCTCATCAAAAAAGAAGGTCCTGAAGTTAAAATATTGCTGTTAGAATTCATTTTGTGCTAGGCCAAAGACAACTATTAAAATACAACTGTATCAATAAATTTCAAAATTAAAAAAAAAGGGAAATACAAATCAAAACCACACTCAGATATCACCTCATGCCAGTCAGAGTGGCTAAAATGAACAAAACAGGAGACTATAGATGCTGGAGAGGATGTGGAGAAATGAAAACCCTGTTGCACTGTTGGTGGGAATGCAAACTGGTGCAGCCACTCTGGAAACCAGTGTGGAGGTTCCTCAAAAAATTAAAAACAGACCTACCCTATGACCCAGTAGTAGCACTGCTAGGAATTTACCCAAGGGATACAGGAGTACTGATGCATAGGGTCACTTGTACCCCAATGTTTATAGCAACACTCTCAACAATAGCCAAATTATGGAAAGAGCCTAAATGTCCATCCAGTGATGAATGGATAAAGAAATTGTGGTTTATATACACAATGGAATACTATGGGGCAATGAGAAAGAATGACCTATGGCCTTTTGTAGCAACATGGATGGAACTGGAGAGTGTGATGCTAAGTGAAATAAGTCATACAGAGAAGGACAGATCCCATATGTTTTCACTTCTATGTGGATCCTGAGAAATTTAACAGAATACCATGGGGAGGGGAAGGAAAAAAAAATGGTTAGAGAGGGAGGGAGCCAAAACATAAGAGACTCCTAAAAACTGAGAACAAACTGAGGGTTTATGGGGGGTGGGAGGGAGGGGAGGGTGGGTGATGCGTATTGAGGGCACCTGTTGGGATGAGCACTGGGTGTTGTATGGAAGCCAGTTTGACAATAAATTTCATAATAAAAAGTAAAATAAAATAAAATAAAATAAAATAAAACTGTACCTCATTAGAATTAGGCTTTAATTATAGATTTCATGCAAGTAGAAAACTATTTAAAAGTGGCTACAATACAAGTAGACATTTATTTCTCTTCTGTAAATAAAGACCAAGGGTGACACTCGAGAGTTTTATGATGGCTCCACCTTTACCAGAAACTCAAGTCCATACATGTCTGTGCTCTGTCATGTCAAGGGTCACGTGAATGTAGTCTGGTCCAAGATGGCTGCTAGTGCTCCAGCCATCACCTCTGTGTTTTAAGCATCAGTATGAAGGAAGGGAAGAGGAGAAGGTTGTGTCTCTTCCTTTCAGAAAGTGTTCTTACAAGTCTTACACAATACTGCAAAGGGACCTGCAGACTTACCTGGGAAATCATGTGCTCAGCTAAGAATGGGGGCTCTCTTAATTTGAGGAAGTTGGGCAGAATAACTACTGGTGGGGAAATAATCATCTTTGCCAGACTGTGGGAGGGATATTATCGCATCAGTCATAAGCCTTGGTGTGAATAAGTCTATCGGCTCCCTTTTGAAAGCTAGATTTCCAAAGGAAGGAAGACTGGCAAGCATTTTAGGGCACCAGGCAGGGGAGAATGGAGCCTGCTGAATGAGGTGGATGGAAGATATTAAAGACAAACCTCCTCTATTTTACAAGTTTGCTCAGAGCCAGCATCAGCTCAACTCCATCTTTCTTATTTATTCGTTTGTACATTTAAAGAATTTGGATTCTATACTAACAGGGAAGGGGTTATGCATCACTTATATTTATTTTGTTTCAAAAGACTACACTTTAAAAAAAAAGATTTAATTCTTGGGTTGTGCTCTTTCCCCTCTTTTATAGGGAAACACCTTCTTATGCCAAGATAGGTTTGGATTTCCATGGTTATTATATTCATCTTTGTCAGTGTGTCCCTCCCTTCCTGTGAACCCCAAAGGGCATGGAAAAATGGCATCATATTGATAAAATGTGATGCCTTCCAAGGCATTCCTTGAATATCCTATGTGCAAATATGGTCAAAATGAATAATTCAGACCAACTGGAGTGAACATTTCTCCACGGCTGCTTGGGGTAAAGCTGGCTGGCTTTGCAAAGTAGTTCTCTTTATAAACTAGCAACATTGCTTTATGATGTGACTGCATGGCAAGCCAATTTCTTAAGTGATTCAAGAATATGCATTTAGTATTTTCCACTCATTTGGCCCTTAGAACTAACATATAGGGGAGAGCATCTGGCCATGCTACACCTTGTCAGAATCAATGACGGAAACTTCCTAAGTTTCTCCATTTGACTCCGCCAGTCCCCAAAATTTCACTGGCTTCCAGCTACCTCCTCTTTCCTTTTTTGATACCTTTAATCACAATAAGACAGAAATTTCAGGAGGACATTGAGGGAGGAAAGAGATGGTAAAAAAAAAAAAAAAAAAAAAAAGAAAGAAAAGAAAAGAAAAGAAAAGAAAAGAAAAGAAAAGAAAAGAAAAAAGAAAGATACAGTTAGGAATTTGATGATGCTCTCATGTTTGCTCCAAAGTATCTCCAGTGCAAACATGTCCACTTGCAGAAAGATACATTCCTAATCAAAATGGTGAAGTGGCTGCAAAGAGAACACCTCTGGCCTCTTGGGGCAGCCTTTGCTTTCCCCCTGCACTCACTGTCCCCCAACTACCCCTTCCCCATCCCCACGCCTGTGTGGTAATGTGGATTTCTCTCAGGGATGTTGGTGAGATTAGGAAAAAGATCTGTATTGCATATCATGCAGGGGGAAAATGTCATCGAGAAAGCCAGTTCCAGCAAAATAAAATGACCCCTGTTGGTTCAGGAAAAATACTGTCCCCAGTATCCCCAGTCTCTCTCTCCTGCTTTTTCCGTCTCCAAGGCTTCACCGTCTCCCTTTTCTCTCTTCCTTCTCCTAAAGGGCAACATAAAGCCTGGTGAAAGCTTAGTTACCTTCCCATGAGACATATGAATTGTACATTAAAACAGGGAAGAAGCTCAGTGGGTGGAATGTTCAGCAGAGTGAATCATGGAAAGAGCCGACTCCTGGAGCCAAAGGGAGCTGGCGTTGGTCCCCAGTTCTGTCACTTGAACACTGACTGTCTTGGGCAAGTTACTTGCCTTTTCTGAGTCACAGGGTCTTCGGTTTATAAAACTGAAACAATACCTGCCTCATTTGAGAATTGATTGAAATTATGTGTATAAAAATTAGTGCACTATCTGTTGCCTAGTTGGTGTTCAGTATTAGTTCTTTTACCTGATCATAAAGAGACGGGAATTGTTGAGGCAAGTTAGGTGGCCTTCCCAGTATTCTGATTGGCTGGGAGCTGTGTGGGGGGTGGGGGGAGGGAGAGAGAGAGAAAGAAAAGATAGAGACTGTGCGCAAGTTTAGGGGGAGTAAGGTTATTTAATTGCATTGATTTTTCCTGCCTCCTTAAGTCCTTTTGTTGTCTGCAACTTCCGGGTATGAAGGAAAATGGAAAATGAAAACAAGGGGTCCTTGTTGTCAAGGACCTGGATACTGGTCCAACAAGATACTGGAACCAACCGAAGCAATGGTTTGGGGTGATTTCCCCCATGAGCCGATAAAATTGTACTAGATTCCTTGTGGGTTTTTCTTAATTTTTTAAAAATTTTTATTTATTTTTGAAAGAGAGAGAGAGAGACAGAGAACATGAGTGGGGAAGGGACAGAGAGAGAAGGAGACACAGAATCCGAAGCAGACTCCAGGCTCTGAGCTGTCAGCACAGAGCCCAACTCGGGGCTCGAGTTCTTGAAATGAGAGATCATGACCTGAGCCAAAGTTGGACGCTCCACCAACGAAGCCACCCAGATGCCCCATTCTTTGTGTTTTTTTAGATCCACTTTCTTTTTTGGATGGTGCCAATCAGGTGACACATTTTGTTTCTCTGAGGTTCATTTTCTGTGCTGGCTACTCTGGGGCCAACACATTCTTTTGTCACGTGTTAATATCACTGTCTGAGGATCTGTCCAAATGACAGATAGCTTCGTTTTCTGTGCCAGAACCAATCTGATAGTCTTAAGTGCAAAGATTCAGACCTTCCTTGGCACCAAAATACAGGAACTAGGCATAGGTCTCCCAGCTTTTTTTGTCCCATAGCAAATGCAATGCCCAACCAGTGTTTTGACATGACCAGAAGGTTGTCCTTGTGCTGTGTGGACCCAGGCTTCTGCTATGTCTACAGGGTCCAGCCTCAGATCAGCTGCTGCTTTCTTCATGGTTGGGAGTGGGTAATACCCACAGAGCCAGACCTGAGTCACCCTTCCAGAAATGCAGAAGGCCCTAAGACTTCCGACAGCAATCTTTCCTGGGGTTTAGACAGTAATCTTCCCCCTGGGTGAAACTGACTCATACTTTTCCCCAAGGTAAAAATTCTTTAGCCTTTTGCCCGTGATGTTTGGGAAAATCATGAGCCATGTTTTTATAAAAATTATTTGGAAGACAGATAGATAACATCTATTATAATATATCATATAATCATATACAGTTATTTGTAACAATAAATTAATGATTAATATTGATAATTAAAATAATTTAAATTAAATTTAAAATAATTTAAAGTAATAAATTATACATATAATGTAATATATAGTATAATATATAAATATAAAGTATATTTACATATAATAATAGATATTATCTGTATTATCTATCTTCCATATTATGGTTATTATATATTACATATAATAATATATTATATGTAACTATAATATATAAATAGATATTTATCTAATTGTATATTATCTGTATTATCTAATCTTTATTATCCATATTATCCATCTGTATAGATATAGATATGATAGAGATAGGGATAATACAAGGAAATGAGTTCAATAGCTATAAAAAGAACTTCAAGCAAAATTTCAACCTGTCCATCACAGGGGAGATCTACAGAGATTTTACCAGGAACGGTAAAGGCCTGGGTGGCATTCTTGGCTTGACATACATGGCCACAATTTATCCATATTCCATTCCCACAATAAAGAAAAGTGGAAACCTGGTAGGTTATAAGAAATTTGCCCACTCTGGGGGCTTTCCTGATAATCCTCATAATATTCACTGTTGAACTACTTTGGCAGGACCTCTTGACTTTAGGCTCATGAGCACTCATTAAGTCTGGCATATTACTATGTCTCGAATATTACATATATCATGACCAAAAATATTTGATAAATTATTTCAACAAAATTAGTTTCACTGGTAATAGTAAGAGTTTTATTTTTGGCTTTTAAAATGATTATTCTGAGAAGAGGTTCATAGGCTTCAGAGAACTATCAAAAGGATCCATGGCACTAAAAAGCTGTGAATCCCTAAGGGAGTGGAAGAAAGTCTTTTTACATTACCCACAGCCTCATTAATCTCATTGTCGCGATTGCTGGTTCTATCTTCCGTGGTCTCACCACCATGCCCCTGTGGGTGTGTGCCCTGTGTGTCTGTGATACACTGTAACTGTTGATCTTTCTTTGGACAGAACACTTCTTTATACAGTAAAATTCATAATGGAAATTTTCTTCAAATTTATTTCAAAATGTATTGAACAAATCTTATCTGCCAGTTACTCTGCTAGCCAAAGAGGATACTAGGTCCAAAAAAAAAAAATTACTGTTCTTTGTCACCTTACAATCTAAGGGGGATGTGTGTGTGTGTGTGTGTGTGTGTGTGTGTGTGTGTGTGTGTGTAATAACTTCTTGATTTATGTTTTCCCCCCAGATCTTGGAAGCATCTGAGGTTTAATGAGGACTTTCCAGCATTCCAGACTGCTGCCCTGCAATGAAGCTCTGAGTCACGGTCTTTGGGACTAAGGTATTGGCAACAATGTGGAACCCCAGGACAGCCAACCTGACTAACCTTCGCTGTAACCAGGATCCCAAAAGGGGTCTGGCATGAAATCAGAGCATAGAGAAAGACTTGCTTGTTAATGGAAACAGGAAAGAAAAAAAGGGTTTCCAACAAATTGCAACAGACTTTCCACCATTCTAAAGAACCCACCTTCCTTATCGACCAAGCCGTTCTACCTAGTGACTCCCATTCCAGCCTTTTGCCAGAAACAGAGCATGTCAATCCTGCTGGAAAAATAAAGATAGGACCTCTGACAAGACCTGGAACAGTGATACTCTCAAAACGGTCCAGTAGGAGAATTATGTCAGAAAGTCCGCACAGCCCCCCTGTGATACCATCCCGCAGGCCTGGATTCCAGGTGTGCTATATCTGTGGCCGAGAATTTGGCTCCCAATCAATTGCCATTCATGAACCCCAGTGCTTGGAGAAGTGGCGTATTGAAAACAGCAAGTTGCCCAAACACCTGCGGAGGCCAGAACCCTCCAAACCACAGCCTCTCAGGGGCAGTGGGTCCTACAATCTTCAGGCCGTGAACGAAGCAGCGTTTCAAAGTTCCCAGGCTCAGCTGCTGCCCTGTGAATCCTGTGGCCGCACATTCTTGCCGGATCGTCGTCTTGTTCACCAGAGGAGCTGCAAGCCGAAGGATGAGGGGCCCAGAGCACCAAACCCCAACCGTTTTGATGATCCGACTGGTGCCAGGAAAGCTGCTGGTGGCATCCCAGCCCGACCAAAGACTCTCATCTGCTACATTTGCGGTAGGGAATTTGGCACTCTGTCCCTTCCTATTCATGAGCCCAAATGCCTAGAAAAGTGGCAAATAGAAAACGACCGGCTCCCCAGGGAGCTCCGCCGACCACTCCCACGGAAGCCTCAGCCCCTTCCAACTGGACAGTCCAACCAAGAGGAGCCAAGTCAAGCTCAGCTGGTGCCCTGTGCAAATTGCGGCCGGACCTTTGCCCCAGACCGCCTTCTGGTACACCAGAGAAGCTGTAGGGTTCAACCAAGTGCACCAAAAATTCAGAATTTGACCTTAGGGAGGAAAGGTGGCCTGAAAGAGTCCACAAATTCCAAGCAGCAAAGGAACATGGCAGTGCCCACTGTGACTGATAAGGTAACTCATGCCACGTGAGATGCATTGAGTGGACCTGGGGGTATATTCTGCCTCCAGGGGAGGGAGAGAAAATGATCCCCAGGATGCCCCACTCCTAGGATGTTTTCTTTTTTTTTTTTTTTATTTTTTTAACATTTATTTATTTTTGAGACAGAGAGAGACAAAGCATGAACAGGGGAGGGGCAGAGAGAGAGGGAGACACAGAATCCGAAACAGGCTCCAGGCTCTGAGTGATCAGCACAGAGGCCGACGCGGGGCTCGAACTCACGGACCGTGAGATCGTGACCTGAGCCGAAGTCGGACGCTCAACCGACCGAGCTACCCAGGCGCCCCGGATGTTTTCTTTCCGTGACTTATTTCTGCCTCTGTGCAGCCTGTCCGACCCCAGGGGCTGTATCTCTGATGGCCAAGTAGATGCGACAACATCCCCACCTGGTGGGGTTATAGTCCTTTTCCGCTCTGCCTAAAGAAAGAGAGATGGATGTCTTTCTTCCCTGATTCCTCATCCCAAGAATCCTTGGGAGAGACTGTTATTTGAAAATGAGTCATTAATGCTGTGTCTACATTGCAGAGATATAATCCCCATTCCAACGGCCCATATTTATGACCGGTTTATTTTAGTCATCTACCTTAGGAATTCATTTTTGGCAATGCGGGGTTATGCTGAGTTTATCTTGCTAAAATAGAATCTGTGTCAAAAGCCCCAAATGACTTTAGCAACAATTAAACACTGGAGCACTTGCAGAAATAGACGTGCTCTTCAAATACAGCATGTTTTTCTTTGAACACTTACACGATTGTAATATGTAGGAGATTAACTCCAGGGGAGTCTCCAAAGCAACGAGGTGTGGGTTCATGGTTCTGGGAAGGGTTTAGCTCCCATTGATGCTCTGTACGCTGTATTTGGGTTGGATACGAGACTCTGCTCCCCACTTGGGCAACTGGGAATAAGCATGAGCCCATGGGCCCCCAACCTCTATGGTGAAGTATCGTTTACCTGAAGTGTCAGTGTCAGCCGGAATTGGGGAAGAATGTGTGTGGCCCCCCACACAGCATGGTCCATGTGCTGCCCTTAAGCCCAGGAGTGGGTATACTGTTCTGGGTCATACCTTGCAGAATCTCAAATCATGAGAAATAGGAAGTGGTCAAAATTTTTTCTCCATGGCTTGGTACTAAAACACCCCACCTCTGCAAGGATTCTTTTTTTTTTTTTTTTTTCTTTTTCAAGTAGGCTCCACACCCAGATTTGGACTAGAACTCATGACCCTGAGATCAAAAGTCACATTCTTTACTGACCGAATCAGTCAGGTGCCCCTGCAGGGACTCTTTAAATGGACTGCTTGGGGAAACTGAGGTTACCCAAGCTATCGTAAAGGATTCAACCAGAAGGATTGGGGGGCGGGGGAGTGGAGAAGGCAGCCTTTATTTCTAATGCAACTTTTCTTGCTTACTTTTTTTTTATTGCATTATATTGGCAACCTTCTAGTACTTTTCCATAACTTTCGTGTTTAAAATGAAATTATTAGAAACTTACTGGTTTACAAGTTTCCAAGACAATGATTCTAAAGCCAAAGGGTCAGACTAAGAGATGCCGAGCAAGTTTTCCAGTGAACATTGAAGAAAGAAAGGCTAGTTTCTGTGCCGAAATCAAAACCCAAGCTCTTTAAGTGTGGCATGGGCTGCAGGCTGGTCTCATAAACATGATCTGTTTTTCCCATCTTCTAGCTGTTGCTTTTCTTCCAGAACGTGTGGGGTCTGGATTCAGAGAACACACGAATCTGTGTTTCAGGGCCACAACTCAGAAAGTCCATGAGCTCTCTGATTTGCAGCCCTGTTTCCTGATTGTATGCATTTGCTTCCCGTGGTCTCAGTACAGATCTCAAGATAGGGAAGAGTGTGGTCAGGAATCCTGTGCTTGTTGTAACACATACTCTGTGCCAACAGGCTGAGCACAGCGTGTTCTCAGTCAGTCACGACTGCTAAACGAGGCTGGCCTGGGCCCACGGCTTCACAGGAAGACACCTCCTGACTCACCCAGTCATCTGGAGGGGAGATGTCAGAAGGAGAGGTCAGCGATGGCCCTCGGTGACTCGTGCATTTAGATCAAAGTAGGGGGAGTCCGTCAGAACAAGGGCATCTGCAGGATGTGGCTCTGTCACAGCGTAACCCACCCAGCTCCCAGACCTGAGAAGGCGCGTGTCAGTGAAAAACTGGCACCCATTGCTGTCAGATGTGTGCTGGCCCATTCGGGGACCACACAGGCGTTAGTGGAGGGCATGGGGAGGTCATCCAACATAGGGTCCCTTTAGCTGCCAGACTTAAAGCAAGCTTGCGTTAATTAAAATGGAGAAAATGGGTAGGCTTCAGAGAGGCATAAGATCCCTTGGAGCATTGGGCTTTACTTCTTCCCTAGAAGAGATGTTTGCCATTCCACAGTGCTTTCAACAGGAAACCTCTCCCGGGTAGTGTGGTTTTCTCTTTGGGCTACGATTTGATCCTGTTCTATTGTTGTTTTTCTTTCCCTGTGTCATTTAAAATTTAGATAGTACAGCTTCCTTGTATCATTTAAAGTTGAGATGTTATGGGACATAATCCACTTCCCATAAAGATCACTGCTTTGTGCACTGTTCGATTTCAGGATTGCATCTGCCTGTGACAGCCGACTTTTGGCTACGACAGGACACAGGCCCGTTCTTTTCACAATTCAGATGTGTGTTTCTCTTCTTCTCTTGTCAATCAAAGCCGTTTTCCTCTAGAATCCTTGAGCCGACTTCAGATCAGAATCTGCGATCTTGCCTGAGGCTCTCAGGGGGCTCAATCTCGTAGTGAATTCAGGTGAGGAAAAATCTTTTCAGAACCTTCATCGTAGTGCTGGGAAAACCATTCGTTCCAGTTGGGCAACAGTGACCGTTTCTCTGGCAGAGTGAATTACCCTGTGCTCGGAATGTTCCTTCAACATAGACTGGCTCAGTTCTCTTATGACACAGGGGTTCCTGTTACCCTTCAATCAAATCTAAACGCAAATAAAGGCCTCTGAGACGAGTTCCTCTCCAAGACTTCCATGGGCAGTTTGCTTTAGCTCCGCCTCGCCCACGAAACCACAGTATGGGCTGGAATTGTCCATTGTCTCTTCCAGAAGACAGGCCTGAATTTACCCTTTCTGATCTCACAGGCAAGCTGGGAAGGAGACTAAGCAGGATGTAAGAGAAATAAAACCCTGATGGGGATTTTTATTTCAAAGGTGGAACTGACCTGGGGTTGCTGCATCCACAGTTTACGTGGTACCGTGAGCAGGATCACTCTTTCTTTCTTTTCTCCAAAAACAGGGGAAAGCCTGCATGAGCAGTATCTACTTTAGCAGGACTTTCAAAGTGGTGAGAAGCCCGGATAAAATTTGGATGCATAAGATGGAAACAGATCGATTATCGGTTTGAATGTTAGTATTGGCATTTAATCTACTGAATTTTAGTCTATTTAGTAAGTCTATTGTCTCTCCTAGCAAGCACTTTCCTAAGCGATGCTGAGGTGTACAGTAATAGAGCTCATTGTTGATCCTTACTTTCATATGAATGAATAAATTTTAATGCTTGCATTTAATATTTGGAAAAAAATGTTGCCCTTTTCTAGAAGCTGATAGTATTTCGTTCTTCAACTGCAGGCCTTTTCTGGCTAATGGGAACACAGAACGGCAGTTTATTAAATGTAACTGCAAACCAAAATGAAGCCTTTGTCTCATTACCTTTTATTCGGTAGATAATGTTTGGAGTTATTTTCTTAGAATTTTGCTCATAGGATGTGAAAATCCTATACCATATTACAAAGTAGGCATGTTTTTCTTTAGGAAATCATCTATTTCTATAAATCATTCTCTCTGTAGTGTTAAGCTACCTTTGGCATCAGAGATGCTTAGATTTGAGCTAAAAATCCCATCAGACCCATCTCTAGCATCTGGTGCTGCCATCTGGTGTTTTCTTTTAAAGTACAGTGTCTATGCTGTGAAAAATGCTATTCTTTTTGTGTTAACTCCACATACATTTGGGAAAGTGCCCTTAGAATACAAACCCCAGTTATTGAGAGCTACAATTATATATGTGATTTAAATATCATAAGTGCTGTTCCATGGCTAACTATTCCATTCTCTAAAGGCAAAACTCTCAGTGGGAATGTCATAATCAGAAAGACTCAGAAGGGCAGGACACATGTTCTCAAAGGAGTGTGCACATTTGTATCTTTTGGGTTTGGAGTTTATAAGAAGGCATGGAAGAAAGGAAACCAACTTATTATTGAGTACCTTGATGATCAGTACTATGTATTCATGATCGGAGCTTAATATTCCACAATATTACCATAAGACAGATACTATTTTCTGACTTCTATCTGGGGAGACTGAAGTTAAACAACCTGACCAAAGTTACACAGTGGGTTTGGTAGTGGGTGTCAGAGCCAGATCTAATTACGAAGACCCTATCTTTTCAAGTCTAAGAGGTGTGAAATGTGTGGGATACAACTTGGGTGTGGCTACCCTGCCAGGCTAGGACTGCTGAGTAAGCCAAAGTGGACAGAAGTGTGTTCATTCAGCAAATATATATTGTTAGGCATTGGACTAAGTATTAAATATCTAGTCATAAAAAAGACACAGTTCTTGATCTCATGGAGTTTTTATTCTTACAGAGGAAGTAATAGGAAATAAATATAAATAAATATACAGCTGCAAATTGTGATATACCAGTGAATAATGACAGGAGGTGGACATTCAGAATCTCGGTTAGAGAAAACCTCAGGGAGGAAGCGACATTTCAGCTGAGACATGACCTGTAAGAAAGAATTGGCCAGGAGGAAAGATGTGAGGAGAAGGGAGTAATAAGAGGAGGAGACATTCTGGCCGAAGGTAGTGTGGTCAGAGCTCAATGAGCTCAATGAGATGAGGCTGTAGAAACACCATAGTCCCTGCAGCTATCCAGGAGACATGGGTCATCAGTTGTGTGGCTCTTGCAGGGATCCAGCTGAGAGCAGATGAAAACTTGGCCAAGGCATTTGGTAGCAAAGACAGAGATTAGGTATATGCACAGAATTTGGTGGTAGTTGGGATGTGGAGGTCTGAGGAGGGGTCAAGCACAGCTCCCAAACTTCTAGCTTGGGCAAGTGCTCTGGTGCCATTTTCTAAGATGGGAAGACTTGAGACAGGGTAGGCTCTTGGAAGTTAAGACCAATGGTTCCTTTCTGGACACGGCAAATTCAAAGTGCTTGTGACATATCTAAGTGGGTAAGTCAGGCTGAATATAGAAGTCAGGATCTCAAAAGAGAAGGTTGGACTGGGATATATATTTGTGCATTTTTAATGTATATTTAAGGTCATAGGAATGAACAGAGAGTTGGGAAAAGAGATGCCAGGCCGAGCCCTGAGGCATTAAATCATTGAGACACTAAAGGAAAAGGAACTGGAGAATGAGAGGCTGGAGACACTACAGAAAATGTCACGAACAAGCATGTGGAGGGCAGGGCGGGATGCTGAAAGGTGGAGCAGGATGAGGGCCAAAAAATAACTATTCGATTTGTCAGTGTGGACTGAGTCTTATAGCCTTGGAAAGAACATATCCAGAGTAGTGGTGAGGATTCCAGAGTGTGTGGATGATGAAGATCATGTCTGGTGTTTCTACTGTGACCATCTCCACCATAGACATCACTGTCCCAAAGCATTTCGCCGCAAACGTTTTCACCACATAACTAATTGGCTGTACGGCAATTTGGCTGTAAAAGATAAAATAACTGGCTGACAGTTTGGTTTCATTTCTCCATTGACAAAGTTCCAAATTTTATATTATATAAATCTTAGCTAGTCCCCGTAAAGCTCTATACACTGACGAATAGATGTTGTCTTAAAATAGGGAACAACAACACCATATGTAGACTTGAAAGAAAATAGGCTGATAAAACTTACTTGAAGGGGGAAAAAAGAGAGTGTGAAGGCAGATTGCATACTATACTATACTATACCACACGAGAAAATGATAACAGTGACATTGGTAACAAAGCCCACTAACAAATGAATTATAGCATTAGCATTTCTTACACATTTCCCATAGAACTTTGGAACGTCTATCAACAGACATGTGACAATATGCCAAGAATGAACCGAGTAGAAGGCTTTCACAATGCAGTGCAAAGCTCACTTTCAAATATGCATTCTAGTATTTGGAAAACTGATACGTCTCTTTTTTCTAAGTTTATTTAGTTTATTTATTTTGAGAGAGAGAGCACAAGTGAAGGAGGAGCAGAGGGAGAGGAAGAGAGAGACAGAATCCCAAGATGTAGGGCTCGAACTCACCAACTGTGAGATCATGATCTAAGCTGACATCAAGAGTCAGATGTTTAACAGACAGAGGCAACCAGGGGTCCCAAACTGTTACCTCTCTTAATGAAGGAAGAAATTAATAATTATGAAATTAAGAAATTAATAATTATAAAATAATTATGTTTTTATGTTTCCTCATGCCCTTTTTACTGTCCATCTTGTATTTTTTGTTATTTTATCTTTTAAGGTGAGGTTGCCTAGTGGCCAGTTAGCCACATAGCAAACATGCTTGCCAAAGGTGTTGAAGGCAAAACCACCTAGAACCAGTAACAGCAGGATGTGTGTTGAGAAGTTTGGCTCTGAAGACCAGGAGAGAAATAATGCGTGGAGTAGAAATAGAGATGTTGGGCTAAGAGAGGTTTCCTTAAAGATGAAAGTGTCCAGACCATATTTGAATGTTTAGGATTATGATCCCATGGAGTGAGGGAGGCTGAAGAAACAGGAGAGGGGACAGGGACGAGTGGGAAGCCTGGAGGAGAAACCCACAGCAGTGGGTGGGATCCCAGCGCCCACTGGGAGGGCAGGGTTTCAGGAGGAGGCACGTGTGAATGTCCGAAGGAGGTTGAATGTGGATAAAGCAAGTGTGTAGACTGCTGGTGGGAAACTGATGTAACTACAGTCTGTTCACTTATATCTCATACTTTTTTTTTTTACGAAGTACCAGCCAAGCTAATCAAGTCTATCAGATAGGAAAGCAAGGCATAGAGAGAAAAAGGTTAATTTGAAGGGTCTGCTTAGTCCTTTGTCTCTTCATGCCTTGAGCTAGACTGAGTTTCTAAAATCAAGACTAAGGCTCCTGGAGGGGCACCTGGGTGGCTCATTCAGTAGAGCATCTGTCTTTGGCTCAGGTCATGATCTCAAAGTTTGTGAGTTCGAGCCCCATGTTGGGCTCTGTGCTGACAGCTCAGAGCCCACTGCTTTGTATTCTGTGTCTCCCCCTCTCCCAGCCCCTCCCCTGTTCATGCTCTGTCTCTCTCTCTCTCTCAAAAGTAAATCAACTTAAAAAAATTTTTTTTAAAAAGACTAAGGCTCCTGGCACCATTTGCCTCTATGATTCCCAAACACAAGAATGACTTGGAAGTCTTGGCAGGCAGTAGATAAAACATTCAGTGGGATCCTTCTGGGGATTAGTACCCTTATGAGCCTTTCCAGCGGCCCTAGTTCACCTCCTCAGCTGTACTGATGTCACGAAATCCAGTGTTGACCTCACAAACTGCCCCCTGATGATGTTCACAGCTGGACTACTGATGTCCAACCCCCCATGTGCCATTTCTTCATCTTTTCTTGGTGCCAACCATGCCTGCATATCAGAGAACCACTCTAGGATCCCATGGCTCTCAGGTGTACAAAGCACAACTGTAAGGTAACCAGACCAGTCTTCTTCTGCCCTCTTGGTTCTAGAAACCAGGCCTCATGAATCTTTGTGTGTGTATACTGCATGGGTGGACTATGTGTGTATTGAGTGGGGGGTGAGGGGAAAGTGACAAATTTTTAAGCCACAGCACCACCGGTAAAATTGATGTATCACTTCCTAATACAAAAATGTGAAGAGCCATGCTCATCTGTACAAATTACAGGCTAACATAACTATTTTTTAAGATAAGCTTCAAATTACAATTATATACGTGATGGGAGAGACCATGACAGAGCTACCTCTCCTGCAGCCCAAAGACCAAAACAAAATTAGATAGTCTCTGCATTTGGTGTCCCAGTATGTGGCTTTCTGCTCCTCTAGAAACAAAAATACTAACTGTAAAGTCTGTGAGAGGAGAGTATCACACATGAGAAATTCTAATGTTACGTAGGCCTAAAAATGAACAAAGCTACAGTCCAAAAGAATTAATCCAACTTAAATAATTTTGTACATCTTCATATGATTACTTCTACCTCTTGCTCCCATCTCTCTGCTTCCAGCTCCAAACAGACACCCATAGTTTCTAGTCGTAAATCCTTTGTAAGTCTCTGCGTAATGACAGGATGGATGTACGTAGTGCTTAGAAATCCAAATTCTAAGCTCAACAGCTAGGATCTTTCCCAAGATTCTTAGAACTTCACTCAGGTAGTCCAATACAACCTGGAAGAAGTCATTATTGAAACAGAGGCGATTGTCCTGTGAACAGAATCTTACTGCTAAGCATCATACGGTTGAGACTTCTGAATAGGTGGAGTTTCAAGAGGGTCTGACTTAGGACTCTCTCTCTCTCTTTTTTTTTAATGTTTATTTATTTTTTGAGGGGGAGAAAGAGAGACAGCGTGTGAGTGGGGGAGGGACAGAGAGAGAGGGAGATGCAGAATCTGAAGCAGGCTTCAGGCTCTGAGATGTCAGCACAGAGCCGGAGGTGGGGCTAGAATTCATGCACTATGAGATCATGACCTGAGCCAAAGTCAGACGCTTAACTGACTGAGCCACCCAGGTGCACCATAGGACTCTATCTCTTGCTTTCCCTTTATATTTTGTAATTCACCTCCTGCTTATGTTCATTTCTCTTTCAAATTTTTACCTCTATGAGGTTGTCTTATGTGAAGAAATGTCCTACGAATTGAGGAAGGGCCTAATACACCCAGGAATTCAATAAGTTTCCAATATTTCAATACATCAATATTCTAATGTTCTTCTTTGGCCCTCCCTCAGAGCTGGGGGCCCTTTAGCATATAAGCTGAAGACCAATCAGGCATTGGAAAAAACCCCACTTCTGAATATCAGGTCAAATAGTATCTATGCTTGGCTTCCTTTTCTCTCTAACTGTAAATGCTGGAAAAACTGAGTGGCTTTCTTAGTTTGTGGGTTTTTCCTGTCTTGCCCCCATTGCTCCCTTCAAGCTTCATTTTCCCTATGACCTGAAAGCCATCTGACCACAAGGGTCAGGCCTCGTGCCAAAACGAGAAGCACAAGCACCAAACACCAGGGACATCCTCCATCCATTTTCTTCAAGGAAAGTCATTCTTTTTTTAATGTTTATTTATTATTTATTTTGAGAGAGAGAGATAGTGGGGGATGGGCAGAGAGAGAGGGGGAGAGAGAGAATCCCAAGCAGGCTCTGTGCTGTCAGGGCAGAGCCTGACGTAGGACTCAATCTCCCGAACCATGAAATCATGACCTGAGCTGAAATCAAGAGTTGGACACTTAACCTACGGAGATACCCAGGCGCCCCTTCCAGGAAAATCATTCTTAACAAGAATTTGGCAAGATACTTGATCATACACCTCACCTTCTAACCTTCTAAAGAATCAGGGAGAAAAGCAGTTTTATCTCAAATGTGGGAATTAAAAAAAAACAAAAAACAAAACCTTCTACCAAGAAACTGTATTCCTTTCAGGATCAGAGATTCCTGAAATGTGGAATTTGTTCTTTGACTTACATTTGTAACTAAAATTCCAAGCATATATTCAAAATACCAGTAGTTTTTTTGTATTTTTTAATGTTTTTTGAGAGAGAGAGAGAGGGAGTGCAAGTGGGGGAGGGGCAGAGAGAGAGGGAAACACAGAATAAGAAGCAGGCTCCAGACTCTGAGCTGTCAGCACAAAGCCCAATGTGGGGCTCGAACTCATGAATGTTGAGATCATAACCTGAGCTGAAATGGGACACTTAATTGACTGAGCCACCAGGCACCCCAACAGTGGGTTGTTATTTAAAAATCAGGTACACGAAGATATTTGAATATTAACAGCATTTCCAAATGATTGGCCAAAGCTTTCTTATCATTCCGAGGAACAAAACAAAACTCCAAATCATGAGTAACAGACTCTAATAGTTGGCCAATACACAGGCTGGATTGGAAAATTCCTTAACGTGGCATCCAGTAATTTCCAAAAACAATTCAATTTCAAACAACGATCCTTCCAGATGTGACATTTGGGTAGACTTGTTTGAAAACACCAGAAGTAAATGTGAAATACCAGTGGTTTCTAGACAATCAAACTATGATTGTTGAGGTTTGAGATTGAGCTACGCAGTTACTCCTATGTATGAAAATGCTATTTATACTTCGTCTGCATGTGTATGACGTGCCTGGGGGGAATGGAAACTTAATTATACACATCCAGACTAGTCAAGCTTGTTGAAATTATGCTTTAAATGACCACAGACAAAATTCTGACTTTGGGAAACGAGTCTCTGGTGACCTGGTCTCATATTCTGATCTTGTTTTCCTTTTTAGCACCTTGTGCACCCTCCCGCCTAGTCGCTAGTAAACCCCACCCCCCCCCCCCCCACCTCTTGATATTGTTGGAAGAGGGTTGGGAGATTCTGATAAGATCCTTCCCAGGAAAATCTCCTCCAGGGGACTGTTTGCATTTTGAAATAGGATTTGCTGGGAAGGCACTGTTCATCCCAAGGGAATGAATATTTGAGGTAGTCAAGAGAACAGACCTAGGAATTTTGCTGGTTTCTTTCAAATCTTACCCAATGACTGACTCTGTGGACATTCTCCATGTCCAATGACCATTGGTGTCCTCTGACCATTGGTGTCCTCACCTCCACCGTGTTTCTAGAAGCAGCTGGAATCACATCTGGAATCAGATGATAGGTGAGCAAGAAAATCACAAATCTTTGAGCACATTACTAAACTTCCTCAGCCTTAGTCCCTCCTCTGTGAGGGGTTAAAATGAAAGATCTTTTGCCAAGGACCTGCGATGGTGTCTAACAAATCATTCCCAGTCAGTTCCTTCCTGCCCCTACATAGTGGCCGTGGCGGAAGACCTACTGTCTCAGTGAAAACAAGCTTTACTACTTGCCTAAATGCTCTGTGCCTCAGTTTCCTGGTTTGCAAAATAAGGGCACTGAGTCTTGCCCAGAGGATTATAATGAGAATTCTTGCCCGTTAAACCATGTTAAGTGGTTAGTACAAATCTTGGCGCTTAAAAGTGCTGGGTAATTATTAGCTGCTACTTGGTCAGATATTTCCGATACTGGAATATTCACAGAGATTTCTCTTTTGTTTAATGTTTGTTCGTTTGTTTTTTTGCTGTTTGTGTATTTTTGAGAGAGAGACAAATAGACAGAGCATGAGTAGGGGAGGATCAGAGAGAGAGAGAGGGAGACAGAGAATCTGAAGTAGACTCCAGGCTCTGAGCTGTCAGCAGAGAGCCCAATGTGGGGCTTGGACTCCTTAACTGTGAGATCATGACCTGACATGACCTGAGTCAAATTCAGACCCTCAACCAACTGAGCCACCCAGGTGCCCCTGGGATACTCACAAGGATTTCTGAAAGAGATTTTCTTCTTTTCTCCTCAAGTACAGAGGAGAAAAGCTTTCCCTCTTATTTTCCCATCCAAACTTTCTGCCTTCTGTGATATGCCTTGTGCACTTACCACAGACATTTCAATTATTTGGCCCTAATGGAAGGAATCAGGAGTGTGGAAAATTTAAAACAGCAGCAAAGCCCCAACTTCTTTATGTTGAATTTTGTCATGCAGAGAGAGGAACACGGTCAGTGGAATGATAGCCGTCCAAAGAGCTGCACAGTCCCTCAGACCCTTGTTTTGGCAGCCAGCCATCAGGAGTGGGCCCCCAGCACAGTGACTGTGCCCACGGTTACCATGCAGCCTTGGATACCAGGCTCACCCCTTAAAATAGGAGCTTCTTAAGACCTAACGGCGTACTTCAAGACTCCCGTCACCAAGTTCCATTGTATTTGACTCAGTGCTTATATTGAAAGAAAGCAGGGAATTTTGAGTATGACCATCTGTTCATTGTCACTGTACCCCCTTTTTCTAAAACACCTCTATGACACCTGGCGAGTTTTTATTTTTCTTTTAATGTTTACTTATTTTTGAGCGAGAGCAAGTGGGGAAAGGGCTGATGCGCGGCTCGTACTCACAAACTGTGAGATCATGACCTGAGGTGAAACCAGGAGTCAGATTCTCGACCAACTGGGCCACCCGGGCGCCCCCTGACAGGTTTTTAATTCCACAGTCTGAGATTCACTCCTTTGACTCAAAGCACTGACTCTGCAGGACATCCCAGCTAAAAGGCAAACGTTTTCTAGATTGTTCACAAACCCTCTTCAGCCCCTGGCACATTAATGTCAATTAGCCACCAGTGCAGCTGATTTCTTAGAAATGAGATATAAGGCAAATGCCTCTTACTGGGGAGAGTGTGCAGGAAATAGCTCCTAGAGCCATAAGCTCTGGTGCTTTCAGGGATGGCCAGGCTGCCTTTAGGGCAATGGGGAGCGGTAGAGTCTGTGGCATTATGTACACAAAGTCCCACCTAAAGATGTCACATTTAAAACTTTTGAGAACATTGTGCTGGTCAGGTAGAACATGCCTGTCTATTGGGTGGCGTGGTCATTGGCCCAACAGTTTACAGTCTGAGATCCCGAGTATGAGGCAGCAGGGAGGTAGTTCTGGGGGGCAGTCTGGGTGAGATGCTATAATGGGGACAGACTGAGTCGTGGAAGACCCATGAAGGGCCGCACATAGTTGTGTGACAGTTGTGTGCATGGACCCCTGGCACCCACACTCCATGCCTGAGCACAGGGTAACTCACCCCAGCCACCAACATCTATTTGGGTCACCTGTGGGAATCCCCAGAACAATGAGGCCATTCGTGTGGGTCAAACATCCAGGAACGAATCCATCCAAGAATTTTACAGGGCCACAAAAAGCTCAGGATCCTAGAGAGATTCCCCAATCTGGAGTGTAGTTTTCAGAACTTACAGTTTGAGTTTAAATATATCAGTGGGTGGAGAGGTTAAGAAGTGCTTCCTCCACTCAGTGGGTACCTTCGTCACCCTGTCCCTGCGTCTTGACTAACCCCACATGGTGTGGGCTCTGTGCGTGCCACATAGGGATCTGTCCACCTGACCTACTTTACCAGAGAAAGAGCTTTGGAAAAAGTGAAAAAAATATTTCCCAAATAAAGGTGGGGAGTTAAGTATGATCATCCCAACTCATCCCAAGTTCTGTACCTAGCATGGTGCCTGGCACATGGCCTGTAACCGGAAGATTCTTCCTGAGCAACAACATCTGGGCTACACTGAATCACCTCCTGACAGACAGCCCATTCCTCCAGATGTATTTCCACTTAGGGTAGGTCTCAACCTTCCAGAAGCCCAAGCTGTGCTTTTAGTAGGTGTGGCTACGTTCTTCCCGCTCACAACACAACTTCAGTATCAATATATTTTTTAAAATTTTTTAATGTTTATATTTGAGAGAGAGAGAGAGAGAGAGAGAGAGCAAGCAGGGGAGGGGCAGAGAGAGAGGGAGACACAGAATCCGAGGCAGGCTCCAGGCTCTGAGCTGTCAGTACGCGGAGCCCAGTGTGGGGCTCAAACTCAAAAGCCGTGAGATCATGACTTGAGCCGAAGTCGGACACTTAACCTACTGCGCCACCCTGGTGCCAGTATCAACATTTAGAACCTTATTGCTTTACTGGGTTTGTGAAGTTGGAAACAATCTGATTCAATGCAGATACTTACGGACTGGCCATACTGTGCTCGTTACCAGTCACACTCTGAGACATACAGTATGCATCAACATATTGTTGATCTATATGTGGACCTGAGAAAGGCCCAAGGCCAAGTCCTGAGATGGGAAGGATTATCATGTATATCCCTCTCATGGCCATCACTTTTTAATTTTGCATCTTTACAAAAATCATTAGAGATTAATGATCACAACTAGATGGGTTGAAAGCATCTTAAGCTCGGGCACCTTTTTATTTTATTTTCTTTTTTTTAATATGAAATTTATTGTCAAATTGGTTTCCATACAACACCCAGTGCTCATCCCGGGGCAGGGGGCACCTTTTTCTACTGTACTCATCAAAGTCATGGTTTAGACCAACAGGGATGGTTTCTTTTTTCAAGATGTTCTCACCCCTGCCTTCCTTGATTCCTTTCTGACTCGACTTGGGTTAATGGAAGTCCCCAAATGAGCCCAAGATATATGGCTGTTTTGATGTAGGGATGTTATGATGCACCCTTAAAAAAAAAGGACAATTACACTTTCTGCATTTTTGGTTTCATTTCCAAGTAGTGTGTGAAGCATGTCACTTGGAGGAAAAAGGCAGGCATTTCATTTACATACATATTTGGTAATAAAAAGACATCTTTTACATTTTGATATTGTTGCTTTGACACAGCCCCAATGAAATGACCTTCTCAAAAGGAATAGGCCAACTGCTTCCATGACAGCAGATAAACCCAGCAAACTGCTGCTTCCCAGTGCGCAAATGTGGGAGGCTGCTTCTGCTCGCTGGTAGCAGATCACTAATTGTACTTGTGACCCTTCTAGAACCAAAGGTCTCAGCACACTCTCTCTCCCTTTCCTCTTGAGGGGAATGAGCTTAAAGAACATAACGGTAGGTTGGAGGGGAGGCAAGGACAAAGCCAAGGAAAATGTAAAGGAATGAGATAGTGTGAGGCAAAGGGAACCTTTCGATATCCCTGACATCAACTGAGGCAAGTGACTGACCTGACCTGTGTCTCTTGTGCACAGGTTCACACACACACACACACACACACACACACACACACTCACTCACATACTAAAGGACTTTGAGGTTCCTCTCACTGAAAGATGAGAAACTGGTGTCAGTAATGTTTCAAACAGACCAGATGCCATGCACATGGGCACAGAGGGATAGCCTTGGCTTTCAAACTATTCATCTCTGCCCCAGGGCTAGGGCCTGGCAATCTAGAATTGGACTTCTCTGGATGAAATTGTATGTGAATGGGGTTGCCACCTGGTGCATTGTCTCTGGCAAAAAAAAAATTTTGATGTCCTGGAAAAAAAAAAAAAAACCTCAGTGAAACAGTTTGTAATTCTCTCCAGTCCCTTTTTCTTTTTCCCGTTTTCTTCAATGGTGTTTATTTTTTTCTTTTTTCAGGAATTTCTCAGGAGACAAATTAAAGGGTTTAGAATCTAGATGACTGAACAATAGTCTCTAGTGCCTGGCACAAGTCACTGTAAAATCCATTATTTGATTCTGCAATTTCCTCTGACAATGTGTACTGCTGACTTGGAACCGACTGCATGCCATGAGCTCGGCAATGCAAAATACTCGCCTAAACTAGGTCTGCGTGAGAGGTTTTTAACCGGCTATGCTGAGGAATGATAGACAAACAAGAAACTGCATTCATTAAATATGTGAGATTCAGTGAGTTTTCACAGTTTTATATACCTGTTACATCACCACCATCATCAAGATAAAGGGAGAAGATCTTTGGGGTGCCTAGGTGGCTCAGTCAGTTGAACATTCGACTCCTGATTTCAGCCCAGGTCATGATCTTGCTGTTTGTGGGTTTGAGCCCCGCATCGGGCTCTGTGCTGACAGTGTGGAGCCTGCTTGGGATCTTCTCTCTTCTTCTCCCTCTGGCTGCTGCCCCTCTGCTAGCTCATGCTCTCTCTCTCTCTCTCTCTCTCTCTCTCTCTCTCAAAAATAAATAAATAAACTTAAAAACAGATACAGAACCCCCACAGTTTCCATATACCCCTTATTCTTCCTTCCCCCTCCAGGCAACCCCTGATTTGATTTTTAAGCCCTACAGCCTAGTGAGGATTTTCTACCACTGGAAGCAGGCAGTAATGGACTCTTTTGTGTTTGGCTTCATTCAGCATAATGATTCTGTGTGTTATCCATGTTGGCACAAGCAGTGGTAGTACTTTTTTTTTTTTTTTTTTTTTTAGAGTTTATTTATTTCTGAGAGAGAGAGAAAGAAAGAGAGTACGACATGGGGGGTGGGGCAGAGAGAGAGGGAGACACAGAATCCAAAGCACGCTCCAGGCTCTGAGTTGTGAGCACAGAGCCTAACAGGGGGCTCGAACTCACAAACCATGAGATCATGACCTGAGCCAAAGTCAGATGCCTAAGTGCAGTCAAATGCTCTACCACTGAACTACACCCCCTCAGATGCCTAACTGACTGAGCCACCCATATGCCCCACTTTTTTTTTTTTTTTTTTTTTTTTTTTTTTTGCTGAGTAATAGTCCGTTGAATGGCAGTATTATGCTTTATCTATTCATGGGTGTTTCCAGGTGTGTTACTGTTTTTATTATCGCTGAAGAGTCCTGTCTCCTTCAGTGCAAGCAGAACCAGTTTGTATTTCTTCCACAAGAAAGAGATCAAGATGTTTTAATATAGGAAATTTATGAAGTGTCCCATCTGGCCCATTCCTGGATCTGACTCCGTCTCCAAGGTATAAGGTCCTCACCTCACACTCAGGTCTCAATCTGATCAAGACATGTCTCATTACTTTTTTCATCACCCTCTCTCTGCCTGACGCCCTTCACAACCCAGTGCCTTAGCTGTGGCTGATACACTTCTGCAGGCAGAGAAGGTACTGGCTGCCAGTATCACTACCCTGCTGGCATATCACTACCCAGCATCTGAGGCACGGCCAGCTTCTAATGACAGGAAGTCTGGGGTCAGGGCCAAGGTGGGAAGGTGTCAACACACTTTGAAGAGCCAACCGTTGTGTTCTCAAGGACTGCCCACCTGTATTGAACAGACTGCTCCTTGCATAGTTTCTCTAACCAGTCTTTGTGATCGACTTCAACGCGTTCCTCTCAACTTACTAGAGTAATATTAAACACTTGAATAGGTCACATTCCTTTCTACCTGTTCCACAGCCCATTTGACTGACTTTTGGTCAAAATTCTTCCTTGCCTCCCTACAGCAGGCCACTGTGGGTCTCCATCTATCACAGCACTTACAAATTTTGCCTTCGAATTGAACGAGTACTTGCCATGTTGTTCTCCATTACTAAGGAAAGCTAAGGCTTGGCGTGCCCAATGACCTCCAGCATGGGGAAGATGCCGTCCTCAGTTTAAAGAGTTATTGCTGGAAGAAGCAGATAAACAAAGTCATGGAGGTAGCAAAGTTGAGGATTGTGGGCTCTGGCTTGGGGACTGGGGCCAAGTTTGGTGGGGCTAGGGACCTGTTTCACGGGGCTAAGGTTGGCACGAATGAGGTCAGCATTCAGTGTCTGGCCTTTATTCTGTACCATGGAGAACCACAGAAATTCCTGATACCACATCAGACAGGCTAAGTCTGCACAAAACATACATAGTCAAGTGCAGAGAACAGAGGGGGCAGGTGGGAGGCCAAAAATTATAAGTTGATTTCCTAGTCCAGTCACAAATGGGCAGCACAGGACCCAGGGGATGGTTCGCTCCATTTGTCCCCCAAATTATCTCTTTCGCTGACGTTTCTCAGCATAAGATGGCTAATACCATATGGTCCCATTTAGTTCTTTCTGAATTCGTATTTTGGCTAATGCAACCAAGGCAGGGACATGAGCCTGAATTACATTAAAATATCTGGAAAATATAGTTAGATTACCTTAAAATGGAAACAAATTCATGCTAAATCTTGGCTTCAGAATTTTTTTCCAGGCCTTTTTTATTTTTATTTTTTTACTATTTTTTTAAATAATGGAGCAGAAGTCAAGGGCTTCAGTTAAGTTGCATCATATAAGCATGTAACTGATATATGTTCAGCTACAAACAGTTGACAAAATAAAATGGTATTCTTGGAATAACGCAACTAAAGATACTGTAAATATTTTCATTTTGTGTTATACTTTCATTTTATACTTTGCAAAACTGTATTCATTTGTAACATTAGTTCTAGTTCCAATTACTAATTGGTTACAATACGAGACTGTATTCTATACACAGCCTTGATTCTCATTTTTTATCGGTTACTTAAGGAATTTTCAGAAAGTAATTTGAGCTCCGCTTGATTTTTCCTTTTAGGACTGATTTTATTACCTAATCCCAACTTAAGCTTTGACCCTGGAGTTGACATTCTTTTTATTATTTTATTATTCTTATAAAAATGACACAAGTGCATTATAAAAACTCAAGCCATTAGGAAAGTATAAAGATTGGCATAAAAATTAACCCAAGCCCCTTTGTGCTTGACCTAAGTGACTATCATTGCAGACACCCTTCTCTGTGCACAGCATATATAAATAAATACGGATGCAGATGTTTTCATAGGACTAAGATCGTCACATCCAAGTTATTCATACAGATATTATAAAGGCAAAAACAAATACTATAGTTGATTTTACTTGAATTTGACAAAAGAAAACAAAGGGAAAGTGATGGCATTGTTGAACTTTAGAAAAGGATTTCTTCACTAAAGAATATTCATTTTTAAAGGATCCGTTACAGTCACAAAACCAAGATAAGTTATCAGAAGATTTGAAAACAAGTCACCTCCACGTCCTAATTTTATACTATTTTATGTGACTGTTTGCCACGACAGTAAAGAATTTAGCATCACTGACATCTTTGCCCCTCTCCTTCTGTTGACAAGTTTTGGTAAAGTATTTTCATATGTCAAGATATGCTCTTTTTATACTGTCTCAAACCCACAATTTCTAGGGTCATCTTGCTTTCATTCTATGCTTTACTGGATCCATTGCCAGTCTTAGAGTCATGGTGTCAGTATTTTGGAGCTTTTCTGGTTGTGTCATCTCTTGTTTGCTTATATGTTCTTTTATTTTACTCTTCTTTAAAGTCTATTTTTGAGAGACAGAGTACACGAGCGTGAGTGGGGAAGGAGCAGAGAGAGAGGGGGGGGAGGGAGAGTGAATTCCAAGCAGGCTCCAAGCTGTCAGCACAGAGCCTGACAGGGGACTCAAAGTCACGAACCATGAGATCATGACCTGAGCCAAAATCGAGTCAGACACTCAACCCACTGAGCCACCCAGGCACCCCTTGATTGCTTATATTTTATTAAATAATGTTTTCCAGAAGGTATCAGAAGTAGCGTGATTTTATAATTTGTTAATTAAACGGGGACACCTTAGAGAATACAAGAAGGCCCTATTATTAACACTTAGTCAAAACAGGAGGTATCATACTGACTATTTCAGGTAGAGCAGAGCTTAAGATCACCCTAAAGCCAGAGGGGGTGTATTTCCTAAGTTCTTGCTTCAACTCAGCACTTTTTTGAGGCATTTAAATGGTGCCAAATGGATCCTTACACAAAAGAGCATCTATTTGGGAAAAAAAAAAAAGGTTTGGCTCTGACTGAAGATCCAACAGCTCACTGCCCAGGGTTAATGGGCAGCTTTTAGGGAGTCCAGCATTCATTTAAAATCATATCCATAGGGGCGCCTGGGTGGAGCAGTCGGTTAAGCGTCCGACTTCAGCCAGGTCACGATCTCGTGGTCCGTGAGTTCAAGCCCCGCGTCAGGCTCTGGGCTGATGGCTTGGAGCCTGGAGCCTGTTTCCGATTCTGTGTCTCCCTCTCTCTCTGCCCCTCCCCCGTTCATGCTCTGTCTCTCTCTGTCCCAAAAATAAATAAAAAACGTTGAAAAAAAATTTAAAATCATATCCATAATTCTGTATACCTGTGCATTGTCTGGAAAGAGGACCATAAAAATCAGATATTACTAATTTCTCTTGCCCATCAAATGCTACTAATTTCAAATTTCATCACAAATCTCCAAAAAGCTACATCGTTGTCTTGTGTTCCCCTAAATCTCCTAGAAATAATGTCACACAACTGTAATCTCACATTATTACCACTTAGTTTTCATTATGGGATTAATATAAGAAAAGCCCAAATGTAGAGTGTTTCTGATCTTTAGTAAAACTGCTAGTAATAACTTTGGTTTTACTTTTCAGTATCTCTTTCATTAAGATTCTTGCAATAACACCGTGTTAGGGATAGTTTTCCCCTTACACCAGGTGTTATACCTCCTTCTATAAGCTCCATGGCTTATACACCTACCAGTGAGGGTCACTGGGGTTTCCTCTCAGCCTGAGCTTGTCAGGGAGGTCGCTGAGAGCTGTCTGAAGCTACTGAAATCGATATCCTAATCTAGGATCACTGGAACTGTTTCTATCCTTCTTGTATCAATACCTTGCTTAATTCTAAAACACTCTCTTTGTGGTCCTTATTCTGTTTCCATTATTTAAAAGGTGGTATTACTGCTATTTTCATTTCATTTCATTTCATTTCATTTCATTTCATTTCATTTCATTTCATTTCATTCCAGTATATTTAACATAGAGTGTTACATTAGTTTCAAGTATACAGTATAATGACTCAACACTTCCTTACATCACCCGGTGCTTATCACAAGTGCCCTCCTTAGTCCCTATCACCTATTTCCCCCATCCCCCACCCACCTCCCCTCTGGTAACTATCAATTTGTTCTCTATAGTTAAGAGTTTATTTCAGGGGTGCCTGGGTGGCTCCGAGGGGTGCCTGGGTGGCTCAGTGGGTTCGGCTCAGGTCATGATCTCGCGGTTTGTGAGTTCGAGCCCCAGCTCGGGCTCTGTGCTGACAGCTCAGAGCCTGGAGCCTGCTTCAGATTCTGTGTCTCCCTCTCTCTCTGCCCCTCCCTGACTCATACTCTGTCTCTCAAAAACAAATAAAAACATTTTTTTTTAAAAGGAGTCTGTTTCTTGGCTTGCCTCTCTCTTTTTCCCTTACTCTTCTGTTTTGTTTCTTAAATTCCACATATGAGTGAAATCATATGGTGTTTGTCTTTCTCTGACTCACTTACTGAGCATTATACTCTCTACCTCTATCCACGTTGTTGCAAATGACAAGATCTTGTTCTGTTTTATGGCTGAATAATATAATATAATGTAATATAATATAATATAATATAATATAATATAATATAATATAACATATTATATAATATGCCACATCTTTATCCATTTATCTATTGATGAATGCTTGGACTGCTTCCATAATTTGGCTATTGTAAATTTGGCTATTGTAATGCTGCTATAAACGAAGAGGTGAATATATCTCTTTGAATGAGTGTTTTTATTTTTTGGAGGTAAGCACCCAGTAGTGCGATTCCTGGATCATATGGTGGCTCTATTTTTAACTTTTTTGAGGCACCTCCGTACTGTTTTCCACAGTGGCTGCACCAGTTTGCATTCCCACCAACCGTGCAAGAAGGCTCTCCTTTCTCCACATCCTTGCCAACACATGTTGTGACAGCTACTTATTTTAAATTGTAAAAGTGAGTAGATGGATGACCGGTCACTTACACTGACTAGGAGAAAAGTTGTTAAATGTCCACTTTCCTTTGCCTTGCACCCTCCCGGCCTGAAAGATTGAACATGAAGTGTTCCCGACAGAGAAAAGACATTAACAAAAAAGGAGGGGGAAAAAATGCGTGGAAAATAAAATGATAATGCCAATAGTGGCCAGCAAAATGATTGGAAACATATGAAAGTTAGTGGATTCAAGTTAAAAGAAATACACACATCGGAAAGCTTCCCTGAAGTGTTCAAGCACCTCTGTCCACATGCAGCCTTGGGAGACTTTCCCAGGAAAGTAGGAAGCAAAAGCAAAATCGTGATGAGCCCTCATAACCTTCAGGGAGGGGGCATTTAGGTGCCCCCCCCCCCATAAAAGAGTTCACACCTGAAAGTGCTTATACAGACTCAGAGATGAACTTCTTCAAAAAAATCTTTTACCTCGATGTTAAAAAAGCAACGCCTCACCCCAGAAATATCTGAAATGTTGACAGGAAAAACTGTTGATCTAACCCTTCGCTCTGCGGGAACTTTAGACTTATCGGCTTCCTCTTTGCCTTCCTTTGATTACAGTTTCCTGGAATCCGTGGCCTTGGCAAGGTCCCAGGTGTAGACAGCCCTGCGCACAGGGCAAACCTGCCTGCCTGCCTCTGCCTCCTCTCTCTGCTGTGCCCTATCACCTTAGCTCATTAGCCAAGAAGGGCCTTCTGCCCTTTCTGCGGGGGTGGGGGTGGGGGAGGGGGCTCCCGTCTCTGTTTTCCCTCTCCACCTTCCCCACACCCACCTCCATCTCAAAACACCAGAGAAAGAGGTTGAAGAGCGAACCCTGTGGCTGTGAAGGCAAGATAGAGATGGTCCAGCCTTCTTTGCAAGTTTCAGACTGACAATCGTGAAATTAATGAAAAATAAAAGAGGTTCTCTTATCTCCGGTCCGCGCCCTGGGGGATGCATTTTTCTCTTCAGCTGAGAGCAGGCTTAGGAGTAAAATGTTGAAAACCTAAGAACATGGAGTGAACTGCAGGTTCAAATGCAGTTCAACCACAAATATAGCGCGTGGAGCAAGCTTTGGAAAATATAATATAGAACATCTTAGCCCTTTTATGGTATTAATTTTCTCCCACATCCCTTTAAGTTATTTTGTGCTTGTCTTCTGGCCTCCGCATCTGCCTGTTTTCTTCTCATTTTTCCTTCCAAAAGAAACCTTCTGACAATGTGACGTGAATGTCTTCATTAATGACCCGTGCCATTTTTTTGCTTATGTGCTTGGTTAAATACTCGATTTTGGCTCATACTTTCCATGTGGAATATTAATATTCATTATTCTCAAAGTGAAGAGACGAACTTCTCATTTTTTTTTTTTTTTTTACTAAAAAAAACCCTGTATTGAATTAATCTTCAAGTAAATGAACCTATAAAATATAGTAAGGAACTTTTGGGTATTTTGAAAATCCTTGCTTCTGCTTTATCCTTTCTCTTACATCTTGAATTCCTTAAATACTTTTAAAGTCACTTTGCAGGCATTAGACCCTATTACGTGGCTAATAAAAAACATGGCTAAAAACTAGTTAGCCATTTTCTGATGAATGTAACTTATTGGCGTAATTCAGTATAGAGTAATAGAAGAAAAATGTTCTCCCTCAAATGTGCTTTTAAAAAAGATCACTCTTCTTTAATTATCAAAGTATCACTGATATACAATGTTATATTAGCTTCAGGTATACAACACAGTGAGCTCACAAGCCTGTCGTCTCAGTGCTCACCCCGATAAGCATAGTTACCATCTGCCACGATACAACACGATTGCAGTATTTCTAACTATATTCCCGGTCTGTACTTTTCATTTCCATGACTTACTTATTTTACGACTCGAAGTTTGTACCGCTTAATCCCCTTTACCTTACTTCGCCCATCCCCTCCCCACCTCCCCTCTAGCAAATAATGTGCTTTTTTAGAAACGCGGATCCTCTCAGGAATAACTCCATTTTCCGTTTTGCTTGGTGTATGTTAGTGGCTTTACTCCTCTAGAATCTGTCACGTCGGCTCAGGTGTGCAGAAACCAGAAATGTGTTCCCTTCTTATTTTGATTTTGCTCTGTTTCCACTACAGGTATAACCCCCAACAGCTTTAGTGAAAAGCTGGCTGATTCTAAAATAGGCACATATTTTACCCTGATTCGTTACCCTGATTTACTTATTTTACCCTGATTATTCCTTGGGGGGAGAGAGAACCACACCACCAACTCAAATTTGTTTCTGCTTTCATACCACCTAGTGCTCCTTATGAACACACTGGAAAAGGTCATTTCATTCCGCTGAAATTTCTTACAGCTCAACTTAACCGGGTCTTTCCATTATTTGGTGAGTATTATTCCCTAATTGAATCAGTATCACATTCTTTGCAGTGCCAGGAGACTTCCAGATTTTTTTTTTTTTTGCAAAAAATTTCAGTAATTTTTGCTGTTCTGTTTCCCAGATTCTGAATCTCTTCGTTCTCTGTCAATGATTTGCCTCATACTCCTGTAAGTTCATCCTACAGCAGCTCTGCTTAGGCTTTACTTTTTTCTTAAGTTATTTATTTTGAGAGAAAGAAAGAGAAAGAAAGGGAGGGTCAGAGAAAGGGAGAGAGAAAGAGAGAGAATCCCAGGCAGGCTCCGAGCTGTCAGCACAGAGCCCGACACAGGGTTCAAACCCGGGGACCGTGAGATCATGACCTGAGCTGAAATCAAGAGTCTGATGCTTAACCCACGGAGCCACCCAGGTGCCCCTTGTGCCTTACTTCTTAACACCCCATCTCTATTTCATCTTTTTTCCCTGTCCCCAGAGGCTAACATCTCCATCACATCCCAGATCCTATCTTCTCCTGCTTTGTCTGAGAACCTTGTTCTCATACTGTCCCTCTTCTCTTCATCCTAACCAGCTCTCTCTGCCTGAGACATTCTTACCCCTAAAACAACAACAAAGCACTTCTTCAACTCGACTCATCTCTCAAATTTCCTTTCTGCAGACTTTTCAAACACACATCTCTGTTTCCTTGACCTAATCTTTAGCTTGTAACAGTTTACTTTTTATTCTTGTCCCTCCATTGAAGCTAAACTCTTAGAAGTCACTGGTATAAAATCTGCCGGCCAGCAAATCTAGTGACCTTCCTCAAGCCCCCGTTACTCACAGTGGCACTGGACAGAGCTGATGAAGCCACCTTTCTGGAAACCGGAAGTGTTGGCAGAATTCCCAATGGAGTCTTTCGTCTCCATGGCCTGTTTCTTTAACTGCACAATTGAACCTTTATCTTTTTAGGCTGTGATTTCCCATGCCCAATCTCTTTGCCGTAGATATTCCCTCAGGACTTTGCCTCCATACATTCTCTATATACTCCTTTTCTAGAGTTTTCATGATTTTAAACATCTCTGTGTGCATAGCTCTGAAACCCATTAATTCTGAATGACATGTCTGTCTTTCCTGTCTTGGCTGTACTTACATTTAAATTCTACTAGTATATCAAATGCAACAGGTCCAGAACAGAATCCGTTTTTTCTCCTCCCCCAACCTGCCTTTCCAGGTTTCCAGCTTTCTGCAAGTGACATCACCACTAATGTTCTCTTGGATCCATGATTTCCTGCTCCCAGAGCTGTGAATGCTCAAAGGTGTATGCTGGCAAGATTGCCCTTTGAGATACATTATTGCCAGATTAATTTTCTTGAAGTAAAATTATAGGGTATTCCCCTGCTTAACAGCTTCCTCTCATTTACAAAACGAAATCCAGCTCTTAGCATGGTATTTGTTATTCATAGCATGGCTGCAGCTGAACTATCTGGTTCTAGTTCTCAAGGCTACACCAAATTCCAGGCAACTATTTGTTATTATTAATATAAATATTTTATATTAGTTGCTATTCTCTGTCCTCGTCTTCGGGTTCCTATCCCTGAGGCTTTGCTCATGCTGTTTTCCATCTCCAAAACCTTCTTGTGATCCAAATCCTACCCATCCTTCAAGGGCCACTTCCTTTAGGCTTTCCCTGATCTTCACAACTAGAAGAACTATTTCCAACTTCTGCACTTCATTTGTGTTACTAATATAGCCATGCTAGTTTTCTTTTGCTTAGTGTTTACATGAAACTTCTTCCCCATCCTTTTACTTGTCATATGTTTGTGTCTTTATTCATAAAATGTGTTTCTTGTAAACAACATAGAGTTGTTTTTTGTCTATACTATTTTTTTATCTAGTCTGTCAATCCTTGCCTTTTAATTATGTTCTTTAGTCCATTTATATTTGCTGCAATTATTGATATGTTTGCATTTAAGTCTACCATCTTGGCATTTTAATTCTATTTGTTCCTCTTGCCCTTTTTCTTTATTTGTTGGTTGCTTGGTTGGTCTTATATTCATCCTTTCCTCCTTTTCTTTGGCAAGTGATTAACTTACCATTTTTAAAAAATAGCCTATCTCCCTTGTTGAATTCTTCACTCAGCCTTTTTGTGTGTCTTTGCACTTTGTGATTACTGTAGAGAATAAAATTTGCATCTTTAGTATATCACATTCTATGTTTAAAAAATTACTTCAAGGAAAATCTAAGAATTCTATGACAATCTTTTTCCAATGTTTCATCCCTGCTTTAGTTCAGTTCAATGTACTATAGGCTTTAAATTCCCCCAGTGATAAGCTTCCTCTGTTTTGTACTTAGTATAAAGTCTGGAGCCAAAAGCCTGTTCCCTGTTCACCTGCTGCACCCTTAGAAGGCTGCGGCCCTTCATGCATGCAACACAGAGGGAGTCCTTCCTACTGCCCCCTTCCTACTTAGGTCCCACACCTCCATCAGCAGTAGACTCTTCTTATCTGGTACCCAGTGCAAGGCCTAATTCTCCAGCTCCACCTTCCGATCCAGGCAGGCCCTGCATTCTTGAATTGGTGAAGATTTCTCTCAACAGTCCTGCCTCTCTCCAATGTTAGACTGCCACCCGCTGTTACTGGATGTGAGACCTGGTGGATGGGAGGGTTTATGTAGACAGTTCCTGCATGGCTCCTCCTTAGTAGGGTTCATGCTCACCCGTCCTGCCTTTTCTCTGTGGCAGACAACTACTGTCTCATATTCTTGTAAGGTTGGAGCATGGGAGGTGTTGGTTGTGCTGATGCACTCTCAGACTGAGGCAGTTCTTCTAGTTCATTAACTTACCTTGCAACCGTGAGTCTCCAATGGACTCAAAAATAACGGTTCTTTAAGTTCTCTGATTGGTTCTAATTGCTTAAGCAGGAGCAATGTTTCTTGTAACTTTCTATCCCCTGGACAGAAGCAGAAACACCTTTTCTGTTTTATCCTTAACTCTTCCTTAGATTTAGTCCTCCCAGAAACAAATGCTAAGTAAAGGATTTGAGGATTTGATTTCAAGTGGTTTATTTGGGAGGTGATCCCAGGAAGCCCCAGTAGAGTAGTGGGAGGAAAGACAGGGAAGAGAAGGAAGTCTGTACAGTGTGTGAATGAGCACCTGAGCTGCAATCCCACGGAACACTGCGTGGAATCAGCCTCAGTAAGGAAGTGGCTATTTATCCACCACCCACTGCTTGTGATTGATTAGCTGCCCTGTCTATGGGTGGAGCCTAGACCAGGTCAAAAAAGGCTGAGAGTCACAGGTACTTGCCAGAGGAAGTTGTCCATGTGTAAGGGAATGTGGGAGGGTACCCAATGTCTGTTCTAAACTCTCCAATGACACTTACAGCTTTAATTCTCAGGGATATTGGCATACTAGAGCCTGAGTTTAGCGAAAAGATGATTCAGACATGATTTATTTTTGTAGTCTCCTAGCATGGAGAATAACCAGGAGATAATTAATAATTATTAGATGAGAAAACACATTTTATAAGAAAAGCCAGTTTGTAGAACTCTAGTTAGTTCTTTATTTCCTATCATCCTCCCAAACCCACATCTTCACACACACCCCACTCACTCAGATGGTATGGTTTATTCTCTTAAGTGCCACAAAAGTTCAATTTACCTGACTGGTTGAAATTAGAAAACGAAAAACCAAAAAAAAAAAAAAAGTGATTGTCTAGCTAATTTGAATGTACTATAATTTTAACGTATAATTTCTACACCTAAACTTTATCTAACAGATATTTTATATTATTTGTAGCCAGCAATGATAAAGCGTCCACCAACAATCATCTGCTACATTTGTGGCCGTGAATATGGAACAAAATCCATTGCCATCCACGAGCCACAATGTCTGAAAAAATGGCATAACGAAAACAACTTGTTGCCCAAAGAATTAAGGAGATCAGAACCCAAGAAACCAGAAGTCAGGACCATTACTGGTAAGTTTTTGAAAAGAAAAGAAGAAAGAAAGAAAGACTTGAGTGCATATGGGGAGAATTTTCTCTGTGAAATTTTAAGAGGAGAGGTATTCTTTTCTTACTTATTCAAACATCAGAAATCAGCAACAGTTACTGTCTTCATTATAACCGAATAGGAAAAATGGTTCTAGAATGCCTGACCAAGGTGCCTTCAGATGCTGAGACATAAAGACGCTACTTCTGGCAAAACCATGCAAGGAGAGGGACCCACTGGAATTTCTTGTATTTCCCGGAAGTTACTTTCCTATATTATCAAACATGATACTTAAAAAACATGAAGCCTCAAAAATCTTTCAGGGCATCTGGAGACATGTTTTCAAATAGGAATGTGTCTTCACGTTCACAGAGCAGGGTACCAAACTCAAAGTGTGCAGGGTCCACTAGCCGGGGTATAAAACTGAGTAAATTGATCCATGTGTGACGACACGAGGGAAGCTGAGGACCATGGGGAGCTGGAGAATTATGGACTCTCTCCAAAGGAGGCAGCTGGAAATTTAGCCTAGTGTGGGCATAGTTTTCAACAATACAAAAGAAACTGGAAATCTAGAAATCTGTATGCTTTGTTTTTTTTTTTTTAATGTTTATTTATTTTTGAGGGAGAGAGACACACAGAATGTGAGTAGGGGAGGGGCAGAGAAAGAGAGGGAGACACAGAATCTGAAGCAGGTTCCAGGCTCTGAGCTGTCAACACAGAGCCCAACGTGGGACTTGAGCTCACAAACTGCGAGATCATGACCTGAGCTGAAGTCGGATGCTTAACCGACTGAGCCACCCAGGCACCCCCAGGCCCAGAGCTTTCAAATTTTGCAACTAATACATTGTAAAGCATTGCACAAGCCAGATGAAGCTCCATAAACTGCCATGTGTGGCCTCCCCACAGAGCCTTATGCTTACTCATTTGGGGTGAGAACAAAGTCATCCAGAGACTGTTTGCCATGCAAACTCCGACTTCCTCCTCTTATTTCTCCCATTGTCATTTTCTCAGCGGATCCCCTCATTCCCCTCAAGGGAAAACCATTCTTGGTTTTAAGAAAAGTTATCATTCAACCCACCAATCCCTCATGTGTAACTGTAGACTGGCGTAGCCGTAGGGTACCCCAGAAGTCATTACCATTGATTAGTCCAAAGCCCTCTTGTTAGAAATGTAACCCAAGAGGAGCGCCTGGGTGGCACAGTTGGTTGAGCATCTGACTTTGGTTCAGGTCATGATTTCACAGTTTGTGAGGTCGTGCCCCACGTTGGGCTCTGTGCTGACAGCTCAGAGTTCAGAGCCTGGAGCCTGCTTCGGATTCTGTGTCTCCTCTCTCTCTGCCCCTCCCTCACTCATGCTCTCTCTCTCTCTCTCTCTCTCTCTATCTCTCTGAAAAATAAATAAACATTAAAAAAAAAAAAGAAATGTAACCCAAGAACCCACAGAGTGGAATCTAGGTTGTCATGATAAAGTTCTAGAGGCTACAAGAACCCATTTATTCACAACCCTTACCAAGGGGAGGACTCTTCACACAGGTGGGAAAAGAGCTCAAGATGAACACATCCATCCATTGAAATTAGAGCATTTGCCCACAAGGATGTTGTTTATCTCATTGGAACTCTCTTCCCAGCAGTTCTCTGTGTTTTCAAAAAATCTGTTTTCTTCACTTCTGACCATATCCGTTTTTCTGCTTGAGCATAATTATCACAAGTCTAGAAGATCAGAGAGTAATGACTGGCTTGAAGGCCCTCGGGGATTCATTAATCAGTTACTGCCCACAGATGGAAAAGGTAGGCCCCGTAACTGCCCTTCTCTGCAACTTTCCTCTTGGTCCCATGCTGTTTCTATTTCTGAAGGCATCCTGCCTCAGGAGGCAGAGAGAGAATCCCCATTCTTGTTTCCATCCCACAGACTTACTGTGGTCATGAAGTCCAAATAACCCTTCCTCCAGATCCAAAGTCAAAGTCATACTTAAAAACTTTTAGCAACATGATGAGTCATCTCCAGTGAGACTCCGTGAATACTCTGGAATTTTTGAATCCATAGGAAAAGTCATGAGTAAGGAGAAAGTCAGTGCCATTTTATTTTTCAACAGTCTTCAAAGCTCTCAAAATTCATATCCTGTGTAGAAAGTGGTACTTGGTTTGTCTAAAGGAGAAATACTAGGCTGTGCTGGGGTTCAATTTTTCATGGAGTAAAATAAGGAACATTCAAAGTAGCAGGAGAGAATCTGAAGTTTACTATGGTTGTGTGAATCATTAGGAAGAAGTCATAGGAAAATTGCCTGGGCTTTAGTGAAGAAATATATTCTGTTAAAATGATTTTTTGTTAAGTATGTAATTTATGTTTGAGTGCCTGGCTACATTGGGGGGGGTGCTATTTGGGGCAATTCTAAGACACAGTCAATTTAATGTACTAAAGTCATTCTATTTAAATAAGGTTTATCAAAGCTAACTCCCACACTGTTTCTCTAAAATAAAGCCATATGCCTTTTTTCCTATGCTCTGCCAATGAAGATTATACATCTCTCAGACGTCTTGATTGTTCTCTTAAGGACGCTTCTTTTCATCAGGTTAACTATTCTGTTTGCATTCTTTGGTTTAATTATTTAAAGAATCTCCACATTTATGACCGTGAAGAGATGATACATTTTTAGGATATCATTCATCCTAAATTCACCCTAACTGTCAGTGTTGGCCTTTAAAAACATTCCACTGAAGGATTACAGAAGAGGAAAGTACAAATACATGTTCTTTTCCCTTTGTAAGCTTCTATTTAGAGTCAATTGAAAGAAGGCCAAAAGTTATATTTGCAAGATAATCATGTGTAAGCAAAGATGTTAATAATTAGTGAAGAATGCATATCATAATACATAAAACAACTCCTTCCCCTTTTTAAAATCCAAGGAGCGAAAAGTCTCTGGTTCATAGCTCACTTTTTATTCAACCCCTGAAAGAGGGTTTGGAACAAAAAGTATGATTTGTTTAAAAGCCTCAGTCAACAGGTATTTCCTGAAAATATTTTCCATAAAAAGTAGAGTATGGTGCTCCAGAATAAAAAAGGATCCATTTTTACCATTTTCTTCTTTTCTTTCCTTTTTGGTCCTTTTTTCTTTTTTCTTCTTCTTTTTCTTTAACTTTCCAGCCAAAGGTTTCTATGATCTCGATGCCTTAAATGAAGCTGCTTGGACAAGCGCCCTGAGCCAGTTGGTTCCCTGTAATATTTGTGGGCGTACCTTCCTGCCAGACAGACTGATTGTTCACCAACGATCCTGTAAGCCAAAAGTCGCCAAGTAAAGCCCTTTCTCCCAGCAACAGTGTTACAGGACTTAGATCCTTTCGAGAGAGATGGGGGTACGGAGGGAAGGAGAAAAAGGAGGCGAGGAGAAGAAACAAGAAAAACTGAAATTGTCACGAGGCTGTCTACGGGAAGCCAGCTGGGTGCTTGGGTGGCACGAACGTGGCTGTGATGTGGGCAGGCGCTCTGCTTTCAGCAAGCAGCTGCGTGCATGTGCACAGACACACGGGGGGCTGTGTCACACTCTGTCAAGCAGAATTACAGTGGGCCGCCCCTCATTGGGGCTGGCTTTTTTGTCTCGAGAAAATTTCAGAGCCAACTGTTGGTGTTCTTCCACGATTCTCTCCCCGCACCCACCCAGCAAGATTTTGAACTTCACAGTTAGGTCTTTTATTATTCTGGGAACAGAGGTTTCAGGTGGTCATTTCAGGCAACTCCTTAAGTCTCAAGAAAAACTGGATTCCTTCCCATCCCTGTGCTTTCTGAAATAATGTACCATTCCCTCTTTCCTCCGATCCGGGGAAAAGTTTTTAATTGAGCTAGTGATTGGGAATCTTTTCTCTGTAAAATCATTGCATGACAAAGACGTTCAAAAAAGAGCTAGGGAGTTCAAGTACTAGAACGATGTCTAACTCATACTCCCTTGCTAAGAGCAGGAAATGCTACAGAGAAATTTCAGAACCGGTTCCAGCTTCATATGTCACAAGATTGCTACAGCGCCATTCATCAAATGGGTGGAGGTTAGCTCCTTCCTTCTATAGGCGAAGTCCAGAGAGTTCTCTCTGCCCTCACAGGGGCTTATAGGTGTTTTATTGTTGAGGTCTACAATCTTGCCAGGAAGTTCTGCACCACCCCACCCACTACCCCTGCAATGGGTTGTGAAACTGCCCTGTATTTTAGGCCTTGAATGTGTATTCATAGGGGCAAGGCTCTCCTGGGAGGAGGCCAGGGTCAGGGAGGTGCTCTGCCCAGGAAATTCTGCTCCCCCTCTGGGCAGTTTTGCTTGAGATCTTTGTTCCTTTTATGGCTGAAGTTCAGAGCCATTCTGGATCCCCTGGGTTCCTGCAAACCTTGCATTCACGACCTAACCCAGCACGTTAGCTCCACATTCTACAAGCAAATTTATTTGACCTAATGTTTTAGTCACACATCTCCATATTATAAGCGGTTAGGTTAAGATAATTGCCCTAATTGTTCTTTTTTTTTTTTTTTTCCTGCCTGTTCTAAAGGAAGAAAAGGTTAACTTTTCAAATAGTCTTTAGATAACCTCAGAGAAGATTACCATCTTGAGAAAGACAGCATTTAATGACCCGTTGATGGTTTAGTTCTTTTATTTTGCGGGCAAAAATGACATCTAGTAATGGAGTTAGTATAGTGTGAGTCAGACTCTGTGCCTCGTGCTTCCCATACTCAGTGTGTATAAATCTCACATCAACCCTACAAGGAGACGTTATCTATATTTTACATCCGAGGAAACTGGTATTTAAATAGGTCAATAGCTAACTAGAGGTCACACTGGGCTGGAGTCCAGTGAAGCAAACTCGCGACCTTTGGAATTCCAAACTCATACTCTTTGCCAGTGCTATTTGTGTGATGGATGTCATCACGAACACAATGAACTGTACTAACCAACGATCTGCCAGGTGTGATTTTTTTTTTTTAATCCAGTGTTTAGCACCTAAGGCAACTGGGAATCTCAGCATGCTTGTAGTTTGCCTGCTGGAATTTTTGGTCAACCGTGGAGGTGAAAACAGAAGTCGGAACTGCCCTCGCTGTCTTGCAGAGGCCACTGTGCCTTCTGCTAATGGTGGAAGCAGTCAAATGGGGGAGATAAAGCAGAAGTGCTGGTCTCAACTTTGAAAGCAGTTGCCTAAAAAAGACATCCTTATACACATTTCTTTCAAAGCATGACCAAAAAAAAAAAAAAAAAAAATCAAAATAAATGACTCTCTGAAGGAATTATTGGGTCTGTGAGTTCTTTTTTTTTTTTTAATGTTTATTTATGTTCGAGTGAGAGAGAGAGAGAAAGAGTAAGTCGGAGAGGGGCAGAGAGAGAAAGGGACAGAAAATCCAAAGCAGGCTCTGCACTGACAGCAGCAAGCCCGATGCGGGGCTCGAACCCAAGAGCCATGAGAGCTTGACCTGAGCCAAAGTCGGATGCTTAACCAACTGAGCCACCCAGGTGCCCCAGGTCTGTGAGTTCTTGAAGTGGGAAACATTTCTGCCTCCAGCTCTGCCACAGCTGGCCTGCAAGTGGTCCGTGGAATTAAATCCACAGCAAGGTCAGGAGATGACATCAGTCCAAGAGTTCCTGTCTGTTAGCAAGGCAGGCAGTCAAGATCTCCCCATTGCTAGGAAAGAGCTCACCTGTTCTGCCACCTGCCCTCCTCCCAATGAATTCATCTCTGTGCAGATATTCCTACTGTCCAAAGAAATCGGTAGGTGGCCCTTCCATGAGTTGTGAACTTGAACCTTGCCGTGGTCCCCATAGATACTCTCCTAGAGGATGACGAGCAGATACGAGATGAAGTTACTTGGAGTTCTTACGCTTACACTTATGCTTATGCCCACAGGCAGGTCCTGGTGTGGGGTCCGATAGTATTACAGGCATCGGCAACAATACACTTCCCCCCCCTGCTCTGTTAACTGCTGCAGACTTTCATGAGATTTCCCTTTAGTTGACGTTGCTGGAAGACTGCCAGGATGTCTTGATGCTCATTTGCACATTCAATTCACATCACAGTTGCAGGGTATGTCCTATCAGCAGGGGATCCTGGGGACCGAACAAGCATGTCCTAGTAGGGGTGTGGAGAAGAAGAGTCTCCTCCTGTGAGTAAGCATGGAAATCTGTGAAGAGCTCCTTTGCAGAGACTCTTCAGGCAGCCCCATCAGAATGGTTTCTGACAGACAAGTATTTCCAACTGGGGTCTCGGATGGCTCCCAGATGACGCTGCTTCAGCCTGAGGAATACTGGCCCAGGTCCCTTCACGGAAAAAGAAGCTGCTATTGACAAGCAGAATCATTTGTGGAGCAGGGAGGCGATAGAGAGCAGATATCCGATATCTTCTACTTCCTGAACACCAGAAAACAGCCCTCGGTTTTTCTGTCCTTGTCCACTTCTGACATTAGTAGCATTTCGTCTCAATACCCCCCACCTAAACCAGTCCTCGTGGCTTTAAGCCCACATCCGGTCAAGGCTGGAGGTTCAAGTTCATCTCCTTCCGTTCCCCCACTCCTGAAGGATCTTTTCTCCCCTGTGGGGACGGTCCCCTTCCTTTATCATTTGTGACTTTCCCAGTGACCCAGCATCCGGCCCACGTGAAATCCCGTGTCTGTTCTGCTGATGCTCCCCACTCTCTGTGAGCACTGTGGTCGGAGACGAGAAATGACATGTTCCGGCACTTGGAAGAAACAGACTCCTCAGAGAAGCAGTGACGCTTCCAGAGAGGGCCAGAGTTGGGGGGTATAGAGAGAACATACACCAGGATAAACCCTTCACATAGGATGGGGCACCGCTGTGATTTCTTCTGCTTGAATTTTGTCATCAAAAGACTTAAATACAACTCATAAAAAAGTATGATGAAGTCCCATGTTCTCAACGCCCATGTAAAACTTTCTTCTTGAGATCCTGGGGTTGAACTTGAGCGGTTTAAATGTCAGCTACTAGTCCGTGAGGTAAATGAGGAAGATGAACAGGCAGGGAGAGTTGTTGAGAGCCTGGGGTACCAAGGTCCACCTGAAAATGCCTTTCAATTCTGCTTATGGAAACATGAGATGAAGCCAGCAGTGGGTATAATCTAACTTCAAATGTGATTTGGAAAAAAGTGAAACCTGACCTAGACGTCCTGGGGCCAGGTCCTATCACTGATGCACATTGGTCACCTATAGGTCAAGGGTTTTCAGATAATTCTTTTTTTTTTTTTTTTAATTTTTTTTTCAACGTTTATTTATTTTTGGGACAGAGAGAGACAGAGCATGAACGGGGGAGGGGCAGAGAGAGAGGGAGACACAGAATCAGAAGCAGGCTCCAGGCTCTGAGCCATCAGCCCAGAGCCTGATGCGGGGCTCGAACTCACGGACCGCGAGATCGTGACCTGGCTGAAGTCGGACGCTTAACCGACTGCGCCACCCAGGCGCCCCGGGTTTTCAGATAATTCTAAGTTGAGAGTATGTTATACAAAATAACAGCCCCTCCCCCAAAATGTTGATGCCCAGCCCCAAAACTTCTGAATTTGTCACCTTACGTGGTAAGAGAGACCTTGCAGATGTGATTAAGACCTTGGAGTGGGGAGATGACTTCACATTATCTGGATGGACCCAATCTAATTGCACGACTCTTTAAAAGTGGAACGAGAAAGGGGTGCCCGGGTGGCTCAGTCGGTGAAGCGTCTGACTTCGGCTCAGGTCATGATCTCACGGTTCATGGGTTCGAGCCCCACGTCAGGCTCTGTGCTCACAGCTCAGACCCTGGAGTCTGCTTGGGATTCTGTCTCTCCCTCTTTCTCTGCCCCTGCCTCCCACTTGCACTCTGTCTCTCTCAAAAATAAATAAAACATTTAAAAATTAAAAAAAAAAAAAAAAAGAAGGGAAAGAGGTGGGTCAGAGACATGGCAGCATGAGAAAGATTTGTCACCCCACTGCTGGCTCTAAGATGCTGGCAGCTGTGTGCAAGGACCGGAGAGAAGCCTACAGGAGCTAAGTGTGGTCCCAGCTGACAGCCAGCCAGGAAACGGGAACCTCAGTCCCATAACGACCACTTGCTGGGGTCTGTCAACAACACAAATGAGCAAGGAAGCACCTTCTTCCCCGGAGCCTCCAGAAAGAAATGCTACCCTGCCAACAATTTGTTTTTATCTGGTGAATCCAAGGTCGAACTCCTGACCTGCAGAGCTGTAAGAAAATAAATGTGTACCGTGTAAGCCAGCAAGTGTACAGTCATTTTTGGGGCAGCAACAGAGAACTAATAGAAGGAGCATCTATGTGGCACAGGGAGGACCAGTAAAACTCCCCATCGATCGGAGCTAAAGTTCTCACATCCGCGTGGGATGCCAGCTGCCACCTCCGTGGCTCGCGTTAGGACAGCACAACAGACATTTCAGTCGGGTTGGATTGCCCCAGGGGACTGGCTCCAAGATTTGCCACCCCTGAATCCACAGTGATTTTGTAACACCTCACATTCCGGACTCAAATTTTCAATGTTCTGTTTAATCATTGTGAATTTTAATGTTCTGTTGTATTTTTAACCGCAAAACTGATTGTCAAACGGACATACTTGTTTTAAAAATAATAGTAGGGGCGCTTGGGAAGCTCAGTCAGTTAAGCATTTAACTCTTGATTTCGGCTCAGGTCAGGATCTCAGGTTTCATGAATTTGAGCCCCACATCGGGCTCTGTGCTGTCAGCATGGAGCTTGCTTTGGATCCTCTGCCCCCCGCCCTCTCTGCTCCTCCCCTGCTTGCATTCTCTCTCCCTCTCTCAAAAATAAACAATGTTTTAAAATTATGTAAAAAATAATAGTAAATGGACAGATGGGGTTGAATTATTTGGTCATCAACCTTTCGTGCCAATAACCCCAATGGTCCTGCCCTGCCCACCTATCTGTCCTTTCTGTGGGCCATAGAGAGAAAATCACCACATATTCTGAAATGGCAGTTACTGCTATAGGAATCTCTAAGGAAGGTACTGACTGAAAAATAGTCAAAACATCCAAACCCAGAAAGTGCAGGTAAGGTTTGAACAAATCCCAAAGCTCCGTTATGACTTTCCACCGGCTCTCATGAGGGGCCATCCGCAGATCTAAAAAGTAGGTTAGGCCATCCATCAAAACAACTCACTTCAAATGTAGGGAAAGGGTGGGAAAATTATCTGAGGACTGGTATTCAGCCAATTTGTCAAGCAAGAAATTTGCCTTTAATGACTTCACCTCCCTTCTTTGAACCTTCTGATTCTCTGTCAAGGATTCTCAAGGATCTTATGGTCACACACCTCACCCACTGCTGCCCAGGATTCTGTTTCTGTTGGATCAAAAACTCAAGTTCTCCATGCTCTAGATATCCCTCTACCTCTCCTTCAAAAATATGCCCTTCGAGGGGCACCTGAATGGCTCAGCGGGTTAAGTGTTTGACTGTGGCTCAGGCCATGATCTCATTCATGGTTTGTAGGTTTGAGACCCCATTGGGCTCTGTGCTGTTCGGATTCTCTGTTCCCCATTCTCTCTTCCTGTCTCTGTCTCTCTCTCTCTCTCTCAAAAATAAACATTAAAAGAAATCTTCTCTTTGACTTTTTTACTGCCTGTCTCGCTTTCTCAACTTTTCACTAGATATTTCAGCAGAAATAAATTTGAGAAAGTCATCTACGCTAAGAGGATCCTCAAAGAGAATGGTTTTATGTGCTATTTCTTCCAGGTGATATAGTTGGGGTTTTTTTGTGTTTTTTTTTAATTCTAGTGTAATTAACATCAGGTGCTGTAATTATTCTACAAGAAGCTTCCTGGAAATATTAGGCCTTTATCCAAAGTAATAAAATATGTGTGGTGGGATTTCAAACAGAATGTCGAGATAGATGGAAGTGAAGAAGGCATGTGGCAGGGGTGGGAGGGTCTCTCCTTGACCATAAGTGTCTCTCATCACACCTCACAGACCTCTGCCAACTCCACATCTGAGTAAGGACATCTCTGACAGGCATCCATTTCTAGCTCCTGTTAAGTGTAGACTAACTGGTGTAATAGACCGAAAACATGGTGGCTGAAATAACACAGAAATTTCTTTCCTGCTGTGAATGGAGCACTGGTCAAGTGTATGATTTAGTGAAGTGTCTCTTCTTCATGAAATCACTCAGGGCCCCAGGATGATGAAGTCTCTCTAGTTTTCACCAGGTTGCCCTGGGATAGCCACTCCCTTCAGCCCAGCCCCAAGGAGAAAATGGTGTGGAGTTGGTTCTTTGCCAGTTTTCCATGATCAGACCCAGAAGAAGCACTCATCCCTCCACTTATATCCTTTGGCCAAATCTGTACCCAAGTGTGAGGGAGGTTGGGCATTGTTTTCCCTGTGGCCTGCCGGAAGAAATGGTAGCAGAGATTTAGGGGAACGAGCCACGGCCATGCTGCTCTAACATGAATTTACTTCTGCCTTGTTATTAGGGACCACTTTTCTTTTTGTGGAAATTGATATATGGGCACAAACCCAGGAAACCAAGGCATTGTTCTTGCCTTTGAGGCAGATAAGTCTGGCAAATGAGGACCAAACAAGGCAAAACTTAAAAAAAATAATTTGAGCCACATTCACATATCAGGAATAGTAGCAGCATCATTTAATATTGGAAGGAAAGAGGCTTCTTGTTTATTGTTTGAGGAAACACTTTAAAGAGCTTTTATTTTATTTTTTATTTTTAAGAGAGAGAGACAGCACTCAAGCAGGGGAGATGGACAGAGTGATAGAGAGGGGAAGAGAGAGAATCTTAAGCAGGCTCCATGCTCAGCATGGATGTGACGCTCGATCCCATTACCCTGGGATCATGACCTGAGCTGAAATCAAGAGTTGAAATCAATAGTTAGATGCTCTATCAACTGAGCCACCGAGGCACCCAAAGGGGCATTTTTAATACTCAAAGCTTAGTCCCAGCCTTAGTCTTATAAGGGTAGTTGCCACAAAGAAGAGAGAAACCATTCTGAAAAGGAATATGAATGGCTACCTTTGTAGTGGCCAGAGTTCCAACTTTGGGCAATTCTTTTTGTATTGTACTTCATGCTCTTGGGTTAGAGCTTGACGAAAATGAAATTGAAGTTTTGGTCTCAGAACTGGGTCCAGGGACACCCCCACCTATATGAGGAGGGACTGAAACCATAGCAATGTGTCCCCAAAAAAGATGGAGGTGGGAGACAACGGGTAGGGGACTCCCCACATTGGGATAAGGCTGGTGGATGCGGGAACCGTGATCAGTGTTACCAAGTTCTAAAGGTTCACTGCACGCATTCCAACCCTTATTCTGTATCTCTGCCTTCTTGTTGGCTGTGCTGCGGTGTGCGGATGGAGCTGTAAAATAAGAGGGGAACCAATGTCTACACGGGGAGAAACAGAGCAAGGAAGGGCTTGACCCTGCACAAAGCGTGCAAACCACTAGCTAAGAGCCACCAACGGCAAGCAACAGCTAAAGCAGGTGTGTACTCCCCAGTAATCCCCAGAACCATCTGTCGTGGGGACTGGGATTCCTGACATCATCTAATGAGGACTGAGATCTTGGTCATTTTGGCTAGCAAAGGGGTGTGAAGCCCTGAAAGGCCACAGAACATGGGTAGGTGATTAAACATGTTCCCAAGAAACATCAGTGAACAACGTCTGGCGTGTAATTGTGCCAAATGGTAGTGTGCAGGCTCTCACTCCTGCAGCCAGACCAGACAGGAGAGCTGACATGATTGGGAAGACCTCACGGCAAAGAGAGGTTGGAGCGGGCTCTGAAAGGATGAACAGGTAGAGGCAACAGGGACCTCTGAAGGACACTCCAGGAAAGAAACCCACATAAATCGTGGTCTGCTCCAAGAATTGCAGAATCGGTTGTGTTTTGTTTGCCTTCAAATTGGCTTCTTTTTCCTTGTTACTCCCTGGGGTTTGTCCCCAGGATTTCCTCATAACTTGATAAGGCATGCTACTTCGCCTGCATCTGGTGCGTTTTCTAGACCACCCAGCTTCCTAACCAGTGTGCCCATTATTGGCATACTAGCACACTAATCCCTTTGTCCCTCCAGGCTGTCTGCCTGGTGGTGGTCACCTCTGGCTGGAAGCAGCCTCATTGATTATCACTGGTGTCCCGTACCAGAACCAGAATTTCCTAGATATGCTGTGAAGCGAGGCATGTTGGGGAGCTCTACAGCCTATATGTTGGTAAGTGACATTGACCATGACCAACACAGAGCCTTCAGACTGTGGAATAACTAGAAAAGACGTTCTCAAAGTTCACATTTTATTTACTTGCTCTGGCTAAAGTTGCTCTCTCTCTTCTTCTTGTAAACATGCTTCCTTTCCTGGGGTGGCTGGGTGGTTCAGTCGGTTAAGCGTCCGACTTCAGCTCAAATCATGATCTCATGGTTCATGAGTTTGAGCCCCGCATCGGGCTCTGTGCTGACAGCTCAGAGCCTGGAGCCTGCTTCAGATTCTGGGTCTCCCTCTCTCTCTGCCCTCTCCTGCTCAGTCTCACTGTCTTTCTCAAAAATGAATAAACGTTAAAAATTAAAAAAAATTTTTTTTCAGATGGTTCCTTCCCAACTTCTATCACCAATGTGGAATTTTCTAGAGAGATGATGAACCCAGAGTCAGAAGGTGGTGGAGGGAACTCCATACACCTTTCAGCAATGAGGGATAGAAGGAAAATGCCTACTGCCATCATGGAAGGCTCCCTAGGGGTTCAAGAGCAGGTCTGTTTTGTGTGGAGCTTTAGGGGACAATGATTCGCACAGCAAGTCACAAGAACGGGTGAAGCAGGATTCAGTGCGAGGGTAGAGAGGGACCACAACAATGGTGGCTTCGTTCTTCCAAGCCCTCAGCTTGCGGTAGGTGCTAAAGCAAGTCGGATGGGTTGTATGCCTATTTTTCTTGCCTGTTTTTCTCCAGGAGGACAATGGACAAGATGCAGGAGGAGACACGGGGGTGAATGAACATCAAAGTTATGGGGGTTATAGATGTACTTTTCCCATTTTGTTCCCACATTTGTCTTGTGTTGCTTGTCATTCCCTTGCTTTATCACTGCCTCTAGTCCCATTTCTTATTTTTTTAATGTTTATTTATTTATTTATTTATTTATTTATTTTGAGAGACAGAGAGAGAGAGAGAGAGGGAGAGAATGAGTGGGTGAGGGGCAGAGAAAGAGAGAGAGAATCCCAAGCAGGCTCCACACGGTCAGCAAGCCTTGAACCAATGAATTGTGAGATCATGGCCTGGGCTGAAATCCAGAGTCCATGCTTAACCAACTGAGCCACCCAGGCGCCCCATCTATTCCCATTCCCATCTGTGTCCCTAAGCAGGCTCCTGTCACACAGCTCCATCAATGAGCACTCTGGCCACAAGAGGGCAGCATTTAGAAGCAATGAAGGTAGAAATCCTGACTGCTGCCCTCGCTGGCCAGGCCAGGGCCCCCTGGCTTCTCCGTTTTTGCTTACTCTAGCAGCAAAACTATAAAAGGGACATGAATTTACTGCTGAACTCCTATCGAGTGACTCCTTCATCTCTTCCCCTTGCCAACTTTTAAAAGAAATCGTAAATATTTAGGGTATAAATATCAACTTGGCTTCATAACAGGCCACGCTTTGGCCAGTTTTCTGACAAAACTTACAGAGAATATAGAATGCAAGTAATCTAGATCCTATGAGTGATTCAGGCAAGAGGGGCACTTTGCTTCAACTGTGCCTGCTTTTATTATGCAGCTGGAAAGTCGAATATATAGTCTACCTAGGTTCCCCCCCCCCCAAAATGATTGCACAAGTCATTTGTTGACTTTCTCAGTATCTACTTCTTGGGCACCTATTAATGTCATGTGCTGGATGGACAAGGGGAAGGTACACAGAGGACTGCAACAAGAAGAGATAGCAGGCTATGTGGATGGATGGTGTGAGTTTGGTGGAAAAAAAACAAACAGATTTTTGAAAAAAGGAAGAGAAAATTCTAGACAGGGAAAGCACTGGCAAATAAAGAAGACACACACCCCATCCCCAGGCACCATGGTATGTGGGGTATGGGAATCTGGCAGCATCCTCGGGGGACAGCTAAGGATAAGTTAGAGTACAAAGAATTTTTTCTCAACATTTACAAAAGAAATTGAGGTTACATTTAGCTGATAACAGAACATATGGGGCAATAAAGAAAGGGTTTGGGGCTAGAGTGCATGGGCAGCCTATGAGCATGTAATCCACACACAGAAGGGACTCATGGCTGCCTTCATGTTCCAGTGTTACCAGCATGGAATTCTTACTCATTTTTTAACAAGGGCCCCCACATTTTCATTTTGCACTTGATTCTGCAAACCGTGTAGTGGGAGGTCCTGGATATGCGGAAGCTTGGGTAAAGTAGGACCAGGGAATATCCAGATCTGGGTGTGGATAAGAGTCTCCATGACGCCCTGGAAAGCTTGAATTTCTGGAGAAAGTGTATAAAGTATATGGTCATAACTCCCATTGAGACTCGTACTGATGGTCTTTTAGGGAACGGCTGGCCCCTCACACTTCCGATTAAGGAGGGATAGTGGAGGGAGGCATTGTTTCTGAAGCTCTTACTGCTTTGTGGGTCAGGAAAGGTGCGTCTTCCCCAGAGCACTTGAAGCCTCACTTAGGTTTAGGGGTACTTGGTGCTCAGTCCTTTCCTTTCTGGACCGCAGTGTAAAGTGTGGTAGGAGATTAAAGGTATCTTTGTGGGCCTCCCTTAAACCCCACTGTAGGCAATGCTATATCTGGAAGAAGGGCATCTCCTCAGGAACCAGTTCAGCATTTGAACGTGGTCAAGTATGTTAGACTTTTCCTTTATGCGTCATGATGTCAAGGTTAAAAGCCCTCTCCACTCCTGCTGCCCCAAGACTCCACAGACTCTTAAATTCCTTTCTTTCTTTCTTTCTTTCTTTCTTTCTTTCTTTCTTTCTTTCTTTCTTTCTTTCCTCTTTCTTTCCTCCTTCTTTCTTTCATAGGCTCCACACCCAACATGAATCTCATCACCGTGAGATTTAGAGTCTCATGCTCTACCGACTGAGCCAGCCAGGAGCCCTGACTCTTAAATTTCTTCTAACAATATTTAGTTAGTCTATGTAGCCCTTAAATCATCTGCGATTTCATTATGTATATAGTAGGGATCTGGCTTTTTTTTTTCCTTAATGAAGTGTTCCAGTATCATTTATTAGTTTATCCCATCTCTAAATGTGTTCATTTTTTGACAGTCCATTCTGTTCTACTGATCTGCTTTCCAATCTCTGCAACATTATCACACTGTTTACAAACTAGATCTTTATAGTATATTCTGATTTAGTATGGCAAAGACCTGTTTCTTTTCCACAATTTTTCCAGGTCTTCTTACTGATTTCTTCTTCTGGATGAATTCTAGAATCAAGCGTGTCAAAGGACATACATAATTTTGCTAGGATATTAATTTTTACCAAATCAAATTGGAACATCCTTTCAGGAAGAATCCCCATGTTTACAATGCAAACTCTTTCCCAGAAACACAGTATGCAATTTATGTTTAAAATCACAAATCCTCAACCCTAAGTTCCTTTCACCCACCCGTGCTAATTTGTTTGTTTTGCCAGTAACAGTCTTTTTGCACATTTTCTACTTTTTGTGGAACCCTTGACATCTCTTTTCATGGCTATGTGTTTTCACATAACCAAGGAGCAGAGAATACAAAACAAATTAAGAGTTTGAAGCCAATAAAAACTTCATACTCAGAAATTTTTTAACTACTAGGAGACTTTGTTTCTTAAATTTATGTTGTTAAATTGAATTGTTTATTCTCCTAAGTGCTATGGAAAAGATGTGGAACATTTTGCCTTAGAGCCTGAGGAAGTTCGTATCAACAATTCCTCTATAATCAGATAGTTAAAATATAAAACCAGATGAAATTAAATGCCAAAGATTGCAAATCAATATACATTTGGAAAAGCACTCGTTATATGTAGCTCACTCTATTTTCCAGAAAACCAAAGCCTTCCGCAATACTCATCTTGTAAAGTGAGGATATTAAGAAAGAAGAAACCTGTTTTTTTATTCAGCCAGATCGCTTATTCTGCCGTCCAAAGCTAATCAAGGCATGTGATTAATATTCCCTTAAAATTGCATCGTGGGAAGTGTTTTCACTTAGATTTAATGAAAACCACTTGGAAGCAATTGAACTCTGTAGAGAAGTGGTTGGTGATTATCCTTCCTTATCAATTAGCATGGATTTAAAGAGTAACTGACAAAGTTTTTATCTCTTTTTCATACTAATGTTGCATCAAAAGGGAAACAGAAAGATTGACAAATGTCAGAGGGCATCTAGCTTGGGAAAGAAGCCAGAAGCCAGAGAGGTTTGTTGGAGTCAGAGGGAGGACCGGATAGTCGGAGGGAAATGTGGAGCCCAGCAGGGGGCAGTAGAGGCTCTTGTCTCTCCACCATGTGCAGACATTTCCAATTATCCAGCTTCTTAGCCCATCATTAAGATAAACCTAATTTCAATCATCTATGGGCTCCTTGTTGTCATGGAAACTAGGACAGAAGGAGTCAGGGTAGAGCAGGAGGAGTAAAAGTTTGTACGTAAAATCTGAGCCCTTGAGAAGGACTTTGCTTTTCCCAATCACTGGAGACTCCTATTCATAAAGAGCATGAATGTTTCAATAGCCTCTGGACGTGTTATTGTGAGGCTCTTTTCTTTTTGTTTTTGTTTTTGTTGTTGTTGTTGTTGTTGTTTTTGTTTTTGTTTTCAGTTGGGAAGGGACAATAAAACTTTAATCAATCAATAGTTTTCAGCTTAATAGTAAGGCTCTTGGCACAGTGGAATGGTTTATTCGTTCAAAGGGAGCTCCTTGAAATGCTTGAACTACCAATGACAGTTTGAAAAAGCACAAATTTAAAAATCCCAGGTGTTTTCAGGCAGGGTCCTGAGACAGCCAAAATGTTACACACAAGAAGGATTTGGAAGAGGGAGACTTCCACAGTAGTTTGGATTAGTATTTCCAGGTCACACCAAAGTCAAAGAAGAGATTATTCTATACGATGTTTCTCACAGATCTGTCCTGGAAAGAAAAAGCCCTTTCTTTCACAACCTTTATTCTATTTTTCAAGTGTAGTTGGCAGAAAGAACATAGACTTTGGAGCTTAAGGGTTGAACTCAAAGCCCACCTCTACCAATGACTACTTAAGGGATTTGGGGTAAATTATTCCTCCTTGTGCCTCATTTTGTTGTTGTTGTTGTTTTTAATCTGTAGGAGAATTAATATTAGTATTTACCTCATAGGGTTGTGAGGAATCTACGTGAAGCACTGTGATATTATGATTTATCATATATATATATATATATATATATATATATATATATATATATATTTGGCCTTTGTCTGTTTTTGGCACATGGGTCATAAAACTCTTGAAATTTCCCAAGGGATGAGAACTTCAGAAGGTGTCTTTTATCATGTTAATGAGGTGACTTTCCGGAAGCACTGAAGGAAGAGGGCTGGTTGGAACTTTCAATTCTCACCCTCAGACCTTCAGGGAGGGGGGATGGGCTGGAGCCTGAGTTTGTAGCAGAAGGCCAATGATTTAATTAGTCCTTTGTATGTAACAAAGGTTCCATGAAAACCCAAAAGGATGAGTTCTGAGAGTTTCCTGGTTGGTGAACACATGGCAATCTGGGTAGAGTGGCACACCAATACAGGACATGGAAATTGTGAGTCCTTTCCCCATGCCTTGTCCTATGCATTCTTTCCATTTGGCTGTTCCTGGGTTATATTCTTTTATTATAAACCGGTAAATCTGGTAAGTGAAACGTATCTGTGCGTTCGGTGAGCCGCTCTAGCAAATCTGGCCCAAGGAGAGGTCTTTGGAACTTCCAGTATATACCGGTACATTCAGAAGCACAGGTGACCAGGTAGACTTGTAACTACCATCTCAATTAGTAGGGAGGGGGAGGTCTTGCAGGACTGAATCCTTAACCTGAGCCCTTACCTGCAAGTAGTTAGTGTCAGAATTGACTTGAATTGTAGAACACCCACATGGTGTCTAAGAATTGTTGTTGGCATTAAAACCACCCTTTCACCTCTCCATCCCCACCCCACCCCCAAGGAATTGGGTGCAGACAGTTAAGCACTTAGAATTGTATAGAAGTACTCAACAGACATTGGCTAGTGTGGCAGAGAACATTAGTACTTAAGACCTATTGGTTCCTTTACATTTCCCAGTCTCCTCTGCATTTATATTAAGGCCCTGTGCCTAAATATAGCCCATGAACTGGATGGGCAGGAAAGCAGTTAAGAGCCAGTGTGCTTTTAAGGTCTCTTTCCTGACAGAGAAAACTTGGAGGCTACATGTGTCCAAGATGGAGGAGTGCCACCCAACCGCCATCAAGGTATGATGAGAATGACAAATTATTGTGTTATGTCTCTGAGATTCTAAGGTTAACATTACCACAATGTAAGGATGTCATAGATTTGATAATTAGAGTTTCTTTATAATAACTTAATTCTAGATAATGACTAATGTTAAGTAGCTGACTTTCAGGATTTATTTTTTTTAAGTTTATTTATTTGTTTATTTTGAGAGAGAGCGCGAGTGGGGTAGGGACAGAGGGTGAGGGAGAGAAAGCGAATCCCAAGCAGGCTCCGTGCTGTTAGTGCAGAGCCTGATGCGGGGCTCAAACTCACAAACCTCGGGATTGTGACCTGAACTGAAAGCAAGTCAGTCGCTTAACTGACTCAGTTACTCAGGCTTTAGTTCTTAACAGAATGTAATCTTGTTGAGAGTAAGGCCTTTTTCTTAATTATTATTGAAACCCCAGTACCTAGAATCGTGTTTGATCCTTAATAAATGCAAAATACGTATGTGTGAGTGTGTGTGTGTGTGTGTATGTGAAGGCACTGCATTTTTCCATATGCACGGCACTCTTAATGCATTGTGTGGTACGCAAGAAGCTAAAGTCAGGACTTTGCCCTCAAGGAATATGTAATCCAAATGAGGAGACAAATACACACTCTCTTCCTTTACTGTTCCCAACCCACCCCCCCCCACCATGTGCACAAACCAATGACATTGCTGCTTCAACTGAGACACCACCTTTAAATGCTAATTTATGCCACAGCCTGAAGATGTGCAGGTAACAGAGCACTCAGCAAGGGCAGCAAAAACCAGGGACATGGAGAGATGATATCTGAATAGGTTAGAGAAAGAGAGGGACCTGGAGGAGAGAAATACGTTAGTGAAAGAAATACCTGGAGGCAAGACCCAGGGTTCTGGATATGAGACTACACATCCTAATGAGGCAGGACCAGACAGGAAGAAGCATACGTGTTGGAGAAGAGGAAGAAAGAAAATACATGGCGGATGCCTCGGTATATTACCCAGATCTTTGCTTTAAGAATAAAGCAACTCTTCCCCAGCCACTAGGACTGTTGCCTTCAGGCTCTCTCAGCTGAGAGCCTTCCAGAAATTGCTGTCAGCTGAAGAGAGCCATCTGGGCCGAGGTTTCAACCTTTCTGCAGAGGCAGGCCATATCCAATGATTGATTGATGTTAAGATACAAGGGCTGGGCCTCTTGCCTCAATGAAGGGGCAGTTCCTTTAGGCCGTCCCAGCTCCACGCACCCCATGAGATTGTTAGAGGTCTCTGCCTGTGTCCATCTCATGGCTGACATCTCTGGTGGTTTCCCTAGTCCAGCTTCCCTCACTTCCCCGAAGATAGCAATTCCAAATGTAGGCTCAGTGCTTCCTCCATGTAAATATCCACCTTGAAATTCGCTCTGCAACAGGTAGTAAGGATGACGCAAAGACAAGGAAAGTCACACAAGCCAGGAGGAGCTTAAGACTTGTAATAGAAAAAGAGAGTCTCTAATGAACTCTAAGGAAGAGAGTCTGGGAAGGATTTGGCCTGGAAATAGAATGGAGAGTAGGTGGAGATGAAGATCTTGTATCTGGAAAAACAAAAATCACTTTGAAGAATTCTGCTGAACAATCTATGGAGCCCTTCGAGGCACTTCCACTGTCTAGACCCCAGAGTATTTACTGGAATGTGGCTAGTATTTTGAAGTCCACTTAGGACTCTGAGCTACAAGTCTAATGAAAATAAAGGGAGTGAATTCCATCCTTGGCTGCATTTCAAACAGGATTGCGTGGAGTAGCCAAAGTTAAATGTGAATTCTAGGTTTCCTGAAGAAAATCTCAGCATTTTGTGACCTTTTAGCATGTAGAATTGGGATTGTGAGAGAAGGAGCAACTGAAAGAAAAACTACAGCCCTATATGGAGAGCTGGCCAGTGCTGTGTCATTCCTACCAGTCAGGTCTTCGTGTTCAGTGATGGCATTGGCCATAGAATTAAAAACCAGGTGATAGTAGTATTCTGTCAGGGCACACACACACACAAGCCAAGGCAGATAGCCAAGAGTAGCCAAGTAGACATAAGCTATGAAACACATTTCTCAATTAATATTGTAGATTGTTTGATGTGGTAACATTTTCAGACACAACTTATGTAACATTTAGGATATTGTCTCTCCACAGATGGACCTTTTCTCTCTTGTCAACTGTCGTGATTCTTAACTCTTCCTTTTAAGATGGTTGTAGGACATTGGGAGTAGAAGAACATCATGTCTTAAACCTGATCACTATTAGAATGTTGGTTATTCAACAGAAACCACATACACATCTCATAAATGTTATCAATGGATCCTTGGAAAACTACAATTTTGACTGGAGTAGTTTCTACAAGTGTTGATTGAATATTTAAAGAAAACTGTGGGGAAAGGCTTAGCCTTCTAAAATGTTTTTATAATGGGGCCATTAGCTCCAGTGAGTTTGGCATGCTGTGCTGGTCACCCCAGACTGGTGGAACAGATGGTTATAAAGTGTCATTGTGGGAATTTCGGTCTTCAGAGGGAAGAACAAAGATGGAATGTCCTTAAGACAGGATGTGTGCGATGAATAGTTTTGACTCTAATAAGCCCAGTAGGGTGGGAATTACCGGCTTTCTCAACTCCTTCAGCAAGCGTTTCTTGAGCCCCCCACTTTGTGCCAAACACCGCGTGGGAGGGTATTGGGCAAATTTAGAAAGAATTAGAACTGGTAAGGCTTTCTGAATTCAGAAGGATGAGGGAAAAGGCCAAAGGGGTGACGGGTTTGGGGAGAGGACTAAAACTTGTAACAGACAAATTAAGAGAGCTGAATGGGGACTGAGTGGCTGCTGTGAGGACAGGTTGCCCAGTCCAATTTCCCTTGTGTATCCCAGGCGCCAGCAGCTGTGTGAGCAATCCTGTGACTTCTGGAAGCAGAGGCATATGTGGTCTCATGAAATCGCCCAGTCTGCCCTCGAGTCAGGCCGCATCAGCTGACAACACAGGTGTATCCCCACAACTACGGGACTTTGCTAGACTCCTTCATAAATATGGTCAATAAGAGCATGCTGGGATTGTTGCTAGAAATTAATGAAATACTGGGGCAACTGGGTGGCTCCGTTGGTTAAGCGTCATACTCTTGATCTCAGCTCAGGCCATGATCTCACAGTTGGTGAGTTCAAGGCCCACATCAGGGACTCCGCGCTGTCAGTGTGGAGCCTGCTTGGGATTCTCTCTTTGCCTCTCTCTCTCTCTCTGTCCTTCTCCATGGTGTACCAGACCATGCCTCACATTCCCTAAGAGGGAACAGAGGTTCATAAGGTATGTGACAGCACACATGCTGCATATGGGGAGAGAAATCCCTAGGGAACATGAGAGGGCACCTGTCCTTGGCGTGGAGTCCTTCCAAATGTCTTCCCTAAGCTCCCTAGGGGATGAGAATGGAGAAATCACCCGGTCCCGCAGCATAAGGAACAAGGCAGGGATGCATTCTCTTTGGACTCCTTCATCTCCCTGCGGACATCCATACCAACATGGACTTTCTTTTCTCCTAAGTGTGTAGCTTAGGAGAACATCTTAGCTTCTGATAGACTGCAGGTAACTTCTGGAGAGACTGAAGCAATTTTCTCCATTTTTGCTTAATAGAAATAATTCAGTCTAAGTGCCAAGCCTGTGTAAATACTTTCTGACAGACGAAACAGCTTATAAATCCTCAAGAGCTTTTTATTCTGTTTGGAAAACGCTTTCCACTCTCAGTGTGCCCTGAGGGCCTGTTGTGCAGGAAGGCCTCACACTCTAAAGAACAAAGATGGGACTTGGTTTTTTTTTTTTTTTTTTTATTTCATTTATTATTTTGAGGAGGCAGAGTGAGAGAGGGAGAGAGAGAATCCCAAGTAGGCTCCATGCTTCCAGTACAGAGCCTGACATAGCACTCAATCCCATCGACCTCAAGACCATTACTCCAGCCTGAATCAAGTTGGACGCCTAACTGCCTGAGCCACCCGGGTGCCCCAAGGACTTGGTTTTAAAACAAACAAACAAACAAACAAACAAACAAACAAACAAAAATAGGTATCATTGTCCTGGAAGACTAAGGTTCCCTCTGACTCCCCAGTCTTGTCCACTTTGAGCATAAATGCATTAGCAAGAGCAGGAGTGAGCCAGATTCTCAGGATTTCCCTGTCAGCACTGCTGGGTCCTTGCTTGACAGGTGACAAATGGCTTTTCTTCTTTTTTACTTTCACCCTCAACCCCTGACACATCTGAACTCTTCCTTTTGGGTCTTCTCTGGCCTTTGAGAATAACAAAGCAGCTGCATGTTAAGCAGAGGTAAAGTAGCCTTTGAAAAGGTTATTTTGACTTTCATAAGCTCCAAGTAAGAGTGAAGAGAAGTGATTTAACTTGCCTCAAATGACAGTATATTCTGCAGTTCAGAACAACAGCATATTTGGGGTTTTGCTCATCGTTGTTTTTGGCGTCATTCCGTAACTCCCATCTGACACACCGAAGCCAGTGGAGAGAAGGGGTGTTCACCTCCTACCCTCTGTTCTGAGCAGGACACTTTGCTTTCTAACTCTTTACTCCTCTTATTTCATCCTCCTGATGTTAGCATATGTGTGAGCTATGGAGAATACTTAGAGATAGCTTGGTGTATTTCTTTGTAGATATTTTTGTGTATTATTTACCTTAATAAAGGCCCTGGAGAACAACTTCCAGAGACATGGAGTTGGGAGACCATTCTCCATGAGTCTCTCAAGTTTCTGCACATATTGCCAAAGAAATACTGATTGTCCTTTTTTCTGGGCCATATTCCTAAGGATGTTTATAGAGTGAACAGTCTTGGATAATATAGTATCTCCCGCTAGAGCAACGTGAAGACAGGCTCACTGCCCATTATCAAAGATCCAGGTTACCCGAGCTGAGGTATAACCCACTGTGGCATAACCCACTACATGTGCTGGTGGATTATGGCTTTCTTCACAGTGCCCTGTGGGACCTATGGCTAATAGCATAGAAATGGTAATGCTATTTCTGCGTGTAATAATAATTAGCTGTTCTTTGTCTCTGATCCAAGGGACTTGTGTCTTCTGCTAACCTCCATAAAACTATGGCAAGCTAACTTGTTTGTATGTAAGTTATAATCTCCATCCCTTCCTAGTTGTTGACACATAGTTCCAATTTCAAAATGATGACAAGGATTCTTAATGTACTGATGCTATATCAAACTTCTCAGGATGTCCTAGAGCTTTCTAAAATTCTCAGAAACTTATTGTATATGTGTAGGACAGTAAGTGCATTCGTTCACTGTTCTCCTTGAATCATTATTTCTGGAAACTTCATAAAAGTTAGCAAAAAACAAAAAACAAAAAACCACTCAACTTTCAAACCACTCTCTTGATGGTATTAGGTCTTTGATCCATGCACTAAGGATTAAGCCCTGTAAATGGCTACAACAATTTGTGTTCACTAAGAACACAAAAGGTGTCTCTGTTCCCATTGTATAGTTTGGTCTAATTATTCTGAGTCAGTCACCTTTTCAAATCAATTTATGCATTTACTTCAAAAGTGAATGAGACAGGCACCCTCTTGCCTTCATGGAACTCATATGTAGGTTAGTGGGAAATACAACATTAAAAACCATAACATAAAAATTATGTAATAAGTTAAAATACTACAAGTGAAAAAAAGACTATGAAGTACTAAGAAACATGATAGAGGATGTGGTGAGTGATTTTTTTTTTAAATTATTCTCTGAGATGTCAAAAGTAGCATAGGTTAGCAAATAACAACATAGCAAAATTATAACTCTTTGAACTGAGATCTTTTTCCTTCTCTTTTTTCCCCCTTGGATCTTACAGATAAATAAGAAATAAGAACTGAAATGTCTCTGTTCTTCACAAATTTACCTAAATAAAGTAACATTTCCACTAGGTAAAGTGGATGTTTGGAAGGTTTCAGGAAAATCAAGAAAATCTCTCTAGAGAGAGATGACATTGCTTCATCGACCATTTTTGAGGAGACGCTGAAGTTTGTGGGGGCAGTTGTGTGGATTAGAAGCCACAGGGAGTGTGCACAGTAGGCTAGATTTAAGACCTGAATTTTCACACTTTTTCAGTCATGTTATCTAGCTCTATTTAGGTGCCTATAGCCTGTGATAAATACCTGAACTGTTAAGTATTAAGATAAGTCATTTGAAATAATGAGGAGGGGGGCCACATATAAAACAATGGATAGTTGACAAACAATTTAAATTAAAATTCCAGAAAAACAGAAACTTGTAAAATATTCTAGTCAACTCTCAGCTTCTTTCAATTCACAGTTTAATGTGAGCAGAAAAATGGCAAAACAGCAGAATCAGCTGATAGTCTAGAGCCGTAGGGAATAGTCTGTATATCCTATGCGTCTGTCACTTTGTCTGTCTGTCTGTCTCTCTCTCTGCATGCATATAAAGTATATTTAGCTCCTCAGTTTTCTGAATAATCCAAACATTTGTGTTTGAATTCGTGAACTATTCCAAATGATGCAGGTAATTTGCTAAAATCTGTACTCTGGCCTCGTGTTGGCAGCATTTAGTCATAAAATCCAAGAGATAAAAGCCATCTTGAAGTGGGAGTGAAGAAGCCATGGGATGGGGAGGGATTTGATTGAAGGATGCTTAAAAAAAAAAAAAAGAAGAAGAAGGTATTATTATGTTCATCTAGATTAAAGGAACCTAATCCACTTGAAATTACTCTTTTAAGAGGGTGCCAGGAAGGAATTTATTTTTCTTTGTAGTGATGCTAGGACTTGAAATAACTTAACTAGCAATTAGTGACTTCATGGGAAAGCAAAATCTCCTGTGTGTTTGTGTGACTACAGATGAAGGCCAAGGAGCCAAGATGTGGTAGACCAGTTGCCTTCTTGTGTGAGCAATGGTAGATGTTTATCTGATTCTCCTTGAAGGCCACGTGTATATCCACGAGGCTGAGGCTCCCTGCCGAAGCACGCAGACCGACCCTTGGTATCCAGCAAACGGTATCACCCCAGCTCTTGCTTCGGGTTTGATGACCCTGACTGACCTACGTGGCTCACTTTGGACAGGGATTCGTCTCTCTGATTGTCTCTTGCTCCTAAAAGTGAACGCCACCTTACACACTGGTATACGATTTCCGGTTTGATGTCACGGCATTGTTAGAGAAGTGTGTTTTCTCTAACTGGTGGTAGCACAAATGCCCTCGCCTCCATTGTGTTCATTCTGTGAGACTTTCATCCCAGACTTCAAAGTCAAATTTCTTTCATTTCTTCATCGCTTGTGAAGGAGGGAATCCTGGGGCGAGGCATAGATGGGGATAAAACGCCTTCTGATGTCAGAGGCAAGACTTGATTATGTTGCCTCTGTTTGGAAATAACCACATGGCGTTCACGTTCTTTCTTCACATCCGATGCTTGCACGTAACAAAATTCTGGTGTTTCCTATGGGACTCTTGGTAACTGCTACGACTTTATATGAATTACAGCTCAGGACGATAGAAACCACTAACTCCTGTTGTGATTTTATAAAGGAAATCCTCTTGCTTGATCCAAGTCTGTCTCACAGTGTCAGCACAGAAAGCAATTGTGTTGGGTTTATAAAGGCCCTGTTAGTCCTATCTATCCCTACCAGAAAGGATCCAAGTGACACTTTCTTGAGAATTTGTACAGAGGAAACCATTTCCATTTAACCACAATTGAAACTAAAACAAATATTTCCTTCTGTGGAAAGTTACCCTACAAAAATTTCCACTGACAAGTGGAAGTGTTGTCAATCAGTGAAGCCTTATAGATGGTATACTTGTGGATGCATTTTTAAGTGGGGTAGAGTAGGACCTCTTGCTGAGCTCTTACTATATATCTCCTAGGCTTATAGCGATACAGACATTTACCTCAAGGGCTGGTTTGGGGACTGGATGTATCATAATCAGTGGGGGAATTTAAAGAATACTGCAGATTTGAAGACACTAGCCCCAGGGACTCTTATTCAGCCAATATGAGGCAAAGCTTTGGAATCAGTACTATTTATGTCTCTTATTTGATTTTAAGATCTGCCACGTTTGGGAAATAGCTTCTAAATCCCTAAGAGACGGCAGTTACTTTTTCCCATAATGCTTTTTCATGAAAACACGAAGAAATAAGATGATAATTTCTAATCATGTCAAAATGAATGTTCTATTGCTCTTTTCTTCGGTTGGTTTTCATTTTTTCAAAAAACAAGAAACAAAAAACAAAAACGTGGTGGTGGCAAAGCACTCGGGGGGAGGAACCAGGTTAGGCAAACTTAAGTAATTTGTCAGATATCCTTTAGGTACTCTTGGGCCCTCTCTTTGTCCACGGTTGCCTAGGTGTCTGTACCAGTCAGGATAAATTAGGTTATATCCTGGAAACAAACAGTCCCCAAATCCCAGTGGCTTAATACAGCAAAGCATATTGACTGTGCATGCTACAGATCCATAAAACCGATGTGGCTTTGTTCTGCAGCATTTCCTCTGGGGTTCAGGCTAACAGAACAGCCTCTGTCTAGAATATTGTTGGTTATTATGGCAGTGACAAAGAGGACATGGTGAGCCACATGTAGGCTCTTAGAGCCTCTGTCCAGGCAGTGCCACACAGCCACACCTAAATTCCATGGGGAAGGGTGTATAATCCTCCAACAGGGAGGGATAGCAAATATTTGAGAGAGTGCACCGCATAATTCTTGTCAGAAAATAAATAGTGCTGGTCTTAAACCAACAGAAAACAAGTATTTATTGAGTACCTACCAGGTTCAGACACTGAGAATACATCAGTCAATGGAAAATACAAAATCCCTGAAGTCCTGGGGCTTTCACTGAAGGAGTGGAGGGAAAATTAAATATTGTTCTATGAAGTAAAATAAAGAATAGCTAAGAGTGATAAGATTGTAGGGCATTCTATTTAAAGTCATCAGGTAAGTGTCTTGTGAGATATTTGAGTGTAGAATTTAAAGAAGAACATGGAGTCCATTCCAAAACCTGGAGCAAGAGACTTTGAAATGGGTAGCAGCAGTTGCAAAGGTCCTGAGGCAGGAACATATATGGACTGATAGGAAGTACAGAAAGTCCAGAGCAGATAGATATCTCCATTCCAAAAAGGAGAAATAGGAAAGAGGGGGTAACGGGTCTCAAACAATTCCAAACTTCAAGGCAAAGTCCATGAGATCTTTAAGGCTCAAGTATCATCCTCTTTGGCTTGAGGTCCACCCTCCAGGTCCAGAGGTGGCAGATGTCCCACCTTCCAGATACATTGGAGTGGAAGTCCCACCTCATGGACCCACTAGGGTTGTAGTCTTGTCACTGAGGCTTTGCCCAATTGAGGTTAGACCTCCTGAAGGCTCTGACCAACCCCACACCCACAGCTTGAGCAGAGACCATCTGGCCTGTTGGGAATTGAAGTGATGGCCTCCCTTTTTGAAAACAAGGAGGTGGTGGTGATCATCTCTGACTATAGGGTTTTGTCTTATAAACCTCTGAAGCCCACAGTCTTCCTTCATCCTTCGAATCTCCTTCTGCTTCTTCCTTCTTTGCTTAACAATTCCATCTTTAAGTCATTCCTGTTGTCTCACATTTTACCATGAGTAGTCAGAAGGAGCCAAGCCATACCTTCAACACTTTGCTTGGAAAATACTTCAGCTAAATAGTCCATTTCATTGCTCACCAATTCTACCTTCCACAAAACATCAGAACAGAAATAATTCAGTCAAGACATTTAGTACTTCTTAAGAAGGGTTGCTTTGTCTTTGATTTTCAGTAACATGGTCCTCATTTCCTTCTCAGATGTCATCAGAATGGACACCATTGTCCATATTTCTACCAACATTCTGTTCAGGATTATTGAGGAAATCTCTAAGAAGGTGAAACTTTCTCTATAGCTCTCCTCTTCTCCTGAGTTTTTACTAAAGTCAACTTCAATGGTCTGCTCAGGGCAAGATAGGCTTTTTCTAGAAAGTACCTCAAAAATCCTCCAGCATCTACTCAATGTCCAGTTCCAGAGCTGTTTAGGTATTTGTTAAAGCTTCACCTCACTTTCAATACCAATATGTCTTAGTCCATTCAAGATAATAGGAACATAAATTTATTTCTCACAGTTCTGGAGGCTGGGAAGTCCAAGATCGAGGGAAATTCTCTGTCTGGGGAGGGCCACAGTCTGGTTCCTAAACAGCAGTTATCATGCTGTGTCCTCAGATAGTGGAAGGGGTGAGGGAACTCTGTGAGTGCTGATTTCTAAGGGCACTAATACCAAGAATGATCTAATCACCTCCTAAAGGCCTCACCTCCTAAGACCATCCTCCTGGGAGTCAGGATTTCAACATATAAGTTGTACAGGGTTAGAAACATTTGGTCTAGAGGAGGTTCATTGGTCATTTTCGCAAGAGAGGCTTAAGTGAAGTTGGCAAGAATTTAAAAGCTTGACTTGAGGGGCTCCTGGGCGGTTCAGTTGGTTGGGCGTCCGACTTTGGCTAGGGGCATGATTTCACAATTTGTGGCTTCAAGCCCCATGTCTGGCTCTATGCTGACAGCTGGAGCCTGGTTCCGATTCTGTGTCTCCCTCTCTCTCTGCCCCTCTCCTGTTCACACTATGTGTCTGCCTTTCTCAAAAATAAATAAACATTTAAAAAAAATTTTTTTTAAAAAGCTTGACTTGAGTGATAATGGAACCTGAGAATTTGGAGAGCAAATGTAGACTCTCTTAAAAGGTTTCATGATAAATGGGAACAGGTAGCTAAGGCCCACAGCTTATCAGTTCTTTTCTATTGTAATTGTATAATTTTACATACTTACCAGCAGTATTTGGAAAGTCCCACTTTTTCCACATCCTTGCCAACACTTGGTATGGTCAGCTTTTTTAATTTTACCCATTCTAATGAGTATACAGTTGTATCTCAATGTGGTTTTAATGCATTTCCCTGATGACTAATGATATTGATCATCGTTTCATGGGATTATTACCCACTAATATAGCTTCTGTTGTAAAGAATCTCTTCAAATTTTCCACTTTTTTTTTTAGAGGTTTTTAGTCTTTACAATTGAGTTATAGGAGTGCTTTATGTATTCTGGATACAAGTCATTTGATATCTGCTTTGCCAGTAGTTTCCCATCCTTCATGGCCCGCCATTTTATGTTTTCTTAGTGGTGGTTTTCAGTAAGAAAATGTTGCTAATTTTTAGGAGATCCAACTTACCAATTTTTATTTTATGCTTCATCCTTTCAGTATTCTATTTAAAAAGTAACTACCTACCCCAAGATTGCAAAGATTTTTTTCTTATACTTTCTTCTAGAAGTTTTTTCATTTTGTGTATTACATTTGTGTCTATGATTCTCCTTGAGTTAAATACTGGGTATCATGTGATGTGAGGGTTGATGCTTATATTTGCCCTCAGAATATCCATTCGATACGACAATATTTGTTAAAATCACTTTCCCATTTAATAGTATTGGCAACTTTGTCAAGACTCAATTGACCATACATACTGGCTTTACTAAATAGTTGGGCAGTGATCCCTCTTCCTCTTTTTTAAAAAATATATTTGAGTAAGATTGGTGTTACGTCTTCCTCCAGTGCTTGATAGAATTCACCAGTGAAATCATTGGGACCTGGCTTTGTCTTGCTGGAAAGGCTTTGATAACAAAGTACTTTGCCTTAATAGATGTAGAGTAACTCATAATATTTTTTCTTTTTTTATATTTAATAAAATTTATTGTCAGATTGGTTTTCATGCAATACCCAGCTCTCATCCCAACAGGTGCCTCAATGCCCATCACGTACTTTCCCATCTCCCCCACCTCCCATCAACCCTCAGTTTGTAATATGTTTTTTCTTATGTTAATTTTAGTATGTTGTATTTTTTGGAAATGTATTCATCGCCATATTCCAATTTTTTAGCATAAAGTTATTCATAGAATTGTCTTACTGTTCTACAATGCTTGCAATATTGCTAACCCTCTTAATTAGTGATATTGGTGATTTTTCTTCTCTTTTTTTTTCTTGATTAATCTTGGTAGAATTTTGTCAAATTTGTTGCTGTCTTCAAAAAGTCCATTTTTGGCTTTGTTTAGTTTTTTGTCCATTTTCCATTTTATTGATTTCTGTTCTTATCTTTATTATTACTTCGCTCTTCTTTTTTCTGGTTTCTTTAAGTGAAACTCAAGTCGGTGCTTTTAGATCCCTCTTCTAATTTCTAATATAACTCTGGTTGGAAATAAAGTATCCATAAAGATGAAGGTTTGTGTATGCATGTGTGTGTATGTGTGTATCTGTGGGCATACTCTAATTCTATTATATTAATCTATGTTTAGTTTTAAACCAGTACCATATGGTATTGATAACTTTAGATTTGTAGTAAGGTTTGAAACAGAGAAACATGAGTCTTCCAATTTTGTTCTTTGAGAATGTTTTATTTATTCTGGATCCATTGCATGAGCATCATCCCACAAATTTGAAATTCTGTATTTTCATTGTCATTCAAATAAAAATGATTTCATTTTTTTAAGTTTATTTGGAGAGAGAGAGAGAGCGAGCAGGGGAGGGAGAGAGAGAGAGAATCCCAAGCAGGCTCCACACTATTACTGCAGAGCCTGATGGAGGGCTTGAATTCATGAACTGTGAGATCATGACCTCAGCCAGTCAAGAGTCAGATGTTTAATTGACTGAGCCACCCAGGCACCCCCGCCCCCTGCCCGTGATTTCATTTTTAACCCATGACTATTATTTAAGTTCCAGATATTTAGGATTTTCCTAGGATGTGTTACTGTTATTGATTTCTCACTTAATTCTTTCTAGTAAGAGAACTCACTTTATGTAGTTTTGATCCTTTTACTTCTACAAAAACATGTTCCATGACCCCACATATGATCTGTGTTTGTCAGTGTTCTTTGAGTACTTGGGGAAAAAACCTGTATCCTGTAGTTTTGGAATGCCGTGTTCTGTAAATTAGATCAAGATGGATGATGGTGTTATTCAGGTCTTCTGTATCTCTGCAGGTTTTCTGTCTCACTGCTCTGTGAGTGCCGAGAGAGGGGTGTAGACATCCCCCACAACTTCAGGCTGTGCTTAAGACTTGCGCAGGCTCAAACTGAGAATTGGGGCATGCCCTTCTGTAGCTCTACCCTCTGGGGTTCTTCTGTCATACTCCGGGCCCTGGAAACTTGTATTCCTCACTCCCCGGCCACATATATGGGATATTTCTTGGAATTTTAGTCACTCACAGTTATCACTGATGTAGCACTTGAGAACCAGCCTGCTGTTGGGGCAAAACCACAAGAGAGAAGAGAAAAAAAGGAGAAACTCATTCCAATGTCATTACTTCTCCAGGTTACAACTCCTTTCCACAATCAACCTGTTTTGTTTTGGTTTTTTTTTCACTTTTCATGGTCCTCAAGTATTTTTTTGTGTGTATTTTGTCTAGAGTTTTCAGTTACAATCCATGAGAGGAACAGAGCACATGTGGATGGAGATTTTTGTACCATGCCAGTATTGAAATGCCCAAAAAGTTTTAGAAGTTTGACATAGAAAAACTTGATCTTTTTCACCAGAGATTCCGAACCTTGTGTTCTTTTCCCTATAACGTATTCCTTATCCCCAAAATATATAAAAATATATATTCTATATTGTTTCTTGTAGCACTTTCAAAGTTCTATTGTTTGTTTTGTTTTAAGCATGCTCACTAATCCAGCTAAAATTATTTCTTTAATTTTTGGCATGGAATAAAGTGGAGATCTAACTTTAATTTCTTTTTCACTTTAAATGGATAATTGTAGGGGTGCCTGGGTGGTTCAGTCGGATAAGCATCCGACTTCAGCTCAGGTCACCATCTCACAGTTGGTGGGTTTGAGCCCTGCATCGGGCTCTGTGCTGACAGCTTGGTGGAGCCTGGAGCCTGCTTCGGATTCTGTTTCCTTCTCTCTCTGCCCCTCCCCCACTCCTGTTCTGTCTGCCTCTCTCTCAAAAATAAATAAACATAAAAAATAAATGGATAATTGTCTAAATACCATTTGTTGTGTAGTACATCGTTTTCCTACACGAATTTATTTCCAGATTGTCCAGTCTGTTCTCTTGATCAATTAGATTATTAATTTCCCAATATCTATCATTATTATTTTCATCCTTTTTGGTCGGAATGTTTATTATTCTTGTTTTATACTTACCATGTTTTCTAATGTTCAAAAATTGAGTGAAGTACGAACCTAACTATTTTTTAAAAGGAAGCCAGTGTTTCCAACATCACTTTTTATGTAGAGTCCCTCAGACACATACACATATAAATGCATTTCTGGATTCCGGATTCTCTACACTGTTCTCTTGTCACCTATTTATCTATTACTTTTCCAACATTTAGCAATACTGTGTTAAACCCTTTTTGATCATGATGTGTATGGTCCTTTTAATGAAGTTCTAATATTTTCTATGCTATGGTGACAAATGTTAACGAGCCTTATTCTGGTGATCATTTCTTCAATAAGAAAACGTGCTAATATTTTATTTCGTGTTTTTGCAACTCTCTACAAGAGCAGGACTGTTGTGTTTTCTTCTTTTAATCTTATAGTCTGATTTTGTATCATCCATCCATAAAATGTTTGGGTCCTACTTTTTTATTGTATTTGCTTTTTATCTATGCTGCTGGACTATTCTGTTTTTTTAACTTCTTAAGGTAATCTTATTAATTTATATCATCCATCCATGATTTTGTATCATCCATCCATAAAATGTTTGGGTCCTGGTTTTTTATTGTATTTGCTTTTTATCTATGCTGCTGGACTATTCTGTTTTTTTAACTTCTTAAGGTAATCTTACTAATTTCTATTTTTCTAAGAAAGTCAGTCATTTTGGCTTTAAAAACTACTTTGTGTTGGGGCACCTGGGTGGCTCAGTTGGTTAAGCATTCGAATTCAGCTCAGGTCATGATTTCATGGTTTGTGAGTTCGAGCCCTGCGTCAGTCTCTCTGTTGACAGCTCAGAGCCTGGAACCTGCTTTGGATTCTGGGTCTCCCTCTCTCTCTGCCCCTCCCCAACTCACACTCTGTCTCTCTCTGTCTCTCAAAAAAAAAAATGAATAAATGTTAAAAAAAGTTTTTAAATAAAAAATTACTTTGTGTAAAAATATTCTCTATTTTCAAAAAAATTTTTGTATTTAAAATTTTGATCTCTTTATCATTCCACTGTTTTTTAGTCTTGATCAAATTACTAAAGGTTTTGTTTATTTTATTGGAACTTTCAAAGAGGCAACAATTTCAGTTTACATATATATGCTGTTGTGCTATTATTTTTTAAAGAATTAATTTCTTTTTTTTTTTATTTTTTTTTAACGTTTATTTATTTTTGAGACAGAGAGAGACAGAGCATGAACGGGGGAGGGTCAGAGAGAGGGAGACACAGAATCTGAAACAGGGTCAAGGCTCTGAGCTGTCAGCACAGAGCCCAACGCGGGGCTTGAACTCACTGACTGTGAGATCATGACCTGAGCCAAAGTCGGCCGCTTAACCAACTGAGCCACCCAGGCTCCCCTTAAAGAATTAATTTCTATTTCTACCTTTTAATTCCTCTTCGAGTTTCCTTGCCTGTGTTTTTTCATTCTTCCTCTAGCTTATGTTAACTATTTGGTTCCTTTATATTTAATATTGTATCAAATACTTCCAAGCCCGTTTTTTATGATTATCATTTTGTGTGTTTCTCAGTTTCACAGTGAACAGATTTTCCTGTTTTGGTTTCTCTCTTTTTTCCCCATCCTTTATGAGTTTTTGTTTGTTTTGGTTTGTGGCATTTTTGTCTACCTCAGATAAAATTTTTTGGTCTACTTGTTGTATTTCTTAAAAAGGTTTGTTAAAGTCTCCCAAATTAGAATCTCTCTTGTTGTTTGACTACTCCCTGAGCATACGTTCCGAATTACCTATTGATTGCAGTTTTGATGGCTTTCCATAACCTCTGGAACCAGCTCCAGAGGGGGAGAGCCGAGAAGACAATACTCAAGGGTCCTTAATGCAATGCCTATCGCGTCATCTCTTTATCTCCCTAGCTGGAGCCAGATCAGCAGTATTCTTGGCAAGGCAGACCCTGTCTCTGGAGGTAACTGTATGTCATTAATGAGCAAAGCAGTCTCTCTCTCTCCAACATTATTTATAAGATTTCCTTGATGTGATGAGGGAAATTGAAAATTCCCTGGGGAAATTCTTTGTATACACTCTGCACACTCAAAATGTCTAAGCTGTTAAATGACCAAACGACTTTGACAACAGGACCTCCTTTTTCCAAGGAAGAAAGTGTGACGTGTAAAAAGGTTGAAAATGCCATGGCTTCAGAAAAGTTGTTCCAAAGCAAATTAAAATTCGAGTTTATTACACCTAGAACATGTTTGTATACGCTACGTAATTTTATACTAGCAGCAATCCCACGACAAAAGCAAAAAAGGTGTGATTATTGTCACCATTCTGATGGATACCATTGAGTATCAGGGATCAGAAGGGACTCATTCAAAGTCATCTAGCCCAAGATGCAATCAGTATTGGAGTGCACGCCTTATGACAGCCAAGTTCAAGTTGCTTTCATTTTCCAATAGCAATGTCCTGAAACCTAGAGACTCAATTTCCGTAGGACAGTTCTCCTTGGATTCCAGTCCCTGTAGCTGGTGAGATTTTGGAAGCTAATTCCTCAAGTGTAGTTGTTGAATAGATATTCGTTGGTTTTTTTTAAATTAATTATTTTTTTTTAACTGAAGTCGAGTTGGCACACGTGTTACGTTACTTTCAGGTGTACAACGTAGGGATTCGATAACCCTGTGTGTTACGTTTTGCTCACAAGTGGAGCCTACCATCTGTCAACATACAACACTGCTTCGATACCATTGATTAGACACCGGTGGCTTTTAATAGAAATGTGCCGGATCTCTTCGTGCTTTCTGCCACACTGCACGTCAAGAGGCCAACTTATATCCAGAGTTATGGGCTCCCTTGTCTTTGAGATTTGCTAGGGTTGATCAGTGGAAGTGCCAGTGGACCTGAGGGAGGAACAGGGTGAGGTTCAGGCTTTTATACCCGTTTCCTCCTTGCGGGTTGATTTGAACTGGCCAGGGAGTTGAAGACCCCAACCTTCTTCGCCCAGTTCCCTTTTTCCCTCTTCCAGTAGCAATTTCCTCGCCTTGATTTCTCAGGCATGGAGCAAAAGTGCTTTTTGAGAGTTATTTTCCCCAAGTCCTGCACCATCCCTTGGGGTTTCTCTAGGCCCTGCTCATAGCTTTGCAAGGGTCTCTTTTTAAACAATCCTCAAATTATCCAATTTGAATGTGCCAGCTGTTTTTTGCAAGAACCCTGACTGATAAACAAAACAGATTACTATTATGTTTATAGCTTAAGTCAAAAAAACATGGGGTGAAGGAGCGAGTTTCCTCGCCAAGCCAAAAGCTATTCATAGACTTACATCTGATTACTACAGTTTTGGAAAGGAGTTGGCCCTTTTAATATATTCTTCATTGGGGATTACACATTTTTCTGGACCAAAATCATAATCGGATCCAAAAGATTTCTAATACTTTGTATATTGTTAATAAAATTTAACAGTAAAAGGGAAACAAAAGAGAGAAAAGGAGACAACCTTTTAGTTTCCAAAGCAGAGAGAAAAAATTATGTATTATTCCTAAATCACTGTGTTGTCATGCAAACTTCCCTGGGACACCACCCTAAGAAGTCCCTTAGAAGACTTAGATCCTCCTGATTCTGATTCTTGGGGAGCTGAAGCAGGCATGGGGCACTGCAAGGGCTCACTTTGCAGAATTCAATGTAAGAAGGGACTAGGAATGTGTTTACATGAGAAAAGAGAATTTGAAGCAAGACATTTTTAGCAGGCATCCATGTGTACATGAGGATTCACACGTGCCCACACACACACACACACACACACACACACACACACACATCTAGAAAGGCAACTCCGTGGAGAAAATGGTGTAATTCTTAGAATTCATTCTGGTGCTTGGGAACTAGATGGGAAAGATGACTATTACTTTCCTTTTGAGCCTAGGGCAGGGTGATGTACTTCTTAAACTGTGTTTGGTATTTTCCGCCAGTTGGCCACAATTTGGGTGGCTGGGAAAATAAACTTCCTTCCTTCCCGTTCTCCTCCCTATTCCCCTGCCACGGGTTCAGTTTTAATATAATGCCATAAGGAATATTATCATTCAAAAAATAAGAAAGGAATCAAGCTACGTAATTGCGTAATCAATATAGGACAGATTTCCTCTGTCAAAGTGGAGTGGAGCATTATCTTCCAGCGGATTTGTTTTCCTGTTGTTTGTACTCTTTTGCATTTTCGTGATAAGTGGGCGCGAAATCTAAAATACAATGGCTGTGCAGTCCCTGAAGTGTGTGAAGTCAAGGAAAGCAAGAGTGGGTCATTTATACTAACAATTTTCAGTTTTGAAACAGTCTCTCGTTGTCATTGCAGGTAAAGAGATAAAGTTGTCCGTAAGAAGTTTAAGTTCTAAAATGTGTGTCCTCACACAATTATTGCAGTTACTAATCCCTTGGTTTCATTTTTAGCAATGCAATGGGTATTTCTCTGGACCACCAACTTAGAGGTACAAGCATGGCCCAAGTCAATGTTACAGTGATTTGTGTACCAACCCTCGGAGGTTTACAACAAGAAAGGTGACAGTAAGCACTTACAAACTAAAATTCGATTGTACATTTATTTCCTCATTTCCCAGAATGAGACGAAGTAACTATGCTTCAAGTGAAAATTGATACTTTGAAAGCCATAGGTTTAAACATACTGCTTAAAATTACAACTAGGGGCACCTGGGTGGCTCAGTTTGTTCATGATCTCAAGGCTAGTGAGTTTGAGCTCCATACAGGACTCTGTGCTGACAGCTTGGAGCCTGGAGCCTGTTTCGAACTCCCTCACTTTCTCTGCCCCTTCCTAGCTTGCTCTCGCTTCCTCTTTCTCTCTCTCTCTCTAATATAAATAAAAAACATTAAAAATAAATAAATGAATAAAATTATAACTACAATTGCTATTTGAACTTCAAATAGTCTATTTTTTTTTCAAACGGTATAGTAACAGATAGCAAAGAAAAACACATGATGTTAAATGTAGAAAAGAACATTCATATGACAAGAACTTTAATATATTGGCTTGCCAATAAAATAAACAGCATAATGATCTACTAAATAAACAAAATGGCAGCTGGAAACTTCATACTAATATCAAGCAGAGGGAAGTTTGGGCTGCAAGCCTTTTATCACTTAATGATGCAGGTTAAAACCTACAGAACAGTTACAATTATTTCATATTCCTTATGAGGAAAAATATGATGGGGCACCTGGGTGGTTCAGTCGGTTGAGCGTCGGACTTCATTTCAGGTCACGATCTCGCGGTCCGTGAGTTCGAGCCCCACGTCGGGCCCTGGGCTGATGGCTCGGAGCCTGGAGCCTGCTTCGGATTCTGTGTCTCCCTCTCTCTCTGCCCCTCCCCTGCTCACTCTCTGTCTCTCTCTCTCAAAAATAAATAAACATTAAAATTTTTTAAAAATGAATAAAATACACAATTACAGAAGATAAAAGATACATTTACAGAAACATAACACTAGTGGAAGGTGACACCTCTCTTTCTTTATTGACCAAAAAGAGAAAACAGTAATTAACAGAGACACACTTGTTAAATACCCAATTTTAAAAATAATAAAATGTATATTTTTAAGGACCTATAGATATTCATATATTTATCATTTTTTGAAACAGAAAACCTGGTAAGTTCCCCCAAGTAGAAATACTATAGGTAACATTCTCTGACCAAAATGCATTCAATGCTAGAACCAATTAAGAAAATTAGAAACAAAACAAAAACTGGGGCACGTGGGTGGCTCACTTGGTTGAGCTTCTGACTCTTGATTTCAGCTCAGGTCATGATCACAGAGTCACAGGATCCAGCTCCAAGTCAGGCTCTTTGCTGAGCATGGAGTCTGCTTGGGATTCTCTCTCTCTCTCTCCCTCTCCCTCTCCCTCTCCCTCTCCCTCTCCCTCTCCCTCTCCCTCTCTCCCTCCCCCCTCTCCCTCCCTCCCTCCTTCTGCCCGTCTCCCCCACTCTCTCTCCAAAATATAAAAATTAAAAACAAAACAAAAACTATTAAATAATTCTCAGGTTGATGAATCAATAAAATCACAATTGTCAATATGTAAAAAATACTAGTGAGACAAAAATATTTAAAGTGTATACATTTATATTACTGAGAAAAAAATGGAAGTAAGTGAATAAGGTGCCATTTGTTAAGTGAGGACAGTGAAAACCAAAATAAACGTTAGGAAAACAGAAGGAAGGAATTTTTTAAAATGAGGAAAAATGCAGAAAGAGAAAAGGGATAGACTTGGTTCTGTGGGGAGGAAAAACATCAAAGACAACTAAATAAATAAATCATTTACCAATACTGCACATGGGCTAGAACAGAAAGCAGAGGAAAGAAACACAGGTTCGTAAAATAAGCAATGAAAAGGGAAAATGACTGCAGATGATGAGAAAATCATCATATGAAAATACTTTGCACAACACTATACCCATAACTTTTAAAGCTTGGATTTTTTTTTTCAAGAAGAAATAAATAGACCTCAAATTGTGGGAGAAATCGGGAATGTTGTCAAAATTTCCCCAAAAGCTTCTGACACAGAAGGAGTCTTTGGTCATTTTTTGTTTCATTCTTCCAAGAAACAGATTACTCCAATATGATTTAAATTTGTTCCAGAGCAACACAAAACAAGGAATTCTCTGCAAATTCCTTTATGACACCAGCACATGGATGTGATAGTAACATCTAACAGATTCTCTCTCCCTCTCCCCCTCCCCTTCTTTCTTCCTCATAAGAATCCTTAATCTTATATTAGCAGAAAGAATTTAGAAGTACCTTAAAAGAACAATACAACGTAACCAACTGGGCTTAACTCCAAGAAGGTATACAGTTGATTTCTTGCAATAAGGCAGGTCATTGCAGATGCTAAAAGGTATCTGATTAAATTGAGGACCCATTCCTGACTTAATGAAAATTTTATTAAATTATTTAATTTTCATTATTTTAATTAATTGACTAGTTAAAAATAAAATAAATCTTTGAGCTCCCCCGAATTATAAATAAAATATTCTTATCATGGTAATAATCCAAATTTGGCAAAAGAAAAGATACTATGAGGAAAGTGGTCTTCAAAAAGTCATAAAAACACCAAAAGAAAATAAAATGGGCATGAATAAACTGATTACGAAATATTCTACAAGCATGTAAAAGAAAAGTGAACCATTCTACTAAAGGGTATTAAATATACTTTAATAAATAAAAATACAGGCCATGTTTTTGTTTAAGAAAAAATATTTTAAGGGTATTCATTGATTCACTTTCTTCCAAATAATCTATGATATCCACATATTTTTTGTTCAATATTGAAGGAATTTTTTTTAGGAACTTGTCACTTTTTTAAACTTAATTTTAAAAAATAGATAAGGCTCAGAAAATTTTGAAGGATTAAGAAAAGAACTATAAGAATGTATATCCTACTTATTAATATATTAACATCGATAAATTAAAATACCTAAAACAGAGGGGCACCTGGGTGGCTTAGCCAGTTAAGCATCCAACTCTTGGCTTTGGCTCTGGTCATGATCTCATGATTAGTGAGATCTAGCCCAGAGTCAGCCTCTGTGCTGACAGGGAAGAAACTCCTTCGGATTCTCTCTCTGCCTCTCTTTCTCTCAAAATAAATAAACTTTAAAAAACACAATATCTAAAACAGAAGTGCTACAAGAGGCACAGAGGGAGTCTGAATTGAAACATAATAAAGTAGCCAGAAATAGACCGAAGGATATGTGATAGTAAAGTATTTGATAAGAATGGCATTTCACATTGGTGAGAAGATGAACAGAATTTCCAACAAGTAACACTGGAATGACTGGCTAATTTGGGGGGAAAAACAGCTGTATTCCTAATGAGAAAATAAGTTCTAGATGAATCAAAGTTTTGAATGTATACATAAAGTGAAAAAAGGTAAGGAAAGAAAGGAATAATACGTAAAATACTAGAAGAAAATATGGTAAGGATGAATAATTTTATAATCTTAGAATAAGAAAATCTTTCTAAGGAAGATAAGTAACTTAGGATCCGTAATTATATTTTGGTAAGTTTGAATGCATTATACTTTAAAGTTTCTGTACCATGAAGTAAGGTGTGAAAGTAAATCCAAAAATACAAGCCAGGAAATATTTGAGAAAGAGTTAATACACATGATATATAAAGAGTTCTAGCATATCAATAAAACAACCACTCCAACAGAAACAGTAGTAAAAATAAATAAATAACAAAACTGGTGTTTTACAAAAGGAGAAATATAAGAACTGGTAAATGTGGAAAATAGTCACTCTCACTAATAGACAAATGGAAAAGAAATTATACATATTATTTTTTACTCATGAAATTAACAGATGTTTATATGACTATAGGGAACACTGAAATGTTCAAGTCTAATTGGTGGGAATGTAATTCTATAGATTTCTGGAATGTAGAGTGGGTGTATAATGTCTTAAATTAGATACCTTTGGCCTAAAAATTGTACTTCTAAACTTTTTTCCCCAAGGAGATCATTGTATAGGTTAAATTTATATATATATATATATATATTTTCTTTAATGTGTTAAACAATCTATAGCTGTCCCACAGTATGAAACTGATTCAACAAATTAATGTAAAAATTATAGAACATTATATATCCAATAAATCAATTATACATATCTGAATATAATTACCCAGAAAGATGTTCATGTTATATATTTTGGTTGAGAAAATCAGGTTAAAAATACAAGGTGGAGAATCAACTTAGTATGAAATTATGTATAATAAAATCCACCTTTGTAGATGTACCCATAGAAACACACAAACTTTTACAATCATGTATCACTTATAGTTCCATTAAATATAAGTGACAGAAACTCAGGCCAAACCAACTTAAGCAGAAGGAGAATTTTTGGGCTCAGCAAAAAGTACAGCATTCTGGTTTGATTTGAGGCAAATCTTTTTCAAGGCTTGAAACAAGGTTGTCAGGAAGAGCCAGCTTTTCTCTGTTTCCAAGTTTCTGCCCTACTTCCTTTGTGGTGGATCTGTTTTCAGAACAGTGTCTCCCCTCATGGTGACAAAATGGCTGCCACCGCTTTTGCAACTCCTTCCCACTTCAGTACTAACATGAAAGAGAAAGTCTTTTCCTGATTACCTAATTGAAAGCTCTAGGTATATTGAGCCTGGTTACCTAAGTTGGAACATGTGCACACACCCAAATCAACACTGTTACCTGGAAGGTAACACAGTGTGCTGTGTCTCATGTTCTACCACATATGCACATGTATATTCATACAGCCATATATTCATATATCATAAACCTATAGCATGTAGCTTGAGCAATGGGTGAGGCAGGGGGGGAGGAGAGGAGAGGGGAGTGTCCCTGAATAAAATTGGTGGTAAGATTACCTGGAAAAGGATAGGTGGATGTTGAATCACTAAAAGAGCAAAGAAAGTTTGTCTCTTCATGATGATGTTTTTGGACATTTTTTTTTCGGCCTACTTTTGCATATTATTTGAGAATTTACCAATTTTTAATTAGCACAACAATGGAAAACTATTATCATGCAGCATTGTTATATTTAGACAGACAAGTCTTTTTTCAAGGTAAAATAAAATACGTAGATATTTCTATAAGTCATGCTGTTTTTGCTCTTTTGCATCTCTGCCTTGTCTTTCCCTCACTTAGTTTTGTTTCCTATAAACCTCTTGCTATTATTTCTTTCTGTTACCATTTTTTTTCTTTTTAAAGGAGAGCACACTTGAGTGCATGCAAGTGGGGGAGAGGCACAGAGAGGGAGAGAAAGAATCTTTTTTTTTTTTTTAATGTTTATTTTTATTTTTGAGACAGAGAGAGACAGAGCATGAATGGGGGAAGGGCAGAGAGAGAGGGAGATACAGAATCGGAAGCAGGCTCCAGGCTCCGAGCCATCAGCCCAGAGCCTGACGCGGGGCTCGAACTCACAGACCGTGAGATCGTGACCTGAGCTGAAGTCGGACGCTTAACCGACTGAGCCACCCAGGCAACCCCGGAGAGAGAGAATCTTAAACAGGCTTTCCAGCCCAGCCTAGGGCCCAATGGGGGATTTGATCCTACAACCATGACATCATGACCTGAGCTGAAATCAAGAGTCAGACACGTAACCAACTGAGTACCCAGGCATCTACTGTTAACCTTTCCATTGCTGTGTTCCAAGCTTGCAAGGTCACAGCCAAAAAGAAAAAAAAAAAAAAATCTGCACAAAAAGTAAAGCTCTTTACCCTAGGAAGTATTTCAGAGAAAGAAGCAGAAAAGTGAAGAAGTAGGTGGTGGTCCCAGAATGTTTAAAGGCAGCATTCGGGGGCTCATTTTGAATTTATGTTTGCATAGCAGACATAATTTTCTGCTTTGCTTGGAGATTCATGGGTGGCTGGTTGCTGGAGGGAAGGATGGCTTTCCAAAGCCTAGTTGATGCTGCCTTTTGTGAATCGTTAATTTACATCAGTGCCTCAGATACCTTCGTGTGCACCTGAGTCACGGAAGGATCTGCTAAACTGCAGATTCTGACCCAGTATGTCTAGGTTGAGACCCAAGATTCTTCACTTCTCACAAGCTCCCAAGGGATGTTAATGCAACAAGACTATGGGCCAGACTTTGAAAAGGAAAGTTTGGATGACATTTTCCTATCTGTGAAGTAAAAACCCAAGCCAGCTATATTCTGCATGTTTTTATTAAAATTAATAATATATTACAATATATATTTTTAACTATTCCAGGTTTATTTGTATATGCTGGTATTTTTCTATTTAGGGTTAATTTTTTTTTTTTAAATCACCAAAATTTGATTCTCTGTTACCTCATTTTAAAAGAAGGCAAATACTTCGACTCTCTCCCCCAGTCTCTAATATAAAATCCCAAATCTGTTTTTACATGTATTCCATAAGGAAAAAGAAATGCTTTCTCGCCATCTTAAATGCTATTTTTCTTGTTCTGGAACCAAAGATTACTCACTTCAACTTCGAGTTACACTGGGGTTATGGAAAATCCCTTATTATTTTTTTAATGTTTATTTGTTTTTGAGAGACACAGAGACAGAATGAGAGTGGGTCAGGGGTAGAGAGAGAGGGAGACACAGAATCCAAAGCAGGCTCCAGGCTCTGAGATGTCAGTACAGAGCCCGACATGGGGCTCGAACTCCCGAACCGTGAGATCATGACCTGAGCCAAAGTCAGACACTCAACCAACTGAGCCACCCGGGTGCCCCAGGAAAATACCTTATTGTTTGAGATTTCAACAATGTGCTCCAACAAGAACAAACTGAAGAACTTGCTTTATTGCTTTGAACCAGCGGAAGGAGCAAGGTGCAAAGAACTTCTCTTGAAGAAAAAGTATTTTATTTTACTTTATTTATTTATTTTGAGAGAGAGAGAGAGAGGGAGGGAGGGAGGGAGAGAAACCTATTGGGGGAGACGAGCAGAGGGAGAAAGAGAGAGAGAATCTCAAGCAGGATCCATACTCAGTGCAGAGCCTGACACAGGCTTCAATCCCACAACCCTGGGATCATGACCTGAACTGAAATCAGGAATCATGCTGAACTGACTGAGCCACCCAGGCACCCACGTTTAAAACTTAGATTCCCCCTTGTGCAAAATGGTGACTCCTCTTCCTCACTGTGAAACCGTGTGACCTTGGGCAGCAGACATAGCCTAGACCTAGTTTTCAACGCCAATAGCAACTGAAAGCCCAAGCCATTTAATCTGTCAGAGGCAAATGAATTCACTTTGGATTACAAACATTTTTAATGATTTTTAATGATGTTTATGTTTTTAAATTTCACATACCCTCTCCAACTCCAGTCCCTTTGCCAGTCCCTCTTGGCTCTGCTAAGATTGATGGAATCTGGGAATCAAGGTCAAGGACAGGGGTCTTCTTTGTTCAAAAGGAGTGTGTGTGTGTGTGTGTGTGTGTGTGTGTGTGTGTGTGTGTGTGTGTAAAACAGAAACACCACTTTCCATACCTCCATTGGTTTGTATGCCTTTCTTTCAGCTTGCTCCAGGAGCCAAATTTGCTTTTGGCAACTCCACTAGAAAATTCCAAAATGGTAGCTGTGTGACAATTTTAACTTACGTTTAAGCGTCTCACTTGCCCTTGAGTTCCTGTGTCTCTTTTTGAATATGGCCTCCCTGGTGGGTGGGCCATGCTGTTATCTCCCTTGGGCCCCCTTGCTGCTATCTTGACTGCATATACAGCTAACTTATCTTTTGGAAGCTTAACTGGACTTTATCGTCTGTACTCAGCACCTACAACTACCTATGTTCTTCTCTGGCTCCTTGAAGACCACTGTTTCCATATTTTTCACATTCTTACTTCTTTAACTATGCCTCTGTGACAGTTACTGGCACTTGCTAAGAAGACAGAGTGATACAGTAACATAGAAATTTATAGCAACAAAAATCATGTTGATGGAGTACCATATGACCACAACCTACATTTATTTTGGCCAGAGACATACAGTTTTGGTAACCCCAAACATCTCCTCTTTTAAAGCCTTCTTACATAGTAAACAACTTCTCTTTTTTAATGTAAAATCATGACACTTGTTTGATAATGGATAGCAGGTTGAGGTTGGCCACTGGTACACACAGCAAAATTCCTAACATGCAGGTTTAGCATTCAGCCTTGCTGACCTGATGACAGGAACAGGGCTGGCCACAATATCCTCCTGAGGCTTGCAGATCCCCTCTCACACTCCTTTGTCCAGGCCTCAGGCACCTTGGTGACCCTACCGGAGTTTCAGAGTTAATGCCTCAAGCATTGTATACAGACAGAAAAACAAGTCTGGCGTATGGATGTGACTAAGTTTTAAATGCATCGGAAGAAAATTATGTTTTAAGTTTTCACTGATCTTGGGGCACAAAACTTAAGCTTTGGGAGAAAACCAAAAAATTCAAGTATGTTTTGAATAATCATTTATTCTAGAGCATCTGGCAAACATGAACTTGGAAGTCTGGGAGAACCTCCATGTGAACAATGGCCACTTTCCAAAGAACAATAAGGGACATATATTTTAAAAGCATCAACAGAAAAGCACGAACCACAATCGTCTGCAACACAAGTAATGAGTGCAGGAATTGTAAAGGACGGTGATAATAAGTGGAAGGTTATGCCTTTAAGTCTTGCCAGTGAAACCCAATTTAATGAAATGAGGCTTTAATTATAAAGCCAAAGATGACTTTCTCTTCTATTTTTAATTTTATGGATGAGAAGCCGCAGAAATATGAAAGAACCAAATAAAGGCATCAAGTAAGAATAACGTCAACTCCTTTTCTTACCCTGGTTGGTGGGGGGTTGGGGAGTTTGAGAGCAGAGGGTTATTTGGCAAGCAATAGATAAATAGAAACAAACTGCAAGTTGTCGGCTTTGCCTTACGTGGCAAAATGCACCACGAAGACACAACTGAACGAGTCTGAGTTGATAAACATGGAGGCAATTACTGCTCTTACTTCTTGGCTTATAAAGCACATCTTGCTTAATAGAAGGTGTTGTGCTGGAAAGCAGAAAGCCCATTGCAACCCCCAAGCAGACATTGTGAGAGTTGAAGTCTTACACAGAGTATTTGCAATTATTCCAGGAAAGAAAGCATCCTACAGAGAGCTATGTGCACGACAGAGTTGCACTAAATAGGAGTCTCATTCCACGTGCCAGGGTGGCAATCCTATGTCGAACCTAAATAACGATTTCTGGCTAAAGCATTAAAGCAAATGAAAACATTTAAAAATCAAACGTAGTGTTATTCTTATTTATTTTAAAAGTGTTTGGGGGGTGAAGGATAGGAAGGGATGGGGGAGGAAGCGGGAAAAGAATTGCACATACAAATGCCACGACAGTTAAGGGAAAATGGGTCAACTTAATGCAGAGCAACTCAGTGGGAGGTCTTTATCATATTTTTTACTTTTTGCAATAAACCCCAAATTGTATCGGTCTTCTTGGTTTTTTTTCTAGATTGGCAACTTTATGCGGCTGTGTTCGTCTATACCCAGTCTGAGTGGGCATACACACAAACCCCAGAAGTTTTTTTAAAAAAATGTGTCTGTCTTCAGAACATTTTAAAGCTAATTTATTTTACTTTACTTCATCATTAAGGAAGATTAGTTAAACAGAGGCCCAGTCAACTTTTTGACTATCCTACCCTGGGACTAAAATTAGCAACTAAGCCCTTGAATTTAAACCATTCCGAGTTTTGGATCCATTCGTATTAACCTTTCTACCAGTTTTCCTGTTCGGTTTAATCTGATAGCCCCAAGAGATGGGTTCTGAAGGAGTGCCTGAGCTATTGGGGAAGGAAGTGGTTAAGAAGGAAGAAGTACATTTCTTGGCAGAGTGTCTGAGAATGCAATGACTTTGCTCGGGGCTGGAACAGATAATGCCTAAATATCACTATCTCTAAAAATACAGTGTAGGGTTGTCAAAAGGCTGACCAGCTCTCAAATACCTGATAGTCCCACCCGTAATTTTATTCCACAATAATACATTTGTTCACTAAACCTTTTGGGGGAGAGAGGAGACCTATCATGTGCAGAGTTTTGTGTTTCATATTCATATCCGTTTGGAGTAGGGCTAAGATCATGGGCTCTGATTTCAAGAGACTCACCTCAGTTTCCAGGCCATGTCAAGAGTGTAAATGGAAGCTCCCTACCATCTGTGTAAATATTTTAAATCCCTAAGTTAAAATTTTAAACTTTTTGGAGGAATCGTTGACATAGAAAAATTGTGTGTATTTAAGATATACAACTTCATGTTTTGATATATATACACGTTCTGAAAAGATCATCACAATCAAGCTGAATAACTTAGCCATGGTCTTTCCATACTTACCACTGTGTGTGTATGTGTGTGTGTGTTAAGAATATTCAGATGAAGATCCAGCCTTCCAGGATTACCAGTAATAATAGGTATTGTTAACTATCGTCCTCACCATGCTGTACATTATATCTCCAGAACCCATTCATCTTGCAAAACTGGACCCTTTAAACATCTCTTCATTTCACCCTCTCTCTCTCCAACCCTGGAAACTGCCATTCTACTTCCTACATCTATGAGTTTGACTACTTTGGATTTCACATTTAAGTGAGACAGGTAGTATTTGTCTTTTTGTGTCTCCTATATTTCACTTAGCATAACGTCCTCCAGGTGTCTTCTTTCTTAAGGCTGAATAATATTATTAATTTCCTTTATGCATAGCTCATTGTTAGTATATAGAAATGCCACCAGGGTGCATGGGTGGTTCAGTCAGTTGAGCGCCCAGCTCTCGATTTCAGCTCAGGTCATGATCTCTCAGTTAGTGAGATCGAGCTCTGTGCTGACAGTGTGGAGCCTGCTTGGGATTCTCTGTGTGTGTGTGTGTGTGTGTGTGTGTGTGTGTCTTTTTCTTTCTCTCTCCCCACCCCTCCCTTGCTTGGGCTCTCTCTCTCTCTCAACATAAATAAACCTGAAAACCATTTTTTTAAAGAAAGAAAACTTAAAAAAGATCTTTTGTATGTTGGTTTTGTATCCTGCAGCTCTACCGAATTTGTGTATTAGTTCTGTCTTTTGTTGAATCTTCAGGGTTTTCCACAAATACAATCATGTCATCTGCAAACAGATTATTTTACTTCTTCCTTTCCAATTTAGATGCATTATATTTCTTTTTCTTGCCTAATTGCTTTGACTAGGACTTCCAGTACTGTCTTGAATAGAAGTGGGAAAAGCAGGCATTCTTACCTTGAACCAAATCTTAGAGGAAAAGTTTTAAGTTTTTCCCTATTGTTTATGCTGTTAGCTGTGGGCTTTTTATATACGGCTTTCATTGTGATGAGTAAATTCCTTCTCTACCTGTTTGGTAGGATTTTTATCATGAATAGATGTTGAAATTTTCTCAAATGATTTTTCTGCATCTATTAAATAGTCATGTGGTTTTTATCTTTCATTTTGTTAACGTACCATATCACATTGATTGAGTTGCATATGTTGAACCAACCTCGCATCCCAATGATAGATCCCACTTGGTCACGGTGTAGGGTCCTTTTAATGTGCTGTTGAATTCAATCTGTTACTATTTTATTGAAGACTTTTGCATCTGTGTTCATTAGGGGTACTGGCCTACTGTTTTATTTTCTTGAGGTATCTTGTCTGACTTTGGGATCAGGGTGATCAATATTCAAAAAATGAGTGTTCCCTCTTTTTCCATTTTTTGGAAAATTGAAGAGCGATTCATATAAATTAACTTATAAAATCAAAATTACTTCAGTAAAGCTGAAAATAAATTTTGAAAACAAGGAAATGTCACTAAATATTTTAATAAAACTAAAACTATTTGCGGGTGCTTAGGTGTCTCGGTTGAGCATCTGACTCTTAACTTTGGTTCAAGTTATCATCCCAGGGGTGTGGGATTGAGCCCCACATTGGACTCCACATTCAACTTAAGATTCTCTCTCTCTTCCTCGGCCCCTCTCCTTTTTGCACGCTCGCTCTTTCTCTCTCTCTAAAAAAAATAAAATAAATTAAAATAAATAATAACTATTAGCATTCGGAGCCCTGAGTATCTCTTTCATTACCAATGTAAAGAATTGGTAACGTGCTCCATGTATGTTATGTCAAGACCTGCATCCATGAATTGTTTAATATTTCAGCTGCTGTGGGTAACTCTTGTGACTATCATACCCGCAGAAGCACAAATCAGAACACAAAGAGGAGCAAGAAGAGAGACTCTTGGCCCAACAAAGAAATGACTGTTAGGCAAGAACCTACTGTATTCATCTTACGTGAAAGAGAGAGTTTGACAGTTGTCTCCTTCCTCAGCACAGCTGTGCTCATCAAGATGCTCCCGGACCTGAACCCTTTGGGCATAAGAGCTGTGTTTCGAGTGGCAGGCTACATCGTGTCAGTCTCTGGGGCTGAATCTCATATGACTAAGTACACACGGGTTCTTAAAACAAACTTAGCTTTCTGATGTTTGTGATATATGGGGCTCAGGAAAGCATAGAACCCGAGGCACGGGCTCTTGCCCAGGGCAAGGATGGTCCCACCTCTGAGCCTGTAATGTAGCAAGAGAAATAGACACCTGCTCCATGAGTAGGAGACCAAATGGAGGAGTGTTGTGTAGAGGAGTGGTAGTAGTGCCCAACTGCTCATGACTCCCTGGTGCCACTCTTTTATTTTAATTTTGTTTGATGTGTGTTGGGGTACAGCCCGAGTTGGGGAGGGACAGAAAGAGAGGGAGACCCAGAATCCGAAGCAGGCTCCAGGCCCCTAGCTGTTAGCACAGAGCCCAGCACAGGGCTTGAACTCACCAACCACAAGATCATGACCTGAGCCAAAATTGGACTCTTAACCGACAGGTGCCCCTGTGGGTGCCACTCTGAGGACCTCTCTACATACATTATTTTGTATGGACCTCACAGTGAGTGACAACTACAGAATAGAGGCACAGAAGCATTAGATGGCTTAACCAAGTGTCTGAGTAACAATCAGAGGCCATATATTTAAGTAGCCATTTGGGGGCGCCTGGGTGGCGCAGTCGGTTAAGCGTCCGACTTCAGCCAGGTCACGATCTCGCGGTCCGTGAGTTCGAGCCCCGCGTCAGGCTCTGGGCTGATGGCTCAGAGCCTGGAGCCTGTTTCCGATTCTGTGTCTCCCTCTCTCTCTGCCCCTCCCCTGTTCATGCTCTGTCTCTCTCTGTCCCAAAAATAAAATAAAACATTGAAAAAAAAAATTTTTTTTTTTAAAAAAATAAATAAAAAAAAATAAGTAGCCATTTGGTAAATACACCCGTGTGCTAAATCTTATTTTAGATTTTTTAAAATGCGTTCATGAAAGGTGTTTTTTATTTATCATGTTGTCAGGTATTGCATTCTCAAAAATGTGTGTGTGTGTGTGTGTAAATAAAAAAGGGCTGAGTCGAAAGTGTATATGGGAATGCCAAAGGCCACAATAGCCATGACGATCCTATGGATCAAAGTTGGAAGATTTACACTAGTGGATATTAAGACATATCAGAAATCTACCATTATTAAAACAATATTCAGAAAAGGGAGAACAAATCAAAGGAACACTGTAGAGATTTCAGAAATAGGCCTACACCCCAAAGGACATTTGATTTATGACAAAAATGGTCCTGCCCAGAATGGGAAAAGGGTAGTCTTTTCAATAAACAATGATGGACCCATTAGAGATCCATATATGAAAATCAATGAAATTTAATTCTTGACTCACGTTGTACCCAATCATTTCCAGATGGGCTGTAGTTCTAAAAGTGAAAGGTAAGACATCAGTGCTTCGAGAAGATAGCATGGGAACATATTTTCTGACCTTGAGGGCTGAAAGACATTTGTAAAACAGAACATAAAAGCACTAACGTAAAGAAAAAGATGTACAAATTGGACAACAACAAATTTAAAAACTTCTGCTGATCAAAAGACAACATTAAGAGAGTGAAAAGTTAAGCCAGAATGTGCCAGAAGACATTTTCAACATATCCTTCAAGGATTCACATTCAGATTATATAAAGAACTCCCAGAAATCCCGATTACACAATAGAAATATGGGCAAGAAATGTGAACGGGCATCGCATAAAAGATAACATCCGCATAACCAACAAACGTGAACGGAACGTTATTAGTCATCAGGGAAATGCAAGTCAAAACCCCAATGAGATGTAACAACACATTTATCAAAGTGGCTAAACTCTTTAAATACTTTAGGGCACTTGGGTGGCTCAGTCGGTTGAGCGTCCGACTTCTGTCAGGTCATGATCCACAGCTGGTGAGTTCGAGCCCCGCATCAGGCTCTGTGCTGACAGCTCAGAGCCTGGAGCCTGCTTCAGATTCGGTGTCTCCCTCTCTCTCTGCCCCTACTTATACAATGAAACGATGCTCGGCTGTGAAAAGGAAAGAACCACAGCTATGCAATGGCATGGATGGATCTCATAAAGATTGTATTGCATAAAGAAGGCAGACCAGAAAGCACTTCTTAACTTCAAAAATTTTAAAAACATACAAACTGGGGCGCCTGGGTGGCTCAGTCGGTTAAGCGTCCGACTTTGCATCAGGTCATGATCTCACGGTTTGTGGGTTCGAGCCCCAGGTCAGGTTCTGTGCTGGCAGCCCAGTGGAGCCTGGAGCCTGCTTCGGATTCTGTGTCTCCAGCTCTCTCTCTGCCCCTCCCCCAATCACACTCTTTCTCCGTCTCTCAAAAATAAGTAACTTTTAAAAAACATACAAACTAATGAAATTAGCTTCATCAGGACCGTGGCTCCCTTTGGGGCGGAAGGGGAAGAACGACTGGCAGAGGCCCATGAAGTGGGTCTCTGGGAGGCTGGCAGTGTTCTACTTCTGGACCTAAGGAGGTCACTGTGTAGACATCTATCAAAATGTGTAGTTACGATTTAGGTACTTTTTGGTGAACATTAAATACTGGGAATCCAAATGGTAAGTGCTGTGAAGGAAATAAATAGTAATAGAACTGAGGAGGCGACACAGCAGGGAGTCCCGGAGGATAAGAAAGAGGCTCATGGCTGGGAAAACCAAGTGCCCTCTGCGAAGGTGAGGGCTGGCTCTCTCACACGGACAGAGAATAGTTTTCTGCTTAATTCACTACTGCTCTTGTTGTCTCTCAAATAGCTAAGTCCCCCTAACACAAAATGGATGTGCTTTGATGGACTGCAGGACAGGAGAAGATTTAGAGATCGGAGAATCTGCCTAGGGGGTGTCCGTGCGGGGGGAGGACATAGCTGAGCGGAGAAAATCCTGGGGTAGAGCATCAGGGCGCTGAGCGAGAGGAGGGAGGGATGGCAGAAATGACCAAGATGGAAAGAAGACTGAACCCAGTCTTGGCCTCCTTCACAACTTTCCGGATCCTCATCTCAGACATCAAGGGGTAGAGTCAGAGCCAAAAATATCAAGAAAAAAACGACCACAAAGGAAGGAAGCATCTAACATTAAGTCACAAAATAGTAAGTTATGTGTGTGTGGACAACACACATGCATAGACCTGTTCATGAGTTCACATGAGCAAAGCCATGTCAGGGAACAGGAAGTACATAAGTAGGGAGCTTATTTTTATTATTATTTTGTAATTTGAGAGAAAGAGAGAGAGAGAGAAAAAGAGAACAGGGGAGGGGGAGGAGGGAGAGAGAGAATCCACTCTCAGCTCAGAGCCCAACGTAGAGCTCAGTCCTACAACCCCAGGATCGTGACCTGAGCTGAAATCAAGAGTCAGACGCTCAACCGACTGAGCCACCCAGGCGCCCACAAGTAAGGAGTTTAGAGAGGAGAGTTGAAGATGAGTCTCTCCGTTAACAAAAGTAATATGCCAAGTAGATGCATATGTTTGTTTGACATCATCTGGGGAAAAAAATGAGCCATTTCATTGGCTTCATTGGTTTCACCTTTTAACGAAATTATTACATGCATGAAATTTAAAAACCGATGAGCCAAAAGGGGGGGATGCAAAGTAAAAGCAAAAAGCCTGCTGAATGCTTTCCTATGTACTGTCGTTGATAATATGACAGAATGAACTAGAATCCTATTTAGAAACCATGACAACGCGAAAAAGCTTCATAGTATGCCCACCTTCAGCGACACTTTTACATGCTTTTGCAAGTGCCTGTTATGTCACTCCTCTATATTAAGAGATTTTAGATATAAATCTGGAATAAAAACTTTGTAGACTGAAGAGAGGAAAGATTCCAATCTTCTGAGCCTGACGATGTCACAAAGACTCACACATTCACACACAGCCAACTCTGGCTGAGCATCTGAGAGAAAGGCACAATGCAATTAATCTACGCTCCTCCAGAACTTTGACTGCAGGTATCTATTGTGCACAAAAAGGCTCACCGCAGTCAAGTTAGGTTTGGGTCATAGAAATAGCCTGAAATAAGAAAATGTAAAATCCAAAGACAGTTCACATCAGAGTTCTGAAACTATCAGGGTGCCAAACTATAAAATTTACTTTTCCAGGTGTGAACCAGATGCTATAAGATTATTTTAAGGTACTTTCTCTTCTGCAAAGACTTGCCTTTCAACATACTCCCAAGGATTACATATCGATGATTCACACTTGTGCTGAACACATTCCAAATTGTTTAGGTAGGAGTGACTTCTAACAAAACTCAGACAAAGCCTTTTGAAGATTCATTTAACTGGTGTTTCATTTACTGTCATTTATTTTCTAGTATCTTAGGAGAAAAATCTGACAACGAATTTAAAATATAGTGGAATATTACAATTACTAAAAAGTAATCGTTAATATTAACGTAGTAAAGAAGTCAAGAAAGAGCAGAAGTCTTAGGACATCTTTTTATTTACAGAATCCTTATGCCATGTGGTAATATTCAGCTCATTCCAAGGAAAGACTTTATCTTGGGACAAACAGGTGTGAAATACTTGGCGAAGGAAATCTGGTATCGTAACATATGCAAATGACAAAGCCCATCATCTTTGGTAAACGTGTATACAGCCCAAACATAACAAATGGATTAATAAACGTAAGACACATTTTCAGGTCAGGTTGAACAGAAATAAATGTGATTTTACTGCACCGTAAGTAAAACCGAGAAAATATCTGGACCTTTTCCCTAAAGTTTCCCCCTAGGCCTATGTCGTAAAAATAAACATTAGACAAATATACGTGTATCATAGAGAGAGTATAAAGCTGTGAGTGAGTCTGTGACAGACACCTTCATGTCACAAAAGGGGAAGTGTGTAAATCCCAAGCGAGGGTGCATCGGGCAATCCTGCAGTGATGGACCCTGGATCCCTGGAAGAATCGTGGAGAAAACCATTATACCGTGGCTGAGGCATTTTCCTAGACTGATTGGGATGTGACAGTTCTTTTTTTTTTTTTTTTTTAATTTTTTTTTTCAACGTTTATTCATTTTTGGGACAGAGAGAGACAGAGCATGAACGGGGGAGGGGCAGAGAGAGAGGGAGACACAGAATCGGAAACAGGCTCCAGGCTCTGAGCCATCAGCCCAGAGCCCGACGCGGGGCTCGAACTCACGGACTGCGAGATCGTGACCTGGCTGAAGTCGGACGCTCAACCGACTGCGCCACCCAGGCGCCCCGGGATGTGACAGTTCTGCAGCAGAATCCTTCTGACTGTGCTCGCTGGTTTCCAGTGAGGGCAGGAGAGCAATTTCACCTTGTGACTTGCTTCCCCTGAGAAAACGACGAATCTCAGGAGAGCTGGCTCGCAGCTCGTGTCGTCCATGCCACTGATGGATTTGGCAGACACAAGCTGGGGAGAAGCTTCTGCAGGCTGTCTGCCAGGCAATTATTATGACCTCATTAGACAAAATGGCCAGGGCCACACCCATGAAGACCCTCCCTAGGTAAACACACGCCCACTTTACCCCTCTCTCTTCGAGGGATTGCCCGGCTCTGCCTCCTTTCCATCTGGGGCTCCTCCTCAGATCCCCACTTCCAGCCTCTCTGCTCTTTTGTTCTCCACTCCTGTTCTCCTCCCCATCTCCCTTCCTTCCTCTTTTTCTCTATTTCTTCCTCCATCTTCTCTACTTGCTCTCTTTCCACCTTTGTCTTCCCCTCCCTTCCCTTCTATCTATTTCCCTCATCTCTCTCGTCGACCTACCTGATTCCTTCCGGATGGATGCCTCTCTGAGCAAATTCTCTGCGGTTTATTTTGGCAGCTGTCCCCAGTGTCCTGTCCTTTGTCCCACTACGTACCTCACCCTTGGCCCACACTGATGCTTTGTAACCCAAATGTATCATTCCCTTTGGGAGGTGAGAGTGTTTTAGAGCAGTAAACACCTTATAGGAAATCGAAATCCTACTGATTTATTGCCATCAGCAACACGTTTAGGCCACATTTTCAAGGGCCCTCCCTTTTCAGAGTCTCCTACACTTAAGCCGTCTGTTTGATTGATGCTTAAGGCCGGTCAGTTGTTTTCTGCAAAATAAGAGACAAAACAAAGCCAATTTTATGTCAAGGAAATGGAGACTGTTCCTTTGAAAATCTGGCCAGGAATGTTGGTGGGATTGCTCTACTCATCGAGGCTCAAAAGACCAAGAGACTGGACATCGTTAGGAGAATAAACATGACCGTGCTGTGGCTACTGTAATCTAATGGTTGAGATACAAGATGTCAGAGCCAGCAGCCGATCTGCTGTGATGGGCTATCAGGGCTTGCCTATCAGAAAGGAAACAGTTAAAGTGAATTAAATATAAAGTGTGCAAATGTATCATCTGCCCTCTACTGCTACACTGTATGTAGGAAATAGTCCAGGGTCAGACTCAAGGAACAAGAGCCCTTGGAGCTCTCTGCAGGTGGGCAAACATGGGGCCATGCATCCGCACCTGCACGAGGCAGATTCCCCCCTTTCCAGTCATATTAACAACTGTCTGATAACACTCAACTACTAGCTTGGGCACCCACCTTCTTCCCCTTTCAAAATGAGAACTGTTTGATTCTTACGTGGTGACTTTTCCCATGATAAAAGCAGGAGTTAAAAATAGTGCTTGTCTGTGTTGTTCTTGACAAAATTTCAAATGAAGCCTAAATCTCTCATCCTGCTTGAACCAGACAAGAAGTTACTGCCTTAGTGGGTTTTTTTTTTTCTTTCCTGAATCCTAGTAGCTGTCATGATTCACAGCTTTGTATGTGATCTTGGCATTCTTTTCTGTGATTAACCCAAATTAAAGTTTACATTGTCTGCTGTTTTCCCCAGATTTTCTAATTGGATGAAAGGAACATACTTAGCATTCAGGGGGAATTATGATAATGAAAATGACCCTAGCCAGCCAGGATGGCATTAAAAATATGTGGTTTGCTAATTACAGAAGGGAAAAAAAGCTATTATGTCAGATTAAAAGCTTCATCTCTTAATGGGTAGCAAGCTCAGAATTTCTTTGTCTGAAGGGTATCTTCAAATCAATTGTTTCTTTTGTATCAGAGTCCAAAGACTCTGCTTTGGTTACTTGAAAAATTCAGTAGAGATTTTTAGCAATATAAGAAATATTTTGGGGCACCTGGGTGGCTCAGTTGGTTAAGCATCTGACTTTGACTCAGGTCATGGTCTCACAGTTAGTGAGTTTGAGCCCCGCGTTGGGCTCTATGCTGACAGCTCAGAGCTTGGAGCCTGCTTGGGATTCTGTGTGTCCCTCTCTCTCTGCCCCTCCCCTACTCACTCTGTCTCTCTCTCTCTCTCAAAAAATAAATAAACATTAAAAAAATCAATTAAAAAAGAAATATTTTTACATAGGTAGGGTACTCTCTGAAGTGAAAAGGATGCTGTATATACAAAATCTCATGACATTTAAATTTTTCCAGATCCTCCTAGGATGTTCACATTGAAGGGGACGTTGGAGACAATCCAGCGGTTCTCACATTTAGCTCAGAACGCCTGGAGGGCTCGTTAAAACACAAAGGGTGGGCTCAGGCCCAGAAGTTCCAATTCAGCAGTATTTGCGTTTGCAACAAGTTCAAGTGATATTGATGCTTTTGCTCCAGGAACCATACTCTGATTGCCTCTAACCCAGGCCAACCCTCTTGATTTACAGACTGGGAACCTGCAGTTTGAATACAGGGCTCACTGCTAAACAGTTTGCAGGTGGATGAGGTAAGAAAAGAACCTTCTTGCTCCTGGTTCCACCCTTGGTCTCCTCCACCAGTGCTTCACCTCTTCCGTGCATCCAACATGATCTGGGGAACTAGATAAAACACACTGTGATTCAGTAGGTCTGGAGGGGAGGGGGAGCACAGATCTGGGCTTCTATGTTTCTAACCAGCTCCCAGGTGCTGACCTTGCAGCTGGTCCACAGTCGGACTTTGAGTAGCTCGGTCTTACACTGTGTTATACAACAGTTTGGCTTCTTTGTGTTAATTACTTACATTCTGAAAAGGCAAAAAAATATTTTTGTTCTAATAAAATTTATTTAAGAGACATTTTAGGTTCATGGTAAAACTGAGCAGAAGGCACAAACAGTTCCCATATACTCCCCACCACCGCTATCAACAGCCCCCCCCCCCGCCCAGAGTGGTACCTTTATTACAATTGATGAACCTACCCTCATCCATCATTATCACCCAAAGTCCATAGTTTACATTTGTGTGCACAGTTGTTGTTATTGTTGTAAGTTCTATGTGTTTTAAAAAATGATTAATGGCATGTGTTATACAGAATGGCATGTGTTATACAGAATACTTCCACTGCCCTAAAAGTCCCCCAGGCTCTGTCCATCCATCCCTCTCTCCCACTTAGCCCTGGCAGCCACTGACCTTTTTTACTGTCTCTCTTGTTTTTGCCTTTTCCGGAACGCTATACTGTTGGACTCATCCGGTATGTAGACTTTTCAGTATGGACTTTTTTCACCCCGGTTCCTCCATGTTTTTTCATGTCTTGGTAGCTCGTTTCTTTAGAGCACTCAATGATACTTACTCTGTGACCCGGCCATTGTCCATTGTCATAGCACAGGTTATCCGTTCAAGTACTGAAGGACACCTTGGTTACTTACTTCCAGGTTGTAGCGATTGTGAATAAGCATCCGTGTGCAGGGTGTCGTGTGGACCTAAGTTTTCAACTCCTTTGGGTAACTACCAAAGAGTGCAATTGCTGGATCACGTGGTAAGGGTATGTTTCGTTTTGTAAGAAACTGCCAAATGGCCTTCCAAAATGGCTACAGCATTCTGCGTCCCTACCAGCTCCTTATGAGAGTCGCCACAGCTCCACATCCCCATTAATATTCAGTGTTGTCACTGTTACAGATTTTGATCATTCCAATAGGTGTCTAGGGTATCTCATTGTTGTTTTAATTTGCAGTTCCCTAATGATAAATGATGTTGAACAGCTTTTCACATGCCTATCTGCCATCTGTATATTTTCTTCGGTGAGGTGTCCGTTAAGTTCTTTTGCTCATTTTTTATTGGTTATACGTTTTAATTTTCGAGTTTCAAGAGTTCTTTCTAGGGACACGTAGGTGGCTCAGTCAGTGAAGCATCCTACTTTTGGTTTCCACTCAGGTCTGATCTTGCAGTTCTGTGATTTTGAGATCCATGTTGGGCTCTGCTCTGGCCGTGCAAAGCCTGCTTGGGATTCTCCCTCTTCCCCTCTCTCTCTGCCCTTCCCCTACTTGTGCTGTCTCTGACTCTTTCAAAATAAATAAGCTTTTTTTTAATGATGAGTTTTGGGGCTCCTGGGTGGCTCAGTCTATTAAGGGCCCAACTTTGGCTCAGGTCATGATCTCATGGTCCACGAGTTTGAGCCCCAGAACCTGAAGCCTGCTTCAGATTCTGTCTCCCTCTCTCTCTGCCCCTCCCCCACTTGCACTCTGTCTGTCTCTCTCTCAAAAATAAATACACATTAAAAAAAAAGAAGCCTTATCTTAAAAAAAAAAAAAAGGATAAGTCTTTCATAATGCATGTCTTCTGCAAATGTTTTCTCCCAGTCTGTGACTTGTCTCCTTGAATTATTAAAAATATCTTTTAAACTACTTTTTTAAAAAAACTTTATTTATTTATTTTGAAAAAATACAGAGACAGCACGAGTAGGGGAGGGCCAGAGAGATAAGGAGAGAGAGAGAGCATCCCAAGCAGGCTCCACACTGTCAACAGCACAGAGCCTAGTGTGGGGCTCGAACCCATGAGACTGTGAGATCATGACCTGAGCTGAAACCAAGAGACAGATGCTCAACTGACTGAGCCACCCAGGCGTCCCTAAACTACTTTTATTAAAAATATGTTTTAGTGGCGCCTGGGTGGCTCAGTTGGTTAAGCCTCTGACTTTGACTCAGGTCGTGATCTTGTGGTTTGTGGGTTCGAGCCCCATGTCGGGCTCTGTGCTGACAGCTCAGAGCCTGGAGCCTGCTTCAAATTCTGTGTCTCCCTCTCTCTCTGTCCCTCCCCCACTCATCATCTGTCTCTCTCTGTCTCTCAAAAATGAATTAAAACATTAAAAAAATTAAGAAAAAGTCATCTTTTAAACTACTTTATTACATCAGAAATGGAAGAATATTCTGAATATACTGAGTATTTTTCTGGATGTGTTAAAACTGTTTTTTAACAACTAGTTATTAAATAGCTACTGATCACTAGCTTTTGTATGTGTCCATTCATCCAAGGGCCTCTATTTTCATGCACTTTCCCTGTGCTAGGAATTTGGAACACCAGAGTTTTCGGCCCATCTCAGGCATCAAGTCTAGTTAGGAAGGCACATGTAAGATGTCAAACAGACTACATTGTTGCAGGTGTGATCGCAAGCAATGCATGTAACAAGGGAACCATACTGGAGGGATTGAGAGGAGGTGACTTCTGAGCTGAGTTTTAAGGTACAGAGGGGAGTTCAACAGATTTTGAGAGGGGTGTGGGGGAGGGAAAGACATTCCAGACTAAGATGTCAGAGAACTTAAAAGTAGAAGAGGAAAAGCCTGGAGACAAAACACTGACGAAGGTTTATTTACGTTTAGGGAGACATGGGAGGAAGATAAAGCAAAACAGAGATAGGGCATCTTCAGAGACTTAGGAGAAACTAATGTCCGGAGCTAAATTTAAAAATAATGTAGAGTTACCTACTGATTGTTTTTGTACTCCAGAAGATATAAACAATAAGAATCTAGCTTCTTAGATTTCTAGTCTATGGAGAAGTCAACACACTTTAGCTCACTGGGACTGATTGTTAAGGCAGACACACCGGCTAAACCTCAGAGACTCACATAAATTTAAAAGTCGCAATTTTGAAAACACTATCTGTCTTAAGCAATTTAAACTCAAACTAACATATGAATAGCTACCTTAAGTGAAAGGTACTTTAAAGCAATCCGAAAAACACAGACTCACTTGGTTAGATTGCAAGCTTTAGGAGGGGAGGAACTGTGAGTTACAGTCATAAGCTCCTGAAGATTAATTAACTAGTATTTTTACTTCTACTCTTGAACTGTACTTCTTTTAAAATGTTATATTATAAGCAGCGCTTTCAACAATAGCCAAATTATGGAAAGAGCCCACATGTCCATTAACTAACGAATGGATAAAGAAGATGTGGTTTACATATACAATGGAATACTACTTGGCAATGAGAAAGAATGAAATCCTGCCTTTTGCAACAATGTGGAGGGGACTGGAGGGTATTATGCTGAGTGAAATAAGTCAGTCAGAGAAAGACAGATGTCATATGTTTTCACCCATATGTGGAACTTGGGAGACTTAACGGAGGACCGTCAGGGAAGGGGAGAGGAAAAAAATAGTTTCAGAGAAGGAGGCGAACCCATAGGAGACCCTTAAATACAGAGAACAAACTGAGGGTTGACGGGGGGTGGGGGAGAGGGGAACATGGGTGATGGGCATTGAGGAGGGCACTTGTTGGGATGAGCACTGGGTGTTGTATGTAAGTGGTGAATCACGGGACTCTACCCCCAGAACCAAGAGCACACTATATGCACTGTCTGTTAGCTAACTTGACAGTAAATTATATTTTAAAAATAATGAAATAAATAAATAAATGTTATATATATACATATACACATACACATATATATTTATTACATATATTTATATTTATTGTATATTTATTTTCTATGTAATAATATATATTTTAAAATATATATATTTTTATATGTATATAAATATACATATATATTTTAAGAAAGGTCTTGTTTTCTCTCCACATTTATTCTCAACTTAGCTCAGTTGCAAACCTCTGCTCTTTTTGGCAGCCCTCTTCTCTTCAGGGAGCGATCTTTCTCTGACTCAGACATTTCTGCCTTTTCCCCTCTCTCCTGTAAGACCTCTACCTAATTTTTCCAGCTATATTTCAGTTAAAATATCCCTTCTTTCCTGTGTGGGTAATTCATTTCTCTCCCGTTTATTTTCCGCTCTGCAGTTTCCCTGTCCTTCCCTGGATGAAAGACCTTTTATAGAAACTTCCTAGCTCTCAACATATCTACGCACAGTGATTTAGAGTTAGGTTGCAAATTGTCCTCAAATAGGACTTTTTAGTTTGAGAGAGAATACTTGTAAATACCAAGAATCTTTTCAGATGGAAACTGAAATAAGACTTGAACTTATTCCATGCCAAGGAACTGATTTTCCTGTGTTCTATCTTAAATACCAAACACTGTTACCAATTTAAAGAATATTCAGTATTTGACACAGTTAAAAATCATGTTTATGGACTGGGTATCATGTCATTTCAGAAACTGTTAGCTTTTAGAATGTAAAGTATAAATATAGAAATATATACTTTGGACACCATCAGGCAGAAGGAAAGACATAATGAAAATTGGAGCATTAATCAATGACATTGAAAACAGGAAAACAGTAGAGAAAATCAATGGAACAAAAAGCTGGTTCTTTGAAAAAAATCAATAAAATTGATAGATCTCTAGCAAGACCGACAAACATAAAAAGAGAGAAAAGACACAAATCACCAATATTAGGAACCAAACAGGGGCTATCCATACTGATCCTGCAGACATCGTGATAAAGGAACACTACAACCCACTGTATGCTCATAAATTTGACAACTTAGAAGAAATGGACCTGAAAATCACAAGCTACTAAAACTCAGCCAAGATGAAATAGGCAACCCGAATAGTCCTACAAACATTAAATTCAGTTGGTAATTAAAAAGCTCTTGAAATAGAAACCTTTAAGCCCAGATGGTTTCACTGGAGAATTCTACCAAACACCTAAGTAATTAACACCACTTTCACACAATCCCTTCCAGGAAATAGAAGAGGAGGGAACATTTCCCAGCTCATTTTATGAGGTTAATACCACCTTCATATCAAAACCAAAGACAATACAGAAAAAGAAAACCATAGGCCAACATCTCTCATGAACTTAACTCCAAAAATCCTCAAGAAAATATGAGCAAATATTTTTGTACAAATCAAATAATGTATAGAAATAGTTACGTGCCATGTCCAAGTGGGATTTATTCCAGGTACGTGAAGCTGGGTCAATATTTGAAAATCAATTAGTGTGACTCACCATATCAACAGGCTAATGAGGAAAGATCAATGATCCTGTCAATTGACAGAGAAAACACACTTGACAAAATCCAGTCCCGAATCATGACAAAAACCATCAGAAAAGTCGGAATAGAGGGGAAACTTCTTCAACTTGATCAAAGGCATCTACAAAACATCTAGAGCTAACATCATGCCTAATGGTGAGAAACTCAAGGCAAGGATGTCCATTCTCACCCTTGGAGTAAGTGCTTGGAATGGAGTGCTGGAAGCTGTAGCTGAGATAAAGAAAAGAAGGAAGAGAGGAAGGAGAGAAGGGAGGGAGGGAGGGAGGAAGGAAGGAAGAAAGGAGGGAGGGAGGGAAGGAAGGAAGGTTATAATCATTCAACAGGAAAGAAGGAAGGGAGGAAGGAAGGAAGGGGGAAGGGAGGGAGGGAAGGAAGGCAAAAACAAGAGAAAATCTTTGGTAATAGATTAATAACAAAATCTGATAACAGGTTTTGAGTTATCAGACCAGGTAAGAGTTCTTAGACTTGACACCAAAATCACAATCCAAAAAACGTAAAATTAATAAATTAGACCTCATCAAAAGTTTTAAATTTTGTTCAGTAAAGGACTGTTAAAAGGATGAAAAAACAAGCTACAGACCAGGACAACTGTTTTCAAAGCATCTATCTGACAACTGACTAGTATCTAGAATATGTTATGAATACTCAAAACTCAATGTTAAACAAATAAGCCAATTAAAAACGGGCAAAAAAGCCTGGACAGGTACTTCCCTCAAAAGGATATATAGATGACAAACAAGCATGTGAAAATGTATCAGCCATTAGGGAAATGCAAATTATAGGCACAATAAGATATCGCTCCCTACCCATCAGAATGACTAATATAAAGAATATCAACAACACTAAATGCTGGCAAAAATGCAGAGAAACTGAATCATTCATATATTGCTGGTGAGAATGAAAAATATAGTTTTACTTACTCTGGAAAATAGTTTGGTACCTTCTTCCAAATCAAAATGTGCAACTAGCATATGACCCACCAACCGCCCTTGGGCAATCCCAAAGAAATGAAAACTTACATTCACACAAAACATGTCATGGATGTTTTAATAATAGCCAAGAAGTGGAAACAACCCACATGTCCTTCAACAGGTGAACGGTAAAACACACTGTGGTACATCCATACCATAGAATACTGCTCAGCAGTGAAAAGCATACCCTTTGAGAACTTGGATGAATCTCTGGGGAATTACACATGCATGAAAAAAGCCAATTCTAAAAGACTGCATGCTGTACGATTCTGCTTATACGATATTCTTAATATGAAAACATTACAGAGATGGAAACAGATTACTGGATGCCAGTGTGAACGGGTGGAGTCAGTGGATGTAGCCACAAAGAGAAAACAAAACAGGCTCTTGGCCTGTAGTAACATCACTATTGTGGTTGTGATATAGCACTGTAGTTTTAGAAGATGTGGCCGTCGAGGGAAACTGGGTAGAGTACATGGGATGTCCCTGAACTGTTTCTTAAAACTTCATGTGAACCTCCAATTATCTCGAATTAAAACTTTAATTTCAAGAATCAGTGCTCATCTTTTCCTATTTTCTAATTATTTGCTGAATTTTTTATCAATGTAAAAGAGAGGAATCAAATTATAACTCTCTGGAGAGGAAAAGAGGAATTATTAATCTGTTTTATGGACTATTGACTAATACGATACTAATGACATGTACTGGGAACATGAGGCTTCCTATGGGATCTTGCAGGGCAAACACAACATGGCATTGCCTGCCCAGATCTTAAAATAAAATTTTTTAATGTGTATTTATTTTTGAGAGACAGAGACAGGGGGTGAGCGGGGGAGGGGCAGAGAGAGAAAGACACAGAATCTGAAGAGGCTCCAGGCTCTGAGCTGTCGGCACAGAGCCCAATGCGGGGCTCAAACTCACAAGCCGTGAGATCATGACCTGAGCCGAAGTCGGACGCTTAACCGACTGAGCCACCCAGGGGCCCCTGCCAGCCCGGATCTTATATGGAACAACATGGTGTCTGAGAAGTCAAACTTACAGTGGGTGTGAAAACAGTCTCAGATTCTCTGTGTGGTATGTTATTAAAGAAGCATTTCTATCTATTCCTTTAAATTTGGCTTTCAGTGGTGTTTCTTCTGTCATTACTACTCAGGCTTATTAGTGAGTGTTTTTCTCTGATGATGGCATATTTATTAACATGAAGAGAGTTAATGTGGATTGTTCATTAGTTGGAGTGATCCTATAATGTGAAATGAAAATCTCATCATTTCCATGCAAAGAAAATCATTAGAAGAGTACAGTCTAGGAATTGAGGCTGAGGATTGATGCTGATACCACGAGATCTTGTTTATTCTTTGTACCATCACGTATTGACCTTGACACCATAGACAACAGGCCATTCGTGTGTTCTCTTATCTATTAATGCATTCAATTTTGGATTCGTGTATTCAACTAACATTTCCCAAGAACATAGTATATGTGCATAAAATCCACTGGGCACTGATGTCGAGTAGGAAGGTAAATAATGCCCTGTCCTCAGGCAGACTTCAAAGTATCACACATCCAGAAATATCGACAGTATAAAATAAAAGGCTTAAATTCCCTAAGATACAGGCCATATAAGCAAAGGACAGTTAGTGTTCAGAGGAAATGAGTCTTTCCAACCCAGGGAAACTGGTAAAGGCTTTATGGAGAGAATGATGTCTGGATGGAATTTTTAAGGGAGCTAGATTTAAACAGAATGAGAGTGAAGGTGTTTTTAGTTCTTGTTTTTGTTTTAGTGTTTATTTATTTTTTGAGAAAGAGTCCACAGGGGAGGGACAGAGAGAGAGAGAGACAGAAGATGCAAAGCTGGCTCTGTGCTGAGATTTCTCGAATGATGAGATCAGGACCTGACCGGGAACCAAGAGTCAAATGCTTAGCCAACTGAGCCACCCAGCCTCCCTGAGAGTGAAGGTTTCAAACAGGGAAGTAGTTAAGGCCCTTTGGAATTGCCAGGGAAGGCTGAGGCCATCTGGGCTAATAAAGGGACTGACTTAATTGAATCTCTGACACTGGTCACTCAAGCTTGCCCGGATTCTCAGGGAAAGGTCAGTTACAACCGTGCAAAGAAGTTTCTTCAGCCATTCAGTCAATGTCTTACTGGTACCTGTTTCCTTACTGACAAGATAACGATTTCCCTACTTATAAGATAAATGATAAACTTCACAGAAATGAAGGAATATCTCGAGTACCTAAATAAATACATAATTTTAGTATTTTCGCTGGCAAGAAGATAGAATAAGAGGAAGCAGGCACAAGTGTAGCAGTCAGATAGGAAATCACGAACACCCTTGAATTCTATGGTGGGGGCATTCAGGTTTGAGAAGGGCAACCCTGAACTACCAGGCAAGTTTGAACTGGTGTCCACAGAAAAAGAGGAATGGATACTCATCATCCTGGGGCAGCATTACAAGAGTCACTGTGAGGATATATCAGATGTGAATTTCTTTCATTTTTGTGGCTGATTGTACCTGGTGAAGTTCAGGCTAGGAAGTCATTGGAGTGCCTATGTTATCTACCATTAATCCTGTAAAGAGTTTAAGGGAGGTGATGAGATTTTTCATTTGCATATTTTATTAGTTAATTGGGGACATCCTTCTGATGCTCATCCATGCACTTTCATTTCAGATGCTTAGTGAAGTCTTAATGTCAGATGAAGTGTCTGCTCACAAATTGGAACTTTCTCTTTCCCTGTCCCCCCTCAGAATCTGGACACCCCCCCAGAATGTGGACATTCCCCAAATTGTGTGTGTGTGTGTGTATACTGGAGTACAGAGACATAAAGGAAGGTGATCATAACACACAAGACTAATCTTAAACTTCTTTGAAACTCTAAGAACCATTTCCAATAACTAGAGAGTAATTTTTATCTTAGTAAAAAAATGGTTAAATGAAACGTAATGAGCCCTACAATTGTGAAGTTAGGTTCAGTTTGAGTATGTGTGCTGATCACGTCCCAGACATACCAGAGTGATTCATTTCTTCAGATAATTTTGAAAACCTCAGGTTTGATCTCGAAAAACTTTTAATGTTAAAACAGTTGGTCTTTATTATGCCTCACCTCTAATTTGACTAATGGGAGACACAGTAAGAACAACCTATAAGCAAGGTCTTGGAATGTAAACACAGGGCTGTGCACGCCCCTTCCTGCTCCGCCCACTTTCTAATTTCATAGCGATATTGTGAATTCATATAGCAGACCTGTTTTAATCAGCACGTTTTAAAAGAAGGAAAATATTCAGATCAACAAAGAGTGTTTTTAATTTAGCCTGATGAGCTATATTTCAAACAGCCATGTAGATAGGAGGATTAAGAAGCATTTGCTTACACGTGCACACACACACACACACACACACACACACACACACACACACACCCCTCCCCGTTTGAAGCAAACTTTTGTAATCACAAGATTGCAGGACTGAACTCCTTGGGAGACATGCCGTCTAAGAACCCACAACTTCACAGAGAAGTTTAATTACTACATTGCCCCACGGAGCTTACCCTCAACTCTGCTGAGTAGATTTCATGTTAACCTTATAAACAAAATGTCTAAACTCTTACTGCTCAGAATAAAATATGGCTGTACATTTTCTCAAGCAATCAGTCCCAACATGAAGAATCTCCAAAGAAAACAACCGTTTATAAGCTGATGTGGTAATGTCACATACCAGATACCAGGCAACCAAGATCCAATATGAGTTTTCTTCCTCGTGTGAAGGTCTAGTTCACTCACCTGAATAAACTGGCCTCTGATATACATTACATCATGAGTATGAGGTCAGAATTTTCTTCCTTAGATAATGCTCAATGTAAAAACATGGGAAGCCTGTGTATCTCTCAATAGCTGGGGAGTTACAATGATTTTGAAGGGTATATAACTGAGGACAAAGTTTTAAAGCCTTGAATCCAAATTATGAAGTGTTCCACATTGGACAAATCACTCCACACGGAGATGCCTGATAACTGTTGTCAGGGACTGAATTGGTAACTCTTATCCTGACACGTAGCTTTTCTCTTAAAATCTGTAGTTACCTTGGTGTCCAAGCAGGAACTGAAAGGTAATTAAAAACAATTGTGAAGGTCACACAGGAGACTAAAGAATCCAAGGAAACGGATTACTCTGTATCTTTATCTTTCACAAGCGTTAACAGATTGGAATTGTGGGTTTGTCGTTTTTGGCAAATGCGTTGATTTTGTACTGCCGGAAATATTTGGCTTTGCAAAATGTGTTTTGGTCAGGTAGACTCATAACCCGAGCCATCCATCACTGGCGTAATGTCAGAACTAGGATCATTTGGTAGGTGGAAGAACATGAATTTCCCAGGATATGTAGCAAAGGGAGGTCCCTGGATGAACAGGTATCTGGTGTGGTACCTCATGGCCCAAGTGCTGGCAGCAGCTGCAGCCCGTTTTCTGCTTCCTCCCCCCAGGGCATACGTCTGCAACTCACAGAGTGACTCAGACCTTCCCGACTGTGTGCAGGACCACAGTTTCTTTGAAAAGTGGGAAGAGGTCCACTGTAGGTCTGGGTTGGTCTAGAACGGATAGGTACTCCCTGAGCAGGCTGGCCATTCTAATCTCTGCTGTGCTGGGCAGCTGGAAGCCTCGGGGGACTTAAGGGCATGGCCCAAACCTAGCTTAAGTATCTCCCACAATGGTCAGGGCACATCAAACTCACCAGCCCCTCTCCAGGCAACAGCGGTCTCTCAGTGGCCAGCTTTTTCTGAAATGTGGGATGGCACCGTGCCATAGGTCTAGCCATGCAGTGGTTGTGAGTGGGGTATGACGGTAGACGATATGTCGCTACTCCGGTCCTGACTGAACACAAGTTTGCCTCTGTGGGTCGTGCTCCATGTAAATGGCAAATTTTCCAAGCTGTTCTTTGCGTGTGCCTACCATAACTCAAATAGACTGAGACTCTGTCTGCATACATATGCAAACATTGTCCCTTGGAGGGGTAGCCAGGCCAGATCCAGCATGTTAGGAAGCCTGAAGAGTTGGCCTGTGACATGAGGCTGCGATGTTGTTACTCCCACAAACAGGGATAAAATTGCACTCCTTGTCTGAATTGCACCTTGAGTACCTGACCCCAAGTCCTCTGTCCCCACACTGACTTCCATTCAAACTCTGCAGCCTGGAAGGTTAGCAACCAGCTGATACATCTGTGCGGTAACAAGCTTTCAATAGTTAACCAAATGTGAGGAGGGGCACCTGGGTGGCTCACTCAGTTAAGCGTCCAGCATCCACTCAGGTCGTGGTCTCATGGTTTGTGAACTCAAGCCCCGCGTCGGGCTCTGTGCTGACAGCTCGGAGCCTGGAGCCTGCTTCGGATTCTGTGTCTCCCTCTCTCTCTGCCCCTCCCTGCTCGTGCTCTGTCTCTCACAAATACATAAACGTTGAAAAAAAAATTTTTTTTAGTGTGATGGTAGCTAAAATCTCTTCCCCTTTTTGTGGACCTGCAAACTTTCCTCAGGCTCAAAGCATGCTTTGCCTTTCATGTCCATTCTGGTACTGTTGGGGACAAGCTCCTGGTATAATTTTCCCAGATATTTTGGCTTGGGTTCAAACCCTTTCACCAGGTGCTTTGCCACATTCACGGACATTGTTTTTGAACTGCCTCACTTCGGAGCCAATATGGCAGATCTGTAGTGTCACCGTTTGGGGATTTATACTTCTTCATGGTCATCTGCGCACATCCTGGCAAATGCCAGGGAATAAGGATTCTCCACTATTCCTTTGAGATTTAGGCTCCTTTGGAGTTTGGTGGCTGGCGTTGGAGGGGGGTATTCCTATTAATAGATGAACGAGGAATTGAACAGAGAGACTATTTAAAGATAAGCTCTTGCAGCACACACAGAAAGCGGGAATGTCAGTTCCCAGTTTTGGACTGTCTGGGATGAGAAGGAATGCTCTCGAGCCCCAGCTGCTTCTTATTTGGCTCACCATGAAAAACGCCCCCCCGGAATGCCTGCTTTATAGGTGCCACATGGTTCTTGCAGCTGAACTGGGTTTTTCTGTTACTTGGCTGTTTCACATGCAAAATATTTTAAGTCAGAGACACATTAGCTTACAGTACCTTAATTTCAATCTCCTAAGCTAAAAATTTAAGACAAAACTTGGTTTTTTTTTTTTTAATTAACATAGGGAGGGGCTGCTTGTAGGGCAAAGGGAGGTCAAAATGTTTCATTTCAGCTTAATACCAAGATCGTTACCCTGATTGTTTTGCGATTTTTCTGATGGTGTTGTTTTCAGGGTCGAGGCAGTTTTATAACAAACAAGAAACTGTTTTTGAAAACTTATGCTAGAAAGGAAGGAATAAACATGTGCCTTTGTAAAACCCAAATCCAGTGATATCAGACTGATTTTTCCACCTAATTTCTCAATCCCTTCTTAAGAATATAAATATTTAACTAAAATTCATTACCTACATATTTGAATTAACTGTCCTGAGTTCAGTGCCCAGACTTGTGTTTTTGTGGTAAGAGAACCAACTCTCTAGCCTTTGAAACTTGCCAAGATCAATGAAAAGGAAGGATTTGAGGAAAACAAGATTCATTAGCAACTCTCCTTGAACAGCCTCTTGATTCCCTTCCTATACTCACGTAAGGCGAGTCTATTCTCTTCCAGGAATAAGCTCCCTCAGTATCACAGATCTGTGATTCATTTTGAAAGGAAATGCAGGGAGGTATGTATTTGTGGAGACATATTCAAAACGCGTGCCCTAAGCTTACCCCCTGGAGCCTTCAGGAACCCATCCGTCCCTTCAACATCCAAATCACCGGGATCACCACCCAATCAGTGGTGCCCCTCCCCATATTTTCACAGATTTCCCAAAAGGATTTGCTTTCCAGTTTACCTCCTTCTCTGAATACCTGTGCCTGGGGGGCAGCCTACCCCCTTTAATATTCCCTCACGCTATTCTAGACCAGCCCGCGGGCCACCTTGCTACACGGAGCCAGGGAGCACTGCTCACTTTGTAGTCTAGGGGAATGACACCTTCTGGAGCACATCTAAGAACAAATGGTGTTCCTGGCACTGGGCAACTTAAGAGCTGCAAAAAAAAAAAAAAAAATGCAACTTGCAAAAGTACTATTAGCGCAAGACAGAAGTCTATGGAAAATGTTCTGGCTAATAGAAATTATGTCACAGGGCGGAAGACCCTTTCAGGTTAGAGGGGAGGAGGGGAAGGGCTCAACTCTCAGAGCCGAAAGATCCAGGCCATCACAGTGTTTTTTTGAACAAAAAAGAATTTTGCCTTCTTCCTAAGCCTTTGCCTCCAAATGCTAAAATGACAGGTATTTTTATTGCCTTGCCAGATGGTTGGAGGAGAAAGGAGGGAAGCCTGAGCTGAGACCACGGGGATGATTTAGGACTATGGCAAAGCCCCAAGATGAATTCCCTGGGTTCATCCCCTACTTGCCACTTCACATTATAAATTCAGCCTTTCTCAGACTGTGAGCGAGGGGCAAAGACAGCTTTCAGAACCAGGTTTCTCTTATCTACCCAACGTCAGCCAGTTGTTTACTCTATTGATTTAAAAATCTCCCTCCTGCCCTAGGTCTTTCTTACATTGCCAATTAGCTCGTTCCCAATGTCCTGTCACCAACATTAAGATCCCCCGATTAGGGATTTATAACTGCAATCTTATTTTTATTAAAGTTCTAGAGATGTGAAGTTTTCCCCTGTGTAATTCTTGTCTTGAGCATGAACATATTTGATTAAGGGAGAGGCAAATAAATTTTTATTTTATAATTGATATTTGAGCGCTTGATGCAATCTAAATCAAAGTCTTCAATTATTCTTTATCCTTCACATAGCTACTTCATCGAATATAAAAATAATGTCTACCTATAAATTTCCTTTATGTTGCGCTAAAAGTTAAGTAAATTGAACAAAGGTCTTCACCTATGGAAAAATCAGAAAGTGTTGTGTTTAGATATAACTATGTCCAAAACAGTTAAGTAGCCAGAAAAATCTACTCCTTATCAGAGAACATTAGTTGGCTATTTCAAACTACCTTATGAAAGGACCTAATGGAACTAGAAGCAGTGACCAGAGAATAATCAACTGAATGTAAGGACATCTTTAAAGGACAGACTGAAGTCTAGGAGGTGAATTTTCACTTGTATTGAAGAAATACAAATAGATCACCTTCTTCCTAAGAACCTTGGCTTAAATGCTCTTCCCTAAGATCCTAATCAAGAATCGCTTGTATGACATACTACATTTTCAGGTGCCGCTTGGAAAATAAGATTGAAATCCTACATATACTCTGCAGATCTTCCTCAACTTATGATGGGGTCATCCCAATACACGCATCAAAAATAGAAAATATCCTAAGTTGAAATGTGTGTAGTATGTCTAACCTACCGTCAAAGCCTAGCCTAGCCTCCTATAAATGTACTCAGAACCCTTACATTAGCCTAAAGTTAGATAGAATCATCTCACCCAAGGCCTATTTTTATCATAAAGTGCAGAATATTTCATGCAATTGATTGAATACTTTACTAAAAGTGAAAAACAGAATGGTTGTATAGTAACAGAAAGGTTGTAAGTAGATTGGTTGTTGACCTTTGTGACTGAGAGGCTGACCAGGAGCTGGGGCTGCCCCGGCATGATGACAAGGTATTATACTGCATGTCACTGACCCAGGAAAAGATCAAAATTCAAAATTCAAAGTAGAGAATGCATAGAGCTTTTGGCCCATAATAAGGCTGAAAAATTGTTAAGTCAAACCACAGTATGTCCTGGGAGATCTGTATATTGTTTGTTTGTTTGTTTGTCATGTTTATTTATTTATTTTTGAAAGCGAGAAAAAGACAGAGAAAGAGTGGGGGGGGGGGGAGAGGTGGAGACAGAAAGAGGGAAAGAGAGAATCCCAAGCAGGCTCTGTGCTGTCAGCGTGGAGCCTGACGCAGGGCTTGAATTCATGAACCATGAGATCATGACCTGAGCCAAAATCAAGAGTTGGATGCTTAACCGACTGAGCCACCTGGATGCCCTGCCTGTACACTGTTTAAAGGAAAAACAATCATAATATGAAACAGGGAATTTGAAGGTATTAGAAAGTGTGGGGGATGCCTGGATGGCTCAGTTGGTGGGCAGCTGACTCTTGATTTCAGCCTCGGTTATGGTCTTGCATTTCATGGGTTTGAGCCCCATATCAGGCTCTGCGCCGACAGTGCGGAGCCTGTTGGTGATTCTCTCGCGCGCTCACTCTCTCTGTCCATTCAGTGTGCTCTCTCTCTCTCTTTCTATCAAAATAAATACATAAATAAATTTTTTTTTTTTAATTTTTTTTTCAACGTTTATTTATTTTTGGGACAGAGAGAGACAGAGCATGAACGGGCGAGGGGCAGAGAGAGAGGGAGACACAGAAATGGAAACAGGCTCCAGGCTCTGAGCCATCAGCCCAGAGCCCGACGCGGGGCTCGAACTCACGGACCGCGAGATCGCGACCTGGCTGAAGTCGGACGCTTAACCGACTGCGCCACCCAGGCGCCCCCATAAATAAATTTTTTAAAAAGAACATTTGAAGGTATTAGAAAATGTGGGACTGAACTGAAAAGACGAAACAAAAGCAATCATTGAACGTTTTATTCAGCTGGGAAAATGCAGTCTTCATCCCAATTTGGCTCAACACATGTTTTGTTTTGAGCTCCCTTGCTGTACATAACATGGTAGTCCTTTAAATGACTACCTATAGAAGGAGTTCACACACCTAGAATCTCCTGTTCCTTCGAAAAGACAAGGGCAGGTTAGCCACGGAGAAAGGCAGAGGTAAGGTTGAGAAAAGGACAGTAAATTATATTTAATATAAAAAATAAAAAAATAAGTGAATAAAAAAGTGCATTGAGGTAGTCAGTACCCAACATAAACCTTGCTTACCCCACAATTTTGCCCTAAAGCACTGGCCTTGAGTAAGGATGGGACCCTGCTTTGAGGGCAGCCATGGGTGACTCATTGATGATGGCCAATGCAAAACAGAAGAACAACCCAGACGTCTGGTTGACCTTGGCTTCAGATGCTCCTCTACATTTCATTGTTGAACAGGAATCTGCCACCAGGAGCCCATCTTGCTTGTCAGCAAAGAGGCAAGCCTTGCTGTTTTTACTGGCCAGGGTTCGTTGGCCAAATAATCTGCCCCAATTGGAGATTTCACTGGAAAGTAGTCTCATGTTTTGCTTTTGTTTTTTGTTTTTTGTTTTACTTTCAGTAGAACTGAAGAACACAAAACAGAAGTGAAAGTGGATGCTGCTGCCTCTCTGGGGTCACAGGCAAGGCACCAGCACATCCTGGACTGCTCAGGTTATCTGAGAACAAGTTGTACACATCAGTCAGCAGGCATAAACATGCCAACGTGAAAAAATTAAGCCACTTGATAAACCACTACAAGAAGGGATTTTTTTTTTTTTCAACATCTGCCTGGAGTAGGTAGAGGAAAATATTACAGGTAATTGAGTCAGGCTTCAGAAACCTAAAGCGTCATAAACCAACCTTCCCTGCCCCCCAAAAGAACTGATAAGGTCTGCAGGTTTAATACTGATGCAAAAGCAAAAAGAAAGGGTTACCCTTTTTTTTTAAAACTCTAGAACTTTCCCTGGAAAGGAATTCAAAGCAGAAGGTAAAATAAATGAATCCTGTCCACCAGGCTGATTAAAGAGTAGCAACTGTGTTGTCAACCCTGCCAGGACTCAAATGGTCCTATAGAATTCAGAATTGGAGGCGCTCGTAAGCCTCTTGATCTAGACAAATGGACAACAGACATCTGCCTGAAGGTGAAGAGCTGTTTTACTAACTGTCTCGTGTGGTAATTGACAGAAGCTGACAACAAAAATGGCAGAGATGTAGGTTAGGGGGTCAGTCATCTGCCAAGATCTGTTACCTTGGGGAAGGCAACAGTGCAGGGGTGGGTGTGGGAACAGACCTCGTCTGTCCTGGGCCAGTTAATTTTTGTTCATGTTTCTCTTCCATTCACACTTCAAAGCATGCCTCGCTGCTGCTTATTTCATGAGACCCTCTGTGTGTGCGAACACAAGGACGTGCAAGATGAAGATTTTAATTGGCCCTTGTCCTGGTCATTAGTTCATAGTTTGTGAGTAGGAAACTATGGTAACAATAATAAAAGTCATCGTAATTTTTAAAAGGGAAAGAGTATAAGAATATACACTCATTCTTCTAAGTGTATCACTAGAGCTAATAGCAAAAGCAAACAAAAAAGTAACGACAGACCCAATGTCCATCAATGCATTGAAATATTAATCAGTCACTAAACAAAATTAGGCGGACCTATGTATTTTACATGAAAAGACGTCCATAAGATTCTTTCAATTTTTAAGAAATTAAGTTGGGAACAAGATCCAAACTTTGACCTGATTTTGTGTTAAAAGGAAAAGAAATATTTTTTGATACACTCAAGGGGAAGGATCTGGAAGAGTACACTCAAACGCACACTTGAAGAATAGGTTTGAAAAGTAAGGTTTGGATTTTCATTTTCTAATGAATTAACTTCTTTACTACTGATATTTTTAAAAATGAACATAGATTAGTGGATTAATTTTTTTAATAGTCAATTTTTTTGTTTAAAAATGAGGGAAATGATGAATAGAAAAAAGAATATGGAAAGAGCTGAGAGATATGCTTTCAAAATTTTCACTTTTGCCTGCAGAGCACCTTGTATGCCAAGAACAATTAATTTCATTGTGATGATTTAGTTGGTATTCAATTCCAGTGGGTAAGTTAAGATTGATAGTCTCTTTAAAATTTCCGTGTGTGTGTGTGTGTGTGTGTGTGTGTGTGTGTGTGTGTGTGTGTGTAATTTATGCTCACACATTGAGAGAAGGAAGGAGAAACTATGTAATCGTTTCCGCTTTTCCTCTTTCTTTTCTCTACTTTGGGAAGCCTTTGTTACTCTTGTTTGCTTTTGTTCTCTCACCGTCTCTCTTTTGTGCACAATTGTTATTTGCTTTCAAACAGAGAGTACAAATTGTAAATTTTTCGATTACAAGTGACAGAAACCCAGCTCAAACTAGCCTATGGTAATAAGGAAAGCAGACTGGAAATTGGGGATGATGTGAATAAGAAACCAGGGGCTGAAGTTTTTTCATCAACATTTTCTTTCTCTTTCCCTCCCTCAGTACCACCTTTCTCTACAGTTGGCTTCATTCTCAATTAGGCGGTCGACTCAGGGAGCAAAGATGGCCACCACAGCTGCCCTAGACTGAAATCACCCTCAGAGCCAACATCCCTACAGAACAAGAGCAAATGCCTCTCTGTCTGTTGCTCAACCAATCTCCCATTCTTGTGCAATCTCTATGGCCACTAGAATGAGAGACTCCGATTGGTTAGTTTTGGCCTTGTGCCCATCCCCACAGTAAAGGAGGCAGGTCAAGTGATAAACAAATCTATCAACTGAGGAAGGGTGAGTTCCCCCTTTTTTCCCCAGAAGAAAAAGATAACAGCTATTACCAGAAGGGAGAGGGTCTACTTAAGTAGGCAAAAATTACAGATACATGCTAAACGTGGGATTTTAAAATGTGTCACGTTCCATGTGAAGAAGTAACAGAGCTGCTCTCATTTTCTTGGTCTTCATAAATTCTTGAAAGTTCGGCTTCCATGAGTTCTTAAAAATTCTGTCAGTGGATTGGAAGACATGACTGCCTGTGATTTTCTTCCCTTGTGTATCCTGTCTCGAGCACAAGGCTCTTTCTCTGACTTGCTCAACTGTCCTGTCACTTGCCTTTCCAGTGATTTATCTCCAAAGGAAACTGGCAAAATGAAAAATTCTGATTTTAAAGATTTCTTCTTTGATTACGGGGTGGGGGGGGGGGAGAAAATACAGTGTTTCAGATAGGCATTTTAAAAGTCTTGAGCTGGTGAGTTTTGCATAAAAATAACTTATGTTCTTTTCCCCCAAGCCAGGAGTCCTTTAAAAAAAAGCAGGTGTTCCGGATACTAGAGATGACAAACAGCTTTATAACTAACACAAGGAAGAACAGAGGACAGTGAACTCGCCTGCCAAGTGTTAAAGCCAAGGGCAAAATAGTCCAAAATGGATTTTTCTAGAACCATTTGAAAGCAGGGGAAGCCAAAGGATTAGTAAAACAGTGAGCCTATACTCTGGTCACTTTGAAGTCTGATGTATTAGCTAGGTTGCTAATGGCATACATTTACACAGATCTTTTCAAGGGAAAAGATTTTTTCCTTCAGCCAAGTATGAAGATATGATAGCTTTTTCCTCTGTTCTCAGATCATGCTAAGCATCTTCAGCATCTGTTGCATAGTCTACATGGAGTGGGGCCATTGCCAAGAAATTTCCAGAATATACACTGGATGCCTTAGCTCACTGATTGCAAAGGCTTGTTTTCTGTTTGTTTAGTTGTTGTTTTGGAGGGAGGGAGAGGGAGTTTGGGATTAAGTTTGGAGAATCAGGCAGGCTCTTTTGTTAAGGAAGCACAAACAGGGGCACCTGGGTAGCTCAGCGGGGTTGAGCGGTTGGTTGAGCATCTTACTTTGGCTCAGGTCATGATCTCACCGTTCGGTTCGTGAGTACAAGCCCCAAGCTGCACATCGGGCTCGCTCCTGTCAGTAGAGCCCCCTTAGGATTCTCTGTCTGCCCCCTCCCCCACTTTCTGCCCCTCCCCCTCCTCTCTCTCAAAAATAAATAAACATTAAAAAAAAAAAGCACATGCAATCTGAAGGGCCATATATTCTGCAGTTCCTCAGTCAGTCAGCCCAAGGATGAAGTAGTGTTTTGTTCTATTTTGTTAGTTTACGCTCCTGGTTTCCTTCTTTGGTAACATCTTCAGAGCACATCAGTAATTTCCTTCCAACCCTTATTGATGCGTTTTCTACCAAGCATCAATTTTTCCAATACTGTGTAACTGTCACATCCATCTGTTACCTTCCACCTAGACCTGAAGTTGGTTAGCCTCCTGTTTTTCCCTCTGACAACACTGCCATCCATTTTGACAGAATGGTTTAGGAAAGATGCTTAGGGAGCAGGCATGGTGAGGGTGATTTTTCACTTTCCCTAGAACAGAGCTGTCCGACAGATATACAATGTGAGCAAAACGTGGGGGTTTCAGTTTTAAGGTAGTGAGATTTAAACAAAAAAAAAATTTACAGGAGAAATTGATTTTCAGTATTTGATTTAATCCGATATATCCAGACATTATACAATTATTAATGAGATTGTTTCCATTCTCTTTTCTGTACTAAGATGGTGAAATACTGGTGGGCATTGTACAGTGACCACACATCTCAGTTTGGACTAGCCACAGTCCAAGTTCTCAGTAACCACCTCTGCCTACTGGCTACTGTATTGGACAGCGTGGCCCTAGAGGGTCCCTGGAGACTATCCTTAAATTATTTGCTGTGGACATGTTATGCTTTTATATAATACTACATAGTATAGTCTGAGAAGTACAGGATGCTATGAACAATAGAATTGTGGTGTGTTTTTTTTTTTCCAAAAACACTCATTTCCTCAAATCCGTACCAAGATTCCAAGCTCTTTTCCCCTCGTCCATCTAGCTAGCAAAGCCACTGCCAAGGTCATGACAGGTTTTAGAAAATGTGGAAAGTGAGAGCCGAGGAAAAGCCTTCCACATTTCGAAGTCACAATTCTTAAATTCCACGTTAGATACCAAACATTTTCAGATGTATGTCCCTCATTATTTATGATTCTCACAGACGTTTTCCATCCCCCGCGTGATTTCCCGCTACCTGACTTGTTCTGGAAAGTATTTTGTGTTCCAGTCTCAATCGTCCAAGGTTCGGGAACAGTTCATCTCTCCACCTCAGCTGCATGTGTTTAATAGCCCTGCTTGACCTTCCACCGGGGAGGATGTTGTAGGAGCTCGACTTTCTCTGAAGACTCGCTGTCTGGGGATGAGCAGCGTGCCGTGACATTGTCCTCACAGATGCTTTGCAAGCACTTTGAATGTTTCAGCATTTCCACCTGGGTTTCCTGAATATATGGTTGACGGCATCGCTGGTTGTTTTTGTATGTGTGTGGTGCCAGTCGAAGAGGTAGATTGAAAGGACCCTCCTTGAATCACTTCGTTATTTGAGAACTACTCTGAACACTCTTGGCTTCTTAGTGGTGGGGTGGTTGTGTGCTCAGCAGTCCCAGCTGGTTCCTCTGCCTGGGACTCTTCTCCTCTCAATGTTCACTGGTTTGGCTCCCTCTCAGCCTTCAAATCTCGGAGGTCTTCCCTGACCACCTAGTGTTCTATTGGATCCTTAATTTTTTTTTTTTTTTTTTTTTTTTTGTTGCCACAGCAGTCTGTTTTCTGCCTTTACAGCTCTTAGCAACACTGAAATGCACTTGTTTATTGACTCTGTCAAAGGGCAGCCCTGTGTGTCCATTCTGTCCACCCCAATATATCCTAAACAACTAGCTCGTTGCCCAGGGCACAGCAGGTGCTCAACTATATTAATTTGCTGGATAAGTGCATAACAAGTTATATTTTTCCAAGAACTGTATTCTTCCATTTAGATCACATTGGTGGTAAACTCATCAAAATCATATTGACCGCCCTAGAGTTAAAAATACTGACAACGCTTTTCTCATTAAAGATGTTCCATTTTTCAAAATACTTGTACCTCATCAGTTCTTGAATTGTGTGTCAGATCACTCACAGTGGCCTGGGAAGAATGTTAGGTGCCTTTGACAATCCAATGCTAAATATCAAATGAGTCACATTTTCAAAACTCTTAAATTGCCAGAACACCAGCGACAATACTTAAACATGAACTGAAAGTCTTTCTGAATAACATCTCACGTAATCTAAGGACTTATAATAAAAGTAGGGCCGTGGATGACTATACACATACCCCATAGGAACCCAAGATGTACTTCAATTCCAGTTCGAGAAACAAAGCATCCCAGTGCTATTTAATGCCGTGATAGAAGTAGAGAAGAAATGAACTCTACAGTCAGCTAGCACAGCACTGGGCTTCAGAACCCACATTTCCAGGGAAATTTCCAGGGAATTCATGCAGGTGCTATAGGCCTTCCACAGTTCATTTGTTTGGCAAATACTTATTAATATTCTTATGTGTCCAGGTTTAAGTTCTCTTCGAATACTGACTTATTCAGTTATCATAACAATCTTGTGAGATAGGCACTATGAGCATCCCATTTTGTAGTTGTGGAAACTAAGGCCTGGCCACATTCCCTAACTTCGAAGATGGTACGAAATGAAGCTGAGATTTGAACCCAGGAAGTCTGACACCGAGATCAGTGTGCCTAACCTCTACTCTGCAGGGCTGCCCTAGACGTTAAATTTACAAGCCTTTAGTCTATCAACAATTACATCTTTCTCTCTTCTTCCCACAAGCCACCTTTAAAACATTTCCCATGATTTACAAGGAACATTTTTCATCGGCCATCAGCTTTCCTCATCTAGTTCAATATGAATTTCGCTTTTCTCCCCTTGTTTTCTTCTAAAGGGGACCATATGTCCCCAAGCTGAGGAATTGGGAACTGGAAGCTATAAATTTAGAGGAAAAAGTAAAACTCACAATACAGTCATATCTAAGAAGACTGAAAACCGTACTTCATTTTCTGAACTAGTTTTTCTTCCGAAAAGCTGTTTGGAAACAGGATTTATTCTGCTTTGGAACAGAGGGGATTATAATTACTTATGTATTCCATTCACTGCCGGCTTTCTCCTGCTGCTTAGAGGTAACCAGTTCGAATGTCTCTGTGTGGCTTATCCAAGGGTAAAAAGATTTTGTTCTATTAACCCACTAGAAACTGCTCAGGGATAAAGCCAAAAACCAGTGCATCCTAGCTTTAATCCCCATAGCATCAAAATCTCCTTGTTGCACTTCATAATAATGAGCGTCGTCTGTCGACCCATCTAATCATCTTCAAGTGCATGGGTTTGGTCTCAAGATAGAATAGGTAAGAAAAAAGGTGAGTTACTTATAAAGACAACAGAAACTCTGAATCTAAGATATAGCACAGGAATACTCAAAGCACAGATGATGTGCTATAGTGAAATCATTATCAAAATGAAGAAGAGAGACTGTAGTTGCCTGTAAGACTGAATTCAGCTAAATCCACAGTGTGGTTACAATTGATAAGTAATCAGTGGAATGCGTTTTCGTAAATCTCCTGTTCTGCCACCAGGGCAGGTCCATGCGAACGTGGCACGGTGTTCAGAAGTTGACCCACATTCCTCTTCAAATCACTTAACCACACTCAGCTGACCTGCATTCCTTTTTAGAACAATCTAATCAAATTCATTTCAAATACCAAAACCTCCAGTTCAAGATTTAATCGGTGTTTATGCACACGCGTGAAATCTCTAGTGTCCACGTGTGCCCTTGACGATGAAGACTCCATGTTTACAGAATTTTGCAGAACTTCCCAGCCATAGTTTTTCAATCTTATATGGATTCCCTCTCTCTCTCTTCTCCTTCCCCTCCCCCTCCTCCTCCCTCTTCCCTTCCCCCCCCCCCCCCCCCCGTCCCCCTCCTCTCTTTCTTAAGAGGTCTTTAATCGGTGGGATATACCAACTGTTGACAACACCCGTCCTGGGCCTGAGTCTTAGAAACTATTTCTCTCCTATTCACCCACATTGGAAAGTAGTGTAAGCCAGTAGGCAAATTACTAATGTGGAAGCTCTGGAAAATATATCAATCCCATGGTATAGCATAAAGAATCTGGCTGACTAGTTAATAACTAAGATATTGTTATATACACGTGTCATATTATGGAAGCAAATATGCTGACTGTTTGGCACCTTACAGCATTTTCATTTATCCCTAATGAAGTTGAATACTCTGATGTCAGAGGGCTATGTAAATCACCAACAGCAAAAAAACCAAATGTATGGAAAAGTTGAATAATCAGACTGCATTTTGAAGGATTTAAAACACTCCTCAATTATTGTTGTAGAGTGTTAGGAATTTCCCTTGCAGACAAAAATGTTGGATGTAAAAGTTTGCTTAGAAATAACCATCTTATGGCGACATGACAGGTCCACGGCCTTAATTTACACCAGTGACTAGGGTAGCTATTCATGAAGATAAAAAAAAGACACAAGTACCCAATCAAAGCCAAACACAGACAAGTAAGATTGACTTTATTCAGGTTTTGTCAATGCCCTGAGCACCCCAAATCCAAGCATCTGAGTGTTTCTGCACGGGCATTTTGTGTTAGACTTTTACAGGGAGGGAGAGGCAAGTTGCAGGTGGGGTGATGTATCGTTGGGATTGCTTTGCAATCAAGGGAAGTCTAGATCAGTTAGCTGAACAGGAAATGTTTTTTCTGTGTGTAGCAAGTTTCAGAGGGACAAACAGTTGAATCTCAGCTATTCATTCATGAGACAAAGAAAGGGAAGTTGGAGGGTCTGTGTCTAGTCCTGCCAGCACGTTCATGCAGAAGGGGAAAGTCTCTGTTTGGCCTTGGTCATAGGTAAACAAGGGAATCACCTACAGAGCTTATGGAGTCATGAGAAAGAGGAGACCATGAGTTTTATCAATTATACGGGGAGTTGGCTTTTTGTGGTAAGACATTTCCTGGAACACGAAAAGGTGGGGGCATTTCTCATCCGTTGCTGATTTCTGGGAGCACAAGCCTCAGGCACATTTTACTGTTGTCAATGCTAGTCTGATTCAGATTGGAGGCGTCAGTAGACAGATAAGGAGATGGGATATAACCCAGGGGGAGTCTGTTCAAACAGAACCAAAGGCAACAAGCCACCCTGAGGGGGAAAATATTTTCCATAAAAATTATCTGGAAAAATGTGGTCCATGGGTGGCTCTCGGTCAGTGAAACATTGAACTCTTGATCTCAGCTCAGGTCTTGATCTCAGGGCCCTGAGTTCAGGTCCACATTGGATGTGGAGTCTACTTTAAAAAAAAAAAAAAAAAAAAAAGGATCCGGCGGTGGTGGGGACGGGGGGAAGGTGACCTATTACACATGATGTAAGTGGAATTCCTGGGAAATCCGTTGGGGTCAGGATGGTGAAGAAATGCTACTTTTAAATGAAAACTGGAGGTTTTTGGATGAAGCTTTACAAGAATGGGCAGGGAGTCTCTCGGGGGTGCAGGTGAAGTGGGAGCCCAAGTCAACCTCAGGTAGAGTAAAGTGCTAACCTGCAAAAATCTGGCAATTGGGTTAAAGTAAATGTAGTTAAATCCAGTTGTGAAATTTACATACTGCCTGCCTGAATAGAGTTTGGATCCAGACTTCCTCTAGGTATTTCAGCGGCTTTACAGATTCACTGTGCTCTGTGTTGGTAGCTCACTATGGAAAAGGAACACAGAGGAAAGATCATGGCCCCCAAACAGTTGACCCCCCCAAAAAAAAAACCTTTGCCCCCAGTAGAGTCTTTTTGTATTTTTGCCCCAAGCTACCTCAGAACACATCAAGACACTCTCCTTCATCTGATCATATTTTTGCACGTGATTTCATTGTTTCCATTTAAAAATACCAACAAAACTTCTAATGATCCGTAAGGATAGGTAAAGCATAGTAACAGGATTCGTTGAAATCCCAGGATAATCTCAGTGAGTCAGGTTAACAATCCATAAAGTTTCTTCTATATCAAATCTTTTATTAAAGCTGCCATATTATAAGCAGCTAAGCTGCTGGACTTGAATTTCATCTCCCTCCCAATTCTAAGTTTATTAGAAGTCTAAGATGAAGCAAAGGCTAAATCTTGCCCCAAGAAGAGAGAAAAGAAATACTGAAGGGGAGGGGCACCTGGGTGACTCAGTTGGTTGAGCTTCCGACTCTTGGTTCAGGTCATGGTCTGATGGTTCGTGAGATCGAGCCCCGCATCGGGCTCTGTGCTGACAAAGCCTCCTTGGAATTCTCTGTCTTCCTTTCTTTCTGCCCCTCTCCTGCTCATATGCTCTCAAAATAAATAAATTAAAAAAAAATGTTCTTAAAGAAGGCAAAATCTACATTGAAAGAATAGGAAAACAAGAGAATTGTTTTCTGCTTGATCATTGACAATGTTCTAGCAGGTTTATCCAATTTTTGTAGCACAATAAAGATATGTAATGGAAACTGGGTAAAAGGATAGAGGCAGATGTTTAATTGTAATAATTGAATGAACAATTAGATGTCAGCTCTTTGGCAGATGATATACAGTGAAATGCACTTCTGTACCAATTATTTTCAGTAGCTAGCTCTTGAGTATAAAAATGTGCTCAGTGTTGAATAGAAATTATGAAGAATATAAACTCCCTGGTATCTTGATGGGAGGTGACAGTTGAATAGTAGGGGATAAGAAATGGACACAAAGCAGAAATGGTGCTCCAAAATGGGAACATCCTGTGTGGTGTTAGGCACAGGTAGGAGTCTTCCTAAAAGGGGTAAATGGTCCAGTAGCAGAGGTTGCTAAGTGCTTTCATTGGTACTAACTAGCCTACCAAGGCAGCTGCTTGATTAGGAAACTGAGTATCAGACTGGTTGGTAATAAGCAATTGAAAGACTAGGCAGAGTAGTTCATGAACTTGATAAAAGAGTCAACACGATGTTGAGGAAGCTGGCTTTCTTGCCATCCGCTCTATAATCTAGCAGCTCTGTTCCAATGCAACTACACTACCTCCACGCTTTGGCATGTGGTTTAAGATTTAGCAACAGATTGCACAGAAGAAGCAAACCAACAAACAATCCAAGCAAAAGCAAACTCATGGACTATGTAGGAAAGTATATATAAGCGTAGGCTAAAATCACAGTGTAAAAATAATCACATGGAAACAATGGTAAACATGTAATCAAAAACATGTTAGAAAGAGAATAAACCATAACGAAAGAACTCTAAAAAAAATGGAAAAATATCTGAAACAACATCTCAAAGATTGCTCTTTCACACTATGGCATGCTATTCCTTTGGCTGCCAAAACCAGAGAACTTTTTTTTTTTCCTGGGAAAACCCATTTTCTGTACCAGCAACACAGTCGGGCCCCTCTTGTGGAACCATTTAAACTGAATTAACACCTGACTCATTTTTAGAGCTAGTAGGGGCGCCTGGGTGGCGCAGTCGATTGAGTGTCCGACTTCAGCCAGGTCACGATCTCGCGGTCCGGGAGTTCGAGCCCCGCGTCAGGCTCTGGGCTGATGGCTCAGAGCCTGGAGCCTGTTTCCCATTCTGTGTCTCCCTCTCTCTCTGCCCCTCCCCCGTTCATGCTCTGTCTCTCTCTGTCCCAAAAATAAATAAACGTTGAAAAAAAAAAATTTTAGAGCTAGTAGATGTTTACAGCAGTGGGAAGAAGATGTCCATTAATTACTCTTCAACAATTTAGTCCTTCAATAAATTAAAATCTGATTTTTAAAGAACAGGACGTCAAAATATTTAACAAGATGGCAGTGAAACTATGCTCTCTGTAGACCACGTCAAGGATGACACCAATTTCCATCCATATCTACTGGATGGAAGCAAGATGTGCTTTTCTCAGAGTTTATACAAGGCAAAAAAAAAAAAAAAAAAGGGAAAACACACAAAAAACGGTATTTTTATTTTAACCAGATGTGAATGAATTAAGCCCAATATTTTCAAGTATTTTTAGTGCCATATGATGTCATCTGATTTTATATTTTCTACTGAGGGATAATGTGTGTTTTCAAAATTGTGAAGCCACTTTCCATGTATGTACTTAAAGTCGTATGTATGATAAATGACAATAAACAAATTACAAGGCTGCAGGACACGCTCTTGGCTGTTTATGTCGAAAAGCAGAGAGGGAGAGATTTAGTTTTTCAATAGGAAATCAAATTAAAAGCATGTGAAATGTCTTCTGCTGGCCTTCAAGGTAGTCCTCATTGTAGTAATTATGTACTTGTCCAAAACAGGTCCAGAACAGGATTGCTGAGCTGTGTCCTCCTAATCCTACAACTTGCCTTTTTCCGGCCAACAGAGCAACCCATGGACTCCACAGGCACTGTGTGCAGTGTTCCACTAGTCATCCAGAGAACCCCAGTTTTTCATTTTTTTTTACTGTTTATTTATGAGAGAGGCAGAGCTTGAGCGGTGGGGGGGGGGGGAAGGGGGGAGGGGTGGAGAGAGAGAGAGAGGGAGACACAGAATCTGAAGCAGCCTCCAGGCTCTGAGCTGTCAGCAGAGAGCCCCATGTGGGGCTGGGACTCAAAGACCCCGAGATCGTGACCTGAGCTGAAGTCCTATAATGCTCAACCGAACTGAGCCACCCAGGTGCCCCCAGAGAACCCCAGTTTTTAAACAACCAGGTCCTTGCTGGTTGTTACATATTGGATCTATATTATAATGAACATATGTAATAATACAGTATTACATGCCATTAATATATAATACATTACCATTATTCTATGGAGTAAATATATTATCGATGATGTATCTTCACTGACAGGCTCACACATGCTACACATCCCCAGTGCCATTAACCCAGATTAAGTGCTGAGTTTCTCAGGATCGTGGCGCCACTCTTGCTTGCTTGGACCTGGCAAGGGAACAAAGGATGGATGGACGAGAACTTGCTTCCTCACACTTTTCTCTGGGGCAGCAACGGGCAAGTAGCCACACCCTGGAGCAAGAGAGTGGCCCTCCATAGCATTGCTGAGTGAACTTCTCGAGTCATCTCTCCTGGGAAAGAGATTTCTTAAAAACCATTTAAAGCTTTCCAAAGGGCAAAAGCGAGATGGTCGTGAGCCAATGTTACCATAAATGCTTCCACTCTCCCTGATTTCATTTCGGAAATAAGGAAGGAAAGACGCAGTCACCACTGCTGGCTTGCCCACACGCCTCACCAGCTGCCCACAGCCCCCCCCCCCCCCCACCATCCCCCCCATCGCTCCCTGTCTCCCATTAAGAAAAAGACGCTGAAAGTAAAGTTAATATTCCTGTAGGGACGGTGATGTGTTCAACGCTGTACAATTAAAAAGCCATTATTTCAGACCAAAGTCTCCAGCCAGCACCCACGCTTGAGCAAAGCACGTTCCGGGCCAAGCCCCCTTGTCCTCCTCTCCCTGGCGAAGTCCTGGAGGGGACGAGCCTCCGGGGCGGGAAGGAGGAGTGGGGGCGAGGACTCCGTGCCAGCGCCACATCCTCTGCCAAAGGCTCCGCAGGCACAGCAGTGTCCCAGTACTGTGCCCACCTTCCGTTTCCCCTCCCCGAGTCCCTCGTCCCGGTTCAGGCCGGACCCCGCTGGACTGATTTGGGGACCAATGAGGTGGCAGCGGCTGACGCGTGGATCCCGGTGAGGGTCGATTTCATTTCCAGGGGGAGAGGCCGCCGGGCGGGGGGCGGAGGAGAAGGAGGGAAGCGGGGGGCAAAAAGTAGGAGGGGAGGAGAGGAGAAGCCCAGCTGGGGAGACGCAAAGGCAGCGGAGGCGAACGAGCGAAAGGTGGAGAAGGAAGCGCAGGTTCGCGGACAGCGGCGGGCGGGTGGGGAGGCGGCGCGGGAGGGGCGTGGGCCGGCCGGGGAGGGTCGCCGTCAGGCGGGCGGAGCAGGGGCGCGCGGCCCGGTGGGGTGGGGTGGGGGGGCGGCGCGGGGACGCGGGGCGCGCGGCGGCTCCGGCAGCCCGGGCGGTGTGGCCGCGCCCCCGTCCCCGGCGGTGCGCCCCGCGTCCCCCCGCGCCGGCTCCGCGCCCGGCCGCCCCGGGGCTGCCCCCGCCCGCGCGCGCCCGTTGGGGGGCCGGGGGAGCGGCGCCGGCGGCCCGGCCGCATTGTGACGTAGCGGGGCCGCGGCAGCGCCTCCGCCGCCCGCCCCGCTCCCGCTGCGGCGGTTCCTGCTCCCGCCGCCGCCGTCCACCGTGCGTCCGTCAGTCCGTCCGCGCTTCCGAGCCGCTGGCGCGCCGGGCGCCCCCCGGTGAGTACAGGTCCCCGGCGGGCGCGGCGGGGAGGCGGCGGGCGGCTGAGCCTCTCCAAGTTTGCACCGGGAGACCCCGGCGGGTGTCGCCCCTGCTCCCCGCAGCCCCCGGGCCCCCTTTGTGCCGCGAGTCCCGGCGGCCGGGGCAGCGGCGGCGCCTCTGCAGAAAGGGTTTTGGGGGGGGGTGGGGGGGAGGAGGTCTCTATAGTAACGGCGGCGGCTACCGAGCGGCAGCTTTACTCAGGGGAAGGGGGGTGGGCAGACAGCCCCCGCCTCGGTTTCCAAAGGATTGTTCCTTCCCTTTGCCCATTTCGTGTGGTTATTATCCTGGCTGCCACCTCGGAGGCAGGATTGGGCAGTGCCCCAGCGCCTGAAAGCCGAGATAACGAGGGGCGAAGTAATAGTAACAGCGACAGGACCCAATCACGATAATAATACACGCGAAAGGGGGGCGCCTGGGGTTGTGCCGCCCAGGGGAGCCCCGCGCGCATCCCCGGAGCTCCCTGGCTGCCCCGTCCAGCCGGGGCTGCGACCTGCCCCTCCGGCGCTGTCCTGCGTCCCGGGCTCGTCCGCGTCGATTTTAGCCGCGAATGTGCCTCTCTTGGCCTTCTCTCGTGGTGATGACTTTCATCTGCAGGTGGTAAGTGGGGTGAACTGGTGTTTTGGCTATTGTCAAATGCCACGTTTTGTTTATTTCATTTTTACGAAAAGAAAAGAAGGGAAAATTATGAGCCGTTACTGGCAGCCATACAGTTTCCACAGGAAATACTAGCATTCTTTGAGAAACACGCTACTGCTTGCAGCAAAGAAAAGTCTTTAGGAAACAAAAAGGCAACGGCATTGTTGCTCATTTTCAATGGACCGCTAGGAGTGGGGGGGGGGGGGGCGGCGGGGACGTGTTGTTTTTTCCTGTGGGAACGTTGCTTTCCTTGGGAAAGTTAATTAAGGAAGCATTCCGGTCGGTGTCAGTTTTTCACTGGCTGGTGGCTGGGCCACCTCGCTCCTGTTGACTGTTACTGACAAGTGCCCATCAGAGACCCCGGAGGCAAGGAAGAGCCCAGAGGAAGGGAGAGCCGGTGCAGGACAGACCCGCCGCACACCACGTGCTGTGGAGCCCGGCCAGGGTGCAGTTTGCAAAATGAAATAAGGGCTGTCTGGGGAGGTTTATGAGGATTACATGTGTGCACAGTATGTCAGTTCTCCAAGGTGTCACTCTAAACACGTAATTTTCGAGCACCACTTTCCTTGCTGAATCTGCAGGAAGGCAAAAACCTATTTCTCTCATTATGGAGCAGACATCCCAGCGGGGAATGGGTTGAAATCTGTATTTCATTTGTACATATTGAAATTTTAAAAGGCAGAGAGAACAAGGTATAGGAAAGCGGTATGCTAATGTGTTCACCTCTGGGAGAAAATGTCTATTGGCCATTCCTGATGCATCTCAATGTTAATTTACACTCAGCCTGGTGAGAGTGAAAGGAGATCGCTTTAAGGGGTTCTTGAAACTGTTTGAAGAAGGTGTGACGTTTTCTATCCATCACAGAAGTCTCTCATGTGAAGGCGGTTTCCACTGAAGATTACCCATAATCAAATAGGAAGGAGTCCCTAGGTCTAGAATCAGAAAAAAAAAAAAAAAAAAAAGATGGTGCTTCTCTTAAGGATCTGTGGACATCTTAGTTGGAAAAAAAATAATTATTAAAAACTAAGGGATATAACTTTGAATATAGATTTAATTTTCATGAGGAGAAGTTACAAGATAGTAGATTGGAAGTAACACTGCCTGTACTGATTTGACATTTACTATGTATTGATGTCCAAAAGCAAGTGACCAGGGCAAATGAAGCTCTCCATGTACTTACTATGTCACAGCCTTGCTAATTCCAGGCAGTTGTCCTGGTGCAGGTGTCTGTGGAAATGCAGCACAGAGGCCAAGAAACTTTGTGTGCGCCGTTGTTTTGGAAGGAAGTGGAGTAGTACTTTACTGCTCTTAGGAGGGAAACCCACACAAACATCTTATACAAACAAATGATCTTTGATATTATCACAGGAAGCCTGGAGCTGTTTCTCTTGCCAGATTTAAGGCATTACTTGTCAAAAGAGGAAATCTCCCAAGGAGCAGGTGCATCATTATAAGAAACACAAGGGAGATTCTCTTTTAAATGCAAAATCTAATTGAAAGGCAACAAGAGAATCAGTGACACTCTTCGAATAGAAACCTTGTTTTTGGCAGTCTGTCAGGTTACCGTTGCAAACCACATAGGAGAAATATGTGTCTTGGGAGAACAATAACATCCTGGTGAAAAATCAAACCGTTGCTTCTGTGAAACTTTTACCCTTATATACTTGGCTCCTTGTGCACCTTTAAAAAAATATGTTTATTTATTTATTTGGAGGGAGAGAAAGTGTGAGCAGGGGAGAGGGCGCAGAGAGGGAGAGAATCCCCAGCAGGCTCCACGCTCAGCGCAGAGCCCAGTGCGGGGCTTGATCCCATGACCATGAGATCATGACCTCTGCAGAAATCCAAAGTCGGACTCTTAACCGACTGAGCCACCCAGGTGCCTCATTCTTGTGTACCTTTGATTGATGTGCAGGTTTAGTTACAAGAAATAATTTACTGAAAATGGATCAGTAATGAATCGGTTACTACTATGATATATACTTTGCATGATTTTGCACTTTATGTGGATAACTAGATTTCATAATTGGCTGTTTCCATCTTAGCTCTCTTTTAAGCTTTAAAAGTTAGTGACCAGGGAGGGGGCGCCTGGGTGGCTCAGTCAGTTAAGCATCCAACTTCGGCTCAGGTCATGATCTCATGGTGCTTGAGTTCAAGCCCAGCATCGGGCTCTGTGCTGTCAGCTCAGAGCCTGGAGCCTGCTTCAGATTCTCTGTCTCTCTCTCTCTGTCTGCCCCTCCCCTGATTGCGCTCTATTTCTCTCTCAAAAATAGACATTAAAAAAAAAAGTTAGTGACCAAAATATTTGTCCAAATGATGACTATGAATTGATAAGGCTGATGGCTGGGCCCCAAAATGCACTAGTTGATTCCTCTTTATTGTGTATTCACTTTGTGCATTTGTGGCATATAAAAGTATAAAACACAGGAACTCTTCGTAAGGAATTTAGAAGGGAGGAAATAGGACACATGAAAAATGAATCATACAAAAGATGAAGAAAGATACTGTATGATTGAGCAACCAAGATGCTAAATAGTAAATGAAAAGGGATTCTAAGGAGAAAATGACCAAATCAGCTCAGATGTTTTTATCACTTGTCCGTTGCTGCATAACCAGTCACCCCAAAAAGCATTTGCTTAAAGCAAATATTAAAGCTCATGGTTGTGTGGTCCATGGTTTGGACTGAGTTCAGCTGGATGGTTCTTCTGCTGATCTTGGTGGGGTTCCTTCAGGCATCTTCAGTCACCTGGTGGGTGAGCTGGTGGCAGGGTGATCTAGGAGGGCTTCAGTTACATCAGGCGGTTATCAGACTGTTAGCCAGGTTAACAGGCACCCAGGACGTCTACATCCCATGGACCAATTTGATTCAAATCACAAGGTCACCTTGGATTCAAGCAGTATAGAAAGATTCCACTTCTTTTTTGTAAAAATTTTTTTAATGTTTATTTATTTTTGAGAGAGACAGAGACAGAGTGTGAACAGGGGAGGTGCAGAGAGAGGGAGACACAGAATCTGAAACAGGCTCCAGGCTCCGAGCTGTCAGCACAGAGCCCGATGCAGGGCCCAAACGCACAAACTGTGAGATCATGACCTGAGCCGAAGTCGGACACTTAACTGACTGAGCCACCCAGGCGACCCAAGAAAGACTTCTAATGAGGGGTAGCTGCAAGAAATTGTAGCCTCCTTTTTTTTTTCTTTCTTTCTTTTTTTTTTTTTTTTTTTGCAATTTACATGTTTGAGGACACTCATTCTCGCAAATGTTTTCTGCTAAGGAGGAATGTACTGCAAGACCGGAGAGTTGAGTGAAGCCTGCTCGTAGGCACCCCAGAATTTAGGTTAGGGAATGTCCTGGACCTCATTGTCCTGTAGTCTTCGTTCTGTAAACCTTGGGAAGATGATGAGTAACACAGTGACGGTAAAATGTTAGTCACAGCCTTCTGCCAGTGGCATCAGTATGGTTTAGAGACGGTAGGCTGGTGGCAAAGTCAGCAGACCGTTGGTGGGCAGTGAGGAAGGCTCTGGCAAAGGCAGAAGCAAAGAAAACGGAAAGGAAGGGATCATTCTGGGAGATTCCGTATTTTGGAATGGGGTGACTGATGACACCGCATTACTGAAAGCCTCTAGTCAAAATCATTCTGAGGTTAAAAAAAAAAAAAGCTTAAGTGGCTGAAAGAATGTGCCATTGTGAGAAATAGATCAATAAGTGATTTATTTGGGGGGGAGGAGAAAAATTCAGTTTCAGAAAGGTGGATTAAAAGAGATAAATTGGATGTGAAAGTACTTTATCAGCTGCAGAGTATGCTCTGAATGGTCGCTATTGCTTCGCGCTTAAAGTGCAGCAACTTACATATGCTGGAGTTTCTCCCAAGTAAAGCAACGGAAAACAAAAGGGAACACGGAGGCTATCCCAAGGGTCAAAGGGAAGTCAGAAGAACCACTTTCCGGGTGGAAACAGAACTCCTCAAGGGGGCTGGGGAGTGGGGACTGATGTTCTTTCTCTGCAAGTCACAGCTGGAGGTCTGCCCTTGGACTTGGCATACCCACACAGAGAAAACCTTTGGTCTAGTTTGAATGGCAGGCACACTGCTTCGCCCGGCGCGTTGATTGACAGGCCCACTAAGCACACGATGGGGAGTAGGTAGGCGCTTCCGCGGAGGAGAAGGCAGACCTGCCCTCAGAAGCGGGAATGGATCCACCCGGGGTGGCCAAACCAGCCAATGCCCGCCAGGAATGAACACCCGCCAGACTTATTTGGACCTGGCCCCTGAGGAGGGGACAGGGCAGGAGGTGATGGTACAAGCATACTTACACAGAGACGAGGGTGCATCGGTAACAGTTAAACCCTTGCCAGTGTGGGGGTCTTTTCATGGAAGGAGAGTAAAGAAAGAAGGTCTGGGGGTTGTTTTATTGGAGGGGAGAGGAATTCACAACACATTCCACTCTTGTACCTAAGGGCTCTGTTGAGGTGCTGTGCAACCCGCCGTGTTTTATTGATGGCCAGTCTGAAATTCAGGTGGTGCCCTCACCATCAAGTGCAGCTGTGGGCCAGACAGGAACACCTGGCCTCTCTAACGTCACACAATTAGTCTGAACAGCACGCACAGCTGCTCGTTATGGAAGGGCTTGGATGGACCAGCTCAAATCCAAGCGTATGCTTTTATAGTTTCTTTTGTGCACGTCTAAGAACCCTGAAGATATTCAATAAATGTTAACTTAATGAGTGAATGTGCCATTATCTGGTGCAGTAACATTTTCAAAAGCAGTCTGGTTTGGCTTTTCATTAGTCACAGTAGAATTTGCTATAAAGTCCCTAAGTATCTTTTTTAGATTCAAATGTTTTAAGGTACTATTGTCTCAGAAACGTAGGTTTTTTGTGTTTTTTTTTTTATAATCCACCACTCACAAAAGTAGACTTTTCTTTTTTGAAACACAATTTTCTTTACTTATCTTTGTCACGGCTCTTGGCTGCAAGTCACAGAAACCCGGCTTGTACTTACTCAACTAGGCAGGGGCATATATTGTCTCCCTTATGGGAAAAGTTCAGGAAGGCTCCAATTCTGATTTCCTCGCTTCTTCCTGGTGGTACAATGGTCCGAAGCAGCTTCAAGTTTAACCCCTGCAGGGGAAGAGAATAATTTGGGATTAACTCTTAATTAATGGGCACATGCCCATGCCTGAACCAGCTCCTGTGGCCAGGGATCTGGAACATGGAATTCGACTTGACTTGGCCTTGATCATGTGCCCAGGCCTGGAGCCTTCGTGAATGGAAGGAACAGTCTATGGGCAGAGGCAAGACATGGGGAGGATGTGGGAACTTCATGAGGGGGTGGTGGGTAAAACCCTCCCAAAGTAAATAGCCTGAGAGCAAGCAAGGGGTGGTTCTTTAAAAAGAAACTATCGAGAAGAGAGCGAGGATCCTGTGCAAGCAAAAAGAACAGGTATATAAGGTATATCTACTCTTCCATCCATTTTCCCTGGAGGATGCATCGTCTCTCTGCCCCCAAGCCATGAACCTGGGAATGAGCCTGATTTGACCTCTCATTGGGTCACTCACCAGGACCCCTGTCTCTGTCTCACTCTTTCCCCCGTTAGTTTAGAGCCCCACCCCCCGTTTCACCCTGCACAAGTACCCTCTGAGAATGCCACGTCCAGTCTCTCTGCTTCAACTCCATCCTCCTCACCATGGCCAGGGTGCTCTTTCAAAGAACAAATAGATAAAATCGAATCAGGTAACTGCCTAAGAGCCATTCAGAACCTCACAGCCCTGGAGGAAAAGAGCAACCTCCTGATCTTGAATTCCCACAGCTCCTGGGTTCCCTGTGAGGTGGGCCCTGCCTCCCGCGGACACAGGAGGTTGGATGGGATGGAGGTGTGTGTCGTGTGGCTTCTGCCCCCTGCCCACGTGACCCCCATGCTGTGCTGACCTCTGCCACTTGAAGGCCCCCAAAGGCTTCATTTTCTCTCATCTTCATGGGGTTTTTTCTGCCTGTGCTTTTGTCCCAGTGGAATGTTGTTTCTCCTTTCTTGACCTGACTTGACCTTGAACATTCACTCCTCCTTCCACACGCACCCCAAGTGTTGTTTCTCGGAGAAGCCTTTGCTTGAACACCAGGTCCTGCCCAGCCCCACCTGGCCCCACATCCTACTTTACCCTGTGGTGCCATAAGTGTGACGTCCTGTCCCGTTGTGCTGTGACAGCTCCGAGGGGCTTTCTCATCTCTGTATCCCTGTGTCTAGTGCAGGGGTCCTCACAGCAAACATGCTGAAGAAGCTTTAGGGGAAGGAATGAAAAGGGTGTGCTGAGTCATTAACCTCGGTGGTTTTCAAGATTTGTCCTGTTTCCTTTAACGTGATTCCTAAATTTGCATCTCTGAATGTTGGCCAGGAAAGCAGGGTCTCTTTGAAATCACCGTTCAGACACCTTTCTGCTGTTTTCCTGGCTCCGTGTAACGCTCGATGCCTACTTGGTCACTAACAGCTACCTCAAGAAAGAGGCTGAAAAATACCAGTGGCCCAAAGTCCGTCTTGAAGCTAAAATGTATGGCCCAGAGATCAGATGAGGAATACTTTTTTTTTTCCCCCTCTGCCATAAGAGAGGTTATTTAATAGTTAATATTTATGAGGCACTTACTCTGCGTTGGTTGCTTAACAGATGACTTACAATTATTTTCTTATTAATTCTCACAGCAGCCCTAGGAAGGAGCTATTACCATTATCTATCCTTTTCCTGCCTGTGAGGAAGCTTAAGATTTAGAGTTAAGGTCCTTCTTCCTGGAGATGGCCAAGCTGTCAGACCCTCATCTGGGTTGGTGAGGAGTAAAATCAAGCTTTGATTGGGCTCTTGCAATTCACCCAGTTACAATTTCGGTTCTTGTGGTTCTAAAACCGGGTGACCGCCTCGGAGGTATAAAACATGCCACCTGCCTCCCTTCGCCTTCAATTATGTCAAAAAGACTGTGGAGAAAGATGTATTTCGAGTGGTAAGGGCGCTGGCACCACAGATGGAATTAAGATGGATGTCTGCCTTAGAAATTCCAGCCATATTCCTGTGCTTCTGCTGTTGCCAGATAATAAAGGGCCCATCTGCAGATTGTACTGCTGTGTATAAAACTCACGCCTCTTGAACAGCCAGAGTGAAGTCTTTGTGCTGAGGGTCCTTCAGAAAGTCCATAGATACGTAAAATATGCTAAACACTTTGGAAGTCACAGAAGCTCGGTGGGTTTTCACCGGTTTCCAGTCTGAGAGCCTTCTGGGGATCTGATGAAAGCTGAGGATACTTTCCTTAGAAAAAAAGTTTGGGGGCACCTGGGTAGCTTGGTCGGTTAAGCATCTGACTTCAGCTCAGGTCATGATCTCGTGGTTCGTGAGTTAAGGCCCCCGCATCAGGCTCTGTGTTGACAGCTCGGAGCCTGGAGCCTGCTTCGGATTCTGTGTCTCCCCGTCTCTCTCTGCCCCTCCCTCACTTGTGCTCTGTCTCTCTCTCAAAAATAAACATTAACAAAAAGAAAAAAGAAAAAAGAAAAAAAGATGTTCATACACACCACTGAGTCCAGGGCTTCCAGAATATGTGGGAGCCTATTTGTGGATTTCCTGGGGCCCCACAGACTCCAGGTTAAAAACCTTGTTTAAGAGCTATAATCCAGGGGCACCTGGGTGGCTCAGTGTGTTAAGCATCCAACTTTAGCTCAATGTGTGTTTTTGAGCCCCACATTGGGGTCTACAGTGAGAGCACAGATACCACTTCAGAGCCTCTGTCTCCCTCTCTCTCTGCCTCTCCCCCGCTTCCATGCTCTCTCTCTCTCTCTCTCAAAAATAAATTAAAAACATTAAAAAAACAAAAAAAGCTGTTGGGGCGCCTGGGTGGCTCAGTCAGTTAAGAGTCCCACTTCGGCTCAGGTCATGATCTCACAGTCAGTGAGTTCGAGCCCTGCGTCAGGCTCTGTGCTGACACAGCTCAGAGCCTGGAGCCTGCTTCAGATTCTGTGTCTCCTCTCTCGTGCTCATGCTCTGTCTTTCTCTGTTTCTCAAAGACGAATAAATGTTAAAAAAATAAATTAAAAAAAAAGCTGTAATCCAGAAGAAAAATAATGGCCATTGTCGAATATATACCACTTATTGACCATTTATTGAATGTTTACCGTGTGCCAGTCTTTTTTGAAAAGTACATTGTAGCTAACCAGCCCCCTAAGCCCTGTGTTCCCAGCCCTGTTGTAAGCTGCGGAGAATGAGGGTCAGAGAAGGAGCTCAGTGTCCCAGCCACCAAGTGCTGAGAGTGGAGTCAAACCCCGCCGGGCGTCACTGTTATTTCATGCGGCGTCCGTGCTCGTTCCTCTCACCACGCTGGGCGTGAGACCCGTGCCCGTGACCTTCCGAGCCTTTGTTCCCCCTTGACTTCCCTCACCCTGCAGCTTCCCTGGTGGCAGTGGGTCAGGCAGCCGCTTCTGCTGCAGCAACCTCTGGGGTTGTCTCCCGTGCAGGGGCCGACAAGGGCTGGGAAGGTCTCGGCTCCTCTGCACCTTCGCCTGGGTTGACAGCTCGCACGCAGACCCCAGCGTCCGAGAGGCAGATCGCTGCTGCTTGACCCCGCCTCAGTGAGCCCCTCGCTCTTTCCTGAGTGCAGCCTGCACCCTCAGAGTCATTAACCACACAGCAGCAACACTCAGCAGCAAAACTGGCTGCAGATTCTCCATTGGCACCCCTCACAGACCGTTACGGTGAGGTGCTGCTCTATGCCAGGCTCCCCTCGGAGCTGTGGTCACTACAGTGAGCTAACAGATGTGGTTCCTGAGCTCGTGGCATTTCCATCTCTTCTAGATCTCCCCGGGAAGGGGGCTAGCAAAGAAAGAAAAGGCGATGTTTTCGGAAAGAGAGAGTCTGAAGGATTGATTCTCCTCCCGTCTCCGTTCTTTGCAGCTTTACATCTCTAGGCACAAGCGTGTCTGCTTCTCTAGCACTTTCATCCCTCCCCTGGGTTGTTGAGAGTGCTTTAGATTTCCAGAGACTTAGTAGGCGGAGTAAGGGGGACACAGGCGCATCAGTGCATCTCAGCCACCCTTTTTCAGATGAGGGGGCAGAGTGACCAAATGACTGGCCGGACGGGGTTGAAGGCAAGGCTAGCTAGCCAGTCTGGTGCCTGGCGGAGCATAGCCTAGTGTAAGCCACAGGCTGCTTCTAAGTTATTTGTGATGTGATTATTGTCATTTTGGCTTTGATGTTGTGGTCTTTCTGCTGCAACTGAATCTGGCAGGCATGTACTACTCAGGAAGCACACGCACTGCCAGCCTCTGCCCATCTCTGCAGCCCCTGAGAGGCGCCCCTGTGTGCTCTTTTCTACACATTTCCTTCTCCCTGCCCCCCAGCTGCCCCCGAGACAGCCTCCCAGGTTCTCTCTCTAAGTGTTGTGTTGTGACTTCTTACACCACAACGGGCGGGTAGAGGGGTGCCTGGGTGGCTTTGGCAGTCTGGGACCCGTGTCGGGCTCTGTGCTGAGGGCGTGGAGCCTGCTTCAAGTTCTCTGTTTCCTTCCCTCTCTGACTCTCCGCCACTCACACACATACCCTCCCTCTCTCTCTCTTTCTCCAAAATAAATAAATAGATAAACGTTAGAAAAAAAAAAAAAAAAAAAAAAAACTGGTGGACAGAAATAATAAGTCTGTGAATGTGAGCCACTTAATTAATTTCTCATTTTCTAGCAAGCACGTTAGGAAAAATAAGAGGAAACAGGTGGAATTAATTTCCTCTATTTTACTTAATGCAGTATATCCTGGATATTAGCATTTCCTCATGTAATATAAAAAAAAAGTTATTAACTACCTCCCTCTCGTTCTTGTTTTTCATACTTTTTGAAAGCTGGCATGTGTTTTGTTATTAACTCAGACTCGAGCCACACTTGTGATGGTTAGTAGCCACATGTGGCCTGTGGTTCCCATAGTGGACTCCAGGCTTGGGCTCTGAGGAGGCAGTGGGAGTCCCAAGGGCAGTCTCAGGGACGACTCCCTCTGTCGTCCCTCCACAGTGAGCCTGCGCCTCTGCTCTTATGCCTGTTGGATGGGGCTGGCTGCTCGCTACAACCTGGGCTCTTGAGGGTAGGGTTGCACCTGTCAACTTCCCGTCCCCAATGTGGAATGCGGCATTTAGTAGGCCCGCAGCTGGCATTCAGTGCATTGGCAATTCATTAATGAACGAGGAAAGATTATGCGTAACACCAGGAGCAGCCAGGATTGGTATGTGGGGCCTTGTCTCGCGGCACTCACTTTGCCCGTCAGCTCCCGGCTCTGGCCAGTGCCACAGAACTGCATTTGAGTCCCACCGCATGGCCAGGAAGCCTCGACACTGGATAGGGGTGTTCCTAGCCTCAAACTGTTCTGAGGTTCCCCATGTCGTGTTCAGCTTTAGGCTTTGCCTCTTCCAATATTGATGATTAGAGGAATTTAGGCACAGTCCAGTATATTAAAACTTCATGGTCTTATTTAACAGGATAAAAAAAAAAAAAAATCCCAAACAAGCAGGATAGACCAAACACCAAAAAAGGCCCATCTGCCTTCCAGAACATGAAATAAGCAGGGGAGGAATAGCTGTGTCAGGGAGCTGTCTCTGTTGCCAGTGGTTTTAGAGACCTCACCACTCCCTGGAGAAAATGGGAGATTGATATGCTGAGTAAATTAGCATTTGCACATACAGCATTTAAATTTTGCAAGTGCTTCTAACCCACTAATGGGCACGTTTGTCCCCTTTACCCCTAATGGTGAATGTCACTTAAAAGAACTCATACAACCAAGTTTCAAAGATTGGCACTCCCATAAAGCCATACCAACCACATACTCAAATAAATGCACAGTTTGCAAATGGAAGAAACTGTCACTGTACGATCTGTTAGGTCCTATAAACATTGTAAGGGATCCTTGTCTCAGAGAAGACTCTGGGCGTCTCAGGCCCGCTTAAAGAGTGCTTTGAAATAGTAAATGGAATCCGGCCTAACCTCTGTTTTACCATTGATGACCAGTGTCAGCCTGGAAAGCTCATTGACCCGCTTGGGCTTTTTGTTTCTCGGAACGCACATGGGGAAAAGTGAATCCTGCTGTCACACGCTATGAGGGGGTAGGGAATGAATGAAGCCTAGAAAATGTTTGAACAATTCTTCGGGAAAGCTATTTGGAACAGTTTGAAGACAAGGTAGCTTGCCAGTATTTTTGCAAAGTAAATTCTAAAAAGATAAAAAAAAAAAAAAAAAAAAAAAACAGCCAAAAAAACCACATAGCCTGCATCCTGTAGTAGATAACTAAGCACTAGCCACATTTAAGTCATTTGAAGATCCCTTCTTTAATAAGTCAAGGATGGTTCGAGACAGACAAAGCTTTACATCCATTGGCTCCAGTTGTGAGAATGCTGCTTTCATACGAGTCTCTTACAAAGGCTCTCGTGCCTCTCTGTGACTGTAATAGACTTTGTCCAACATGACGGCTCTGGTGTGCTGTGTTGGTGTAATTGAAAACCTATAAAAGGGCTGAGAGCTACTTTTGAATTGGCTCAGTGCACTTGGACTGGATCTGTCAGAGTGGTGAAAGGTTTAAAGGAATTTTCATAAATGAGGTCTCCAAGCTGTGTTTTAACCATCGAGTTCCAATGAACTCCAAAGCCTGTGAACTCGGAGCATAGCGCCTCAGAGAAGAGCAGTCATATCAAGATGGAAATAAATGATTCATTTTCATTCCCCGAGTTCTGCAGACATAAGCACACTTAACTGCTGATCATCATAATTTAGCAGTACTGTTGTGCACTAAAAATACAATTTAAAAGTCTAATCTTTAATTAAATTGAGTACTCACAGATTAACATGGTTACAAATCTTGGGAGCTGGATATAGTACAATGTTTACTCATGTTGCTAGGAAATAGCAGGGCTCTTTTTAAGTTACAGATTGATTTGGTAAGTAGAGGGATATGGGCTCCTCCCAGCAAGGGCTTGATGGCTTCTCCTCAGTTTCTGTTTCATAATGTATGTAAATGACTGTCACGGAGCAGAAATCCTGCACACTCAGAGCTTTGGTTGGCGACAGAAGGCACAGGTGTGTGCACCTGAGTAAACATTTGGAAGATGACTGAAAGGGCGATTTTTACCTTGAGCCCCTTGCATGAAATAAACATCATCAAGTGTTCAGGTTTTTAACAAAATGAATTTTTCCATTTGGTAGAATTATCTATCAGGAAAATAGATTGTTCTTCAAAATATAATCACCACGAGGCTAATTGATGGTTTTGCATTCTTGCCATTTGTGGGAAACTGTGAAATTAGTATAGAAATTTGATACGGGTTGATGGTTTTCCAGAATCATTAAAACTTCCATGTAGGAAATCAACTCTGCTATTCTTTTTTCCCCCCTTTCCCTCCCTTTGGCAAACCTCTCCGCATGACACATTGTACAATAGTTTTTAAAAATGCAAAGCTAATGCTTGCACAGCATGAAAGGGAGCTGCCGTGCCAGCGCACTCGCCTTGTCCCTGAAAGAGACGAAAGATTTCTATGTGCTATTTCAGTTAGGATCAGGCGGCAAAGAGTGGCCTCCTCAAGCTCCAAAGTAGAACTGAGAAAAAACCCACAGGGGCAAATTACTATTTGATCTCTTTGAGGCAGGCCCCTATATGTGGAGCTGGCGTTTCCAAGCGGAGGCTCTTAGGAAGAGATGGAAACATATTAGAATACTGGATTGTCTCCAGGAACAACGTCAGGGTTAGGATGCTTATTACAGGGTTTTTATCCTGTATCCAACCTCCGAACAATGTGGGGAGAAGTAAAGGAGGGTGCCACCGAGGGGCAAGATCACGACTGCACTCCCAGATGTGTGCCCGTGACCTCTCTTGGTAATTAACACACTTTTAACTTCCCTCTGGGTAATAATTGACTCATTAGTGCAGAAAGCAGTTGTTGATTTTGGGTAAGAATTGTTTTCTGGGGCACTTGGGTGGCTTAGCCAGTTCAAGTCTGACTCTTGATTTCGGCTCAGGTCACGATCTCACTGTTTGTGGGTTCGAACCCCACATCAGGCTCTGTGCTGACAGTGTGGAGCCCACTCTGAATTCTCTGTCTCTCTCTCTCTCTCTCTCTCTCACTCTCACTCTCTCTCCCCCCTCCCTTACTTTCTCTCTCTTTCTCACACTCTCTCTCTTTCTCTCTCTCAGAAATAAAATAAATAAATTTAAAAAACATTTTATAAAAAAAAATTGTTTTCTCAGTCTGTGCATGTACCTTGTGTAGTCCCAAGTATATACTATATGATCGATATATTGTAACTGAATAAATGAATCCTTCAACATGTCTTGAAAGTCACTGTACTAACATAAGACCTAAGGCTTAGTCCATTGCAGTAAATAGAGTTGAAGGCCTTGTCTTCTCAAAAGATATCACCATGCTCCCTGTGTTATATGTGCTCAGAACATCCTTCCAAGGCAGGATACTATCAAGTGGGCAAAATTCGATGTGATGGAAAGTTTCACTGCCGAGCCTCTAGTTGGAATAGGTTGTGGAATTGTAAGGGGTGAGAGACCTACTATTACAGAACTTTTCTTGCAAGAGAGGAATTTGAGGATTTGGAGATGGAAAGGTGAGATAAAACTAAAACACAGATTACAAGTTTCTTGGGGGTGGTAATTACCTCCATCATACTCACCATCTCCTCCAAACACCCCACAGCATGCTTATTAAATGGTGTGGCATAAAGACGGTGGATAGGAGGGGTGTCTGGGTGGCTCAGTTGGTTAAGCACAGACTTCAGCTCAGGTCATGATCTCACAGTTCATGGTTTCGAGCCCCACGTCGGGCTCTGTGCTGACAGCTCAGAGCCTGGAGCCTGCTTCAGGTTCTATGTCTCCCTCTCTCTCTGCCCCCCCCCCTCGCTCACTCTCTCAAAAATAAATAAACATTAAAAAAATAGATAGTGAATAGGAGGCAGAATACCATACTGGTTATGAGCTTGAGCTTGAACCTCAGAGCAAGGCTTGCCTCAGTCTCTTACTGTGTGTGTTTTCACATACATACTGAACCTCTTGATACTTTGATCTCATTTCTTCTTTTACTAACAGATATTTGTTGATAACCTCATTTATTCAAGGTAATTTTTGGATGCTTGGGATAACTGGGAATAGTAGATACCAGGTTCACTCTCTTCCTTTATCTACCTGCTTTGTGCGCTGAGATGTTTGGACTGAATCAGGAGGCTCCTTTGTTCTCTGACTTCTGATTGGATTTGGCCGGTGGGAGGCATCATCAGGACAGGAGCAGGCCGGTGGGAAGAGAGTGCGAGCTGTTTACTTCCTGGGTTCCCTCCTTTACCAGGTTACTGCCTGCTCCTATAGGCTCCTGCCAGGAGCCATCTCCACAAGGATGCTTTCTGAAGTCTGATGACTGCCCTCCTACAGACGCTTCATGCTGATACCACCGTCCTTTGGACTCACTAGCTCACTGTACCGTCTCTTGTAGTTACTACAAAGCCTGCCCACATGCTTGCACGTGGTCTCTTTATTAAACTCCTCCAAGTGACTCCCTGTCTCAGAGGTCATCGTGAGGATGACACGATTTAGGTAGAATGTAAAACAACGATGGGCTTCTAGTAGGTATTCAACAGGTTCAGTGTGAGCATCGTCATTAGCTTTTTTTAATACAGCGTATTGGTTGGTCATGATAATTATTATGTTGTTCTTTTAAAATCTTGAAACGACGAGAAGACAGCTATCATCTTCCAAAGGTTAAGAACAGGATGAGTGAAACAGGGAGAGGTTAAGGGCTAAGGTCAGCAAGTGCTACAGTGGCAGAACTAAAAAGCGAATTAAAGAGTTTTGACTCTGTCTCTTTGGACAGGGTTCTCCCTCACAACACAACTGGAAAAGGGAGTTAAAACTTCAAAGTGTTTAGCAAATTAAAACATAACCTACCTGGGATAATTGGGTCCATTTAGTGCAGGTGAGCCCCATTTGTGACCACTGAGTCATAATTGGGTTGAATTATGCATGTGTCAGTGTCTTTACTTTAATTACTATAAGGGCTGGGGCTAAGATTTTCACATTTATGCCTCCCTGATACACTCAAGACAGATGATCCTTAGCCCTGTATTTCTTCTCCACCCTCGGGTGTAGATGTGCTCATTTATAATCAAAGCTGAATAGGAGACCAGCATTATGGTGCTTGCGTAGTAGATTTTGTGCACATACACATTCTTTTGACTTCTAAGAGTTCTCTTTCTTGAATCACACAAAATAGTTCGCTGTGATCTTTAGAGTCTCTTGTCTCTAACTTAACAGCACGCTGATGAAACTGTTGGTCTTCAGGGTCTAACACATCCCCTGAAGAGGTAGGGGCCCCTTTGAAAACCAAACATGCTAGGACTTCTTTCCATTTGATAATGAATTGGTCACAACTCTTGAAATTGCAGACTGTATGGATGCATCTTTCGAGGTTGTGGGAAAATTGTGTGAGGGTTCGTTCTCAAACTAGAAAGATAGTGAATGTCTGCGGTGTTTCATTTTTACAATTAAGTAGAGTCGGGGAGGAATAGAAGTTTGAAAGACCTTTTGATGTCTGTCCAAATAAGAATTTATGTATTGTCCCTTTTGTTCAAGTTGCTGAGCAGGGGGTGGAGGGGGGGGTGGGGAAGAAAAGAAAAGAAAAACCACATATCTTGTTGCCAGAAGAACCGATGCTTTGGAAGGAATGATTGTGACTAGAACCTTTGAATCCCCTTTTATCCTTTCACATTTGCCTTAAAGTCAACCCCTGCCTTCCTGCCTTCCTTGTTTGTGAAGAAGATGCTTTTCAGATATTGTGGACTTAGCAAATGCAAAGTTTCATAACTCTTTTATTCATCTATCATTTGCCTGTTTATTGTCTTTGAATTGTCCTTTTTGGATGAGGTAATTACACACAGTGCCATCAGGATCTCCCAGTTGATACTAAGGAAGGCTCCTCTTGCTTCATTTCAGTCCTCTATTTCTGTTTAGTTTTCATCTCTTGCCATTTTTTTTTTTTTTTTTTTTTTTTTTTTTTTTTTTTTTTTGCTTCCAGTAAAATCCGGTGGCATTTTCAGTGAGAGGAACTACTATATTCATAGTAATCATTATTTTAAATGATTATACTGTTGTCACCACAGCAGTTGTGTTGACGTGAGTACTAGTAACATGGGAATAAAATTAAATTCTTAGTAGATCATACCAAAAGTATCATATTACTGTACCTAAGAACCTTCTATGGCTGCTTGCCAAACAGAAGGAGTCATGAGTCCTTTAAAACAGAGTGACTGATGGATGGTGTTTGCAGACTGAAGACTGATTACTTGAAGCAGTCATTCTGTAAACATGAGTTGATACCTTTCCTTGTGTAGATGCAGTCTTTTTCTTCTATGAACTTTCTATCTAGTAGAGGAGAGAAATTTGGGTGTTGATAGTAGAGGTGTGGGCAAGTGCTACAGTCAGAAAGAGGAGGGAGCCGTGAACTCCACCTGGGATGGGGGAGGAAGGTGGTCAGATTATCAAGGGCTTGTCAGGAAAAGTGCCATTTGATTTAGAGCTCAAGGCCAAATGGGTGTTCACCAGGCAGAAAATTTAGGAGAGGGCAATGGCGTCTGATACATTTGGGAAAATATAAGTATTTTGATGTGACTTCACAATAAGATATATGGTGTGCAGTGGCAGGAGATAATGTCAAAAGGATGACCAGGGCCAAACCTTGATCTGTTTCCCACTGCGGACAAAGGGGGCTTATGTTTCTTTTTCAGTGGGTGATGCTAATAAATAATCCTACCTAGATTGTTGTGTTATCCATTCTCAAGGCTTATGCCGTCACCTGTGTTGATGACTTCCAAATTTTTATCGCTGGCCTTGGGCTAGAGATCCTCTTTGTCTCTTGGTCATGTACATTGGGCTGTTTCATCAGCTCTCAAAGTTTACACCTCCAAAGTAAATTCATCATGTTTTCCTCAAAATCTTGGCTGTCTTCCAATTTCTTAATTGAGTGAACGGACCCAGCTTTCAAGGAAATTATCTGTAGTACTTTGTTCTCTTGAACGTCCCCATGCCCAGTATCTCCCAACAATCCCAGTCCTCAGTAGGTCTTACCTTGTTTGTTCAATTACTCTCAACATCATTGAACGCTTTCCATCCACATTTGTCGTATCTTTATTCATGATGTCATCATTTTTCCCTTTGATCAGCCCAGCAACCTCTTAACCCCAGCCCCACTCCTTTCTGATCAGTTGCTGCACTGTTACCATGTTGATCTTTCTAAAATTGATTGCGTCTGTGATCATGCCAATAAATTTGTAGTAGGTTTTCATTGCCTCTTTATAAAATAAAAAATCCTTAGCATGACATACAAGCCCTTACAATTGGCCCCACATACCTGTCCATCCTCATGGGTCCGGTGGCCAATCGCCACGCCTCTCCAGAATTATTCAGTAACTTGAAGCTGCCTGCAATTTCCAGTCTATTAGTCTCCTAGGAATTTTCCTATTCCTGTTCCCAGACTTCTTACTCTGTGAACTCATTCCCCCTGACCTCTGCCTCCACCCAGGTTGGAGTGAGGTGTTTCCACAACTGTGTGGTGATAGATGGTTTACTTTTCTTTGTCTCCACTAGACTCCCAGGTCCTCACTGCCAGGCTCCATGTCTCATTCATGTCTGCCATATTCCCAGTGCTTACCTTCATGTCTGGCACATGGTTGTAACAAAAATAATAGTGTTTACGAAGGGCTTGTTATAGCTCAGGCAAATTGTTAATTTATTTACATACATTGTCTCCTTTAAAAGGCAACAACAACATCAAGCCTTGTTTTGGAAAAAGAATGTGGCAGAAAAGTGAAGACTGGGTAAGACATTTGTTATAGGGAGTCAACTTAGGGCATTGTTTTAGCAACTGAGAATTTCAAAGAGATCTGTACTAGTGGTAGAAGCAATAGAAATTTAATGGAGAGACTTTGTTATAGTGATTCTTATCACTAAATTTTAGTGATGGATGGATGGATGGATGGATGGATGGATGGGTAGGTGGATGGATGGATGAATGGATGGTGAGTCCAGCACATGGTCCTTAGAACTTACTGCAGAACTGACTTTCTTTGACTTCTAAGTCTTACTAACTTTAGTGCGACAAGCTTATTTGGTGGGACTAGAGTCCCAGCTCTCTGATGCAACTGCAGAAGCAGCCTGTATGGCAACACCCTGAGAGGAAACCAAGTCAAAAGCAGACCCATCATAAGAGAGTAATATGGGATGGCTTTTAAAAATAGATGTTTAAAACTTTATGTATAAAATTATTAAATTAGGTTCAAAATTGTTGAGGTAGTTATGGGAGTATGCTATATATTTAGAATTCTCTCACTCAAAAATGAAGCTTTGAGCAAAGTCATCCTAAGCATAGGGCTCCTCGGCAGAGGGTAATGCTGAAAAGCATGGACCTTGGAGTCAGACTTCCTGGTTTGAATTCTTGCTCAGACATTTACTAGCTGTTGTCACCCACATCAAGGTCCTGGGTCCAGTTCTTAACCTCTCAAGTGGCAGTGCCGTCTTTGCTGGGGTGATGTAACAATGAAATGACAATAGAAAAGCATGTGCCGTTGTAGCGTGGTGGGATATGGCAAGCACTCGCTCAAGTTGGGATTTACCTCCTTTCATAAACTCATTCCTTAGCAACAGTGAGAAAGGGAGAAGTTACTGCATTTGTGCCTCACCATATGTTTTCAACCAGCTTTGCTGATGTTTTGAAGATGTGTTATCATAGGAGAAATTTTGCTTGTTTCCTATTAAAAATGACAATCTTGTAAACTAAACTCCCCTGAAAGAGGAAGAGGTTGGTAGTGCACAACCTAAGTGCATTTGGTTTTTCCCCACAATTCCTGAAAGAAAAGTTATGAGATGAACAAATGTTAGTGGTGAACAATCATTTAATGCACACAATGTATTAAATATGATCCCTCATCGACCTAGTTGGTTCCTATTTGGTGGGAATTCTCAAGTTTATTGGTTTTAAATGTTCATTGAGCAGTACTTTTTACAATTTGTTACTTTAGCTCTGTAGCCAAACATCTTAATAGGAAGAACCCTTAAAATACGCTGTTTTCCAAATGTTCTGAAGATTTAATTAGCCTGTATGTATTTCAAGGTAAAAGTAGTATGTCCTTAAGGAGGTTTGGCTGGGAAATTAAAAAAATATTTGATTTAAATAATGACCGCCTAACTGGTGATGAACAACGAACGAATGATAAACACCTGTAGTGCGAACCTAGTGACATCCTTCTAACTGTCTGCGTTTTTGCTTTCGTTGGTTTCCTTGATTGATAGAGTCCATATATTTGGTTTCTTCTCTCAATTTGCTGACATTCTCTGTACCTTTACCTTGTTATTTTTTTCTCTTTTACCACCCCATCTTAACATATCCTATGTTTATTTGATTTGTATTGTCTGTCACCCCCACCTGAACGTAAGCCGAGCTGTGTAAGACTTCCCTTTGTTTACAGCTATACTCCCCAAAGTGAGCAGAGTGGCTGGCCCATCACAGAAATTCAGTAAATATTTGTTGAATGAGTAAGTGTGCATATGGCAGCCTGTGCTTAGTGGAGAGTCTTAAAAAGGTTGTGCAGCCACATAAATGTGTTTTCATAAATATTGTTTGCTGAATATGTTGGGTTGCTTGTTCATGGACACGCAAAACACAACTTGCGAAATGTGAAGAAGAATCAATGGAAAAATGTTAAATCACTCTCCCAACTCTGAGGCAACGATTTCAGATTCTGGTGTGTTCTTCCTTTCATGCATTCGATAGCATAGTTAGGTGTCGTCTCAGATTATATTATTTTGTACCCTGCATTTTTTTTTTTTTTTGCTTAGTATTGTATCACCAGTACCTTTTTATGTTTTCACGAAAGTTTTTACAAAGACTTTTCTATTTAAAAATGATGGAGTAAAAGTACATTTCTTGCCACCTTCCACGTGACAGCAGGAGTAGTGAAAAACAGAGAAGAAAATGCATCTGTAATGAAACAAGTCATTCGCAACAAGCCCAGAGCACAGTCCTGGAAGTACACCTGCCAGGTGTGTAATGTGGGGATCCAGGTGAAGGAAGACATAAGAACCTGTGCTTTTCTCATCATCGTAGACCTTGAGCAAGACCCAGATTTCCCTCAGATTAAGTACACTGCTGTAAAAGACTCCTCCAGCATCCCTGAGGTATGTGACCAGACCTAGAGCTGTACATAGACTGTGGGAGAAGTGGAGGGCAACTCTGTCAACACCTGAGTGTCACCACTGAACGGCAGAGAGATGGAACTGGAGGAGAAGCCATCTTTTTTTTTTTTTTTAAGTTTATGTATTTATTTTGAGAGAGAGAGACAGGCAGAGAAGCCCAAGGAGGCTCTGCACCATCAGCGTGAAGCCCAATGTGGGGCTCGAGCTCATGGAACCATGAGATCATGATCTGAGCCAAAACCAGGAGTTGGATGCTTAACCAACTAAGCCACCCATGCACCCCCAGAGAAACCATTCCGATGTGCCAAGTAAGCTAGCTTCCAGGCTGAGGGAACCTGGTCAAAATGAAGTGCAGAAAGGAGAGAGAGTGGGCCGCCATTTCCCAAAAGGGCTTTGCTGCAAGGCATGTTGGAGCAAGCACTAGAAGGCTCTGGGACAGAAGAGAAAAACCTTTCTGGAAGAGCCAGCCAAGGCTTTTAGGGAAATGCATTACTTACTTCAGACTCTGAGAACATTATAAGACACTAAATAGCATTTGGTAAACTAAGAGTGAATACTTTTTCCCTGACCTGTTGCGTAGAGAGACGTTGCCACTGTAGGGAGAAAATAACCCATTAAGATTAGAAGTAAGAATGAAATAGCTGAGCTTGTACAAACTCTGTGTAGTTTACAGAAAGAGGTTAGCGCAAAGATAGGAGCCATAAATCAAAGATTAAGCAACATGGCACAAAAGGGCATGTGTTTCTGTAATTGTAAAATGAGCTTTTCAGCAGAAGGTGAAGCTGAGCTTTTCAAATTTCTGGAATGTCACTGTTTATTTATGAGCCAAGATAAAACTCATTTTTAGATAAATGACTAAATTGAAATACTATAATGCATACCATTCAAGCGCTGTTATGGTTTAAAAATGTGACTATAAAAATGTCACATTATCATGGAACCTATTTGTTGGTTAGGTATTTGTCGAGTCCTATCTACTCTGTTTATTAACTCCCACTAGGTTTCACTACCGCCTGCCTCGTATAGCCAAAACACAGTAGCTATTGTAAAAGCAAGATAGAGTCCTTTGCACCACACACAGTCCTGAAGATCTCAGGACCTCTTCAAGCCAGAGCTGAAATCGTTGACCATGACATTTGGTGAAGTAGAAATAAAGGCTCTTTGTTGACAGAGACAATTTACCATAAAGCCATGGGCTCTTCAGAATTCAAGTCCATGTTTTTTATTTGAAACTTGACATCTTACATTCTAGTTTTTCTACCACGCACTCAAGCTATTATGGTGCCTCCCTACCAAATTTAACAGAGGCATCTTACTGCCTAACTTACTATATAACTCATTTTAAAAAACCAGCTCCAGTCCTACATATTCTATATCTTGCAGGTTCTGAATTGAGATCTGCCATCCATGTTAGTACATTTTACATGTTCTCTTCGGCCGCGAATAAAATGTTTTGAGACGGAGGACAGTTAGGAAGTCAGAAGCCATGAAGGGTGGGATATATACTATGGTGAAAACATAGAGGCGATGGCAGCCCCAAGAAAGAGCAGATTAGTGTGGACGACTTGAGCTTTGTGAAGAGGAGAGAAGTGAATCAAGAGAATGAGCCAGGTAGTGCCAGGAGAGGATGCCATAGAAGGCGCATTCTCCGAAGAAGTTACAAGAAGAGGAACTCCAGAAAAATGACAATAGAATGGCGAACTAATAAATGCAAACATGTACGTACTGTGTGCAGGCGCTGTCCCAGGTGCTTGACACAGGTTAGCAAATTGAATCTTCACAATAACCCAGTGAGGTAGGAATGATTAACATCTCCGTTATGTAGATTTTAAATGATAGCATAGAAAATTAAAGTAACTTGCTCAAGTCACACAGCTAACAAGAGGCCCAGCTGGAATTTGAGCCTGTGCACCTTAGATCCAAGTCCGTGCTCTTGATCACTGCACTCTGTTGTCCCTTTCAGACATGGGTGGCAAATTCAGATGATTTATAAGAGTTTCACTATTTGTTGTATGAATGAGTTGGCAGGCAGGTCTTTGCTCAAGGCCAGCGTCTGAGTAATTCATACTCAGGAAAGGTCCAGCGGGGAGGTGATGAGTTAAAGAGGACACACGAGTTCATGTCAGTGGGATTAGCTGTAGTAAAATTGAGGGAGGGATAACATAGGGTGGATTAGAGAAGATTTTTTTTAATAGCAAAGCCTTATCTGGAAAATGTGGATTCATATTAGAAAAAAATTTTCTTCTCAAAGTTCTCTTTTGTAATTGAAAAATATCTAATTGGGGCACCTGGGTGGCTTATTCGGTTAAGCATCTGAGTCTTGATTTTGGCTCAAGTCATGATCTTGTGGTTCATGAGATTGAGCCCTGCTTCGGGCTCTGCATTGACAGCACGGAACTTGCTTGGGATTCTTTCTCTCCGCCCTTCCCGGCTTGCACACTTTCTCTCTTTCAAAATAAATAAACTTTAAGAAAAAGAGAAATATCTTATTAAAAAATGTGCTAATATGTACCTTTGCAGTGGTCCTAGATTAACTAGCATATGGAATATTTCCTTGTCACCACCGTTCAAATGTGTAAAGCGCTGATGTGGGATAAGTGTCCAGTAATTGGTGGATTATTCCTTCAAATTAGTCCCCTTGGGCAAAAGGGATATTGACCCTATAGGTGTGGGTTTAGTTCCTTCAGTTTTCAAGAACTGTTATTAAATTGCCAGCGATATTATTCAATCAGGGTAGGTTTGGCCAGAAGGTACTTCAAAATGCATTTGACAAAGCACTTTCACTATTAACAACTAACACAGTTGAAAGGGTGAGAGGAACACTTCAAGGCAACTCAAATACCTATTTTCAAGACTGTTTCCTATTTCCTTGTTTTTTTTTTTACAAGCAAGATACTGTTTAATTTTATTTCAGATAAAAACAAAACCTAATGTTCTAACATTCATCGTTAATGGAATATGTTTGGGGGGGGGCGTGGGTGGGGGAAACAGCTCTCTAGAGAAGTTTGAGTTGAACAGCTGCCAAGGACCTAAAAGATAGGCTTCATCACATGCCATATCTAAGGTTTTGTCTTTACGATGTCTCAGTAACTGTTCAGTTCTATTAACTGTTTAATTTTGTGAATAAGCAAAACTGATCATTTGGCTTTTTTTCTCTTTCTCAACTCAAAGTACCCATTTGTGGCTGTAGAGATAGCAGACACACGGCCTGTTTGGACAAATAAAAGATGCTTCAGTTATGATGGCATAGGAAGCCTGATCTCAGAAACCTTTAAAGCACACTTTTGGATTCTGTGTCTGCCTCTCTCTTCCCCTCCTCTTCTCTCTCTCTCTCTCTCTCTCATTCAAATAATTGAAAAAAAAAGGGAATGTGTGTCTGGGTGGCTCAGTTGGTTGAGCACCCAACTTCAGCTCAGGTCACGATCTCAAGAGTTTGTGGGTTCAAGCCCCACGTCAGGCTCTGTGGTGACAGCTCAGAGCGCAGAGCCTGCTTCAGATTCTGTGTCTCCCTCTTTCTTCCCTGTCCCTACTCATGCTCTGTCTGTCTGTCTCTCTGTCTCAAAAATAGACATTAAAAAAGTTAAAGATACAGAAATAAAGCACACTGAGTTTTGGCACGTGGTTTCTCTGGACTAGACTCCCCTGGAAACTGAGTCTGTGCAGGCAGTTTATTAGAGAGTTCTTTTGAGATCAACCCCTGTGGAAAGAAGGGAAGGAAGCAGAAGTGGGCAGAAATAGCTGTGCCCTGATGCAGTCTCACCAAAGGCCTCATCCAGCTGGTGGAGAGCTCTGAAGCCAGGAGGGCCTCTCAGCAGTGTTAGAGAGTTGGGACAAGGAGGCCCAGCCTCTGTAACTCCGTGCCACCCAGTTATTGGATGCAGGCTGTGCCTAGAAGGTGGCTCCCGCCAGCCAGGGGGCAGTTCCCTGAGAAAGGTGACAGCTGAGCGCTGCCAGCAGCTGAGGAAGGAAATCATCCAGTCTTGCAAGGGGAGCAAGGGGAACACACTCGTGCCATCTACTACTAAACTGTTACTGTTATTACTAAACAATTACTAAATGCTAAAATAAAGTTTTAGGAACACACTGGAAATAATAAAAAGAGTAATATCTACAATTTCTTCTTGACATTTCCATTATATCTTATGTGACCACGTTTTCATTTTACAGAGAAAGCTAAGAGTAATTCTTATTACTTGAATAAGTCTTTTTTTTTTTTGCAAAGAAAAGGGAAAGAGGCCCTATCTTTAATTACATATGGGTGACCAAGAGAATATGTGTGTGTGTGTGTGTGTGTGTGTGTGTGTGTGTGTGCAAGAGAATATGTGTAATATAGACAGAGCCACTTTGAGTTATGCACTGTATCGGGAACTTAACGTATTTAATCTGTGTAACTCTCCTGGAAGGAAGGGAATGTAGTCCGGATTCTACTGCTATGTAAACAGACTCACAGAGGTCAGGTGACTGCTCCAAGATCATACAGCTAATTAGTGGTGTAGTCATGACTCTAAATCAAATCTGCCCAAATCAAAGCCCTTTTCTTGGTCCTGTGCTCCGTGGTTAGTTCTAATCTTTGAACCTTAGCCAAAGATTTTCTGCTTCACCAGACAACTTTCTACCTTCGTTTTAATGAGGTTTCCTTATCTAGAGTTTTGTTCTCCCTCACCGCAGAAATTTGATATTTAAACTGAGTGTTTATCGCCTTTGACCCTTGCCACAACTTCTGCAGATAAAAAGCAAGTGTGTTTATCCCCACCTATCAAGACTTTAGAGCTGATGGCAGTGGCCCAGCATCCTGTGAAAAGGGTCACTTCTAGGCTTCTGCCTTGTCGTTCTGCCCCACTTAGTAGATGAGATAGCAGGTAAAGGAAATTTCTGATGCTAAAATGTAGGAGTCAGAGGGGAAGCTGGGTGTACTGATTCTAGAGCCCATACTTGATTTCCCCTTCAGTGGAATTAACATGGGGAAAAAAAAAACCTCTGTGTGTGTGTGGGGGGGGGGGTAAGTACAGAAACAAACCAACCTTTAAATGACTCTACATTATAATCATTTTATTGATGATGAAATTTTGGAACTGGTAGAAAGAAATCATTAGAGTTGCCACTAGGAAAAATGGAAGCATATAGACTTGAAGTATGTGACTGTGGGAATGAATTTAAACCTCATTTAAATTAGAATAACTTCCTGTGGGTTTCTCCTTGGGTTAGAATGCCTGAACTGTATTCTCTCACAGTGCGTTCCGTATTCTGCGAGGATATGGTTGACTGCTCCCCATAGTTGAATCAGGTTATAAATGATGCAACACCCGCATTGCCCTGTGACAATCGGCTTCCTTCAGTTTGTTTCACAGCACAATTAAAGCCGCCAAGGTTCTCTTGTTCGTTTGCTTAGTTTAATAGGGCACTGCTTGTGTCAGACGGTCCAAGAGGACCTTAAGATGTCTGTCAGATTTGCCTACAATTTTTCACCTTCTGCAGTAAAAAATCAGAATGAGAGCCGTCATACCATCTTTATTTACTTTTTAAATATATGTATTTTTTTTAAATTTTAAACATTTTTTTTTCAACGTTTATTTATTTTTGGGACAGAGAGAGACAGAGCATGAACGGGGGAGGGGCAGAGAGAGAGGGAGACACAGAATCGGAAACAGGCTCCAGGCTCCGAGCCATCAGCCCAGAGCCCGACGCGGGGCTCGAACTCACGGACCGCGAGATCGTGACCTGGCTGAAGTCGGACACTTAACCGACTGCGCCATCCAGGCGCCCCATTTTTTAAAATTTTAAATGTTTATTTTGAGAGAGAGAGAGGGAGAGAGAATGCATGTGAGCAGAGAACGGGCAGAGGGAGAGAGGGAGACAGACACTCCCAAGCAGGCTCCGTGTTGTCAGCACAGAGCCAGACAGGGCTCTAAGTCATGAGCCATGAGATCGTGACCTGCTGAAACCACGAATGGGGGGCTCAACCGACTGAGCCACCTAGGTGCCCCATCAGTATAGTATTTTTAGTCACATATCTTCTTTGATGTAACGAAGTAAATGACAAATAATCTCATTGTGAAGTATTTTATGTCTTTTCTCAAGCAATTATTACTTTATTCATGTGTCTTTGGGTTCAGCTCGGATCTTTAATGGAGGTTCAGGAACAGCTGGATGGAACACATATTTTTGCATGATTGATGCAGCATTCCGTGTATATACTGTATAACTCTGCATTATAAGTTATATGGGATCTTAGTATTAAAAACAGGTGACAATATGTTTGCTTTTTGAAATACAGAAGAGAGGACATTTTTGTATACACATAGAGGGATTTGAATATATCATGAACACACATACCTGCATGTGTGTTCATTAACAATCACAAGTCAGCTTAAAAATACACATTCACAATTTATTTGTATTAATCTAAACTGGATTATCACTACTAGTGCTGCACTCAAGACCAGCTAAGGATTTATTATTATTTTTTTACTATTCTGGCTATTAAGATGGTCACAGAACTGGAGTAAGACTATTTCATGTTTATGTATGCATATTATTAACTTCTGGTGACACTGGCAATTTGTAAAGTTTTATGAATAAGAACCAAATTAAAGATGTCTTTGAATTCTCTTTTTTCCCCCTACAGTGAAGTCAGAAATGAAGTACTAATAAAATATTTCAAAACTCATATATAATGTACATGATTCAATAAAGACTTTCGAGTTACAACGTTATTTTAGATCCCTATAGTATTTAAATGAGGTTTTGTGTGTCATTCAAGTCTGTTGGCCCAAGTCTTCAAGGGAAGGCTCATTTCCTAAAACTTCTTTATGGGCTAAGCGTAAGAGTTTATAGCAGAACTCACACTCACCTCTTCTTCAAGGGCAGGAGTACAAAAGTCATGGGAGTACAGAGACAGGAAGTTACTTGGATACCAGAAGGGGGACTTGGTATCGTGGTGGAAAATGACAAATTGAATGGTGTAGGTATGGGTTGAAGGAGGCAGCAGGGTTTGTGATCATTTGGGAAAGTTAGTCACAGTTTCTCCATGTCTGATTTTTAAGAGAAGACAAAAATATGATGGTTTTGTAAAATTCCTTATTTTTAGAGGACCAAGTGGGCCAGATCAGTCCCCTATGTGGAATACATGTGGCCCAGAGGCCTCCTGTGTTCACATTCTCATCTAAGTCATGGAAACTGGAGTCCTGGGTTGTCTTCCATTTTACATACATGGGATGCCAATACAAGGAGAATAATTACCTTAACAGAAACTTCAAAAGAGAATGAAAACCAGTTTTGGATAGTTTTCCTTAAATTTTCTTCAAGTGTTCCAAAAAAAAAAACAAAAACAAAAACAAAAACAAAACCACCAAAAAACCCTTCAAACCAACATCTCTCCAGTTTTCTAGTTAAAGCCATGTGTATTACTTTTTAGCCAAATAAGGAAGGGATGCAGGGGTCCCTGGGTGGTTCAGTTGGTTGACCATCCAACTTTGGCTCAGGTCATGATCTCACATTTCATGAGTTCAAGCCCCACGATGGGCTCCATGCTGACAGCTCGGAGCCTGGAGCCTGCTTCAGATTCTCTGTCTCCCTCTCTCTCTGCCCCTCCCCTGCTCATATTCTGTGTCTCTGTCTCTCAAAAATGGATAAACATTAAAAAAAAAATTTTTTTAAAGAAGGAAGGTGTGGAATCCTGTTTTATTTGGGATGTTGTCTTTTATTATTGATTGGTCCAAAATTGGATACTACATCTCCTCCTTCCCACTTAACCTCAGTATGAGATTTCCTGTCTTGTTTCAAGCCTTTGTAGCCTGTTTTTATCTGACCATTTGTCTGTCTGATATCCTTGATATGTTTTTATAACATTTTGAACAGAAAGTGTAAGTGCTCTTTGTGGAAAGCAAACCGGCTGGCTGTAAAGGGTCTCTTGTGATTTCTCAAGTTGTTTTCACATTCGACTGATACTGGCTTCTAGAACAGAAGTCTGGGAACCAGCAACGAATGTTAGACCCCCGAACATCGGTTTTTTTCCTTTCCAAGTCTGCCTTCAGGGGCAGAGAGAAAAGATGAATGGGAGTGGAAAATAGATGTGTGTAGCTGAGCAGGAGGTTAATTATATTAATTTCAGACTCAACCCAGCTTGAAGACCATATAATAATCTATAAAAAATGGAATGCCAACAAGGAGCCAAACTACGATTACCTTTTTCTTCTTGGAAGCACAATATGGTATAGTCATCAGGAGCTCATAAATTGCCCTTACAGGCAGTTCAGAAACGGACACTGTATGAAGCCTACTTAGAATTGGAAACTGCGGGAAGATTCTTTTCCCCGCTGCACCTGAGGTATTTTTTCCATGTGTTGGGTTTCATGTTGGTTGTTCGGTGGAGTACATGGGAATTCCGCTGTGCTTCTCCAAGCTGTGATGGATGAGGCAGGGTCGAGATGCAATTGAGTTATTTGAAATACTGAAGGCCCAACGTAAATGGTACCCTGCAGCACAGTTCCCTTCTTCTATATGTGAACACAGGGAACCATCATGGTTCCCCCTCATTGGCGCCAAGTTACCTGGTAACAGTTACGTGGAGGATGTGAATGGGAATGAGTTGAAGGAGTGAAGAATCATGCCGATTTCTTCGCACACAGACCTCTCCCTTCCCTCGCTTGGGTAGCTTTCTTCATCAAAAAACATGGGCAACAGACCAGCGAGGGATGTTGACACTTCAGAGCAGAGGAATGGTTTTCAGAATATTTACAGCAGTCTTGAGCTTGGAATATTGGGTGATCTGCCCTTCAAGTATTCAGCTACGTCAGTCGTGCATGTTAGCGCCAATGTTTACTGTTACTTTGTCCTACAAACATAATTTCGCTGACCCCTCCTGTTAAAATATATGCACACTTGTATGTCAGTATAAGTAGCACGTGATCTTACAATGCCGTGGAAATCTTGAAGGAAATTTTACTGCCTCGTCACCTGTGTCTAGACACATTTATTAGGCACTTGCTGATGGTGAAGTAATACCTGTTTATTAAGCTGCTTTTCAGGCTGCTTACATGAGAGCTTTCATAAATTAGCTTTAGTACCTTAGAATTTAAGCTTAAACAGAGATTAGGCATTCATAAATTGAATCAAGCGATCACGGTCTAAGACGGAAGAAAAATGCTTTTTAATGCATTTTTGGCCCGCCACCCCTCCCTTCCTTTCAACCCCAGGAGCCTGCTTCACCATAAGGAAGGACATATTTAAAGTTACAATCTGTAGTGCCAGAAATTTCGACTTTATGTCTTGGCTAACCATTGAGGATAATCAGCACCTTGTCTCTCTTAAAACTGACACGGTGCATTTTTAAAGCGTTGAAAGAGAAGTATACAGAGCTTACAGGTTGAGCAATCGCAATTCCCTGGCCTTGGCGAAGATTTTGAAACTTCAGTTGTTTTCAGTCGTCGGGGGTAACACACTGTGGTCGGTTAAATGAGTCGGCTTCTTTAGTCATTGGTATTTTCTAGCTAATACATAAAAATCACAAGTGCAACCTCTGAAGTATAAAAGCTGACATTATTCAAAGCAGTGTTCGTTTTGTTTGGTTTTGTGGTACTTTTTCTATAAAAGGAACAATGTGTTTCCCAGTTTGGTAAGCCTTTCAGCTGTTTACAGTGTTAAAAAGGCAACCCATTTAAAGACTCGGATTTAATCTTTTGGAAATTAACCCAATCCCAGATTTTAAACGAACTCTGTTTAAACTCTGTACTCAGACAACTGCACTGATCCTCCAGCTTATATTGCGCTGTTGTTTGGAAACCAGTAGGATCGTCTACGCCTCTTGACACATTAGAACTCTGATGCCTTCAGGAACTCTTCAGAAGAGCAGTAACAGCCTTTGTCTCTTGGGGTTCTGGAGGAAACCGTAATCTTTGGGCGGCCTCCACCATTTGAAACCCACCCCTGCTATCTTGGAAATGCTGAATAGGAGGAGATATGTGGTGGTGTGGTGGGAGTAGACAGCGCTTCCATAAACAGTACCCCGTCTTGAATTACCAGAGTCCTCTGTCTCTCATAAATTCACTTCTTGATTGTGTCATAGAATCAAGAGTTAAAGGAGTGTAAGATGAAACTTGAACACGGTTTCTCTAGCAAACTTAAATAAAATAAGTGTTCTGCCTCCAAGCCACCTCTGCCTCGTGGAGAGTGGAACTGAACTCCTCCCTTCTGTGGTTGGAGATGTGTGGGATGTTTGGGATTTTAGCTGCATGTTCTCACACTGACCTGGCTGTCGATTACCAGCATCGATACTAATATACCCAAAGTTACCATTATTTGATTTTTTTCCTTTCCTCCTCTTCTACTCTTCTCCTTCATGGTTGATCCACTATTGTCTGTTGCCCAAGTACTTAGGTCAAAGGGTAGAGAAGACTAAGCTGGGCGATTTAGGGGGTGGAACCAGCACGGCCCTGCTCTCCCCGCTATAGGATCCACTGCTCCCCAGTGCCTAGGTCCTTATGTAGTGCCCACGGGGATGACACCGTGGCAGGCTTCGAAGGCCTCCAGCAAGCTAATATCTGGCATCTCTTTACTATGATTCAGATAGTTGGATATGGATTTGGATGCCAAAGAAAAGGCAGGTTCATTTCAATCCACTTGTAGCTGTCAGTCATTATTGAAGTGTATGGCGGGCCCGGTCAAGGGCACCTGTTCTCAGATGGTGTCTCTTTTAAGCCTCATGATAGTGCTTGGGGACACTCTGATGACCATGATCCCCAATTTACAGAGGAAGCAGCAAGGCTTATAAAGAAGTCATGGAACTCGCCCATAATTATTGTTCAGGTAAGTGGACTCAATCCCGGCTTCAAAGTTCAGCCATATATCCTCCCAACTGTCTTGTTCCCTCACCAGTGCATACGTGCATTCCACGGCGTTAGCTTCCTTATTCTGTCACTTGTTTTCATGGCAACCATATGACGGCAGGCCTTGCTCTTTTTCCAGCGGCATAGTGTTTAAGATATATATGTTGTTCTTAGAGATGGTTCCTAAGTGATTTTTGCAGTGGATGTGTGAAACTATCTCCATATTTGCCTCAAGTAAGCAACAGAATCTCTTCTCTCCCTCCCTCTCAAACCTGTGGTTACATTTGAACGCTAAGAGATGCCATGGCAGATGGCATCTTAAAATAGTGTTAGCAAATATGTTCATGAGTTAAAATTATAGAAGCTTTTCGTACCACCCAGTTTTGCCAGTGAAACAGTAAAAACTGAATCTTTAATGTGGAAACCGACTTAGGCGCTTGGCTGTCAAACTAAGTCAGTCAAGCACCATTTTCTGCTTGCTTCTTTGTTGTGAAGAGCCACGTATTTGCTTAGGGAACTAAACTCCTGCCGGACAAGTCATTTTCTCATGTTTTTCTTCATCTCCCCACCCTCCTTGCAATCAGTGCTGTCAGATCTCTCGCTCCACTAGAAACATCCCATTAGGGGAGGAACACATTTTTTAAAAATTCAGTAATTTGAACTGGGGACTATTGAAATTACTGCAAAGTGTAGTTACAGGATATTTGAAAGAAAAAGAGTCTGGCTTTTATATATAAGCAGTTATTTTATCTGAAGTAATGAAATGTTAGTAATTATATTTTGCTTTATTTTTATTTTATTTTATTTATTTTTTATTTTAGAGAGAGAGCGCATGCGCAGGGGAGAGGGCCAGAGAGAGACGGGGGGCGGGGGGGGGGATCTCAAGGAGGCTCCATGCTCAGTATGGAGCCCAACACAGGACTCAGTTCCATGACCCAAAACCCTGGGATCAGGACCTGAGCAAAATCAAGAGTTGGATGGTCAATGGATGGAACCATCCAGTCGCCCCAGTTATATCTTGCTTTAATCCATCACTAAGATTGTTTCGTGAATAAGTTCTGTGTGGATATTCTTTTTTTTTTCAAATTTTTATTGAAATTCTAGTTAACATATAGTGTAATATTGGTTTCAGGAGTGGAATTTAGTGGTTCATCACTCTCTGTGTGGATATTCTTTTTTTTTTTTAATGTTTTTATTTATTTTTGAGACAGAGAGAGACAGAGCATGAGCAGGGGAGGGGCAGAGAGAGAGGGAGACACAGAATCTGAAGCAGGCTCCAGGCTCTGAGCTGTCAGCACAGAGCCCGACGCAGGGCTAGAACCCACGAATCGTGAGATCATGACCTGAGCTGAAGTTGGGTGCTCAACCAACTGAGCCACCCAGGCGCCCCTGCATGGATAATCTTTTCTTATTAATTTTTTGAATTTATTTGAGAGACAGAGAGTGGGGGAGGGGCAGACAGAGAGGGAGAGAGAGAATCCCAAGTAGGCATCCCACTGTCAGCACGGAGCCTGACATGGGGCTTGAACTCACAAACCATGAGATCATGACTTGAGCTAAAATCAAGAGTCAGATGCGTAACCGACTGAGCCACCCAGACACGCCTATTCTTTTTTCTTTAATATTTGAGAGAAAGAGTGAGAGAGAGAGAGAGAGAGAGCACACTCAGAGTTGAGGAGGGGCAGAGAGAGAAGCAGGGAGAAAATCTCAAGCAGGCTCCATGCTGTCAGCACAGAGCCTGACACAGGGCTGGATCTCACAAACTGTGAGATCATGACCCAAGTCAAAATCAAAAGTCAGATGCTTAACCACCTCAGCTACCGAGGCACCCCTCTGTTTGGATACTCTTTTTTTTTTTAACATGTATTTATTTTTGAGAGAGAAAGAGACAGACTGTGAGTTGGGGAGGGGCAGAGAGAGAGGGAGACACAGAACCTGAAGCAGGCTCCAGGCTCTGGGGTGTCAGCACAGAGCCCAGTGTGCGGCTTGAACTCACAAACGGTGAGATCATGAGCTGAGCCGAAGCCGGATGCTTCACCGACTGAGCCACCCAGGCGCCCCATGTGTGGATATTCTTAGTGGATATTATGCTGTTTGTTTTCTCCTGAGTAGGGAGTGAGGGTGTGGGAGAGGTCGAGCATGCCTCATCCTTGAAGACAAAGTTTCTTTCTCAACCTCGGGTCTCCTGACATTTGGGGCCAGATCATTTGTTGTTGTGGGGCTGTCCCCCTGCATTGTAGTATGTTCTGCAGCATCTCTGGCCTCTGCCCACTGGATGCCAGCAGCACCTTCCTCCCAGTTGTGAAGATCAGAAACGTTTAGACATTGCCCCGCATCCCGTAGGGGCACACATCACTCCAGGATGAGAACCATCATTTTGTGGTTCTCCAAATGAAAAACCACAGTTAGCAATCAAAGTGTCCGCTCTTTGATGGCAAAGCTGGAGTAGAGAACATGGCTAACATCTAAGGTCAAGATGGATTTGTTTGGTCTTTTCTTTTCAGACACCTCCACCCCTGTGTGGTCTTACCAAGCCTTCTATAGCCACTCTGTTGAGAAGTAGCTCACCTCTGATGACCATCAGAGGTCACCTCTGATGACCATCTCCCATAGGTTCCTTTGCTCTTCTTTGTAGCCCCCTCCTCACCCTAAAGTTATATATTTACTTTCTCCCCCGTCAAAATGTAAGGCACAGGGGAGCAGGTAAGTTGCGTTATATTCAGTACCATAAGGCCAGAGCACAGATCAATGTCTGGCACCTAATTTGCGGTCCATGAATAATTATTGGCTAAATGAGCCAATCATTTAGAGGCCCTTGCCACAATAAGGTAAAGAGTCAGGATATTAAAGATCACAAATACAGCTACAAATAAATTGTTGAGAGTTTTAAATGAGGAAGCGTGGCTTCAAGTATGACAATTCCACTTAATGGTTTTATAATTAATTATTCCGTAAATGAGATTGAAGTTTTTGCCTTCATTTGAGTAATTTGTTTTACTAGAGCCTATTTTTCATGTCCAGCAAACAATGGCTTTGGATGAGAGGAAGCTTTGAGCTGTCAGGGAAGGAGAGAAAGCCCTGATGATGCATGAAGTGAGAAGACAATAGGAAAATACCAACATTTCTTGTATAAACCATCACTAAAAATGCATCAGTAAGGAAAAGGCAGTTAGGTGGCGCTTCCCTGGAAGGCAAAAAAGGACAAGAACACTTATTTTGTAGCTGCTGAACTAACCACTGAAGTTTGGACTTGAGAGCAAATAATAATTTATCCACTAAGAGCTTAACCTTTCATTCTGTACTTTCCAAACTTTTCTTGTTTCATACTCATCTTTTTAGTCCCCTAAATGTAACCAACTGCAACTATTTTTAAGCCCCCTTACTACACTCAGTCTTTTGAATTAAAAGAGTTGCCTTTAATAGGAAATCTGCCCTTCATCATAAAGATGGAACACAAAATCCTCCTTTTAGCTATGAGGCCCCAAAAATGAATGGGCTAAAACGCTCTAAGCTTAGCAAATGGCAAAGATACACATTCGACCAAATGTGTTTTAGTCTTGAAAATTATGGACATGTGTCCCGGCAAGGTGAACAGTGCAGCCTCTTCAGGCTGTGAGCTGAACACCACTGAAATTTTGTGTAACAGGAATGACCAACCTGGCCCTGGGCAGATGCTAGAATTCACTGGTATCATCCACTAAAGGGCTGTGATAATTTCTCTTTCCCGAAGTGTTGTTATCAAATTCATTGTTGTTGGCTGATTAGAGTGCCCTCAAGTGTTTCTTAATTATGACGCCTGTTTAGGTCTTTCAAAGAACCTAACGTTTCTCACTTTGAAACAAGGGATGATACAGTGATTAAGCATACTAGGTTTGTTTTGTTTTTGTTCTTTATCCATACCTGCTTCCCGAGATAGACGAGATAGAAGAGAGAGACGCAAAGTCCTGAAGAGTCCAGGGAAGCCCTAGGACTGGATTTGGCGCCTTTATTTGCCAAGACTTGGAGAAGAGCTGACCCACCCAGTGTCACACATTGTGTCCCTGACAGATCCTTGCCGATCTCTGTCCATTGTTCTTCCCATCCTCCATTTATATTATAGTAAGACCCTATCTTACCCTCGTGGATTTTAACATCGCTCAATACCTGGAGTCAGGATTTTTGGCCTAGTTTTATAATGATAATAAGATGAGTGCAGGTGATAGGGAACACAGAGAAAAGACAGAGCTGTCATTGCCTTAAATTCTGTCTGATAACAGGACATTTTAGGAATATGTGCAGTCCAACCGACGTGCTAAGTTTCTCTTGGGTACAAAATATCCTAATAGGTGATATGGGAGACACAGAGATGAATATGATCTGGCCCTGCCCTCCAGGAAAGCTTGCCTCCTAATGATTTTCTTCCTGGAATCTATCCAGACCTTTCTGGAAGTGCTAGAGATTCAAGAAAATCCTGCTCCCGCGACTTTTGGATACCCAACAAAATTACGATGTATGGTTTGGCCAGTAGCATTTTTTGTAGTTCTTTAGCATTCATTCTCCCAGAGACATTTTTTTTTTAACTCAAAAATACATTTCATTTATCCCAAGATTAGGTCTGTATGGCTTTATATTTTCTAAGTACATTAACATCACTAAGTGAGGTTAAAAGTAGGATTCCAGCTTTAGAGAGGAGGGAATAGAACTTGTCTCAAATAGCTGATGATTTTTCCAAAACTGAAACGAAACTTCCTCTTTTCTCTCCACTAAAGTAGAAGGCGGTTTGACTAATAAGTTCAACTATATCCTGTCTTCTGTAAAGCATGGATTTATAGACTAATTCATTGTAGAACTGTACAATTATTAGAGATGATCTAGACAGCTAAATCAGTAGCCACTTAAATACACATCTTCTTCCTTGTCATTTAATAATAGGACTCTCACATTCCTTCCTAATAACTTACTCGAATTTAGGTAAATGAAAGTAGGGCTGATATAATCTATTTGCAAGCCCTCTGACCTGTCCAGTCCAGAGGAGTATAAAGCCAAGAAGTCAATTTTAAAACCTTTTAATAGCCATGTTATTGACTACTGAGATATTTGAACTGTGGGGTTGTAAGCGAAACTAATGATACAAATATAATTATTGATATAATGAAAGCACTTGTCAATGGATTGTATAGGGTTTTTTTTTCAATTACATTAACTATATTACCAAATAATTAGAACAGAGTTTTGAGGCAAGCTTTCCAGGAATGATGCCCAGATGTGAGCAAGCTAATTTTTATCATTAGATTAGAGATAACGTTTTAATGCAGCTAGAGCAAAAAATAAAAAAAATGTACTTCAATAGAACCTTCAAGAAGCCAGTGTTATTTACCTTTCTTCATTGTACCCACAAATTATTTGAAAAGATAGACTACGAGTTCTTTGTCATCCATAATATATTACAGCTTTCTGGAAGGTCTGTGTGAGAAATGCTTTCTAAAGCTTTCTGGGATAAAGTGGCAATCATGGCATCCTTACCGCAAAGAACATCTGTTTACCAGCTCTGCTTTCTTTGGTTGTAGGAGTGCTTTAGGGAATGATTTCTTTTTTGTGTCTTGACAGGCTTCTGTGCTCGAGGCCAGACTGCAAAGATAACAGTAGCATGTGCTGGTGTGTGTGTATGTGTGTTTGCATGTGCGTAGAGCATGCGGAAATCAAAAGCATGGACACATAAGAATATGTTCTGTTTTAGCAAATAATTGGAAAGTCCTTGGGACTTTTACATAATGTGTACATACCCTCCATTTGTAAAAAAAAAAAAAAAATGAGAATAATAATAATTTTGCTTTGTCTCCCTTGTAATTAAGTTCTCAATTTGTAGACATGTGTTACGTTTTTGACTAAAATAATGCATTCAGAGTGGCACCTTGGAATAATGACCACCATATTCAAACAATTCTATTTGTGTCTTATTTGTAGAATATTGTGAAAAGAAGAAGTATCGTAGGCTTTTTTGCCTGAAATAAAACTGTCAAGTTCTTTAAGGGAGGGAAAAATTGAATTTGGGAAACATTCTTCCTAATTTTTTCCCTGATACCATTTTTTATTTAAAAAATAAAGATGAGGGGCACCTGGGTGGCTCGGTTGGTTAAGTGTCTGACTTCAGTTCAGGTCATGATCTTGGGTTCATGGATTCAAGCCCCATGTTGGGCTGTGTGCTGACGGCTCAGAGCCTGGAGCCTGCTTTGGATTCTGTGTCTCCCTCTCTCTGCCCCTCCCCTGCTTCTGCTCTCTCTCTCTCTCTCTCTCTCTCTCTCTCCCAAAAACAAATACTAAAAAAAATTTTTAAAGGCATCCTTCTCTCTCTGCCTCTCACCCGCTCACGCTTTGTCTGTCTGTGTCTCTCAAAAATAAATAAACGTTAAAAAAATTTAAAAAAAATTTTAAATAAAAATGAAAGCGTTTCCCTTCCTATTTTGACTTTTTTCTCAGCCTTTGAATATTCAATATTACCAAGCATGTAATGAGCAAACCAAATTATAGATAATTTCCTTTACCTCTTAAATTAAAAGTGATTTTCCATATTTAAATGCAAATATTAATTATTGGTTATGTTCATATTTTAAGTTTCTTGGATTTGCTCCCTTATTTTATTTTATTTTATTTTATTATTTTTTTTTTTTATTTATATATGAAATTTATTGTCAAATTGGTTTCCATACAACACCCAGTGCTCATCCCAAAAGGTGCTCTCCTCAGTACCCATCACCCACCCTCTCCTCCCTCCCACCCCCCATCAACCCTTAGTTTGTTCTCAGTTCTCAACAGTCTCTTATGCTTTGGCTCTCTCCCACTCTAACCTCTTTTTTTTTTTTTTTTTTTTTGTTCCCCTCCCCCATGGGTTTCTCTTAAGTTTCTCAGGATCCACATAAGAGTGAAACCATATGGTATCTGTCTTTCTCTGTATGGCTTATTTCACTTAGCATCACACTCTCCAGTTCCATCCACGTTGCTACAAAAGGCCATATTTCATTTTTTCTCATTGCCACGTAGTACTCCATTGTGTATATAAACCACAATTTCTTTATCCATTCATCAGTTGATGGACATTTAGGCTCTTTCCATAATTTGGCTATTGTTGAGAGTGCTGCTATGAACATTGGGGTACAAGTGCCCCTATGCATCAGTACTCCTGTGTCCCTTGGATAAATTCCTAGCAGTGCTATTGCTGGGTCATAGGGTAGGTCTATTTTTAATTTTCTGAGGAACCTCCACACTGCTTTCCAGAGCGGCTGCACCAATTTGCATTCCCACCAACAGTGCAAGAGGGTTCCCGTTTCTCCACATCCTCTCCAGCATCTATAGTCTCCTGATTTGTTCATTTTGGCCACTCTGACTGGCGTGAGGTGATATCTGAGTGTGGTTTTGATTTGTATTTCCCTGATAAGGAGCGACGCTGAACATCTTTTCATGTGCCTGTTGGCCATCCGGATGTCTTCTTTAGAGAAGTGTCTATTCATGTCTTCTGCCCATTTCTTCACTGGGTTATTTGCTTTTCGGGTGTGGAGTTTGCTGAGCTCTTTATAGATTTTGGATACTAGCCCTTTGTCCGATATGTCATTTGCAAATATCTTTTCCCATTCCGTTGGTTGCCTTTTAGTTTTGTTGGTTGTTTCCTTTGCTGTGCAGAAGCTTTTGATCTTCATAAGGTCCCAGTAATTCACTTTTGCTTTTAATTCCCTTGCCTTTGGGGATGTGTCGAGTAAGAGATTGCTACGGCTGAGGTCAGAGAGGTCTTTTCCTGCTTTCTCCTCTAAGGTTTTGATGGTTTCGTGTCTCACATTCAGGTCCTTTATCCATTTTGAGTTTATTTTTGTGAATGGTGTGAGAAAGTGGTCTAGTTTCAACCTTCTGCATGTTGCTGTCCAGTTCTCCCAGCACCATTTGTTAAAGAGACTGTCTTTTTTCCATTGGATGTTCTTTCCTGCTTTGTCAAAGATGAGTTGGCCATACGTTTGTGGGTCTAGTTCTGGGGTTTCTATTCTATTCCATTGGTCTATGTGTCTGTTTTGGTGCCAATACCATGCTGTCTTGATGATGACAGCTTTGTAGTAGAGGCTAAAGTCTGGGATTGTGATGCCTCCTGCTTTGGTCTTCTTCTTCAAAATTACTTTGGCTATTCGGGGCCTTTTGTGGTTCCATATGAATTTTAGGATTGCTTGTTCTAGTTTCGAGAAGAATGCTGGTGCAATTTTGATTGGGATTGCATTGAATGTGTAGATAGCTTTGGGTAGTATTGACATTTTGATAATATTTATTCTTCCAATCCATGAGCAGGGAATGTCTTTCCATTTCTTTAAATCTTCTTCAATTACCTTCATAAGCTTTCTATAGTTTTCAGCATACAGATCCTTTACATCTTTGGTTAGATTTATTCCTAGGTATTTTATGCTTCTTGGTGCAATTGTGAATGGGATCAGTTTCTTTACTTGTCTTTCTGTTGCTTCATTGTTAGTGTATAAGAATGCAACTGATTTCTGTACATTGATTTTGTATCCTGCAACTTTGCTGAATTCATGGATCAGTTCTAGCAGACTTTTGGTGGAGTCTATCGGATTTTCCATGTATAATATCATGTCATCTGCAAAGAGCGAAAGCTTGACTTCATCTTTGCCAATTTTGACGCCTTTGATTTCCTTTTGTTGTCTGATTGCTGATGCTAGAACTTCCAGCACTATGTTAAACAACAGCGGTGAGAGTGGGCATCCCTGTCGTGTTCCTGATCTCAGGGAAAAAGCTCTCAGCTTTTCCCCGTTGAGGATGATGTTAGCTGTGGGCTTTTCATAAATGGCTTTTATGATCTTTAAGTATGTTCCTTCTATCCCGACTTTCTCAAGAGTTTTTATTAAGAAAGGGTGCTGGATTTTGTCAAAGGCCTTTTCTGCATCGATTGACAGGATCATATGGTTCTTCTCTTTTTTTTTGTTAATGTGATGTATCACGTTGATTGATTTGCGAATGTTGAACCAGCCCTGCATCCCAGGAATGAATCCCACTTGATCATGGTGAATAATTCTTTTTATATGCCGTTGAATTCGATTTGCTAGTATCTTATTGAGAATTTTTGCATCCATATTCATCAGGGATATTGGCCTGTAGTTCTCTTTTTTTACTGGGTCTCTGTCTGGTTTAGGAATCAAAGTAATACTGGCTTCATAGAATGAGTCTGGAAGTTTTCCTTCCCTTTCTATTTCTTGGAATAGCTTGAGAAGGATAGGTATTATCTCTGCTTTAAACGTCTGGTAGAACTCTCCTGGGAAGCCATCTGGTCCTGGACTCTTATTTGTTGGGAGATTTTTGATAACCGATTCAATTTCTTCGCTGGTGATGGGTCTGTTCAAGCTTTCTATTTCCTCCTGATTGAGTTTTGGAAGAGTGTGGGTGTTCAGGAATTTGTCCATTTCTTCCAGGTTGTCCAATGTGTTGGCATATAATTTTTCATAGTATTCCCTGATAATTGTTTGTATCTCTGAGGGATTGGTTGTAATCATTCCATTTTCATTCATGATTTTATCTATTTGGGTCATCTCCCTTTTCTTTTTGAGAAGCCTGGCTAGAGGTTTGTCAATTTTGTTTATTTTTTCAAAAAACCAACTTTTGGTTTCATTGATCTGCTCTACAGTTTTTTTAGATTCTATATTGTTTATTTCTGCTCTGATCTTTATTATTTCTCTTCTTCTGCTGGGTTTAGGCTGCCTTTGCTGTTCTGCTTCTAGTTCCTTTAGGTGTGCTGTTAGATTTTGTATTTGGGATTTTTCTTGTTTCTTGAGATAGGCCTGGATTGCAATGTATTTTCCTCTCAGGACTGCCTTTGCTGCGTCCCAAAGCGTTTGGATTGTTGTATTTTCATTTTCGTTTGTTTCCATATATTTTTTAATTTCTTCTCTAATTGCCTGGTTGACCCACTCATTCGTTAGTAGGGTGTTCTTTAACCTCCATGCTTTTGGAGGTTTTCCAGACTTTTTTCTGTGGTTGATTTCAAGCTTCATAGCATTGTGGTCTGAAAGTATGCATGGTATGATTTCAATTCTTGTAAACTTATGAAGGGCTGTTTTGTGACCCAGTATATGATCTATCTTGGAGAATGTTCCATGTGCACTCGAGAAGAAAGTATATTCTGTTGCTTTGGGATGCAGAGTTCTAAATATATCTGTCAAGTCCATCTGATCCAATGTCTCATTCAGGGCCCTTGTTTCTTTATTGATCGTGTGTCTAGATGATCTATCCATTTCTGTAAGTGGGGTGTTAAAGTCCCCTGCAATGACCACATTCTTATCAATAAGGTTGCTTGTGTTTATGAGTAATTGTTTTATATATTTGGGCGCTCTGGTATTCGGCGCATAGACATTTATAATTGTTAGCTCTTCCTGATGGATAGACCCTGTCACTATTATATAATGTCCTTCTTCATCTCTTGTTACAGCCTTTAATTTAAAGTCTAGTTTGTCTGATATAAGTATGGCTACTCCAGCTTTCTTTTGGCTTCCAGTAGCATGATAAATAGTTCTCCATCCCCTCACTCTCAATCTAAAGGTGTCCTCAGGTCTAAAATGAGTCTCTTGTAGACAGCAAATAGATGGGTCTTGTTTTTTTATCCATTCTGATACCCTATGTCTTTTGGTTGGCGCATTTAATCCATTTACATTCAGTGTTATTATAGAAAGATATGGGTTTAGAGTCATTGTGATGTCTGTATGTTTTATGCTTGTAGTGATGTCTCTGGTACTTTGTCTCACAGGGTCCCCCTTAGGATCTCTTGGAGGGCTGGTTTAGTGGTGACAAATTCCTTCAGTTTTTGTTTGTTTGGGAAGACCTTTATCTCTCCTTCTATTCTAAATGACAGACTTGCTGGATAAAGGATTCTCGGCTGCATATTTTTTCTGTCTAGCACACTGAAAATCTCGTGCCAATTCTTTCTGGCCTGCCAAGTTTCAAAAGAGAGATCAGTCACGAGTCTTATAGGTCTCCCTTTATATGTGAGGGCACGTTTACCCCTTGCTGCTTTCAGAATTTTCTCTTTATCCTTGTATTTTGCCAGTTTCACTATGATATGTCGTGCAGAAGATCGATTCAAGTTACGTCTGAAGGGAGTTCTCTGTGCCTCTTGGATTTCAATGCCTTTTTCCTTCCCCAGTTCAGGGAAGTTCTCAGCTATTATTTCTTCAAGTACCCCTTCAGCACCTTTCCCTCTCTCTTCCTCCTCTGGGATACCAATGATGCGTATATTATTTCTTTTTAGTGTATCACTTAGTTCTCTAATTTTCCCCTCATATTCCTGGATTTTTTTATCCCTCTTTTTCTCAGCTTCCTCTTTTTCCATAACTTTATCTTCTAGTTCACCTATTCTCTCCTCTGCCTCTTCAATCCGAGCCGTGGTGGTTTCCATTTTGTTATGCATTTCGTTTAAAGCGTTTTTCAGCTCCTCGGTGACTGTTCCTTAGTCCCTTGATCTCTGTAGCAAGAGATTCTCTGCTGTCAGCTATACTATTTTCAAGCCCAGCGATTAATTTTATGACTATTATTCTAAATTCACTTTCTGTTATATTATTTAAATCCTTTTTGATCAGCTCATTAGCTGTTGTTATTTCCTGGAGAGTCTTCTGAGGGGAATTCTTCCGCTTGGTCATTTTGGATAGTCCCTGGCGTGGTGAGGACCTGCAGGGCACTTCCCCTGTGCTGTGGTATATAACTGGAGTTGGTGGGCGGAGCCGCAGTCAGACCTGATGTCTGCCCCCAGCCCACCGCTGGGGCCACAGTCAGACTGGTGCGTGCCTTCTCTTCCCCTCTCCTAGGGGCGGGATTCACTGTGGGGTGGGGTGGTCTGTCTGGGCTACTTGCACACTGCCAGGCTTGTGATGCTGAGGATCTGGCGTCTTAGCTGGGGTGGGTAGGCAAGGTGCACAGGGGCAGGAGGGGCAGGCTTAGCTTGCTTCTCCTTAGGTGATCCACTTCAGGAGGGGCCCTGTGGCAGCAGGAGGGAGTCAGATCCGCTGCCGGAGGTTTGGCTCCGCAGAAGCGCAGAGTTGGGTGTTTGCGCGCGGAGCCAGCAAGTTCCCTGGCAGGAACTGGTTCTCTTTGGGATTTTGGCTGGGGGATGGGCGGGGAAGATGGTGCTGGCGAGCGCCTTTGTTCCCCACCAAACTGAGCTCTGTCGTCCGGGGGCTCAGCAGCTCTCCTTCCCTTTGTCCTCCAGCCTTCCCGCTTTCTGAACAGAGCTGTTAACTTATGACTTCCCAGACGCTAAGTCGCGCTTGCTGTCGGAACACAGTCCGTCAGGCCCCTCCGCTTTTTGCAAGCCAGACTCGGGGGCTCTGCTTGGCCGGCGAGCCGCCCCTCCGCCCCGGCTCCCTCCCGCCAGTCCGTGGAGCGCGCACCGCCTCGCCGCCCTTCCTACCCTCTTCCGTGGGCCTCTCGTCTGCGCTTGGCTCCGGCAACTCCGTTCTGCTAATCCTCTGGTGGTTTTCTGGGTTATTTAGGCAGGTGTAGGTGGAATCTAAGTGATCAGCAGGACGCGCGGTGAGCCCAGCGTCCTCCTACGCCGCCATCTTCCGCCAATCCCCTTTGCTCCCTTATTTTAAATTCCAAGGGACTGTGTCTGTCTTTCAAAATACTTTACCAGTTGAGATACAATTGAAAAAAAATTTTTTTAATTAAAAAAATTATTTTAGTGTTTATTTATTTTTGAGAGAGATCGAGCACAAGCATGGGAAGGGCAGAGAGAGAGGGAGACACAGAATCCAAAGCAGGCTCCAGGATCCGAGCTGTCAGCACAGAGCCTGATGTGGGGCTCGAACTCACGAGCAGTGAGATCATGACCTGAACCTAAGTTGGACGCTCAACTGACTGAGACACCCAGGCTCCCTACATTTGAAAAATTTTTAATTTCCATGTATTTTATATGTTGCTTAAAGAAATGTGAAACATGGAAACTACTATTTACAAAGTTTATTTCTTTGTATTAAGATATCTTTGTTCATTAAAGGAAAAAAAGATATGTAAACCTGGCTTTCATTTTCTGGGACATTGTAGTCTAGGGAATTATGGTTGTTCATTACCTTGATGTTCTTGAATAAGTGGTATGGTAAGCCTTCAACATCTGAGTCCTCCAGTTCAGTTATAGGGTGAGCTGTCCTAAGACGAAAATGTTCACTGAAGAAACAACTAGTTAAAAAAGTAATGTTCTAAAACCACATCAAGTTAATGTCTCTTTTAATCAGTTTTGGAGTGATTATAAGACACAACAATTTAATGAAAAAACTACGAAGCTAAAATAGTGCACATACAACAAAGTATGTTGATTGCAAATATTATTTATTTGTTTATTGGTAAAGGTTTTATTTATTTTTTTAAGTAACTACACCCGATGTGGGGTTCGAACTTACAATTCCACGATCAAGAGTTGCATGCTGTACTGACAGAGCCAGCTGGATGCCCCTGCCAGTATTCTTTAGTTCAAAGAAATTAATGTTGAAAAATGGCATGAGTCACATGTAAATACACTGATAAATGAGGACCCATCAGAGTTATACCAATGAACAGTTTAAAATGAGAGAACAAAAATGGATGAGGACATAAGTTAGTTGTTTCATATGAGAATTATTTGGGAATCAAGGAGTAAAAGAAACTCTTGTAGGGGGTGCGGGGTGCGCCTGGATGGCTCAGTCACTTGAGCATCCAACTCTTGATTTTGGCTCAGGTCATGATCCCAGCATCATGGAATCCAGCCCCACATTGGGGACTGTGCCATGCGAGGAGTATGCTTGAGATTCTCTCTCCCTGTCTCTCTCTCTCTCTCTCTCTCTCTCTGTCTCTCTCTCTCTCTCTCCCCTCTGTCTCTCCCCTCCCTCCCTCTAACCCCCTCCCCCACTCACACAGGCTCTCTAAAATAATTTTTTTAATACAATAAAGACATTCTTGGGAAAATTAATGACATTTTTGAGAATTCTTTGCAATTGTAGCCAGTTCTAATTCAGGCAGAACTGTTGTCTAATTTTGTCAGAAAAGAAAAATTTTGTCCTGAAAAATCAACCCTTGTTTCAATCTTTGCTCCAGTTCAAAGCCACAATAATAGCTTAAACTTCTGGTACAATTTTTAATGAATTTATTTACAATAAACCAACATGATATTTTTCACTATTTTCCTGAAAAAGCGGATTGGCCTTCTCCTGTTGCCAATTTTCCTCTCATAATGAAAACCTCCTCTATAAAGCCACCACTCTAAATTCTCTTTCACCTGTAATTATGAATAGAATGTGCCTCAGTTGACCCCTGCATTTAAAACCCTAAGTATTTATTTGTCTCTTAGAATGTTAATTTAGCACAGTGAGTCTCAGCTCTGGTCACTTTAAAAATACTTGGGGGGCGCCTGGGTGGCTCAGTCGGTTAAGCGGCCGACTTCGGCCCAGGTCATGATCTCGCGGTCCGTGAGTTCGAGCCCCGCGTCGGGCTCTGTGCTGACGGCTCAGAGCCTGGAGCCTGTTTCAGATTCTGTGTCTCCCTCTCTCTGACTCTCCCCCATTCATGCTTTGTCTCTCTCTGTCTCAAAAATAAATAAACGTTAAAAAAAAAATTTTTTTTTAAATACTTGGGATGTCTTTTAAAATACTGATGCCCTAGCTGCTCTCTTAAATGAGAACCTCTGAGGGGGTGAAGCTTGAGGTGAACTCTTTAAAGCTTCCCGTGAGATTCTAGTGAGTACCACTGATGGTACACCACAAAGGTATGAAAACTTCCAACAGTTAGCTTTACAACCAGAGAAAAGATAGGATATGATTTTTTTCCCCTTCATACCTTTTTTAATACATCAAAAGCTTCTAAGGTTTTCCCTTCTGTTCTAAGTCAAATTTGAAAAAGCTATGATAGCATATTAGGTCTCTATTTTTTTTTTAATTTTTGTTATGTTTCTTTATTTTTGAGAGAGAGACAGACAGACAGACAGACAGAGCATAAGCAGGGGAGGGGCAGAGAGAGAGGGAGACATACAACCCGAAGCAGACTCCAGGCTCTGAGCCATCAGCACAGAGCCTGATGCGGGGTTCAAACCCACAAACCACGAGATCATGACCTGAGTTGAAGTCGGACGCCCAAACAACTGAGCCACCCAGGAGCCCCGCGTATTAGGTCTTTATTGACAAGAGAGAGAGCAACATAACTCATTTCTGTATTTTGAGTGTCTATTTTATTTTTGAGAAAGAGAGCGAGAGAGCGAGAGAGAACGAGTAGAGGAGGGGCAGAGAGAGGGGGACAGAAGATCCAAAACAGGCTCTGTGCTGACAGCAGAGAGCCCAGTGCAGGACTCGAACCCATGACCATGAGATGATGACCTGAGTTGAGGTCGGATGCCTAACCAACTGAGCCACTCAGGTGCTCCCCATTTCTCTATTTTGAAAGGTACTTCTTTAGTTTGTCTTCTCTCCTGCATTTGCTGTCTTTAGAGAAAGCATCCCAGTACTACTTGTTTTTGTGAGATTGAGGACCCTGCAGGCAGGACCTCTGCAGACTCCTCACACCTCAACCTTTCCCATTTCCTCTGCTGTGCCATCCCATCATGCAGCCTACTCAAGCCACCCAAGTGTACCCTCTCTTTCCTAAACTTGTGGTGCTTCATCCAGCCATAAGGCTTTTGATGGAACTCTTCCTTAGGCATGGCTGTCTTGCTCATCTGCCTAGCACAGCCCTCCTGGCCAGCCTCTAGAACACCTCCCAACTTCCACAGCCTTTTGCACTGCTATCAGCTGAATGTTCTTTATTAGAAAGAGCAACTTTAGAAAGGCATCATTATTCCCTCCAAGCGAATTACACTTCGCTGATACTAGAGAGACAGTAGTTCTTAAATAGGAGATGACAGAGAAGGACAAAATGGTGGGGAGAATCTCAAAGTTGCATTCAACTAGAGTGGAAGTTTACTCTGTGTCAAGATGTATTTTCTTGGTCACGTTGTATTTTTGCATTTAGAGCAAGTTAACCATGGAAGTGTCTGAAGTTAGGGGTCTATCCTAACTGAAAGACTTGTAAATATGTAAATACGTTTGCATTTAATATGTTTCAGAGGAAGGAGATAGCAGAGGTAATTGTGTAAGTTCCCTTCAAAAACAGAAGATAGTTTCTTTCTTAATTCAGTTTCAGCTAATGGATTTTTCAAAAACTGGGATGATAGAATTTTTTAATATTCTTATTTTATTTTGGTGCACAGTGAGTGGCTCTGATAGTTTAGATTCGTGTGCATTCCTTTTGTGCCCAAAGAATAATGCCTTCGAAAGGGTTTATAAGGATTAGAGTTGAGCTTGAATCATTGTTGATTACTAGGAAAGTCTTATAAATCATCTTTGCGTTTTAGCTCAGACTCTGACTCACAGCTCATCAGTGACCGATCTTAATTATGTGGGTTTTGGGCAACAACCATATCATTTTAGGTTTTTTTGGGTTATGGGTGCCCCCAAAGCATAGAGGTCGCATAATATGTATGACGGGGCTAGGAGACAGGTCTCAAATCACTCTGTGATAAAAAGGTGGACCCCAGAGGGGAAGGTGGAATGAAGAGAAGGCACAAGATGAGATCTCCCACAGTGAAGTTGGGAGAATAGATTGGGGCGGTACCAAAGGATTTCTTGATGCTTAACAGAAGCCAGAACACCAAAGATCGTGGAATAGCTAAGACATTCAGTATTTATTCTTGCTTACAGTGTTGAGTGCTGTTTACTTTCTTTAATCCTAAAAAGCCTTGTTAGACACATTAACTGTGGGTCTAGCGCATCAGTTACGGTAACCTAGATTTTATTTTACTCCATGTGTGCTACAGCTCCAACGTTTTTCTGCTGATTCAGCCCATGCACTTTTGTGTCTTCTTGATATAAAGTGTCCCCCCTTTTCATGTTTGGTTACCCTGTCGAAATTCAGTTTGGCTGATATCTTCCGCGCTCATTTTATATCTTCTTTTCCCCCACTAATAGATGTGCTTTTTGATTCCAGAGGTTAATTAAGAATGTGAACTAATTAAAGACATATTATTTCTTCTGTAGTGGTTTTGCACTTAGCGTGACCAGTAAGCAGCTTTTTTATGTTTTGCCTTTAATGTCGTTAGGACCCAGACAGGCTTCAATAAAGGGCACTCATCAGCAGGATGCCACATCTTCTATGTTTGTGCCCAGCTGGAGCTAGGATGTTTGTCCTGACCTCATCGAGAAAGACTGACTGCTTAGCAAACTTGGCCAACCGTAGTTCGAACCAAGAGTTTGTATACAGTCTGTTGGCTGCATACCAGAAGACCAAATGATTGTCTTGCTCAGAAAGAAGGGTCTGTCAGTGATGATGACTCCTTGTGTCCCAAAAAGCAAGACACTGTGATCTCATCCACTGATACCCTCCCGGACGCAGGCCATGTCTGATTCATCTAATGTCTGTGTTGGAAACAACAAAGTTTATGAACGATTGGCAGAGTGCAGTTTTCAAAATCTTGGATGCTCATTGTTTGTTAATGGCATTCTCAGAAACGTATTAATTTGGCACAGGTAGTATTTTCCATGAAAGTCATTTCTTATCTTTTTGTCTCTGCTCCTCTTCTCAGATTTCATCCAAACCCTCCCAGAAAAGTGAGTTCCTTGTATGTCACTTCTGCCTTGTCATCAAAGATTACACTGCTGCTTGTATAAAAATCTCAAAGGCCTTTACACAGTTTCCAGTGATTTTTTTTTAAAAAAAACTATATGTTTTCATTAAGACTTCTTTTTAAAAATGCCCATAGATTTAACAGTTGCTTTAAATTATTGGAGTTTCTATTGGGCTCTCATTAATAGGGTTAAAATCTACTTTTTTGGCTAAGTTGGCTTCTGTGATTACTGAGTTTTCTACTTCTCTTCCTGAAAGACAAATTGCAAATATGAGAGTCCAGCAATTTTTTGATTTGTGAGATTCTGTTGTATAACAAACAACAGAAACCTTTCTTCATGGTTCTATATAGATGTGGGAAAATGGTTCCTCACTACAAAACAGGTTTTGGGGAGTTTTCTTTTTTTCTTTTTTAATTTTTTAATTTAATGTTTATTTGTTTTGAGAGAGACAGAGAGACAGAGAGACAGAGCGTGGGCAGGGGAGGGGCAGAGAGAGAGGGAGACACAGAATCTGAGCTGTCAGCCCAGAGCCTGACGCCGGGCTATAACTCATGAGTCATGAAATCATGACCGGAGCCGAAGTCGGACACTCAACCAACTTAGCCCCCCAGGCACCCTTAGGTTTTGGAATTAAAAAAAAAAAGTTTGTAATCTCTTTAAAATTTCAGATTGCTTTTAAAAATATATTCAGTTTATTTGATATTAATGCATTACGTATTAATATAAACAACATACACTATTATTTTGAAATAAGATTTGACCTCATGGAATCCTATTCTGTTGAAAGACAAAACTTGGAAAGTAAGTATTATTTACCCTGGTTAATATATCTTAGTCTGGAAACAAGGTTTCAGAGATTTTTAAAAATTTTAGAAAAGTTCATGGCTCAACTTTGATATTTTATTTCCTTGGTTTACCAATTAACATTATTGTCTACAAAATCAAAGATTATTCTTTACTTCCTTTTTGATTTTCCTAGATATCAAAACTTTTTTTGTCTAAGAAGTACTTTATTTTGACCTTACTATATCTGATCAAAAGTTTCTCACTTTTGGGGCGCCTGGGTGGCTCAGTCGGTTAAGCATCCGACTTCAGCTCAGGTCATGATCTCACGGTCCGTGAGTTCGAGCCCCGCGTCAGGCACTGTGCTGACAGCTCAGAGCCTGGAGCCTGTTTCGGATTCTGTGTCTCCCTTTCTCTCTGACCCTCCCCCATTCATGCTCTGTCTCTCTCTGTCTCAAAAATAAATAAACGTTAAAAAAATAAAATAAAATAAAATAAAATGTTTCTCACTTTTGAAAGAGCTAAGTTTCTTTTTTAATTTCATTATCATTTTTGACTATTTTAAGATGTTTCTTGTTACTTAGATTGAGTGAGGAACCAAATATTATTTGAAAGTCACCCATGATCCTCTCTTAATGAAATGTGTACATTTCCTTGAAACCTTTCTGAATTCCCCAATTGAGATTGTAAATACAGAAAAATAAATAAATTGCAAGGATATCTTTTATACCTAAAACAACTTTTGAGATTTTGTAGTCATGGGAAATATCCCAAAGATATATACTTTCATCTTAAAATACAGAAATACTAGAAATAGTTTTGTTTGGAATGTTACTCTTGTAAAAGTTCATGAGAAGAGTTGTCTAGGAAGAATAACTTCTCAGCCTCCCTATGTTATAACTATATAAATAAATTGTGATTGGGGTACCTGGATGGCTCAGTCAGTTGAGCATCCTGACTCTTGGTTTTGGCACAGGTTGGAATCTGCTTGGGATTCTCTCTCCTCTCTCTCTGACCCTCCCTCCTTTCTCTCTTAAAAAATAAACGTTACAAAAAATTTGTATTAACGTAAATATTTCAGTACTTTATGCTGTATGGGAAGTCCCTGGATATTTGTCAATTCCCCCACTTACCATATTTTTAATAAACTTTGTTTTTTTAGAGCAGTTTTAGATTCACAGCAAAATTTAGAGGAAGGGTACAGAGATTTTGCAGATACTTCTTGCTTCCACACATGCATGGCCTCCCGTTATCAACATCCCCCAGCAGAGTGATACATTTGCTACAATTGGTGACCATACGTCTGCACATCATTTTTTCCCCAAAGTCCATAGTTTAGTTAGGGTTCACTCTTGGTATTGGATGGTTTATGGGTTTTGAACAAGTATATAATGACATGTATCTATCCTTACAGTACCATACAGAGTAGTTTCACTGCCCTATAAATTCTCTGTGTTTTGACTATTCCTTCCTCCCTCCAGATACTTTTTCTTGCCCACTCTGAACCTTATGAAAAAGAATCAAGTTTTTTAATCTTCACAGTTATAAGCCAAGAAAAAAAAAAAAAAAAACAACCACTGTGGGCAGATGACAGAACATAAGACAACTTTGAGTTCCTTGAAAAGAGGGTATTAGTCTAGCCTTCCAACAAATATTTCCTTTTGTTGTCATTGTGCATTTGAATTACAGGCTGCTCAAAAGCACCTTGCTTTACAAATAAATATATGGTTAACCATAGTTTATATGCCATGGCTCTAACTTGAACAATCTATTAGAGCTGTAGACTATTGGGAACTTGATTGAGAACAGTTCTGGAATCATCAGCAGCTTCCAGTTACTCATTACCAGTTGATATAGAGGCCCATCTCCATGGGAAATCCTTTATTTTTATTTTATTCTTATGTTACGTTATGTTACGTTACGTTACGTTATGTTATTGAGAGAGAGGGCGAGAGCACGAGAGGGGGAAGGGCAGAGGGAGAGAGAGAGAATCTTAGGCTCCACGCCAAACACAGAGCCCAACATCAGGCTCGATCTCACAACCCTGAGATCCTGACCTGAGCCGAAATCAGGAGTTGGAAGCTTAACTCACTGAGCCACCCACGTGCTCCTTTGGGAAATCCTTTAATCCACTTGTAAACAAAGATGATGTTGCCTAGGCTTTGCTTGTAGCTCTTTTTATTACTATGATCAGTTATATTGCCCTAGATGTTTTCAAAAGTTATTTTTCTTGTATATTGGGTTAGTAATTAGCAGCAGAATTTTAGAGCTGGAAGGAATGAACAGTTACATACACCAGTGTGGCTGAATTTTCCAAACATTATGTTGAGCAAAAGAAGCCAAAATACTGTGATACTGTGTGCTTCCACTTATATAAAGTCAACACGGCCACCCGCCTGATTGTGTGGGAATTCAGGAGAGTGGGGAAGGGGCAGTGACTGAAATGGGACAAGGAGAGAATTTCAGCTTGTGAAGATTCATTAACCGTACAGCTTTGATTTGTGTACTTTACAGCCACAAGCTTCAAACAATTGTAAGAATCATGAGATATAATGGGGGGGGGGGGCAGGGGAAAGAGCTGCTGTAGTTAAAGCAGGGATAGTACTGGGGGCTCAAATGGGGGTCAGGTGAGGGTGAGCCAGTGCGAAAACCACGGGTGTAACCCACCCCCACCCCATTTTAGAACTCAGGGAAGGAGAATTCCCCCAGAGACCCTGCGTTGACCAGATTGCACAGCTACTTGCTGACAACATTTATAAACTCATTCTGTACAGATAGAGAACACGTACGTACCATGTCCCAGATGTGGGCCAGGGCGCTCGGATATCGTTGAGAACCAGACCGACCCAGCTGGACCCTGCCCTCGCAATAATTTAGAATTCCTGTTTTCCAGCTGACTCCGTCGCTTGACTGGCCCCACCCAAGTAGACATTTGAGTTTGCGCTTCCTTAATTCACATTAATTTCCCCATGTCAGAAGACTGGGTATTTCATTTTCTTGAAGCTGAGCCTAGCGTTCATTTCCTTCCCACTTCCGACTTGGTATGCGTTTCATGGTGCTCAAGGAAGCATGTTTTAAGAATCAAGGGTAGTTGACTCTTCCTTACAAGAAACTCTGGTCTTCCACAGAGGCTGTGAGGAGAGGAGAGAGAAAGCCCGCCCAGGCCTCAGGGCTTGCAGACTGAGCCCCCATCATTTCTGGGCGGGTAAATTCACTCACAGCACTTGGCTCCCAGGCCTGTCATTTGATCAGGCTCTCATCTGCATGTCAATGAGGCTTAAAGCCCGTGGAAAGAATTAACTGGTCTGGGATGTTTATGCAACTTTTCAGCAAAGGCAATTGAAAGGAAAGTTGCCCTGACTGAGCTGATTGTCTTGGAGCAGATATATAGTGAAGTAATCATGTTAATATTATGTGACTCAGGTTATACGATATTTTCAGTGATCAGCCTAGTAGGAGTTTAAACATGAGCAAAAACACAAACTCATCAAAAACAGTAAATGAAACATCCCTTTTAAAGCATGTCAACTGGCCTTTTATTTATTTTTATACTTTTTATTCAGATTAAAGCCTAGAACAAATTCAGATTTCCTTCAGTTTATGAGCCGTGTTTTCTATTGCATTTTTAAACCAACAATATTAATTTCCAGTTGTATTTCTTTTCCTTTAGGACTAATTAAAGAAAACATGTTTGTTTTTCTGGGCATCACTCCCAAATCTTCAAGTGCCAGGATATAAATTCTGGTTTTATGTTCCAAAAGAATGTTTAGGTTTTGAGATCATATAATCTTTAGTAGAATAAAAAGTTCGTGTGTGAGGGGGTGCATATGTTCTTTGTTCACAAGTTTAGCTTCCTACCATAGACATTTCTAGAAAGGAAAGCAAATTCCATGCAACAACTTTCCTGTTAATTCTCCACAGGTTATTTAAATAAACACACAACAAATTCAATTTAGATTTAAAACTATGTTTCAGAGGCTCCCAATTTAATAGGTAAGATGTCTATGTTCTGTTGTTTGTGTTAATGTCCTTTACATAGAGTCTTAAGTTCCTCCAAAAATTCTTGAGCGAGCTTCATTTTCAAGTTCTTTGAAACTGCAAGACAGTAATCTAAGGTCCTTCATGATCCTCCCTTCTGAGTAGAATTGAGCCACCTCTGTGCCAATGATGGTATACAGCAAACCCCCTTTCTGTAAAGTGATTAGGTTGTAAAACCAGTGCATGAGGCCACAATGATGTCTAATCAAAATGACCCCTTGAATGCCTGTTAAATTGCCCATGAAATCCACCTTCCCATAAGCCCCACGCTTTGTTTGAGCATCAGCTGAGGTACAACCATGTGCTGGGAAAAAGGAACCCTAGAAGGGCACCAGCCTGGTAAGATCCCCATACCATGAAATACATGGGAACCAAGCCAGTGGGTGGGACAGCTCATTTCCTGTCATGACTCTCATGTTCATGATCAGGCCTAGACTCAAGGAAAGGCACAGTGAGTGGAATTTCCTACCCTATGTCAATTGCTTTCCTTTCTCATCGCCCGCCCCCCCCCCACCCCCCCCACCCCCCCCCCCCCCCCCCCCGCCTCTTCTCTGTAGAGTTAATCTCTGTAGAGTTAATTTACGTTAAATGTGTCTATGCGGTGACACCACCGTATGAAGCCCTAGGACTTTTCTGTGCGTAACCTACCAATGGCCATATCCCTTGTAAACACTTGAAAAGAACATGCATAATGAGAAATTTCAGTGGTCTGTACCCCAGCTCTCCTACTAGACAGCATTTATTATGGTTTCGAATAACTGGTTTTGAAGGTAGGTGGCATTTATGCATGTCGAAATATAGAGAGAGTGTATTTAATACTCTGCCAAGTGTATTTTGGCGACAGTAGAATCTTGCACAAGTTGGCTTCCTTTTTAAAAGGTCATTACACAATTTATATGCCTGACATTAAAGAAGTTCTTTTTGATCAGACTGCAGTAATTGGGCATATTTTACTTAAAATGTTATGTACACATACACACTTCCTAACATTACCCATAAGGGCGTTTCTGGTTTGATTAGACCTGGGAATTGGAGCACCTTTTTCCTCCTGCTGCTAAGGGTTCAAAGGTCATTCCCCGCCTCAGAGTTGTGGGGATGAGCTGTACAGTTAACTGGGAATCATCTTCCTCCACCTCCCATTTCTTCCTCACATACACCTGTACTGTCACCACATACCTCCCTCACCAAGCCAGGGTCTGTTGGCTCACCTGACACTCTGAGTCTGGCCCTGAGATGGCGCTAGACAAGCCGTGGGGCATGGGGCCCCGCTACATGGTGCCTGCTTAACCAACTCCTGTTTGCACCCTTCCCCTCTTGCAGTCTGGTCTTCTGCGAGCTGCTCGCTCGTGGTACTCTCCCGCCTCTGACTGCTCTCTGGCTCCCTTCCACATTGGAAGAAACTCCAGACCCCTTTACAGGGCGCTGTGGCCCTGCGTCCTCACGCCTCTGCCTGCCTCTCTGACTTGGCCCCTTCAGACCCATGCCCACTGCCCACCACGCCCACCTTCATGCTGTGTCTTCTTGAGGGTCACTCTCGCTCCAGACCCTTTGAACTTCCATTTCTCTCTGCTGGTAAGCTTTCCCCAGGTTTTGCGTGGCCTGATGCCTTTTGTCATGCAGAAAGAAGCCCTTCTTGACTCCCCCATCTTTAAAAGAGCCCAGCCTTGGAGCGCCTGGGTGGCTCAGTCCATTAAGCATCTGACTTCGACTCGGGTCACGATCTCAGGGTTTGTGAGTTAGAGTCCCACATCGGGCTCTGGGCTGACAGCTCAGAGCCTGGAACATGTTTCAGATTCTGTGTCTCCCTCTATCTGCCCCTCCTCTGCTTATCCTCTCTCTCTCTCTTTCTGTGAAATAATAAATGAATAAACTTTATTTTAAAAAATTAAAAAAAAAAAAAAAGAGCCAGTCTTGGGGTACCTGGGTGGCTCAGTCATTTAAATATCTGACTCTTGATTTCAGCTCAGGTCATGATCTCACAGTTGGTGGGTTCGAGCCTCATGTCCAGCTCTGTGCTGACAGTGTGGAGCCTCCTGGGAATTCTCTCTCTCTCTCAGCCCTGCCCCCCACTCACATTCTCTCTCTCTGTCTCTCTCTCTATCTCTCTCTGTCTCTCTCTCTCTCTCAAAATAAACTTAAAAAAAAAAAAAAAAAGCCCAACCTTCCCACAGTCAGCTTTAGCCTTTTTTTTTTTTATTGCATTCATCCAAACCTGGAAAGATTTTATGTCCATTTGTTCACTTGTTTATGGTCTGATCAATCCATCAGAACAGTGCTGTCCCACATGGTAGCCACTGTCCACATGTGGCTATTTGAGTTTTAAATGTCATAAATGGAAATTAAATAAAATTTGAAGTTGGGTCTCTCACTGACACCAGCCACCTTACAGGTGCTCAGTAGGCCCTTGTGGCTGGTGGCCACCATGTCAGAAAATGCAGCTAAAGAGCATTCCCATCATCACAGAAAGTTCTATTGGATGGCACTGCATTAAAATAGGAGTTCCCTGAGGGCACCAGACCTGTCTCCTTATTCACTGCTGAATGCCCAATGGCGATGTCCCATATGTGGTGCTCAATGGATAAGAGTGGAAGGAAAGGAAGGCAGGGAGGAGAAGAGCCTTATATTTTTCAGGGAAAGAGATCGTCATGATTTTAATATTTGTCTCCAATCCTCCATACCTCTAAATAGGATTAAATATCAGGATTAAAAAAATTAAAATGTTTTTTTTTTTAATTTTTTTTTTCAACGTTTATTTATTTTGGGGACAGAGAGAGACAGAGCATGAACGGGTGAAGAGCAGAGAGAGAGGGAGACACAGAATCGGAAACAGGCTCCAGGCTCTGAGCCATCAGCCCAGAGCCTGACGCGGGGCTCGAACTCACGGACCGCGAGATCGTGACCTGGCTGAAGTCGGACGCTTAACCGACTGCGCCACCCAGGCGCCCCAAAATGTGGTTCTTAAGGGAGACTATTTAACCATCGTAATGGAATCCCTTTTAATATCCCTCTATTGCTTTTTCGCCTCATCTCCTTAGAGCGTCACCTGGGGGCCTCCAGCCGACAAATAAAGGCATATGTGACTTCCAGGAGCAAAGCACATTTTTCCTGGTCTGTGCTCAGCACAATAAACCTTTTTCACTCCCTTTATCTCCCAAGATAGTTGCACAAGTTTTTTCTCTTTCCAGGGCTACAGTTCCCCAAAGTTAGAAATATGGAATGTGTGTGTACCTACAGATTCTTTGTGTAACTTTTCTGAATTTGCCTTGTGGCAAATCATACTTTTTGAAAGTGTGACTGCGTTTGCCACCTTCTGTATCGTGCCGGACGGGTGAGATCTGGCGAGGGTTGTAGCTGAGTGCTGATTAAAAGCAGCACCTTCTCTCTGGCTTGCTTAAGAGCTAAGACCCTTATAAATTGTTGCTGTGAACTTTTGAACTCAGAGAAACTTCTGAATATATGTAAGAAGAAGTAAGATAATCCAAGGCTAAGGATTTGTGTCTTTCTCGTAACGAATCACGTCTATGAAGAAATAAGCATGATTGTTGGCATTTTAAGATTTTCGTATAACTTAATTTTTTAAAACTTATCCACAACCTTTCAATATACTTCGTAGAAGGTTTTTTAACAATAACTTAATATATAATTGTCTGGATAGGAAATCATTCCATATAGTAGACATGAAAATGTTTTTTGAGTAAAGGATGGTCTCAAAAACAATAATTTTTGTCATTTTTGCTTTAAGACAGAGACTCCATTTAAGCCCACCATAATTTACTAAACTATGCTCTGAAGCCTAGATAACCAAAAATTTATTAGATTTGAACTGTCACAGTGTCCAGACTTTTAAATTTTTAAGCAGGTTTCATGTCAAATGTTCTGTTGCCCTGAGTAACAAAATGAAATGTTGATATCTTGAATAAAACAACAACCCTTTGCAGATCCACTGTGCCTTCCTCCAGAAAGCTTCATGAATTAGCGAATCCTTTTATTTAATAAGATCTTACAAGAGAAATATAATAGCTACTAGTGGAAAGTTGTATTCTATTTTTATTGGAAGAGGTAAAGCATAATATGCCTTTAAAAGCTGAGTGCTGGGGCGCCTGGGTGGCTCACTCAATTAAGTGTCCCACTTCGGCTCAGCTCATGATCTCGTGGTTCACGGGTTCAAGCCCCGTATCGGGCTCTGTGCTGACAGCTCAGAGCCTTGAGCCTGCTTTGGATTCTGTGTCTCCCTCTCTCTCTGCCCCTCCCCTCCTCATGCTCTGTCTCTGTCTCTCTCTCTCTCTCAGAAATAAATAAAAACCTTAAAAGCAGAGTGCTAAGAAGTGTCTGAGTCTGTAGGCTTAGAGATCAAGATTTGGTCTCTGACATGTGTTACGGACCACAGGTAATATTCCCTTCAGCTTCTTAAGGGAAGGGAGATCTCACGCTGCAGGGATCCTATGTATGGAATATGCTATAGCTTGGAGAACCTACTGGATTTTAAGACCCTCTTTATGCAGACAGGGTTGATTATTTGCACTTATGGCAAGGGTCCTTCATGCAAAAGGGGGAAAACATTGTTCCAAAGAGCACCTGTAACCACTTTCTCAAATTTCTTTTTGGATTTTAACATTTTGATGTCAGCATTCATTGCTTTTAGCTTATTGAGACCAGAATATTTTGGAACACAGCCAGCCTCTCTCCTCAAAAGAATATCCCACAACAGGCAAATACATAAGAATGCTTGAAAGTGCCTTGGATGTCTCTAGCAGCACGTGTTCAACAGAGTACCTGGAACCACACGGGAGCCATGCATCTTCTGTCTTCGTGACAGGCTGCCCCCAGCCAGCCCCAGAAACTACACTTCAGTTCATTTCTTGCGGAGGCTGGTAATGAATAGGGTTATTAGCAACTGAACTGAAAACTCCTGGTTCCCACCAGCTCCAGACTCCTGCACCAGGTATACTCTCTGTTTAGCATCAAGTGGAATGATCTTAGGGTCTTGTTGGACATGGGCTGCAATCCCTTCTCCACCCGTCACTTGTTCTGTGAACTGATGATTGTTCTCTAACCAATATCTGCTTTCCTGCCTCTAAAATGGGGAGAATCGTACCAGCTTTGCAGACTTGTTACAAGTTTTAGAAGTCAAGCGTGTAAAGTGCCTGGCAAGGGATGAATTGCTCAGGAGGTAGTAATGTCTCTTTAGCTTCATGAAATTGATTAGCTGGAACTCTTCCTGGAGAAGAGAACTCTGTTTTTGGACTACGTTCACTTAGCACTTAAGTTTTATTTTGTTATGTCTCCAAGTATACTCCTTGAAAAAAAAAAAAAAGTATGATTATTTGCACCAGAGGTCCTCATTATCTGAGAATAGTCCAGAGCGGAATAAAAGACCACTTAAAGTGAAGTCTCTAAACATGGGAACATGTCTTCGTGGTAAATAGTGAAACAAACAAACAAAATTAATGAGACTTAGGTTAGATCTTTGAATGAATTGGCAGTCAGTTCTTTCAACAATATTATGTATTCATATAACATGACATCCATCACTTTGTGTTTGGTTTTGCAGTATATAACAGTGGTCATTTCTGTGTATGTAAATTATCAGTCAGTCAATCCTTGGGCTTCACCAACTTACTCAAAACTTCTTATCATTTGATAGCCCCTTCTCTTGTGAAACCTATTAAACCACCATCCTTGTTGATATGTTTCTGAAATTACTGCTTCTCTAATGTGGTCTGATGTATATTTCAAAGAGTAACTTAGCATCATCATTTCTGATTTCATGAATGCTACATGTTTTTGTAAGCTTTGCAATTTAACTTACAATCCACTTACATTGTATTTGTGTTGCACTGAAGGAAGGTTTAAAAAAAGCCTCCCTTACTTAACCAGTGCAGGATCAATTTCCAAAAATGTTGATTTAGAGGATATAGAGCTTGCTCCTTCTAAGCAGGGAGAGACCCTTGAGCAGGGGGAGTTATTTTTTTAAGGATTTTTTAAAATGTTTATTTACTTGAGCGGGGAAAGGGGCAGAGAGAGGAGGACAGAGGATCTGAAGCAGACTCCACGCTGACAACAGAGAACTCAATGTGGGGCTCACACTCACAAACATGAGATCATGACCTGAGTTGAAGTCGGACGTTCAACCGACTGAGCCACCCAGTTGCCCCCCAGCGGGGAGAGTTTTTTAAAACAGTTAACGCATGAATATTTTCATGTTATGATGACTTTTATATCATTTGCAACCTTGAAACTGTGGGAAGTTGGATAACCAGGCCTCCCTGTGTAGAATGATTGTCCTCCTGTGATGAGGAAAGGCTGTATCACTGACGTAAAGGTCCCAGCATGATCTTCTTCAGCATGTTTGCTGAAACATGTCCCCTGGGTTTTCCAGAACAGCTTTTCCATCAGTACCATTTGATCTGCTGCTTCCAGGTAATCCATTCCTAATGATAGCTCAGACATAGAAAGAGGAGGAAAGATGTGTCTTGCTTCCTTAGCCCTGTATCAGCACAGTCAACTTTTAACCATTTATAAAATGATTTTTAAAAAACTGGTCCTTGTAATCACCTACTGGAATATGGATACAGTTGGGGACAACTAAAGATAGAAAATAGTGGCAAACATTCTGAAATCCATCTGCAGGGTCATAATTTCTGAATCATCACTGACATGGAGGCACTGACTAATTTTGCTTATTATTGAAGATATGTATGTAGTTGATCTATACTCAGAATAATAAAAACAGTTGCAACTGACACCTGTTGAGCACTCTTCTAAGGACTTTGCCTACATGATTTCTTGTCATCTTCACAGTATCCCCAAAGGTCAAATGTGCCTGTTTTACAGATGAGGACACTGAGTCCCCATCATTTAAAAGCTTGTGAACATTGATGAAGTAGAAATCTAGCAAGAGTATGGGACGAATATGGATATTGTTGCCCACGGAGGTGTAAAGATTACCAGTGTGAATCACCAGTCGGGGTGGGGGGGGGGATTGGAAATTAAGGAATCTAGTGTTTTCTGACCCCATAAATGGAGCAAACAGAACTCATAATGGTAGAGAGCCAGGTTCTTCCTATGTTAAGCTCAGCAACATGCAGAGGAACTATAGTGTTTACTTGAAGAGAATTGTAATGGATCAGAACAGGAAAAATTGAAGATTTGTCAGTAGAAATGGAATGTTTGAAGTCAGAGAACTCATAGTAATGTGTGCTGGTTACCACACATAGAATCAGATTAAATGGGAGAGGAAGAAACTGGAGAATGTCTACAGTTCACTAGATAACAAGAAAGGAGTGAGCCAGTAACTCAATTGGAGTTTGACAGGTGAAGCAGAGGTCCACCCGAGGCTGAACGGAGCATAAACCACACTCTGTGGCTTGGCAGTGCCTCCCTCCCTGGATAATGATGTAACAAACCCATGCAAATGAATTAGATTGTACAGCTGCATGTGTTCCAACCAGCTTCACCTTGGGATACAGTTTGAAAAGTTCACCGAGGGTTTGAGTCCCAGACAAAAGATGTGTCCAAGAGGGAAGGAATATATGTTTAAAACATTGTGTTTCCATGGCTTCTGTTGTTAGTTGCACTCACTTGATTGCACATAGTTTCAGCAATTCCGTTAGTCCCCATGTCCACGTTGTCTTGCCTCTTCTACCAGATGGCATTGCTTCCTGGAAGGGTCTTGGTCTGAAATTGACAGATCTCTTCCTGAGACCCTGTATAAGGTGGTTGAGATTCACTAGGGTCCTACCGGTTGAAATTAGCTCCCTTTGCCGTACTCCAGCTGGAAGAGTTAGGCCCAGAAAAAGGGAAAATTGGTGTAGAAGTAGAAGTAAACATGAGCATTGAAATTGAGGATTCTAACGTGACTTAGGTACAGAGGGAAAAGGAAGAAAGAAGACAAAATCCCAGGTTTTCATAGCACCTAGAACAGTGTTGGAAACTGATGAGACGCTTAAAACGTCACTTGATTAATTTAAAATGATTTGAAGCTGAAATTTTTCTTAAAGAAACAATACATAAAATGCATCTGAAAAAATAAGCATCTGTATTCAACTTCTTACTCAGCTATTGATGTAGATGTGATACTTTTGAAACTTAGTCTGAAAAATTCTAGTCAAGGGCGCCTGGGTGGCGCAGTCGGTTAAGCGTCCGACTTCAGCCAGGTCACGATCTCGCGGTCCGTGAGTTCGAGCCCCGCGTCAGGCTCTGGGCTGATGGCTCAGAGCCTGGAGCCTGTTTCCGATTCTGTGTCTCCCTCTCTCTCTGCCCCTCCCCCGTTCATGCTCTGTCTCTCTCTGTCCCAAAAATAAATAAACGTTGAAAAAAAAAATTTTTTTTTTAAAAAATAAAAAAATAAATAAAAAATTCTAGTCAAGACAGATTTGTACTTACATGTCCTCTGCCTGTTTGTAATGAGAATGGGACCCTCTGTATTGACGGATGTCTCGCTAATGAAGTCATTTGGACCAGGGGCTTTGGTATGAATGTATGGGCAGCAGCCAACTTGAGGTGAGGTTGCCTTAATGTCAAAAAAATAACTGTTTTCCCCACTCATTTTACTTCGTTTATTTGTATCCCTATTATTTATTTAATTTTTGATAAATTCAAAACATGTAGTAGGCAGAACAACTCAGGAGACCTCTTTTCTCTTCCCCAGCACACCATGAGCAAGTTCTATGACCTTAATTAAGCGAATCACTGGTTCCTTTTATTTATTTTTTTAATGTTTATTTATTTTGAGAGAGAGAGAGTGAACAAGCAAGTGGCAGTCAGAGAGAGAGAGAGAGAGAGAGAGAATCCCAAGCAGGCTCTGTCACTGCAGAGCCTGACACAGGGCTTGTACTCAACAACTGTGAGATCATGACCTGAGCCGGAATCAAGAGTCAGACGCTTAACCTACTGAGCCACCCCGGCGCCGCTCATTGGTTCCTTTTAGAAGTAATTTCCTTAACTTGTAAGCTGGTAATATTGTGCTAGATAATTTAGTATTTTCTAAAGGACTTGGTTTTTGTTTGTTTGGTTTTTGGTTTTTGTTTTTTGGGATTTTTTTTTAGGCAAGTTTTAGGTTCACAGCAAAATTGAGAGGAAAATCCAGAGATTTCCTGTGTACCTCCTGACCCCATGCATGCATAGCTTTCGTCGTTATCAACATCCCCATCAGAATGGTACATTTGTGACAACTGATGAACCTGCACTGACAGATCTTAAGCATCCAAAGTGCACGGTTTACCTTACACTCTTGGTCTTGTATAGTTTATGGATTTAGCCAAATGTGTAATGATATGTATCCCCAATTGCAGAATCATCCAGATTGTTTTCAATGCTTTGTAAATCCTCTGTACCCTGACCATTCATCCCTGTCCCCGTACCTCCCATGCCTGGCAACGAATCAACTTTTTATAATTTTGCCTTTTTCAGAGTGTCCTATGATTAGGATCATGCAGTCTGTAGACTTTCTGTTTGGCTTCTTGCATTTAGTAATATGCATTTAAAATTCCTCCGTGTCCTTTGATGGCTTGAGAGCTCACTGGTGTTTAGTGCTGCATTATTTTCCATTGTTTGAATATACGCCAGCTTATTTATCCATTCACCTGCTGAAGGCCATTCCAAGTTTTGGAATTGTGAACAAAGCTGCTGCAAACATCCCAGTGCAGATTTTTGTATGGACATTGTTTTCAACTCCTTTGGGTAAATATCAAGGAGCACTGTTGCTGGATCTCATGGTAAGAATATGTTTAGTTTTGTAACTATGGCCAATCTGTCTTCCAATATGTACCCTTTCGCATTCCCTCCAGCAGTGAATGAAAGTTCCTGTTGCTCCATATCCTTACCAGCATCTGGTGTCGTCAGTGTTATGGATTTTGACCATCCTAGTAAGTGTATAGTGGTATCTCATCATTGTTTTAATATCATATTCCTGATACTATATGAAATGGAGCATCTTTTCATATGCTCAATTGCCATCTATAGATCTTCTTTGGTCAGGTGTCTTTTAAGATCTCTAGTCCTTTTTTTAAATCAGTTGTTTACTTTCTTGTTGAGTTTCAAGAGTGCTTCAGCTATTTTGTCTTACAGTTCTTTATCAGATGTGTGTTTCATAAATATTTTCTCTCAGTCTGCAGCTTGTCTTACCATCCTCTTGAAACAGTCTTTTCACAGAGCACAAGTTTTTAATTTTAATGAGGTCCAGTTTATCATTAATCTCTTTTATGGCTTGTGCCTTTGGTGTTTTAGGTAAAAAGTCATCACCATACCCAAGGTTATCTGGGTTTTTCCCTATGTTATCTTCCAGGGGATTTATAGTTTTTGCCTTTTACATTTTATGTCTGTGATCTACTTTGAGTTAATTTTTATGGAGGGTATAAAATTTGATGTAGATTCATTTTTTTTTTTTTTTGCATGTGGATGTCCAGTTGTTCCATCACCATTTGTTGAAAAGACTACCTTTGCTTCATTGTATTGCCTTTCTTCTTTGTCAAAGATTAATTGACTATGTGGATCCATTTCTGGGGCTCCCACTTCTGTTCTATTGATCTGTATAGTCTTTTTTGCCAATACCCCCCTGTCGTGATTACAATATCCTTAACAGTAGGTATTGAAATCAGGCAGTGTCAGTCTTCCAACTTTATTCTTCTCCGTCTATATTGTGTTGGCTGTTAAGGGTCTTTCGTCTATCTATATACATTTTAGAATTAGTTTGTCAGTATCCACAAAATAACTAGTTTGAATTTTGTTTGGGGTTGCAATGAATCTATAGATCAAGTTGGGAAGAACTGACATCTTGACAATATTGAATCTTCCTATCCATGAATATGGAGTATCTCTCATTTGGCTCTTCTTTAATTTTGTTTGTTAGTATTTTGTAGTTTTCCTTATATACATATTGTACATGTTTTGTTAGATTTATACGAATCTTCCTATCCATGAATATGGAGTATCTCTCATTTGGCTCTTCTTTAATTTTGTTTGTTAGTATTTTGTAGTTTTCCTTATATACATATTGTACATGTTTTGTTAGATTTATACCTAAGTATTTCATTTTGGGGGTGTTAATGTGACTGATATTGTTTTTTCAATTTCAAATTCCACTTTGTTCTTTGTGGTATGTAGGAAAGCTATCGACTTTTGTATATTAACCTTATATCCTGCAACCTTGCTGTAATTGCTTGTTAGTTCTAGGAGTTTTTCTGTCACTTCTTTCATATTTTCTAAGTAGACAATCATGTAATTTGCAAACAAAAACAGTTTTATTCCTTTCTTCCCAATCTTTATACCTTTTATTTCCTTTTGTCTAATTGCATCAGGTAGGACTTACTGTACAATGTTGAAAAGTAATGGTGAGAAGGAACCTCTTTGCCTATTTCTGATCTGAGTGGGAAAGCTTTAAGTCTCTCCATTTAAGTATAATGTTAACTGCAGCGTTTTGTAAACATTCTTTAAGTTGAGGAAGTTTTCTTCTATTAATTAATTTTTAAAATAATAGTTTTCATTGGTATTCTCTAATGAAAGGAAACACAGAAGAGTATAGTAGTAAAAAGAAGTAGATGTAAAACATTTGTATAAGGCTAGAGTTTGAACTTAAAGTGATTCTCAGAAGAACCTGTCATTCTCATTGGTGGTTTTGTCCCCCTTTGATTCCTGCCTGCTTTGTTGCCTTCCCCTAACCTTTGGTCAGCCTTGTTAGGTGTGTTCACTGTTGTCAAACACCCATCTTTTTCTTACTTTCTGAACTAATTTGAACCATGAACCCTAAATTTTGAGGGATAATGACTTTGATTTTCATGATACATGCTATTCCCCCAAATGTAGTTATGTCCTATATTTATTTTAACTATATTAAACTATGATTTGTGGGGCGCCTGGGTGGCGCAGTCGGTTGAGCGTCCGACTTCAGCCAGGTCACGATCTCGCGGTCTGTGAGTTCGAGCCCCGCGTCAGGCTCTGGGCTGATGGCTCGGAGCCTGGAGCCTGTTTCCGATTCTGTGTCTCCCTCTCTCTCTGCCCCTCCCCCGTTCATGCTCTGTCTCTCTCTGTCCCAAAAATAAATAAACGTTGAAAAAAAAATTTTTAAAATAAAAAATAAACTATGATTTGTTTTGTGGTAAGACTTTGTACAGTCCTGGTACAGAAAATTTTGGATGCCTTGTGTGGCTAAACTAAAGTTAGCTTCTTATAAAAATATCTCTGTTTGGTTTCACTGCTTCATTCAGTGGACTTTTTTTATTCATTTGCTAAATTCTTGAGTGCTTTCCATATGCCACAGTATGTGCTGAGTCCTATGGCTTATGGTGGACAAGACAAAGGATCTCATCATGAAGTAGGCAGAAACATGAGCAGTTAATATTAAGTTCTTGTAAGTACACTGAATATAATTTTCTCGGGGATTTCTCACAGAGGAAGAGGCAGGCATGGACTCTAAACTTGAAGTCAGGTGTAGATTTGGACACTTCCTTATGTGTTACTTCCTACATAACCCCCAAGGTAAGTGTATAAGAGTAGTTTAAAAGGGCAAACTAAGTGAATTGGTCAGGGTGAAATCACAATAAACAGAAACCACTCCAGAAATTTTACACAGAGGGAAATTAAAATAGAGCATTAGTTACTGCATTGCTGGAAGGGCTGAAACCATAACCTAAGCAAGATAAAACAGTCCTGTGATCAGCAAAGGCAGGGAAGCCACCACCACTCCTAGGGCTGTAAGGGCAAAAGAAGGTGGTCTGTTACCACCTTCAACTGAGGGTGACCATTCCTTCTAGCACAATTGAGAATGATGCTAATGACGCTGCCTTGTAGGAGTTGATCACCTATAGGAGACACTGCCTATAGCAGGGCAATTGTGTGTGTGCCAGTGTGCATGTGTGTGTGTGTATGATATATAGATGTGTATAGGTATTTAGAGAGACAGACACTTACCATGTCCCTTCTCCCTGCCCTCTCATCTTCTGCCCACGCCTGCGCTTGCCCAGACCTACCAGGAAGCCAGTCAGCTGGCAGAGGAGCTCAGGAAATAGTTATCCAAGAGAGTGGATCTGAGACCAAATAGGCAAGTGATTGCACTATTTATTGGCCAACAAAAAGCCAGAGGTAGGGGTTTGGAGGTTTTGGGGTGATCACAAGAGGAGGAGGATATCTGCAGAGATATCAGCATAAGCCAACAACACCACAGGACATGGAGCAGCATGGAATATGCACAGAATCTCAGCCTCATTAAAGTTTCCAGCATGAGTCAGAGGTTGGCAGGAGGGCCCCAAAATGGTTCCTTATGACTGATGGAAGAACTGGCCATTTGCCCCATGGGCAGTGGGAAGACACTCAGGTATTTTCAATAGGCCATCTTTGTGTTTTAAGTCACTTGGACAGTTGTATAGATGCAGGGAATGATTTTGAAGAATGAAAAATGTACTAGTTTTTTGGCCTTTTGTCTTGTTCTTCTCTATTCATTCAAACAAGAAACAATGAGAGGAAGCTGTAATAAGAAATGGTCAGAAGGATGGTAAGGATAAATAGTTACTTGATGCAATAAGTGAATGTCAGGTGAAGCAGAGAGAGGGGACAGGGATGATACCCAAGTCTCTAACCTTTGCCGAGCAGAGGATGATGGTCTCCCGAGTAAGGTTGTTGGAGTTGGAGGCCTGTGCGACATCCAAAGAGGGATATCAAGGAGCAGGAGGCTGTCTGTATATGTAGGGGTCAGTGGTTGACTAGGAAGCAAACCAAGACTTTGGACCCACAGGGAGCAAAAATACTGGAGCCATAAAGGGCAAAGAGAAAAAATGTCAGACCGGTCCAGTGGTCATTGGATTGAGTATTTAGGAGATGATCTTGTTCCAAATCATTTCCAGAGGAAAAAAGTAGAAACTCAACTGTGGTCAGTTAAAAAGAAAAGGAGACAGGACAGTGGCAACAGTCAAAGTAGATGCCTCTTTTGAGTTGTTTGGACGAGGGGGCGGGGGGAAAGATGGAACAGAATCCAAAGCTGAGATGAGTTTTGTTGTGCTAGAGAGGGGAGGATGTGTGTGGTCAGGTGCATACAGCCAGAGATGGGCTTTATCTTTAGAGGATTGAGTAGAGGTAGAGACCCAAGGTCTCAGGGCTGGAGTCAGGCCTGGGGAAGTTCCTAGAATTTTCCACAGCTGCTTGCCAAGGAACTGAGCCTATGTTGCAGAAACAGTGCATTCAGAAGTCCAGCCTTTGGCAAAGAGCCACATAACACCTTCCACTTACAAGCAGAAAGCACCTCCTTGACTGTGTGATTTTAGGACATCAATACAAAACTAGCAGTTGTAAAACACTCTGCCACCTTCAGCCTGGGTTCACAATTTCATTGACACTATGATCACTCCTAGCTATATGTGTAAACAGAAATGCACATATGCATACTAACATAGATGTGTGCACTTGTACATGTGCACGTGCACGCACACACACACACACACACACACACACACACACACACACAGCTATATATATTTCATTGTTTCTTGGAAAATCCTTATTAGGAGCCTAAGACTCAGAGCAGATATGCCTCGACAAAGCATTCACAACCCATACGTGATTTAACCCAGGGCTTCTGACGTCAGATTCCTAGGCACAAGCCTTTGTCATTCTCGTAGATTCGCCTAGAGAGTTTCAGATAGAGCGGCACTGGCCCTTCCACTCTACTTCCTAGTTGACCAGGCCTTTCAGCCTCAGACACCTGGGACCTCTTTTCTGGCACCTCTGGTGTTGAGGTGCTAAGTGGGTTTCCTGTGTTCCATAATCATCTTCTTATGGTGGGAGATCCTGTGCTCCCAGTGTTCCATACCCTGATATCATCCTTCTCCAGATTCTGCCCACGGAGCAGAATTCTATCCTGGGCTCTTGCTTTCTATATACAGTAAGGAAAGGCCCACTGGGGTCTTTACACTTACAGACTTTTCCATCAAGGCCTGGTTCTCAAGTTCTCTCATCTTCCTCTGCTACCAAATTTCTTCCAGCATTTGAATCCAGTGTTTCTCCCCATTCCAACTCAAGGCCCTGCCACCCCCCTGCTCTGTGGAGCCATGCAGTCCTTGGAGAATTCCTGATTCAGTTGCATATCAGCTGGAACCAACTGGGCAAGTTTCTCAGGATTACTGAAGCTAATAATACCTTGTAGGTTATTGTGAGAATTTCAGGAGAAAACGTGTGTGAAGGATCCAGCTCAGTGCCAGGCTTAATCAATCTTAGCTCCCTTTCCCCACCCCAGTGGCCCGGAGCCCTTATCCACATTTCCCAGCACTTAGCACACTAATATAATTAGCAACATTAATGTATCTAAAAGGCAATTACCATTTAATTGCTCTGACCCCAACCAGCCTGAAGTTCCATTTCATTCACTTCTAATTTGGAGCTAGGGGTTTTTAGTCATACCCTGGCTGTTCACAAAATCACTGCCTTATCGAGAATTGAAAATAACTTTAGGCAGCCATTGATTACAAGGTAAAAGATTTGGTAATTCTCTCCAGTTTGCTGTATATAAAAATGCAAATATCAATTTGCTCCTGGCCAGTGAAGAAATCAGACAATTTCAAGCAGCAGCTTTCTGTGCCTTAGTGAATTATCCTGCTTGGTTAGATCAGCCCTGCCTTCCAGAAGGCATGCCCTTCCCAATATGCACTATACCAATCTTCGTTGAAATAAATTAGTGCCCTTGTATAGAATCAGACCTAGAATCAAGTTTCAAGCATCTCTTCTTAGAAGACATTTATTTATATTACATACTCAATTTAAAGGAATAAATGCCCTTCCCTCAGCCTGCAAAGTTTGTTTATCTTAGTGCTACTGTGAGAACCTAACGTCCAAATGAAGGCAGCGTGTTTTTTTTCTCCTCCTTGGACCCAACCTTGCATAAAGTAACAGCAGTCTCTAATCAAGGGGAACTCGAAGTTCTTTGAGACTTTTGAATCCAAATCTTTAATATTAGAACTGCACATGTGCATTTGAGGAAACCTAGATTGCCCTTAGCCACACGGAAAACATTTACATCTGAACCACTTTACATGTGATTGGGAGTTAAAGTAAAATCTAAGTAACTTTAGCAGTTTGCGATTTGGAAAACAGCCTGGGCCATATAAATTTCCCTTTAGTTCTTTTCTGTTAAATCTTATGCCAAAGTAAATGGAAGCCGTGGAGAACCTTTGAACTCCTCGGTTCTCAGATGACCTCAGTGCAGTTGGATTGGCAGAGCCCGTGTTCCATTTCCAAAGGAAGATTTTTTCCTTCCCTCCTTGAAGTACACATGTGACAGTTACCTTCCTGGGCAGAGGACGCAGGAGTGCGGCCGGGGCCCTCCGTGCTCTGTGCCGTGTTCGTGCCGCTGCGAGATGGGCTTTGTGCTGTCAGAAGCTCACTGCCAAGGCTCTCTGGGATCCCCGGAGTTGACACCCAGGCTTCTTAGCACCTCTGCTTCATGATTTCGGGCAGCTTTTTCCCTTCTCTTTCCCTTTTGGAAAGAGCTGTTGGAAGCAAGAGGCCTGGAGTGTGGAGCCTACTTAAGATTCTCTCTCTCCCTCCCCCCTGCTCGTTCTCTCTCTCTCTCTCTTCAAAAAATAAAATAAAGTAGCCCTGCCCACAGGAGCCCCTCTTGTCTGTGAATGTTTTATGCTTGGACTCATGATCACTTTCCTGTCTAATATTTATTTATTAATTATTAATAATTACTTAAATATATCTTATAATGGTATAACATTTTATATGTGTGCACGTATTATATGTGCAATACAACATTATATATATATATAATGGATAAATTTTCATGAGTGCGTTCCTATGACTAGATCATTTTTTGCCTCTTGAAGGCAGGACTATGACAGTGGGTGTTCCTCCCCAGAGTTGAGCACCATGCTGGGAATGGGATGCATTGTCATTAGTGTGAGTGTCTCTCTTCAGCCCTACTGTGTGTAGTTGGCCAAGAAAAGTACTCTCCAGCAGTCAAGACAATAGTCACAAAAGTTAATTTTACCCTCCTTATATTTTAATGTATGTTTTTTCTCTAGTATAGAAATAACGCTAAAGGAAAAAAAATGACTTTTATTTTACCCTGTTGCCCTAATGCAAAGGAACATATTACATGTTTGCTAATCCTTTGAAAGACAATGTTTACATAACCCTTTATTTTTTTGAGGGAGGGTGGGGGAGGCTTATAAAACATTTTTTTTACCCTCAGCTCTGAGAAGTCAATGTTATTTGGCATAAAAATTGTTACTATTTGGCCTGTTTGAGAAATAGCATCACATACACAGTTTCTTTATGTATTATCCCAAAATCAAATTTCAAATTACAATTACAGTCTCATAATTATATTTTGTCTGCTGTTTAGGGTGGTTCTTGCCTGCTCTACAAATTCATTCCAGGCGGTCATTGTGCCTTTGCTTAAATACGATCTGGAGTGGGAGGGCTCACCCATGCTGGCAACAGCCTTTTTCTCTTTCAAGTAAGGCAGCAGGAACTGATGTGGAGAGTGTTTAAAGATCTTTATGGATGTCGAAGTATAAGCACCCATAACATGTATCATCGGAGGAGGGAAAAGACCCTTGTGGTCTGAAAATCTGCATGACTTCGTATTATAAACCTGAGGGAACTCTTCTCAAAAGCAGTTCTTTTTTAGATTTTTTTTTCAACGTTTTTTATTTATTTTTGGGACACAGAGAAACAGAGCATGAACGGGGGAGGGGCAGAGAGAGAGGGAGACACAGAATCGGAAACAGGCTCCAGGCTCCGAGCCATCAGCCCAGAGCCTGACGCGGGGCTCGAACTCCCGGACCACGAGATCGTGACCTGGCTGAAGTCGGACGCTTAACCGACTTCGCCACCCAGGCGCCCCTCAAAAGCAGTTCTTTATAGGCTGTATATGTTGGGTATACTTATCGTAAACCATTAGGGGAAGATGGAGAATACTCAACAGAAAATCCATCCTCTGACAGCACAGGTGGAGAGACCAGGCCCACGAACCGGTGGTTTGGGAATCCATCATACCTGACTTGGATTCCTGTCCCCGTTTTTCAGTAGCTTTGAGCAGTTTACTTTCCAGCCTGGTCTTCTGTTTCCTCATCAGTGAAACGAGAATGATATTAAGTATTAAATGAGATTATATTTGTAAAGGAACACACCAACACAGTGTCTGGCTCAAGTCGGTATGAAATAAACGGTAGCCAAAATGAGCAGTACTGTTGTGTTATTACCATTATTCTTTTTCATTATTATTATTATTACTAGTATCATGAGAAACGCCAGGGTACCTGTTTGACTGACTCCACTTAACACTGAAGTAATAGATATTTAGGGAAGAGCAGCAATGTGGTGTGGGCACTCTTAGACGGCTGTGTGTCTGAATAGCCAACTAGAGATAGGGGGTTTAATAGGAAGTGTCAGCACCCCCAAGCGTCACCTCCCCTGGCGGAAGCTTTCTTACCTAACTGCTGCCATAAATCTCTCACATGTACCCTTCCTGAAAGAGCTAGTGTGTACCAAATACCGGTCTTACTGTTACATAAAGTATCTGCGAATTTCATATCTCTCTGGTATATTTTGCTCAGGCCAGTGTTGTCCTAGTATAATGTAGATACAGAGAGTATGTAGTTCGCGTCCCTCACCAGAAGCTCTGATTTGTAGCATCTGATAATTTGCATGATGTGTAAATACTCTCTCTCCCTCTCCCAATGCCTAATGCCAAGCTCCCAACATGAAGCCACTGAACACAGAGTTGGGAAGAGTGTGCATCCACAGTTGGTGAAGTCGAGGCAGGCCGGGTCCAGTACTCCTGAGGTAGCCCAAGGCAGATGGGGCGACGGTATGGAGTGGAATGATTGGCAGCAGAATTTATGAGTAAATACAGTCGAGGGAAAGTAGCTTGTCCCCAGAATGGATCATTGTGATATATTTCGCCCACAGAATTCATCCAGAAAGTGAATTAATGCCAGATTACTTGAGCAGTGTGTTTCGGTGCCATTTTTCTGTCCTTGCTCTGTCACTCTCCAACCATACTTAGGATAGAAATCTTTTCCTAGCCTTCTGTGCTCAGGGTAGTGGGGAGGTCCCCTCATCACTTCCCAATTGTCAGAGTGTTTCTTTAATCAGTAGTTTAGAGATTTGGTCCTGGACGTAATGCCTGTGTTTCTAAAAGTGTCTTCTTCCCTCCCTGCCTTCCTCTCTTCCTTCTTTATTCCCTTCCCTACTTCCTTTGAGAGTATTTTCTGTCATCTCTTTTGTAAGGTCAGCAACAACGCCATGAAGTCATCAGAATCAATAATCGTATTCCTGCTTTGTTAAAATGGTAAAGATGCTAGAAAACTGATGTGCTTCATGAACGTGACTTGGTACCGTCAATGGTAACTTGTCATTTTCTTACTTGGAAATCCTCACTATTATTCAGATACGCTACCTCTTTGATTTGGAGAGGGTCATTTCAATCTCTGGCCCCCTTTCCTTTGCTAACACGTATTTAATTTTCTTCTCTCCCATGGTTGTTGAAAACTATACCACATCGTATCCAGGAAATTGCATTACAGTAGCTATAAATAGATTTCTGAGAATTTTTAATTAGGTGGTGATACCTAGAACTTCTGCAATCTCATTATATCCCCGGAGATGATAAAACAAATTCCTCTTGGGAAGCTGTTGTGTTTTCCGCCACCCATCGCTGGAGCAAGCAGGACTCTGTCACAGACCATCTCAGAATTGTCCGGATGATACCAGGTCGTGTTCTACCCTTAATCAGTGTTGTCAACATAGTGGGTCAAAAAACCCAGGTCTCCTAAAAAGTCCTCCCAAATGCCTAAGGACTTCAGCTTTGAGGAGGAGACATTTGAGAGGACCAGGTTGCTATTTACCATGAAGCCATCTGCGGACGTCCTTGAGATCACCGCTTGTGCCGTTCTAATCCTTGTGAGCGTTGTCGGAAACGTGTGTTTATTTTTTTCTACAAGGAGATGTAGCCCTGGCCGGTTACAGACATCCCATCTTCTGATGTTCAGCCTTCTATTCGTCCACCTCGTTAAAAACGCGGTGGTGAATGTCATGAAAATTGTTTATTCTTCTGGTTTCGTGTTGGATTCAGCTGGCTGCAGAGTCCTGCACTTCACGGCAAGCCTGACCACTTCCCTGGCCATCTGGTTCACGTTACACTTTGCCTTGTCCTACCACCGGAAGCTTTACCAGACTGTCCACCCCTCGAGTGAGTCTGCCAATCTGGAAAATCAGAAGCGTTCTTTGAAGGTGGTGTCCGTGCTTTGGGTGGCTGGTGTGGCAGTATACATTCCCGTTTTGCTTTATACCAGAAAATCCGAACACCGGAGTGCAGGAAATGATACAGACCCCTTGTCTCCCAACAGGATTTACGTGGATTGTCTCACAGACTTTGGAAACAAGCAGGTAGCCTTTTACTATGGGAAAGTATTTTTGGTTCTGATTGATACTCTTCCTTTAGCCACCTTAGTCTTTGTCTGCTTCTGGATGTCTTTCCTCCTCTTGGAAAGAAAGAAAATGACATATGGCGACATCTGGATTGGAGATGATGATTCAGAAACTGAAATCCTTAGAGGGGCCAAGTTCAGTATTTTATTAATGTGGCTGATCACTCCACTTTGGATTTCTCACTTTATCTTAGTCTATTTCTTAAAAGACTTGGCAGCCTGTGTCTTTTTTCCAGCTGTTCTCACAGCACTCTCTTCAGGTTTCTCGGCTCTCAGTCCTTTCCCGCTTATGTTGGTGAATTACAAAATGAAGTTGGTGTCCCTCTGTGGTCCCAAAGAGGAAGAGCCCACACCACAGCCTGCAAAGGTTACCCTTCCTCCATATGCTTAATGGAAAAGAACTCAGTTGTTTTTTTTTTTTTTTTTTGATTACGTTTTTATTTTGATTCCAGTATAGTTAACGTATAGTGTTGTACTGCTTTCAGCTGTACTGTGTAGTGATTCAGCATTCCATACATCACCCGGTGCTCATCACAAGTGCCGTCCTTAATCGCCATCATCTATTTCCCCCACCCACTTCCCCTCTGGTAACCATCGGTTTAAAACACTCAGTTTTGGGGCACCTGGGTGGCTCAGTCCATTAGGCGTCTGAGGTTCATGGTCTTACGGTTCGTGCGTTGGGGCTCCGCGTTGGGCTCTGTGTTCACAGAGCGGAACCTCCTTGGGATCCTTTTTCTCCCTCTTCCTGTCCCTCCCCCACTCTCTCTTACTCTCTCAAAATAAGTTAAAAAACATTTTTAAAAATCTTTAAAAAAGCTAAAACACTCAGTTTTAATAGCGGGGAAGCAGGCCCCAGTCCTAGAAGGTGCAGCCGAGGCTTCCCTAGCCCTCATCCTAGACAGTTTCTGCAAGGGGGCTTAAAGACCCCCTTCTCCCCGAAATCAGAGCTCTGAGGGAAGTGGTAAGAAGATACGCAAACACTTACTTATTAGAAGCTGAAGAAAAATAGGCATCATAACATTTGTCCTTTGGGACAATGCCAAGATTTTGAATATAGAAATTCTAGAGGGACTCAACAAAGGAACATAGTCTGGAAATAAACTCATTGTAACAATTAATATATAAAGTATGTACTCTCTGCAAGGCGTTGCATTCAAAAACAGCATACTGTTGGGGCGCCTGGGTGGCTCCTTTCCTTAAATGTCTAACTTTGGCTCAGGTCATGATCTCAAGGTTGGTGGGTTCGAGCCCTACATCGGGCTCTGTGCTGACAGCTCAGAGCCTGGAGCCTGCTTCACATTCTATGTCTCCCTCTGTCTCTGCCCCTCCCCTGCTCACACTCTGTCTCTCTCTCTCTCTCTCTCAAAAATAAATAAATGTTAAAAATGTTTTTAATAAAAAAAACAAAAACAAAAACGGCATATTATTGACACTGAGGATGATACTTCCTAGCGGAATTCCTGAAGGTGCTTGACAGTAATCTCATGTTTTCATCTCGTGTTTTTCTTAACATGCTTTGCCACGTATTGAAAATCATTAGTTAAGCATGCAGCATTCAGTTTTTGCACTTTTAGTCATAGTACCTCATCTCAGCAGGAAACAGACTGTGTTCATTTTCCTTTCTCTAAGTGTCTTCAGTAAATTAGGGATAGTTGAAAGCATTGGATCAGAGAATTAGTGCTTGCCAAATCATAGTCTGCGTATATGCACAGACATGCAAATATTTGGTTGCTGAGCCTACCATGCTTGCTTAATTGCCTACATATCAGAGAGTACTCTTCTTCAGGAAAAAAAAAAAACATTTATTTTATGGAGAGTTTATTTCCTCTTTTGGTTATTAAATTGGTACATTCTAATTGGAAGAATTGATAAAATCTTCCCAATAATCTGATTTCTGGACTTGGAGTCAATAAAAATAAGCATATTATAAACATGATTAAAAATACATGGCCAGGATTTTATTTTTCGCAGTTAGCCAGGATAGCCACTTGGACTGCTTCAGATTCAATGAGTAATTATTTTAAATATCTTCTAATGCATACATATTGTATAAACATGGAATTTTACACTAATTCTCATTAGATTTTTACATTTTTTTCATTCTCCTCTATTAGTAGACCTGGGATTTATAATACTGTAGTTCTAGTGACTGGATATCCCTATATTGAGATTCTTGCTCTAAAAAGGCTGCGTCTAAAATTATAAACCTGGATCTCATTAACAGGAGAAACTTAGAACATCTTTGTGGCCATAAAGTGCTATGGAGAAGAGAAATTTTAAAGTAACCAAGGCCTAAATTTTGTAGAGTTTCATAGGCCGGCATCTGTCCCTTGTATAGCAGTGGGAATTAAAACACACACACACACACACACACACACACACACACAGGCTTAAGACCTCGTAGTTTTCTGGGTGGTCTTCATGGGAAATGCTTACTGGAGTCCACGGAGGCAGTTTAATCAGAAGGGCACTCGGCATGGATCCTGTATAATGAAGTTAACATCTGTGGAGGTGGGGGAGTGGGGAAGAGGTCACCATCTTTTAATTAAGTGCAGATGTAGCCAGGGCTGGGATGAGCCATTGATCTTAGGTAGCAGTTCTCAAATGTGGTTCTGGGACCAGCAGAATCAGCGTTGCCCAGGAACTTGTTAGAAATGTAAATTCCCAGGCCTCCCACCCAGGCCTTTTGAATCAGAAACTCTCGGGGCTGGATCCAGAAACCTGCTTTAATAAGCCTTCTAGATCATTCTCATGTGGGCTGAACTTTGAGAACACTGGTCTTGCTTGGTAGTTTAATCTTTACAAACACTGAAAGGTAGGAGAAGGAAGCCAAGATAACAGGCCTGATGTAGTCCGTAATGCTTTCTGTGCATAGTGCTGTTGCATCTACTCCTGTCTAAAAGGGAATCGAGATTGTCATCTGTGTTCCATACATTCTCGATAATAATTGCCAAGCAAATCCACTCTAGAAATCAAACAATCTTTGCAAAATCAAGAGTAAAGCATGACCACTTCAGGTGCGCCAGAAATTTTGGAACTTGGAATTGGATAGTTTCCTGTACATAACTGAGTAGGGGATCCAGTTCCAAAATTATTCCATAGTTCCTTTCCAGAAGCCGGTGCAAGACACGACTGGCTACGGTCCAGGCTCTATCTCCCAGTGCTAGAAATGTTTCCTTTTTCTTCCCAGATATTTTCTTTTTTGTTTGGGCCTTATTAGGTCATAGTTTTGTCGTTGTAGAATTGATAAGTTTTCATCTACCACCAAGAGTAAATCATATTCTCAGTGAATGAACAACATTCCAATTCCCTTTTAAAAACTATTTTTCTCTTTAACTCTCTCTCAACCTCCATAAGTCATTCACATTCCTTGTGGGATCAGGGTGGCAGATGAGACAGGACTGTCATGGAAGGACCCTGGAGAGGGGTCGGAGATGGTCAGGACTGTCCTGAGATCCTGGTTTGATTTCAGGGGGGTTCCCACTGCCGTATCAGCCCACACAGAATCTTCGTGTTAGGAGATCTTCTGTTCCTCCTTCCAAATGCAGGATTCCCATCTTTGGCTCCTGGAGGATCCTTCCCAACTTCTAGATGAACAGTTTCTTGCTGGTATGGTTATGATCTCAAAAAGCAGCCCATTCCACTTAAGCCCATTGCAGTCCCCATTGGTAAGAAGTCTTCTGAAATGGGTGTTTCTGAAACTTCCTCTAAGATCTGCCCTTGGAGTCGAATCTTCCTTTTACATGGTGGCTCTTTATAAAATTATGAGAGGGAGAGGATATTCTCTTCTCCAGCTTAGATATTTCCTTAGCGTTGCCACATGAGACTGAGTTTTCCGAACACCGGCTGTCTTGACCTCCTTATTCTGTCTCAGGACATAACAGCTTGCCTCTGGCCTTCTTAAAAGTGGCATGTAGGGGCGCCTGGGTGGCGCAGTCGGTTGAGCGTCCGACTTCAGCCAGGTCACGATCTCACGGTCCGTGAGTTCGAGCCCCGCGTCGGGCTTTGGGCTGATGGCTCAGAGCCTGAAGCCTGTTTCCGAGTCTGTGTCTCCCTCTCTCTCTCTGCCCCTCCCCTGTTCATGCTCTGTCTCTCTCTGTCCCAAAAATAAATAAACGTTGAAAAAAAAAAGTGGCATGTAGAACCGAATATGTTATCACTTTCTTGTGTTTATGTGTGTGTTACTATTTTTTCTATTATACATTATTTTGTCTTGGGCAGCTACTATAAGCATAGATTTCTCTCCTTCCTCTTTCCAGAAAGAATTTCAAATATTAAATTTCTTTTTATAATATTTATTTACTTTGAGAGATAGAGAGTAGGGGAGGGGCAGAAAGAGAGGGAAAGAGAATCTGAAGCAGGCTCCACGCTGTCAGTGCAGAGCCTGATGCGGGGCTCGATCTCACAAACCATGAGATCATGACCGGAGCTGAAACCAAGAGTCAGAAGTTCAACCAACTAAGCCACCCAGGTGCCCCATCAAATATTAAATTTATGTTAACTCTCTCTCTCTCTCTGTCACACACACATGCACACACACACACACACACACACACAGATTTAAAAGTGCCTCTAGGCTTAAAAACTAAGGTCTTATCAAGCTCTTAGGTTCTAGTGTAAGTTCATTGTCAGCCTTTAGATTTTAGAAATAATGAAATGATCCCCCAAATTATTTGCAAGAATTTTGAACTATAAGCTAATGCTCAAAACTACAAAAAGACCAATCTTTATGAAGATTTGTCAGAGCAGCCCTGACCTCTGGAGTTTCTCCAGAGTGAGATTCTCCAATATCTTACCTAGCCTTTTGAATAAGACATAAGGAAGGATCATCATAATCATTTCCTTTGAAGACGAAGTCGAAGTATTAAACCAACTAGCTATGCAATATAATGTTTTATGGACCAGTTCAGGGATCTCTTTGGGTAAGGGATGGTAGGTGGAAAAAGATCTGTACCCTTTTCTCTCATGATGATGATCATGCCTGCTATTTTTTCTATTTAGACTCTGCTGGAGAGGAGAAAGGGCAATTTGTTTGGCATTGCAGTTTGTGAGCACCCAAAGTGATACAATTAAGGGCTAAGCATGTGTGGGGAACTCTGACCTAGTTGGTTCAAAGACATGCCCATGTTTCAGAGCAAGCCGGAGGGCAAACTAGAAGAGTCCCAGAATTAGTAGGAAATAGCTTGTCTGAGCTGCCTTTCTCCTACTTAATAGTACTTAATTTTGGCCAAACTATTCTTGTATTTTCCCATCTGTAAAATGGAAAGGATATGATTGAAAACCATGATATATACCCTCTGCCTCCTCACAGAGTTGTAATAAATAAAGTCAGATGTAAAAAAAAATTAAAAGTGATTTGAAAACATCAAATGTCTGGGGCGGCTGGGTGGCTCAGTCAGTTGAGCGTCCAACTTCGGTTCAGGTCGTGATCTCAAGGTTGACAAGTTAGAGCCCCATGTCGGGCTCTGTGCTGACAGCTCAGACTGGAGCCTGCTTCGGATTCTGTGTCTCCTTCCTTCACTCTGACCCTCTCCCACTCACGCTCTGTCTCTGTCTCAAAAATAATTAACATTAAAATAAAAAGAAAACGTCAAATGTCTGATACAGGCACAGTTTAACACTGCAGTTTTGGCAAACTGGGAAAAGGGAGAAAAGCCAATTGAACATCAACAGCCCCGGCTGTGTGTCTATGAGGCAGTTATAGAACCTCTCTGAGCCTCGATTTCCTTATCTCCACAAAAGAAATTCTAAAGATATTTGTCTTTCAGAGCCTTTATGAAACATAAGTGGGAAAGTAGATGTAGAAGCACCCAGGCCCTGGGTGTAAAGTTTGTTCCAGACCAAGCACCAGACCTAGACCCCAGTGCAAAGTTTTGCTTCACTACTGTTCCTGTGGGCAAACAGGAAGTATCAGCAGCCCTCCCCTAGGAGCTAGAGCAGCCGGGTCAGTTTGTTATGGTGAAGTCTCTTGCTTGATGGCAAACATTCACTTGTATTTTCTCCAAGCGTGCCAGAAAATGTAATACTCTAAGAAAATGTGCTGTGTTTACACTCCAGCTTTGGAAATAATCCCCTGACCACCCCAGCTTACCCCTCTGCCCTCCACCCTTCAAGACCCCTTTTTTTTGGAGCACAACAGCAGTAGGTGTTCAGTTGGTGTTCTCCATCTTTCTGGAAATTCTGCTCAAGAACTCTCCACCTTTGCCCACGCTGTAATCACTGCCTGGGACACCTACCCCCCCCCCCCCCCCGCCCGCAGTCCTACAGCTCCCCTCACCATTCATATCCTCGTTCCTCAGTGTACAGCTTAGACCTTACCCATCCCGGTCAGACTGCCTCATCTCCAGGGTCTAGGTTGGGTGTCTCAGGATTCCTGTGTATTTATTTCTCTCAACAAGGACTACATTTTATTGTCAGGAATTGTTTGCTTCTCTGTGTCACCTTGGACTGCGTGCCCTGTACGGGTGTGGAGAACAGTGTATTATTAGCCAGAATTTACCTACAGGGATAGTTCATAAATGAAGAAGTGGATGAAATCTCCAGAGCTCATGCTTTCTGCCTTAACCCCTCGTGTATACTTCTTGGCTCTCCTTCAGTTGCCTCTTTCCAGTAGAAATTTCTTGCCTCTATCATTTTTCTCCTTCAAGACTGGGCATTTAGCGACTGCCATGCTTCTGGCCACTGTTGAATCAAAGAGTCAAAGAAACTGAATCCAACATTTGGAATGAGTTGCTTCCTTGCCAACCAAGCTACTGAGCCAAGTGGGGACGACATTTCATATATTTCACTTTTTTCCACCCATGCCTTCCAGTACTTAGTGTATGATTTGGGAGGTGGGGGGGAGCTCTTGTTATAATAAAGGAAGTAAGTCCAGTATCGAATGTGCAAGCTTTCAAACTGAAAATGTATCCCAGTACAGATTTGGCTCTGTGCGTGTGTGTGCGTGTGTGTGTGTGTGTATGCGTGCCTGCACGCGTGTGTGTGTAGGGATGTAGGCTGCTATGTTTTCCCAAGTACTGGTGAGTTAAAGAGCAAAGAAAGCAGCTGTAATGCAAATCGAGTGAGGTTACCTCATCCCCGACAAAGCACTCTGCTCATTTATTTTGACAAGCCCAACTTGGGTTTAATTACCAAGCCTTGTAGCAAACTGGTAAACGGAGCAGTAGTGACTTTGGCAGAAAAGGAGAGATCTGTGTAACGTGAGCCTCCAGAATGAGTCCATGCTGACTCCTTGTAAAATGGAGTGAGGCAATTCATTTTAAGAAGAATTTCGGTAGAGCAGTTTAGGTAACGTGTGACTGTAGTCACAAATCCGTGAGTCTTTTATGAGCCAGGCACACCGGAATGTGTCCATTAAGTCAGGGTAATTTCTCACAGAAATTCTGTTGGCCCTTCCAAGCTTTTTCCACTGATGATGCCATCATCCAACAGACTTTTGGAAGCCTTCATTTTGAATTACTTTTAGAGCCTGTTTTCAAGTCACAACCAAAAAGTTAAAAATATCACCTGAAGATCAGCACAGTACTAGAGTGAGGGAAGGCTTTTTTTTTTTTTTAATAAATTGCTTGCCTTTTATTATCCAGTTGGTCTTAGTTACTTTGAGCTCTTGCCCCAGATTGAGCCTTCCCTCGAAGGAAACAGTTGGACCATCCCCGAGGTCCCCTATGAGAGGGTGACATGGTGTTGATAGACCCATTAGGGCCATGAGCCCCTCTGTACACTTTAATAGGCACTTGGAGGGACTTCTGTTCCTGGCAGATTATCAAAACGCCATGAGAATAGAAAAACTCCTTCCATACATGGTGAACAGTTGGTGCTCAGGATGTTGTTCTTTATCTCCTCTAGCTGAGCAGCCACTCAGAGTTTGGGTGAAGTTTCTCCCACTACTTTTGGGGAAGTAATAAAAGAAGGGGGAAATGTGTCACCAACAGGTTCTGCACAGCCTCCAGGTCCCAGCCGCCTAGCCTCGTGTCTCCACATTCTACTATTTCACTTCTTTTTTCCCTCCTGTAAATTTTCCTACGGAGGTTGGTAGCACTCAACCATTAAAACCTGTTTCCTTTACCTTTCTCTGCTCTGTCACTCACTGACTACCTTCCGTCTTCCATCTTTCCCCAGACCTTAAAAAAAACTAAGCACAGAGCCTACCTGCCTCAGTGAGTAACAAACTGAAAGTTGCTGGCATTGATAAAGGGAAATGAAAAGCCCGGCTGAGACTGAAAGGGAATGATTTCAGCCAGTCAACAGTACCCAAGGCGGACAGATCTTGTAAGAGGTGTGTTGGGGCGCTGCTCAGTCGGTTAAGCGTCCAACTCAGGTCATGATCTCACAGTCTCATGAGTTCAAGCCCCACGTCGGGCTCTGTGCTGACAGCGCAGAGCCTGCTTGGGATTCCCTCTCTCCCTCCCCCTCCCCCACTCACATTATCTGTCTCTCTCAAAATAAAGAAATAAACGTAAAAAAAAAATATTAGGTGTGTGGGGTGAAGGGGGACAGCATTACAAAAGAAAGCCCTTAGGACCTCAGAGAATCTGGGACAGGTGACTGCCGCTTGGAGGGTGAGGGCTGATGGGGAGGGGGAAGAGAACAAATTTATAAATGACCGGTTTCGAGATCTCACAGGGGCCCAAGGCCAACTATGATGCATAGCAATAAAAATTTCATGTAAAGGATTTTAAGCTCGACTGCCCTTTCTGGGGAGGCTGAAAAATATTTTTCACCTAAGTGCAAACCCACTCTGGTCGGCCCTGCATAAGGTTAGCTCTCTTGCATCCAAGCTGCTAGCCTGGCCAGATGGAGGGTGGCCTTGGTTGTGTGTGTGTGTGTGTGTGTGTGTGTGTGTGTGTGTGTGTGTGTGCTTGCACTTGACACAGCTGGCACCCTTGCCTCTGGTCACAACAGTGAAGTGGCTCCCCGTAAATCTCCAACACCAATTTCAACAAAGCAAGAACCCTTCCTTCCTCCGGGGTGAAGTGAAGGAAACACAGTCCCCACCTTGCAACATTTTACGACCTTGGTGGAGGTTATCTTTCTCCAGACCTTAGAGCAAACGGAGGCTCCACAAAAGTATGAATCGTAACAAGCTGGTAATTTTTTTTTTTTTTGTAAGAAATTGTTGCTGTTGTGGCATGAGAATTTAAAACAATCTCAGAATACAAATTTGATCTTGGAATACAAATGCAATAAACATGATTTGTCAGGAGGCACTAACAGAAAGGGGTGGTGATGGTCCTTATTGTTTCATAATGAATTCCTTCCAAGGATCACACATTCAGATGCCCCCAAGGCCAGGCAGGGCTCAGAGAGGAGAGCAGAAAAGAGGAGCTGGTGAACTGGGGAGCACAAGCCTGTCTCTGAGGCAGCTCAGCTGTAGCCAGTTGTTGTCATGGGGAATACGGATCCGTGTTGGCCAGAACTTCAGATATTTTTAAAGCAAAGCCAGAAATCCAGAATTTTATGTGAAATCACCCAAGGTCTACAAATTGGCAACTAACTCGGTTTTTTTAAAAAACATTGCTAGGGCCAGACACATCACATCTGTGAGCTAGACTCCACTCACGGGGGCATCCTGTGTGTGTCCTCTGTAGCTGTGTATTCCCTTAGAGCATGTGGTCAGGAAAGGGGGCCCGCTGCTTTCCACCGTGGGCTGGTGTGTGCAGTGGGACGGTGTCCCTAGAGCAGGATGAGAAAAGCGCCCACAGCCCAGCTCCGTTTCCTTATCGTGTTGGAAGACTACCCGCAGCCGCTCTAAGCTGACCTCATACTTTCCCATCTCATCCCGAATTCCCCGGAAGGGAGTGTCCAGCCATGCCAGGTGCCCCGTGGAAGGGCAGATGCAGAGGGCGGGGCAATGTCATGATCCCTTGGGACAACTGTAGCCTCGCTGTCTACTGAAAAGGAGCAATGAATTTTGGGAACGTGGCCGGATCGGGAACCATGGGCATTTCCGCACTTTTACAAACGAGGATGTAACACTTTCAAGGTGGCCCCTGGAAAGAGAGAAGCACTGAAACCAGACAAGAGGAACTGGGAGGTAGAGAAAATAAGGCATCTTAAGGAGATGACTGCATCTGGAAGCCCATTAGGAGTAGAGAAGGGTCCTGGATGCCTTGACCCCTTGATCTGAGTCTGGACCACCCAGCCCATTAAGATAATTATGTGCAGTGGCTGAGGTCTTCCTCTCATGAGCTGGAACTCTTATAACTTGTGTTCTGGCCTACGGAATAGAGAATCTCACTGCTGGGGCGCCTGGGTGGCTCAGTCAGTTAAGCGTCCAACTTCAGCTCAGGTCATGATCTCAAGGTTTGTGAGTTCGAACCCAGATCTGGGGTCTCTGCTGTCAGCCCAGAGCCTGCGTTGGATCCTTTGTCTCCCTCTCTCTCTCTCTCTGCTCCTCCCCCACTCTCTCTCTCTCTCAAAAATAAATAAACATTAAAAACAAAAAAAGAATCTCACTACCATCTCCAAGTGTAGTGTAAAGATTGTCTGCTTTAACGTCATGCTTTATATCATCCACTGGCTGTGTCCCATTAGAATGGCTGCACTAGAGTAGATATTGCTCTTTATATCATCAGAACACCTCAAATAGGGGCTCACTGATTACTTGTTAATTTGCTTCGGTAAGACGTGTTCATACGCGTTTTATATGTGGTCTGTATTTCTAGGTACTTAGAGATCCACTGTATCCCTGGCTTTGATGCATGGTTTTCTGCTGCTTCTCCCCATGTATCCACGTTTCTGGTGATATGCTTTTGTCTGTGTGTCGTCCTCACCCCCACTATTATCATGTGTTCACCAAGACCATAGGATTAGAGTCCGTAGGTCAACAATTCAACGTGGAGCACAGATGTAGCGAAAAGAAATTAGACTGGAAGAAAGTCTGTTAGCTGACGAGCTAGAATCCAGATAGCCTGGGTTGTCCCAGAATCCACCAGAATGGAAGAGAAAGTTATTTTGTGTAATTTGCAAGTATGAGTGTGTATATTTTTCTCTGCACATCTTTGTGAGGATTGAAGTGATATATTTTTGTACAAGCAATTTACTTAAGGACCTCTTTTAAGATTTCTTATAAACATTAAGATTTCTGGATATGTATATACCTATCTATCTATATATACATATATCTGGGATATATATATATAACAAATATTATATTATTAGATATATAAATATATACTAGCAGCATGTATTAATAGTCATTATTTAAAATCCATTATTTATTAGGATAATTAACATAATTATTGTGAAATTATTACAATTTTGTTAATAATATTAATATGTAATCTTGATTTGCAATATTATATATGTATATAACAAATACAAATTAATTTTCTTTTCATTTTCATTTTAAAAATTTTTTTTTTTTTTTTTTTTTCAACGTTTATTTATTTTTGGGACAGAGAGAGACAGAGCATGAACGGGGGAGGGTCAGAGAGAGAGGGAGACACAGAATCGGAAACAGGCTCCAGGCTCCGAGCCATCAGCCCAGAGCCTGACGCGGGGCTCGAACTCACGGACCGCGAGATCGTGACCTGGCTGAAGTCGGACGCTTAACCGACTGCGCCACCCAGGCACCCCTCATTTTCATTTTAAACTTTAACGTGATTTCAGAAGAACTTTTAGGGGTACCTGGGTGGCTTAGTCGGTTAAGCATCTGACACTGGCTCAGATCATGATCTCGTGGTTCATGGGTTCGAGCCCCACATCAGGCTCTGTGCTGACAGCTCAGAGCCTGGAACCTGCTTTGAATTCTGTGTCTGCCTCTCTCTCTGCCCCTCCCCCACTCATGCTCGCACTCTCTCTCTCTCTCTCTCTCTCTCTCTCTCTCTTTCAAAAATAAATAAACATTAAAAAAAATTCTCAACGGGTAATCTCATTTGAACATGGTAGTAACATCCTTATCCTTTCTTGGATCAGCTCTGTATCCATTATAATTAAAAATATGTGAAAGGTGCATGAGTGGCTCAGTTGGTTAAGCATTCAATTCTGATTTCAGTCAGGGCAAGATACCAAAGTTCATGGGTTCAAGCCCCGCATCAGGCTCTGCCCTGACAGCACAGAACCTGCTTGGAATCCTCTCTCTCTGCCCCTGCACCTCTCATTCTTTCTCTCTCACACACACAAAATAAATAATAAATAAGAGAATACATAAAACTTATAAATAAGCTTAAATATATGTGTAAAAATGGTATATGCATGCGGGAAGAGAAGAAGAGGAAATACTGAGAATTAAATCAGCTGATGGTTCTGAGTTATGGATAGCAAGTGATTCCCTCCCCCCCATTTATTGTAATTAAACCATTTGTGTAACTTAAAAACAAACAAAAACAACAACAAGAATGCCTCAAAATGAGAAAGCAATGCCCCCGGAGTAAGAGTTCCCTTTTCAAAAACAGGCATTTTTACACTCTCAGTCTTACACTTAAGAAACCCATTTTTATCAGCCTGGATTTATTTCCACTTTCCAATAATGTATTCCTTAGTCGTCTTATTTCTTGATCTCATCAAGATACCCCTTGATTAGAAAACCGAACGAGGGAAAAACTAAATTATTTCCGACGCTCCAGTCTGCGTACCTAAGATAGTTTCTGTAATACCAAAGACAAGTTCCTGGAAATGCGGTCTTTTTCCATCTCCAAGGCGGCTGTGCGGGAGATGCTGTGCACTCAGGCACCGCCAGGAGATCTATATTTCTGTTCTTGACATCTGTAGGTGCCACTGCCACCGCCAATGGTGATGATGATAAGTGATGGGAAAATGAACTGGGAGGTGATGCATCTTCCTTGACAGATTTAAAGGATTGCCGCGGGCAGCCCCGAGGCAAGTGCTGACTGAGGACATTCTGGCGCCTGCGTGGGTCACCGTGGCACAGACAGGCAAAGCTGTGAAGAGCTGGGAGCAGTGCGCAGACTCTGTGCTTTCGATCTCTGCCTGGATCCTTTTTGTGCATTGGGGGTGCGGGGGTGGGGGAACTGGACGTTGTACTATAGAGTCTGAAGCATCCGTTGCTGTGGGTTAGTTGGTCTCCGTCGTGTACTTGGGTCATTCCTGTGGGGAGCCGGTATTTACGGCGCCGTGTGCAGCTTCCAAGGCTATGCCCGCAGTAAACAGGGGAATAGGGTGAATATCCTAAGATTTTGAGGCTTTCACCCAGGGTGCGGTAAGTGCTGGTTGTGGGCTGGGTGCCTCCTAATATTGGTCAGCGGGGAAGTGTCTGACCCGAGCTATGGCTCTAGCAAACCCAGGCAAATACAGACCTAGGTGAAACAAAGGACCCTGGCTGCTCCCTGGGGAGCCTGAGGTGCTGTGCTTCCTGCTTCTGGAAAGCCAGGCCTGGGGTAATATCCAAAGAGAGGAAATGAGCTAGCACCCAGTTACCCTACTCATTTTGCTGGTTTAAACAGACCTAGGATTTTTGGTTGTAAAACAGCTAGTAACCCTTTGGCTTTTCTTTTTTGCTTCTGTCTTTTCCAGAGCTTTTATAAACATTTGACTTTACTCAAAATGTGCAAAGAAGAATAATGGAAGCCCCTGAATACCTGGATTTGGATGAAATTGACTTCAGTGATGATATATCTGTAAGTCATACTTCTTGCAAACAATGCTTCAGGAGGTTCTGCCTTTACCTGTAATCTGCGGATCCTGAACTCTTCCAATCGCGTTTAGCAGTTGATGGCAGATGGAATGTGGCTTTGGGGTCCCCTGGACCAAGAAGCGAATCTCACTTAATTGTGTGTATGGCATGGTGTGTGTGGGGGCGGGGTGGGAAAGGCATATGACCTCATTGAGCTCCCCCCTTCCTAATTGTTGTCGAAATTATTCACCAAGAAAATTTATGAAATGCCTGCAGAGAGCACATGATCAACCCTATCAGTGATAATTCCCTTTATAGGACTGGCTTTACCGCAGCCAAGCTTTCTCTGGAGCTCACAAGGACACGACGGCCAAGTTGCTCACTGATGAACAAACAGTAAGAGGAATCCTTCCAGGCACTGTAGGTGTCAAAGCACAGGTTGGATGCTATTGGGGAATACTGAGAGTCATGTGTTGATGAGGACTGGGCCAGCTCCTCTCTGAGGCCCTGTTTAATCCTGTGAAGCTCTGAGCTGATGAACTTCTTCATTGTCAGGAGCCACCACCTTCTTGCTGCCTCCAGCCTATCTCACCGTGGCTCTGAGGGGTCCTCTGTACGCACCCTGCCTAGAAGTGACTGTGACTTATCTCAGGCCACACGGTCATTTCTGCCTCCGAGGCCAGCCAGCAGCCTTGTTGGCTGCTCACAACCCCAGATAAACCGGCTCTCAGAATATGTGATGAGAAGAGTGCTCTTTCTAAACTAGCCATATAAGTTTTCTTCCCAGGACCTCCGTGGTCACAATTGCTGACCCTACTTTTCATCACTGTCTCAGGGCATGGAGCTTTGGGTCACCACTAGAAATGGTGTCAAAAAAGATAAGCTTCTTTTCACACACCTCTGGCAAAGTTATTTCTCTACTCCGCTATTCGCTATTCACTTTGAAGTAAAACTTGCATACTGTACGCAAGGGTTGGATTCCTCGGGGGAGTTTGATGAATGATCTGCTCTATACAACCTTGGATGATTCTTGGTGTGCCAGGGAAATGTGAATGCCGGCTCTCCCTATTTTAGCTTCCAGACAATCTTTATTAATCCTCATTGAGACCAATGCGAAGTGAGTTTCTTCCTTCCCACCTTATCTTTCTGTCTCTCTCTCTTTTTTAAGTTACTATACTTAAAAGTGTTCAGAACATGGTTCTGTTATAGCATTGACCTTGAGGTATTTTTTTTAAGTGTATTTATTTTGAGAGAGAGAGAGAGAGAGAGAGAGCAAGAGTGGGGAGAGGGCCAGAGAGGGAGAGGGAGAATCCCAAGCAGGCTCCAAGTTCAACACAGAGCCCAACTTGGGGCTCGAGCTCATGAGCACGAGCTCACAACCAGAGCTGAAATCAGGAGTTCAGCAGTCAACCAATTGAGCCACCCAGGCACCCCTCACCTCGAGGTATTTTGAGCCTAGTGGGGAGAAGCAAAGAAAGTAAAGAATAATGTGGGGAGATGTAGGGAGTGTGGAAGCTGTCTTAGAAAGAAAAACATACATTATGATTAGGAGTTCAGAGTAGCTCTCTTAGCTTTGATAATGAAGCAGCATTTAAGGAGCTTGGGGTTTGGAAGGCCCCTGTTGGGCTCCAGCCTTGTTCTGACCTGTGCTGACTGGAGAGCAGTAACTTTGCCTCTCCTAGATACCCACCAACTTTTACTGCTGTGTGAGGATTGAGTGAAATAATAATATATGTGGAGCACGCAGCTTGGCACACTGTTAAGTTGCCCTTAAAAATGGTAGCTTTTGCTATTATTTCAGTGAATAATAACAATAATATTTATATGGCCAATGGTGAAGAAAGAACTCAAGGGAAAAAACCAGGCATCATGTCAGGACTTTTTTTTTATATACAATAGAGCATTTGTACTTACAGAAGAATCATCTGGCAACAGCCTATAATTTTGATGAATTAGGGATCTCCACTTGAAAGATAATAAACCACGTTAAGCAATAGCCCACGCTGTTTAGCAAATCGGGATACGGGATTATGTAATAGTCGAGCTCCTACAACTTGACCACTCTGAAACATAAATAAAGATTATCCATCTGTAATTGTGTAACTGCACTCAAACCTTCCCCCACCTCTTTAAAGATGTTCTATTGTTTGGATCTTTAATCTGCATTTAAACTTAAATCAGAGGGGGAAAAAAATGATACTGCGTGGAATGGTTGAAACAATCACGGCTAACATTTGCCAAACACTCACTCTGGGAGAGGCGTTATCTTGCTTAATCCTCACAACAATCCAGTGAGGCAGGAACTTGTCATGATTTTCATTTTACGGACGAGGACTCTGAAGCATGGAGATGTTACCTAACTTATCCAGGGCCACCCTGCTAGTGGGGAGCCATCTGTCTCTGGGATACTGCTTCAGGCTACAACACCTGACTGCCTCTCTAAATCTATTACAGTGGTCCTCATCAGGGTTGATTTTACCCACCCCCCAGGGGACCATTTGGCAATGCCTGGAGACATTTTTGGTTGTCATGGCTGGGGAGGTGTCCCCCCTGGCATCTAGTGGATAGAGATCAAGGATGCTTCTGAACAACATAAAGTGCACAGGGATCCCTACAGCATCCCTTACAGCAAAGAGTTACCCGGCCTAAAATATTGGTAGTACTGAGGGCAAGCAATCCTGGTTTTTCTTAAACCACACGAAATTAAAAGAAGCTCTACTTTGGCAACCTCTGTAATATGGTAAGTTATTTTATAATACAGTAAAACCTCCGTTTGCAAGCATAATTCATTCTGGAAACATGCTTGTAATCCAAAGCACTCATCTATCAAAGTGAATTTCAAGAGCCATTGGTTCAGCTGTGATCCTGTGACATCCGGCATTGTGTACAACTCGTACTGCGAGAGATCGCTCATTTATCAAGTTAAAATTTATTAGAAATGTTTGCTTCTCTTGCAGAACACTCGCAGGACAAGTTACTCGCAATCCAGGGTTTTACCATAGTTCCATCCGATCCAGGTTCAAGCCCTTACATGTGCCAGAATCGTATTGTTCTTATATAATCACTTCTTGCAGAAAGCAGTGATGACCTCTTCAATATTGAGATGATTGTTCTCAGCCTCTTTAGGTAAACGAGGAGCAGTGAATGTTACAACCGCTTTAAGAGCTAAATGGAGACGATTCCGATGCTGACGTTTAACAAGATGTGTTCAACTTGCTAATTCACTGGCATAAAAAGAATATAGCCTCCCATAAACATGCCTTTGCTTTTAGGATTCCATAACCTCCATCTCTGATGGCGCTTACACCTGTTTCCTGATAAAGTGGCAGGAGTGGGGAAGAAAATGCTCAATACGTTTAAAAAAGATGCCCAAGTTCACAAGTGTTTTTCTGATTCTCTAGCCGTAGCCCTATTACATCGTCTGAGCTTTCTGTTTCCTGATTTTCCCCTCTGGTCATGAGCCTGGTTCTTGTTTTAATTAAAACACAAGCTCTATATTGGTTCAAAAAAAGCAACTAGAACTTTTTTGCCTTTACCTAATGAGACAAAACCCAGAAGGCAATCAAATTATTTTGAAGTTACCCAGACTCAAAAATAACATTCATCCTTTCCAAAATGCAAGGTTTAAACTAACCTCAGGCTCGTCTCCCTGCCATGTCCAAGGAGAGAGCATTGCACATTCCCTGCAGGTCTGTGAAGGAGATGATAGGGCTTTTCTGTCTCTGCAAAAGGGTTTGCAGATTTCTTTCTTTATTCCTGCAGAAGCCAGATGCTTCTCCTGAAAAAGAAAAATGCACTGGGATATTATTTTACCACAGACTTCTTAGTAGCCACGGTGTATTTATTTTATTAAGAAAGGCCAATTTGCAGGGCACCTGGGCCGCTCAGTCGGTTAAGTGTCTGACTTCAGCTCAGGTCACCGTCTCAAAGTTCATGAGTTCGAGCCCCACATCGGGCTCTGTGCTGACAGCTCAGAGCCTGGAGCCTACTTCGGATTCGGTGTGTCCCTCTTTCTCTGCCCCTCCCCTGCTCATACTGTGTGTGTGTGTGTCTCAAAAATAAATAAACATTAAAAAATTAAGAAAAAAAAAGAAAGGCCAATTTGCTATTCTTCCAGATAGTATATTATACACAGAAAAAAACAAAGCAGAGGCCGAACTGTAGATCTCGTGAGGAGCATCCCTCCCAACCCTGAGACACGGGCTCTGCCATGTACCACGCTCCACTCTGTGAGTCAGGGGTCTTGTTAAAGACTCCTATCAACTCTGCGGGGCAGGCCCTGTTTCAATACCCAGTCTGGCACATGAAAAAAAAAAATTGACCCTTCGAGAAGGTGTATGGCTTTCACAACGTTATGGATAAGTAAGTGGCAGGGTCAGGATTTAAATACAGAACTATGTGACCACGTTACTCTTCCCCTTCTGAGCGACCTGGTGGAGTAGAGACTCCGGACCAGTCCATAAAATGCCATCACTATCCTCCGTTGGTGCTGATGCAGTTGCAAATAGCTGCTTGGAAGTAATCGGGTTGGTATATATTCCAAATAAAATAAAACGAGTGAAAGAGAATGTAGGCAAACCTCTTAATTTTACTGCATGTCTGCTTTCCCATCTGTAACATGATAATTATCATCTCTACCTATTGCCCTGGACTTTATGGAGAAAATACGAGATTTTATATATGTATGTGTGCAAATACATGCCCACATATTTATATAATACACACATACCTATTTGCATACCTGTGTGTGCGTATGGACATACACATATACATGTAAATACACTCCCGCACATGCACACAGACAGAAGTGAGGACACACTCTGTTCCTCCTCAGGAAGCTTTGCCACCTTTCTGTACCATTGTGACTACAATGGGTGAAAGATGACATTTTCTTGACAGTCTCTTTTTTGTGCAAGCCACATGAGAACATAATGAATAAATGCTGTTCCACCTCACTCTAACCTTTGACCCAAGCCCTTGAAGCCTAGACTAATAGCACAGAATGATATGGATTCATTTTCCTTGAGTGACTGAGCCACAGTGTGGTAGGAAAATAACTTCTGGTAAACAAGTCTCCTCTTAGTGGATTCTCACGTTTTTCCAACCTTGCACTAGAATGCCTGCCCCTGTCTGGTTTGTGTGCACCACTTTTTACTCAATGCAATCCACTGACACTTCCGAGATTTCATTATGTTTCCACAAAGCCGTGTGCTGTGGTGGGAGGCCCCAAGAAAGGGCACATAGAGCTTATCAAGTGGACTCAAGCAGAGAGTTGATTGGATCAAGAGTATAAGTTTTGCCTTGAGTTTAGGAGTGAAAAGGAGTGTAAAGCTAATCAAGGTAAAGAGAACCTGGCTTGCCCCTCCTCTCTAGCAAGAAATCTACCCGAGCGAGATCCTAATATACTTTCTTGTGTGCTCCCCTACGAGGTTGCCAAGATTCTCACATGGCCTCTGGCCACCTCCGTCCCTTCTTCACTGTCCCATCAGCCCTGCCCTTCCTAGCAGTTGCCTGGTTGCCTGCTCTTATCTTCTTAGTGTGTCCCAGTATGATCAACTTTTATCGGGTGTTCACATGTTCTTTCTGCAAATGTCTTGTATTCAAGTCTACATTACCTTTCACTCCTTCCTCCTGTGGTGCCCGTTATCAAAAACCTCATGCCTTGTTCTACTATCCTGCGTCGTCTGTGTTCTCTTGTTTCGGTAACACCTACCAGGAAAGGAATTAGGAATAATCTAGTCCAGACAAGATGAACGATGTGTTCATGTCCCCTAGGTAGTATAAGAGCCCAAGACCAGAACCTGGGGACGCAGACTCAACATCTTGGATTCCATACCCCTTCCTGAGAATGTGGAGAGCAGCCTTATAGATAGAATGATTTCCAAGAATGAACAACTGCCAGATTTTTTCTTTTGCTCTTCTCTTACTCTGCAGATAGCCCTAAAATGTCTTATCTTGCTTATGAGTTATAGCACATATTAGATTGACAATGCAGATTATTCACACAAACTATTTACCTTTTATGTACTAGATTTAGTGGTGATCTACTCAACAACATGTATTAAACAGTTACAGTGTTCCAAGAGCACTTCTAAGCTCGGGTGAATGACACAGACCGGATCTATGTTCTTAGAGTTTCCAGGACCCTTTAATAATAATTGAGCATATTATGAAATGTCCAGTTGAATCCATAGAAGGTCAGATTTAATTACCATATCAAACTCTGTTCTTGACGGCCTTTATATTTTTGTGGTGATTGATAATTGGCTCACAAGTGAAACTAAACCATCACTGAGGCTGAACAAGTATTATAGCCAGCCCTGGGTCCTACTGCAAGTTAAATTTCTTTTGTAATTTTTTTGTGACTTGGAATTTTTGCCTCAATAGTTGCCGTTGCTTTGGCTTCACTTCCACATGCTCATTTTGTATACTTGTTAATGTAAGTAATGGCTAGCATTTGTTGAACACTTAGTATGTATCAGACACTCTTACCCATGTTTTACATTATTAAATTCATAGTCTTCACAGCATGCTCTTGATATAAGCACCGTTATTACCCTGCTTTACAGGCGAAGAAACTGGTAGGCAGAGGTTAAGTAACTAATATGAATTATCTGGAAAATGGTGAGGCCAGGATATAACATGGACGGTCTGGCTGCAGAAACCATATATGTAACCCCTGTGTTGAAAATGACTGCTGCTGGGCTTGTTGGTTACCTGTGGTTGGCTCAGTTCATTGAGGTCTCTTCTCATCCATGATCACTTGTCCTCACAAAGGGGGACCACTCATTGCTGTGATATCTCACCACACTTGCCAATGTGGACCTTCATCTTTTGCCTAACTACACATATGAGCAATATAATGCTGTATGTGGTAAACTCTTAAAATGGGCAAAACAGTTACTGAGTTTTCCCAAATACCAGCTACAAAATATGTCTTAGTGTAAAATAATTTGATAATTTTTTAAAAATTTTTTTAATGTTTATTTGTTTTTGAGAGAAAGAGAGAGAGACAGAGCGTGAGTGGGGGGAGGGGCAGAGAGAGAAGGAGACGCAGAATCTGAAGCAGGCTCCAGGCTCCGAGCTGTCAGCACAGAGCCTGATGCAGGGCCAACCATGAAGTAGGACACTTAACTGACTGAGCCAGCCAGGCACCCCAAGAATTTGATTATTATTAATTAAAAAAAAACCCTCTCGATAGAATAGAAACAAGGAACAAGAACAAAAATCAAATGCATTTGAAAAGAGGATCATTTGTAATAATTTTCTTTCACAAAGCCTAAATGGTAGAAGGAAATGTATTTAAAGCCGTCTGGGATGAATGTATGAAAATGTAGATCGCCAGTATTTGTACTATGTAGAGATGGTTGTTGAGACTGTGGGCATCTGTATGGCCACCTGTGAAACATGGAATGTGGAAGGAATAACATTCCAAGAACGGAACTGCGTGGAAGTATGTCCCACATGGGACGAGGGAAAAGAGGCTTCTGTGAAAGAGACTGGGAAATCGTTTTCAGAAGTACAGGAGGAATGCTAAGGGATCTTAAAAGGGAGAGAGGTATCTAATGAATTTAAAGAAGCAAGGGGTAAATAGCAGGGATTGGGTCATGATAAAAAAGAGAATGGTTGGATTTTCCAGTCAAGACCCATTGGAGGCCATAGTAAGAGCAGGGCCTTTGGGGTAGTGAACAGAAGCCATGTTGTGGTGGCTAGAAGAGCAAATGTAAGAGATGAGGGAGGAGAGAAGAGAACCACAGCAATTCTTGAAAAAAAGATTGCAGTGAACATAAGAGCAAGAAAGGCCATGATTCACTGAGGAGGCAGCATGTCTTCAGGTGGCAGAGCTGCTTGTTTGTCAGAGGAGAGAGCTGATGTCGAGAGGGCGACTGACAAGATGGAGGGACGAGGGATGATGGCAGAGCCAGAGACCTGAAGGGATGGGAGGGGAAGAGACGTGAGCACAAGTGGAGGGCTAGTGGCGAAGGGGTGGACTGTTAATGCCACATCCTCTGTGGGGAAGGCATGAAGTCAGGACACACCTTCCTCAATTGGAAGGGCAGGCCACTGGAGAGGAGTTCCAGACTTCAGGAAAATACTACATTTCTGAAAACCTCGCTTCAGGGTGTGTCTGCTTTCACTGCCAGCTTTGCGTGCACACACGGTTGCTGTTTCACTGGGTGTGTATTGAGATGCCTGCCCGAATTTTGGAAAGCTTTGTGAGAAATCATGAATTTCAGGATGGTTGTTTGGATGACTGGCTTAATTGTTTCTTTTGGAAACTTAATGAGACCTTAGCTGTTTAAAAGTCTCTAGCTTCAAAAGGTGTTTGGGATTTTAGTTCTTTTATTCTTTCCCTGTGGCTCATTACCGCTTGAGTAATGTCTGCATGTTCACCCAACTGGCTCCAGCTTTCAGGAGTAAGGGCCAAAGCCTTTCAGTCTTGAACAATATCTAGGATGGTCAGAGATCCTTATGGCTTGGTGTAGAAATCATGCACTGTTATGAATCCCATGCACGCTCAAACCGTTTTGCATGGCTGAGTGACAAAATTGACTGGCTCAGGCAGGGATGTGTAGGATTGTCTTGTGTCATATCAACTCGAGTTCGCAAAGGAATGTTTCAGTGTCGGCCCTTGGCCATGGACTCTCATAAAGGAGGAAAGACCAAAGAGAAGTTAAATAATGTGCTGGGACAGGCTGGGCTCTCCTTTCCAGTCCCAGCTCAACCCCGTCTTCTGTCTCTTAAATTCCCACATCTGGATCAACTGAGCTTCAAAGTCAGGAGGGCAATGAAGATGATGAGGGAAGGGCTGTGTGCACAGGTGGAAAACAGGTTAGGGAGAAGAGACAAAAACATTCAACATCGTTTCACGCCTTGTAAACTGACTTCACTTGTATTATCCACATATGATTATCTGTGTTCTATAAATAAAGAAAGCAAACCCCAGAGATATGAAATGACTAGTTTGTCCAGAACCTCAGTTAATAAATACCAGAACTTGGGGCACCTGGCGGGGTCAGTCAGTTAAGCATCTGACTTCAGCTCACGTCATGATCTCGCAGTTCATGAATTCGAGCGCCCCATGGGGCTCTAGCTCAGACCCCACTTTGTATCCTCTGTTTCCTCCTCTCTCTTCCACTCCCCTGCTTGTGTGCCCTTGCTCTCTGTCTCAAAAATAAACAAACATTTAAAAACTAAACAAATACCAGAACTGGGGCTTGAATCTGCATCTTCTGGGTCCAGATCCATTGTTCTTTATACAGAAGGCTAAGGCATCAGCCAGTACCCATACTGTTAATCTATTAGAGGTGTGTTTTTTTCTTTTAAATATACCATAATTTCATGGCTAGACTTGTAATAATGAGGGATTTTTTAGGAAGATGAGTGCTATATAACTATTAACTATTACTATTACTATTTTTATTATTGCCACTAAAATCATGATTACATAGGGGAATTCATTTTATTCAAGTTCAGTAAGTACCCACTATCTTTGGTAAACACAATATTGTCCACACCCTCAGGAAGCAGAGAAAGCAGTGACATAAACATATAAGTGAAATATCATGGATGGATTCTGTAATGGATTTATGCCTAAATTATATATAAAGCAGTTGTTCCGAAATGTTAGCATGCATCAAAATCATCTAGTTGGCTTGTAAAAATACAGATTGCTGGGCTCTACCCTCAGAGTTTCTGGGATGGGGCCCAAGACTGTGAATTCCTAACAACTTCCTAGATGGTGTCTGTGCCCCCGGTCCAGACACCACACTTTGAAAGCTGGAATTACTTCCATCTGGGAGTGTGGGAGAAGATTCTATAGAAGCGATTCCCAGGCCCATCTTGAAAAATTAAAAAAAGTTTGCCTAATGAACTGGGTGGAATAGCATTCCAGGTCGATGGAATGGCACGCCTAACAGTGTAGACAGGTAGAACAGCAGATATGGCATCCCTAAGAAATTTCATATTGCCACAATCAAAAAAGAAGTGAACAATGGTAAGAGATAAGTCTGAGCTCATGGAAGGCTTCCTGTGCCATGCTGAGGCTTTGCCCTGTAGTCCGTGCAGAGCCACTGAAGGATGTGAAACAGAGAAGCACCTTAGTCAAATCTGCATTTTAGAAAGCCAGTTAATTGGAGTGCAAGTATGGAAGCATGGAAGAAATGCCCACTTACTACCTAAGTATGAAAGAACTCCTTTGAAAAGCTGTAATATTCTGCCGGGGATCCATCAAATGTGTGTTTGTCTTGGTATTCCAGTCAAATAGTTAATAAGCCACTGTGTGCCACGTATATATGCAAGTCAGAGACACCATCCTTTCCCTCAGGCAATTGTGGGAGCCAACACTAACATCTAGGAAACAACAGAGCCCAAGGCAAGGCAGTATTTTACCAAGGGCAGTAAAGAGCAAGGTCATTTAGGGCTGAAGCAGTCAGCCAGGGTTTCATGCAGAAAGCACAGCCCAAGCTGGCCTTGCAGAAAGGCAGCTTTTCCCTGGCCAGAGGAAAGCTTTGCCAGCCAAGGTACAGAAGGTGGAACTAAACTTTGAATGCACACTGCATGCACACTGAAGAAGTGGAGGCAACTGGTCAACCTGTAGAAGGGGCTTTTCTTGAGACCTGGAAAGGAAGTTTGAATCACAAAGGCTATTTCTACGGGACTAACCTCTGGAAGATTTTTAGAAGAAGAACAAGAGTGACATAAAACCAGGAAACAACCATCTGCAACCCCCCTCTCTCTAATCACCCAAGGATAAAAGGCATCAAGGGAACAGAATATAAAGGCTGGGGTTGGGAGCAAGAGACAGGGAAGACACTTTGGACTTTGGTTCTGATAGGGCCAAAATGATAGTAGTTGTTGCCCAGGGAGTTGGCCACTGTCCGGAGAATGAGGTGGCTTGGCTATCAGACAGCTCCTTCTAAAAGGCCATCTGTCCTTTGTACTGGGATGAAGGGCTGGGGAGCCCTCCCTTTTAGCTCCCAGATGGTAGGACAATGCACTCATGTGAGAGAGACTTCCTGGGTCATTTGCTTATTCCCAAATGTGCAAATATGAAAATGTTTTCGCATGTTGGTTTTGTGAATTGTATGTTTCTCCGGCCACTCTTCCCTTCGTGACCTGACTGTACAACATTCTCTTAAGCTTCATCTCCTATCCAGAGAGCAGCGTTTGTGCTTACTGAAACAAATACCTAAACTGATTCTGTTTCTTGTGTCTTTATAAAGGATAGTAGATTTGTTCACAGTGTAGATTGGAGTCTTCGCTGAATTTGACATTCCACATACTCTTACGGTTCCCCAAAACTTTGATTGTCTGGCCAACACATCATCCTTTTCTCAGATGGCTGTATTTGTAATTTTCCTCACCAGGCACAGCACATGACTTTTTCTTCAAGGTCATTATTCCCAAAGAATTGAGACGTATACCTTCACAGAAGTGACTTTCTGTACACCAAGGGTGGAGAGACAGAGCTGCCGCGGGTTAACACAGGTTGAGGCGGTGCGTGGGGCTCCGCGAGGTTCATCCTCTGCCTGGTGCTCAGTCCCCACACCATCCGGGCAGCCTGTGCTGCTCGAACTTAAATGTCATTATGTTACAAGTTGCTGCACACTCAGGATCTTTGAGGTCACGTAGGAAGAACTGGGGGTAGAGCCCATAATTCAGAGATTCTGATGTAGCCGGCTTTGGGGTGAGAGGTGGCGGTCAGGATGCATGTGGCTGAAAATGCAGGAAGCCCCGCAGCCAGTTTAATCAAATACATATCATTAAGCCCCGTGAACAACCTTATTGAGTTTATCATTAACTCCATTTAAACACTAATCCATCTTTAGTTCCCTCTTTCTAAAATTTGCCTTGGGAGAACAACAAAACAAGACAGAAGGAGCAAGGGTGAGACTTTGCCAAAGGGTGCTTTTGTGGGGCGCATGGCCGCGGAAACAAAAGGCCCCATTTTAATTGAATTGTAAACTGTGTAATTATTTAACCTGTACCAGCTGGTCTCAAGAAGCTACCGGATTCCTTAGAGAGCTTGTACTTGGCCAGGAACATAAGGCACCTTATTAGGAACAAGAAAAATGCCTTCTGTACCTATGTTACCCCCATCCCCCAAAGAACATACTGTAAAAGGGGAAAAATGCTTGAAGTTCAGTTTTGGTTCAAGAGACAGCCCTCCCTCTTTCTGAGTATGTGAGTGGATTGACTAGTAGCACCTGTAGTCTCTGAGGACTGGCCAACATAAACAGGATGTTATTGCATCAGACAGGTAGGAGTAATTTCTCTAATTGGTCATTTGAGATTTCATTTTTCACTTGCAAGACCTGCAGATTTAATTTGTTTGTGACATGTGGTTGGCAAATTGACAATACATACAACTGCCCCCTCCCTCTGTCTTGCTGTCCTGCCATCGTGTGGAAAGCACTGGGGGGTCTCCATGTAGACCCTTGGCTTCATCTATCAACATCAAGCTCACTAGAGTACCTTCTTATTGACAAATGTACCCTAATTACACATTCCTCACTTGTAACGCTAGAATAATCCTAATGAGTTTCCCGTGATCATTTTTCTTTCAGATTAATTAAAGGTTTTTTTTTCTCATTCCCCCCCCCCAAATTCTGAGTGAAGTCCTTTATCACACATTCTCATTCCCATAAGAACAGTATTCCCAAAGGTACAGAGCCAAATATTTGTAGGTAGCTGGGTTTTATGAGTTAATGTATGATTGAAGATGGTCCTTTGATTAAAGAAATAGTTCATCCTATCTATTTTGTTTTAAAACATCCTTCTCTAAAGAAAGATTGATTGGCATCAGACAGAGCCCCCGTAAATCAGCGCTATTGATTTTCCATTTGTTTTAGCCCTTCTGGTTTTATGCCCCCTTATGTCGTAATTTGTTATCCTGATAGCTGGCCCCTGAGTCGGTGCCCGGTTGATCCCGGGGGCTGGTTTCTTTCAGTTCGGTCTAATCTATACATAAAACAGATTAGCTTCCAGACAGAGAACCAACCTCCTCTTGCTCTTTGTAACATCACCCCCTGTGTTTCCCACGGAGCTCACGGATGCCACACAGTAAAACCTCTGGCAAGTGGCGACATGAGGGACGTTGGTGTAGCCCAGAGAATATCAGCACAGGTGAGGCTCCTGGCTACCCTGGGCGCTGCAGGAAGCTGGGTGCTTCTCCCCTTGGCCCTTCACAATCGGACTCAAAACGCATGTATTCCAGACACCTTCCGGAAATTCCTCAAGGCCAGAAAATTCTTCCATCTTCCACAAGTCGCAGAAGCAACAGGAGAGAGAATGTCTGCCGGATACACTTTGCATGTTAAAGCAGGGGTACATAGCCCTTCTTGATGTACATCTGCTTAGATGTATACAGATAGAGCTTGGGTCACTGCCAGATCACTGAGGAGCCCGTTGAGGATAAAATTCGACTTTTCTGGATCTACATGTCGTACTCAAGTGTCACTTCTTGTGCTTTGCTTTTTCTGGCCACTTGAATGAATGCAATGCTCTTGTTTTAAATTGTTGTTTTATTCCCTTTCTCCTCCGGCTTCCCCTCCAGTACTCGGTGACGTCGCTCAAGACCATCCCCGAACTGTGCCGAAGATGTGATGCGCAAAGCGAAGACAGATCAGGTAGGTCCCTCTCCTCATCCCTCTCCTTCTCCTGACTCTGAGAGAGTGGAGGGCTCCAGGAAGCTGCCTCTCCCTCCCACAACTTGCCCCTGCCTTCTGTCTTTCCTTTACAGCTTCTCCCTTCACCCCCCTACACACACCCCCTCAACGAACAGATGTTAGGTCACCCTCCACAGGCTAACAGGACAGGGAGGCCCTAATGAGGACTCGGCTGTCTACAAATCAACGCAGGCCGTCATCTCGACAGCTCCAAACCACAGTATACGCGGCAATTTACTGAAAACCCGAGAAACCATTGGTGACAAAACATAATGATAGAGGCGCCAATGAAAAAATGTTGGATGCGTTCACTACCCATATGGCAAGGACCAGCTTGGGGGATGGTGCTTTGCCAGAATCTGAAACCCTATCAGGGATGCGACATGATAGGATCTGCAAGAAGGCATACTGTAACAGTTAAGATTAAAGCAAAGCTTTGGAGTTTAATAGTGTAAACTAAACAGAGAATTATGGCATACAGATGAAAACCAGCTGGTTGACCTTTTCTCCTTGCACACACCCCCACCCCTGACCAAAAAAAAAAAAAAAAAAAAAATACATTCAGGGTTGTTTTTCCCTCTGTAAATCAAATTAAGTTTCTCTCCTTTTCTCTCCATGATGGGCGAAAATGAAAAAAAAAAAAAAAGGATGTTGATGGAAATGATACAATGGCATTAAACTAAGAAAGGATGTTTATTATTCTTGGAAGTAATTGCCCTAAGGTACCACCATTGATCGTGCCACGCTCACCTCCTCTGATAGTAGCTGGGATCCTGAAAACCATGGGGAATGGAAGGTTCCAGATAATCCTCAGATGATGTGTATCGGGTTTCATAGAGGACCCTTACCTGTATAGCTACTGGAATTCTAGGCCTTTCTAACTGAAGACTTGCCGAAAGCTAATCTACTTTTCTTCTGGACGGCTTGTTTACTTTGGAGACTTTGCTTAGAGGAGATGGGGCAAATAATTAGTCTTTCTAGGTTTGTTTATCTCTGTTTTTTGTGTGAGTGAAAGTAATACTTCAATGTTTGGGTCAGAAATGCAGACGATAGTTCTACATTCGCATAAAAGTCTTCATTTACCTTCAGAGTTTTGGGTTTTTCTTTTTGTTTTTAATTTCAAACAATGTCAAGTTTCTGGCGGGTTCAACAAAGGCTCTAGCCATGAGGCTTTTAAAGATGTGCCTCCTTACAAGCCATCGCCAGGCTCCAAGGTTGGATTGCTGACTGTGGGCAGTGACTTGAGTCCAAGTTAGGGTTCAGTGACTTATCACCCATATGACGTACAGCCTGAAACTGATTGTCAACAAAATAAGAAGTTTGTTCTGCCAATGTTACCAGGTGTTAGGATTAGAGTTAGGTGAGGTATCTGAAGTTACTGTTTCTGTGCTAGCTACTGTTGTAAGCCCTTTACTCACATTAGCTCTGTTAATCCTAAAGTCCCCATGGGTGGAGTACGTAGAATGCCAATGCTATAGGTGGGTAAACTGAGGCACAGCAGAGAAGTTAAATATCTTGCCTGCAGCCACATAGCAGTTAAGTTGCAGAGCTAGGATTCAAACAGCAGCAAGTGTACCTCTCGCGTGGGTTCTTTTTCCATCGCGTAGGCTTCCTCTCAAATAGCTTGACTTAGTGGCATTAATTTAATTTTAGGATATTATCCTTTCAAAACTTTCAAAATCAGCATTTTTGCCTCATAGACTGTGGTGAACTGCTCTTCTCTGTTTAATAGCTATTCTTGCTTACTGAGGTAAGTGCATTAACCAAAGCCGTTAAAGATCATTTTTCCTGGGGCTGATTCACTCCACTTTCTCCAGGTCACGTGTCTTCCCACCTCTTGCACAATAGGTGATGTTGGAGATTTCCGCTCTGGTTGAGAAGGAGGCCAGTTTCAAGTGTCGAAGCTTTTAGACTTCACCCAGGGCAAAGACCCGGTGCTCAAGGTCCTCAGCAGTAATTAGACCTGACAGGAAATGGACACATGTGGACAAGACTCAGGCCTTTTACTAGCATCCCATGTAGGCCTCACTGGGAGGCTGCGAAACTACTTTCTACCAGAGCAAGAGTGATCCTAGAGAAAGAACATATAGAAAAATCCATCTATCCGTAGCATCACCGTAGATTATCTGTGAGCTCCTTTGAAAGGAATCTCAACATAGTAAAGAGTTTTCACAGCTAGTTTTTTAAAGCATTGAGGCATTCTCAGTTCCAAGGGTATCCAGATATGGAAGTACCACCTCCTTATACCCTTCCACTCTTGCTCATATCAACCACCCACGAAGATTTGGCTCCAGGAGGCCTTGCACACGTCTACCTTTATGGTAATCTTTTCAAACAGACGGCAGTCGAAGGCACACTGGCCTCTGAAAAGAGTCCACCCCTTCTTCTGGATGGGGCAGCCTCTGGGGAGACTCTTCCCCAAACCTCTCCTCGCTTAGAATACACTCCACCTGATCAAGGCTCTTTTGAAAACCATTTTTGCACAAACAAGTCCTTGACCAGGTGTTCTCGGACCCATTTGTCCTTTTTATTTATTCATTCAGCAAATAATTGAATACTTTTTGTCATTGACACTCAGGACATGGGAACAAGTAAGATGTAGACAAGGCCCCCGTTCTCACAATGTTTACATTCCGGGGAGTGGCAAGAAGGCAAGCAAATGAATTAATACCAGATCATTTCACACAGTGGTAAGAGGGGATGAAGCAATGTGATAGAGTAACTTGTAGGAGTTGGAGGAGGGCACTTGGTGGGGCAGGGGAGAGGGGAGGGTCTGGGAGTGTTAATAAAAGACCCGGCCAGAGATAACCAGTGCAGATTGTTGAAGGCAGAGGAGCTATATAGCGAAGTCCCTATGCCAGGAATGAGCCTCGCATGTATGAGGAAGAAAAAGAAAACCAGAGTAGCTGCAGCAGGGTGATCGAAATGAAGATGAGGTCTGGGAGATGGTCAGAGTCAGACTCTGTAGGGCTCTATCGATCGATCACGTATGCGGACTTCGGCTTTATGCTAAGTGCTACGGAAAGCACCACCAGCAGGATTTCAATTTTTCTAAAATCCTGTGACTTGGAAAGAAGCCTCGGTGTGTAGAATTCTAACTCTCAACAGAAGGAACCCAAAACCTATCTGGTCTGAGAGACCGCGCAAGTGAACATGCAGGTAATACAGTAAATGAGTAAAATGTGTACAGTTGATGAATACGGATAAAATGTACACAGGTGTTCTTTGTACTGATTCTTTTTAACTTTCATAAATGTATTTACAAATGAGAAAAATTAATGGCTTACAAATAAAAAGTTTTTTAAAAGGCAAAAAACCAAAATCATGTGGTCCAAAGCCCATCGACGGGGATCCTCATTATCCTTCCTGCTCATTCGAATGACAGAGAGCTCACGGTCCCATGAGGCTACCCATCCATAAAAGCTCATTGTTTACTTTCAGCCCAAATAAGCATCCCTGAAATTCCATCCCTCAGTCCTCGTTCTTGTTTTGGATCCATGGAGAAGGGCCACCCCTCCTGGACAAGGTGCCAAGGGTTTAGAGATGGCAGGCCCTCCGGGTCTTGTCTTCTCCAGGTTGAAGTTTCCCTCCAGAGTTTTAAGCGTGGCCTGCTCATTCTTGTTGTCTCGCGGATGACTGCACATCACCAGCACCCTCCTTTAAATTGGAGCACCCTGAGGTGGCTCCACGTGTGGTTTGATGAGAGCCTATCAGCCCCATGGTCAGCCTGCCAAGACTCCCCACCCAACTCCCCTGCCTTCCCAAGTGAGCTGCAGAGACAACACACATGCCTGTCCTTTCTGCCTTTTCCTCTCAAGGCGCTGGAACATCAGAAGAGCCTGCTGGTGGCCTTGGAAGCCCTTCCATGAGACATACAGCCTAGAGCTCACCACCCCCCTTCATCCCTAGACCCTGGGGCAGCCCCATGGTGGGCATTGAGAAAGGCAAATGGCAGAGTATTGTCAGAGGCTTGGGGCGGCATCCCACTCACTTCCACTAGCTCTCTGATGGGCATGACCGTGTCCTAGAGGTGCCCTTCTGTTAGCCAAGGGCTTCGATTCCTGTTGAAATCTACACTTTCCTCTGCCAGGAATATATTTCAAACTATCTTCCATCAGTTACACTGCACTGTGACTGAGCTTCAGATTTTTGCAAGAAAAGAAGTTTTGAAAAGCCGTGTGAAGGTACTGAAGGTCCCACAACAAGGCCAGAGGGAGGTGAAGTACTAGAAATTGCACCCTTCAGGACAGACGTGGCCTCTCTTTGGAGCTCCTTGGTGCTGTTGAGAGATCCAAGTTATTTCTTAGGTGTTCAGTGTCCCAGGTCCTCCATAAGCAGCTTATTTGTCCTCAGGATAATTCTCTGAGGGGAGACCATTATTATGCCCAATTTAATGGCGAGGAAACTGAGGCTCGTAGAGCATAAATAATTTTCCCAAAATTCTGGACCTGGCAGGTGCCTTTGAAACCAGCTCTGATTCCAGAGCCCTATGAAGTTGAGTCAACTGAGCAGGAATTTTCATCCCAGGAGCCATGGGTGGCTACTGGTGTGAAACAAGGATTAGCAGCAAGGAAGTTATGTGTGAAAACTTGCACCTGGGAAATGAAGTTATTGGTGAAACATGTGCACGTATCCTCCGCTTAATCCCTGCTGCTCATGAAGGAAGAGAGGACAGCACAGGCAGTGAGTGTTAACTCTGCCGTACGGTTTTCTCCAGATGATGAGTAATGTATGTCGACATATGGTGTTCAAATCAGACATACTCAGTTTCATTGACTTGGAGTTTTCTTTAACTGATTGGACATTCAAATGCACACAGGTTTCAATTCACGGTGCTTTCAGTGTCTTGTGATTCTTTCCAAATACACATGTGCTAAGCCCATTGGATAATTTTCTCATGAAAGAAGGCAGATAAATATTAATGCTGCTCTGCATCTGAGAACTGAGAATGCACCGAGGAGAGAAAACCCAGTTATGTAACAGTAATAAATGGCCCTGGGATGTGTTTGACAACAGACTCTGAGAGAAATTAAAATTTTTTTATTGTTTTATTTTTGAGAGAGACAGACGGAGTGTAAGCGGGGTAGGGGCAGACAGAGAGAGAGAGAGTGAGAGAGAGAGAGACAGAATCTGAAGCAGGCTTCAGGCTCTGAGCTGTCAGCACAGAGCCCGACGTGGGGCTCGAACTCACAAACCGCGAGATCATGACCTGAGCTGAAGTCTGGACGCTCAACGGACTGAGTCATCCAAGCACCCCAATTCTGAAAGAATTTTAAACCCTACATAATATGGACTACAATTTACATTACAGGGAGCAAAGGAAAGCCTTTCTTTTTAAACTTCAAATCTGGTAGATACTTGGTAAAAGGCACTGTGGTTGTATATTTAAACGCATTGCACATTTGCTATAGTTTTAGCCTCTCTGAGAGCAGATTTTGTGACAAACGCTGTACCTTAGAAAATATTTGGTTTTCATGGCACCTGGGTGGCTCAGTAGGTTGAGCATCCAACTCTTTATTCTGGCTCAGGTCATGATCCCAGGGTCCCGGGCTTGAGCCCTGCATTGGGCTCCACACTGAGCATGGAGCCTCTTACCATTCTCTCTCTCCCTCCCCATCTGCCCCTCTCCTCAGCGTGCGCTCTCTTTCTCTCTCTATCTAAAATTAAAAAAAAAAAAAAAGGTGGGGGGAACGCCTGGGTGGCTTAGTCGATTAAGCGTCTGACTTCTGCCTAGGTCACTATCTCACGATTCGTGAGTTCGAACCCTGCATCTGGCTCTGTGCTGACAGCTCAGAGCCTGGAGTCCGCTTCGGATACTGTGTCTCCCTCTCTGTCTGCCCCTCCCCTGCTCATGCTCTGTCTCTCTCTGTCTCTCAAAAATAAATAAATGTTAAAAAAACAAATAAAATAAGAAAATATGTGGTTTTTAAAGATTTTCAAGGATTTCAGCCAGCAGCAAAAAGAGTAAGTTGACATGAAATTTATCCCCCTGACCCTTCTGTAATGTAGCTGATGCTAAATATATAACCCCTCTATCTTCAATTTTATTAAGGTTTAATGCTAAAAGCTTGTAAGTGAAGGTTGGTGGGGCAGTTTAAATTGGAAGGCCTGCTGATGACCATATCTGATATGATATAATGCAAAATGACTCCACAGAAGAGAGAAACACATTTTCTAAGACCTCAGTTAAGAAAACGAACACTTCAATCCAATATGGCAAAGAATCTAACAACTATGACAAAAATCTCAGTTATCTAACCACAGTAAAAATGTGCAAACAATAAAACATCTAGATGAGAATGTTAGTCAAGTAAAACAATTATTTTTATTTTTCTTTACCAAAACTACACTTATAAAGGTGATATAATCCATTATGAAAAATGGAAGATAGGGGGGTGCCTGAGTGGCTCAGTTGGTTGAGCGTCCAACCCTTGATTTCAGCTCAAGGCATAATCCCAGGGTCTTGGGATCAAGCCCCAGGTCAGGCTCTGTGCTGATAGTGCAGGCCTGTTTGGGATTCTCTCTCCCCCTCTGCCCCTCCCCGCAGCTGTGCTTGCTTTCTCTCTCTTTCTCTAAAAAGATTTTAAAAAAAAAAAGTGGAAGGTAAAAACTACAACTAATCCTGCCACCAAAACAAAATGTCACTCTACATTTGTTTCTAGCCTTTCTTTTCCTGAGGTCTTGTTTTTGTACGGTTATAATCATAATGCAGGGAAATTTTTAGCTGCTGCTTTTTCCTGCTGCTACAGAATGGGCACGGCCATCGTTCTGAATGAAGCCCAAAACTTACCCATGAAAGTAGACCTGCCTCCCCATCCAGAGGGAGAGACCACCTCTGCCTTTAATCTGTTAACACTTAGCTTATGTTTCTGAGAGGAAGGGTGTAAGTCAGTGCGGGGAAAGATAGGAGCAGGGGGATGATGGAAAAGTTCAAAGTAAACCTCTGGTCATGTTGCAAATAACGAGTCGGGGCTAGAAGGAGCAGAGCTTAAATACATCACACACTTGCCCCGTCATCTCTTTCCATGAACATTTCTTATGTTTGCTTAGCCAGAGCTACAAATACCACAGCTCCCTAATTTTCTACATTTGACTAGCATTGTAGAATTAAGAAATGAGACCGAGGCGCCTGGGTGGCTCAGTCAGTCAAGCGTCCGACTCTTGATTTCGGCTCAGGTCATGATCTCATGGTTCATGCGTTCGAACCCTGTGTCAGCCCAGAGCCTGCTTGGGATCCTGTCTCTTCCTCTCGCTCTCTGCCCCCTCCCATTTGTGGGACTCTCTCTCTGAAAATAAATAAACTTAAAAAAGAAGAAAAGGAAGAAAGACAATGTTAAATGGAAGGAAAACTTCAGGGAAGGGGTCTCCTCTCTCGTATTTTGGTTTATTTTTTATTGAACTCTAAGAAACGTATCCCCCACCCACTACATTGATAAAGAAATCTTGGTAGAAGTGAGTTCACGGAAGTCTGTGGGAAGGAAGGATGAAACTTTGGAAGTAGGGAGATAAGCATCCTTTAGGCGGGAAAGGAAAGAAGAAACTAAGAGATAAGAAGCGATACAGAAGCCTCCAGAGTGCCTTGTACCTTGTGCGGCCTCCACAGTTTCATCCTGTCATAAGGGAGAGTGAGTGGTTTCCCTGTCCCGTCTTCCCAATCCAAGGCACAAGTGTGAGCATGTGCAATGGGGTTGGGGAGGGGTGTGGAGAATACCACTTTCAGGGCTTCATGGCACCTCGGAGAGCTGCCTACTTCTTGCCGAAAACATCCTTTTTGTCTCCCGAAACTAAATGTGCTCCGTCTTCCCATTTAAAATGAGCCCTTTTGGGGTTTCTAGGTGGCTCAGTTGGTTGAGTCCAACTTCAGCTCAGGTCATGATCTCATGGTTTGTGGGTTTGAGCCCCGCAGTGGGCTTTGTGCTGACAGCTCAGAGTCTGCTTTGGATTCTCTGTCTCCCTCTTTGTCTGCCCCTCCCCTGCTCGCGCTCTCTCTCAAAAATAAATAAACATTAACAATTTTTAGGGGCACCTGGGTAGTTCACTGGGTTAAGCGTCCGACTTCAGCTCAGTTCATGATCTCATGGTTCATGAGTTTGAGCCCCATGTCGGGCTCTGTGTTGCCAGCTCAGAGCCTGAAGCCTGCTTCAGATTCTGGGTCTCTGTCTCTCTCTGCCCCTCCCCCGCTTGTGCTCTGTCAAGCTGTCTCTCTCTCAAAAAATTAATAAGCATTTTTAAAATGTATATATTTTTAATTTTAAATGAGTCTTCTTTATTCACATACCTCCTTTGTGCTGACTCTTCCCCTAAAAAAAAAAAAGAAAAAGGTCATAAAAGAAACTCAAGTCATAGACACAGAATCCTAGAGTCTCATGGTTGAAGGGTCCTCAGAGAGAGTCAAGTGTCACCTGCAAAAGTCCAACCCTTCTGAGGCATCTCACAGTGTGGCCCAGGGCCAGGACCAGCACCCATCGGCATGACCTACAAGCTTGTTAGAAAGGCAGGCTCTCGGACCTTACCTCAGACTCTTGAATCAGGATCTGCATTTTTAAAAAATGTTTACTTATTTATTTATTTATTTTGAGAGCACGAGATAGAGCAGAGAATGGGCAGAGAGAGAGGAAGAGAGAAAAAGAATCCCAAGGAGGTTCTGTGCTGTCAGCACAGAGCCCGACGCGGGGCTCGAACCCAGTAGTGGTGAGATCATGACCTGAGCCGAAGTCCCACGAGAAGTGAGATCATGACCTGAGCTACCCAGGCACCCCTAAAAATTTTTTTAATATATAATTTTGAGAAATTCTTAAAATACACATAAGGTTTTTTTTTTCCCCATTGTTGACCATAGTGCTTGTGAAGTGCATGGCAAACTGCGCCAGAAGACAGAACGCAGTAGCCCTGCCGTTCATTTACCCCGGGAAGAGCAACAGTGTGTGCTTTGCTTAGTTTCGCTCCACCTGTCTGTTCCGAGGGCCATGAACTAAAACCTGTGGCCCAGGTGGGAGCTCTTGAGAACAGACCCCCGCCCCCCAACCAGGCGGGCTGTGGAGAGAAAGAGTATGCTGCAGGCCAGCACTGGGCCTTCCTCCCATTTCCCCTACCCCCTCCAGACCTTAAACAGTGTCCTTTTCAAAATGGGGCCCGATTTCACAGACTCACCGCTTGGCTTCTCAGGGAAGATAGAATCCATACCGTTTTTAGCCAGAAAACAGTAGGGAATACCCTTATGCCCTGAAGACATAACCCCTTCTCTTTCTCTTTTTGGATCTAAAGCTATATTTCTAACGTAAGTACCTAACTCCATTTTTAGAAATAAAATAATCGGGCATTTGGGGACTCATCAGTTGGGGCTGGGGAGTAGGGGGTAGAGTACGGATTTTCCAGCCACCACCCCTCCTCCATCTGCCTCCTCTTTCTCTGGAAAGAAAGCTCGCAGGAACCTGGTCTTCTTTGTCTTTGACTGTAGATCAGCACTGTAAAACATCGCCACCTTCAGTTAAAACTGGTGTGTGTCTGCACTTTGCAAAACCACACTGAGCTTCCTAACACTTTCCAGATACCACCCAGAGTAAGCTCTCCCTGGTTTCAGTGCTTCTTTGCTGGGTGAGCCTCTTCACTGTCCCTTAACATGCATGTCTCTCTCTCCAATTCAGCACAGGAAGGGAGGGAAAGAAAGAAAGGAGCCTGGAAGATGGACCTGGAGTGAATGCAAGACTTAATGCACTCACGAGGTTTTGCTAATGGCAAAGTGAAGGTCAGCATACTTTGTACATGACAGAATAACTCTGAAACCATATGCTTTCTTCAGACCCACCAACTCCTGTTCTGAAACGTAAACTGTACTTTTGAAGCTCAAAGTTTTAAACTTGTCAAAATATTGAGTGATTTCCTGATAGAATATGCCTCTTTGGTGAAGCGACTTTCCTACCTAGTGTAGTAAGGGCTTGAGTATTAAATGAGTTTTCACAGAACAAAGGGATGGGTAGAGATAGGGCACAAATTTATAGGAGCAAGTCTTCACAGTCCTGGGAAGAGCTGGAAATAATGAAACATGAAACTGACCCTTTCAAGAGCTGCCTGATACCAACAGCCACTTGAAGTCAGAACTTTAGAAGCAAATCACTGAATCTTTTCCAATAGTATTTTAATGTCTTAATGTGAATAAATCTTTGGTTGATATTTTTATAATAAGGACATGCTCAGTATTTCCCCTTCAGACTCACAATACCCTCAATAAAGGGCTTACAGCATCAATGAAAGCGATGAACAAGCAACTCCATGGGAACATTTCAGAAACATGCATTCCTCACACGTGTGCCCCCCAATGTAAATGGCCCTACACACTTCTCCAAATCCAGAGTTAATGCCACCCTTGTTCTGGATCAGGTTACAGTCCAGTCTCCGAGGATGGTGTGGGGAGAAGTACCCAGCAGATTGTACACCCTCAAGACTCCAGACCCCATCTTCCTCTCGTTGTGAGATGGCATAAGTCACCTGTCACCCCTCCTTACAGAGCATCAGGTGTTGGCAATAAGCAGGCCCACAGCAGACTTCAGTTTACTGTGGGTTAAGGGAACTCTTGACTCTAATATTGACACCTCCAGTCTTTCAAAATGTCCCTCCCTTAAGTGTAAAATTATGTTGGAGAACTTAGCAGCTATGTCCGTGAAGGTCCTCAGGCGTCCGGTAGCTATAGATGTAAAGCACACTGTTAGGCACATTTTAAGGCACTTACGAGTAAAGCTGACCATTGTGTTTTTCATGGAAGATAGAATTTATTTAACTTCTAACAGTGAATAATAGGGGAACACTATTTCATCCTGACCATTTCTTTCTCCTCTTGATGTCCAAAGCCAATTTTCTAAGATGGACACATAACTCCATATTTAGAAGAAAAATAAATGGGCATCTGGGGAGCCAGCATTGACGTTCAGCCTTGAAAATTGAATCCACTGTTGCAATAGCAAACTGTACATTATCTTCCTAAGAAAATACTAATTTATCAGTCCCAAGAGCCAAAGAGTTGTTCTGTGTCAGCAATCAGCTTAGCCTCATAATTATAAATTTGTAAGGATCTGTTGAAAGACATGGATCCAGAAGAATTATAGTGTTTCATAGTGAGTCACTTAGAATAGAGAGCCCTGTTATTTGTAGACATTCCATATAGTCACAGAAATTTAGAGATGGATCCGGTCTTAGCAATCATATAGTCTAACCCTTTTATTTTACACATGAAGAAATCAGGCCTTGGAACTTATTGTAGGAAATATATAAAAAGATTTCCATATGCCGCACATCTTCTAAATGTCTATCTTCAATACATCACTAACACCGCCTTTGGGATGTTCATCATGGTGTTCCCAAAATATGGCGAGATGGACTCATTGTTACAAGACTCTGATTTCTATACTATACTTTGCACCTTTGGTCTGGCATATTCCTTTCTTCCTTTTCTCCCTCCCCCCTCCATTTATTCATTCATTCACTAAGAGAGAGGCCCCTGAGCCCTATTATCTGTGAGATGCTGTGCTAGACAGATGGCCAGTTATAAACACAAGGAAGCTCATGAGCAGTCTGTGCCTCAGAGGAACTTGTCGAGACAGACGGTGAGACTGATGAATGGGTGAGTAGTTGCACAAGAGCTTCATAAATACCCAACTCTAGGCGTGGGCAAGTGTATCTCAGGGTGTTGAGAAGCACGGGGCAAGAGTTTCCTGTGAGAGTCTGAGGAAGTGCACCATGGACGTAAGCCTTGAGGGGAATCTTGTCAGATGAGCCTTGTCTCAGGCAGAGAAAGCAGTGAGGGCTTTGCTGGAGAGGGGGATCTTGCCCAAAGGCAGGAGCCCTGAAAGAGGAACATGGTGTATCCAGAAACAGGGAGTTTAGCAATGACAGTGCAGGAGGAATTGTGTGATGTGGGAAGATGAGTGTTTAGATGAGAAGATACATTAGAAAATAAACACAGAGGCACCTGGGTGGCTTTGCTGGATGACTTCAGCTCATGAAGTCATGATCTCAGGGTTCGTGAGTTCGAGCCCCACATCAGGCTCTCTGCTGTCAGCACAGAGCCCACTTCAGATCCTCTGTCCCCATCCCTCTCTGCGCCTCCCCTGCTCATGGTCTCTCTCTCTCTCTCTCAAAAATAAACATTAAAAAAAAATAAAATAGGGGCGCCTGGGTGGCGCAGTCGGTTAAGCGTCCGACTTCAGCCAGGTCACGATCTCACGGTCCGTGAGTTCGAGCCCCGCGTCAGGCTCTGGGCTGATGGCTCGGAGCCTGGAGCCTGTTTCCGATTCTGTGTCTCCCTCTCTCTCTGCCCCTCCCCCGTTCATGCTCTGTCTCTCTCTGTCCCATAAATAAATAAAAACGTTGAAAAAAAAATTTTTAAAAAAATAAAATAAAATAAATATAGGCATACCTCCTTTTATTGTGCTTCCTTTTTATTGAGCTTGTCAAATATTTCATTGTGTTTTTCAAGTTGAAGGTCTGTGGTAGTGCTGTGTCGAGCACGTCTCTCTGGGCCATTTTTCCAACAGCGTTTGTTCGATTCATATCCATGTCACATTTTGGTAATTCTCACAGTTTTTCAGTTTTTTTCATTCTTACTATGTTCGTTATGTTCTCTATCATCAGTGATCTTTGATGTTACTCTTGCATTTGTTTTTGGAGCGCCACACTCCATGGCCGTAGCAGATGGTAAAGCTAATTGATAAATGTGGTGAGTGTTCTGACTGGTGCACCGACCAGCCATTTTCCCATGTCTCTCCCTGTCCTTGGGCCTCCCTATTCCCTGAGACATTCCAGTTTCAGAATTTGGCAAATTAAGAATACTACAAGGACCTCAAAGTGTTCACATGAAAGGAAGAGTTGCATGTCTCCACTTCAAATCAAAGCTAGAAATGATTATGACTTCACTCATCTGTGGAATTTAAGGTACAAAACAGATGAACAGAAGGGGAGGGAAGCAAAAATAATATGAAAACAGGGAGGGGGACAAAATGATAAGAGACACTTAAATACAGAGAACAAACTGAGGACTGATGGGGTGGGGATAGGGGGCGGGGAAAATGGGTGATGGGCTTTAAGGAGGACACTTGTTGGGATGGGCACTGGTGTTATACGCAGGGAATGAATCACTGGGATCTATTCCTAAAGTCATTATTGCACTAGATGCTAACTAACTTGGATATAAATAAAAAATTAAAAAGCTAGAAATTATTAAGTTTGTTGGGAGAGGCATGATCAAAAGCCAGGATAGGCTGAAAGCTAGGCCTCTTGCTGCACCAAAAGGCAGTCAGTCATGAAGGCAAGTACAAACTGTTGAAGGAAATTTAAAGTGCTTCTCCAGTGAACACATGAAAGATTCGAAAGCAACACAGCCTTATTGCTGATGTGGAGAGAGTTTTAATGGTCCCTTCAGAACATCTCCTTAAGCCAAAGCCTCATCCGGAGCAAGGCTCTAACTCTCTTCAATATGTGAGGGCCAGGAGAGGTGAGGAAATTGCAGAAGAAAAGTTTGAAGCTGGCAGACATTGGTGCATGAAGTTTAAGGTAAGAAGCTTTCTGTCCCATAGAAGTGCAAGGGGGGATGGCACATGCTTAGGTAGAGGCTGTAACAAGTTATCCAGAAGATCTAGCTGGGATCATTCATGAAGGCGGCTACACTAAGCAACAGATTTTCAGTGTAGATGAAACAGCCCTCTAGGGGAAGAAGAGGTCATCTAGGACTTTTCATAGCTAAAAAGAAGTCAGTGCCTGGCTTGAAGGGACAGGTGACTCTTTTATTAGGGGCTAACATAGCTGGTAACTTTAAGTTGAAGCCACTGCTCATTTGCCATTCTGAAAACCCTAGGGCTCTTAAGAATTCTGCTACATCTACCCACCTTGTGCTCTGCAAATGAAACAACACGACCTGAATAACAGCACATCTGTTTACAGAACGAGTTACTGAATATTATAAGCCCACTGCTGAGACCTACTGCTCAGAAAAAAAGATTTCTTTGAAAATATGACTGCTCATAGACAATGCACCTGGTCACCTAAGAGCTCTGATGGAGGAGTACAATGACCTGAATGTTGCTTTCTTGCCTGCTAATACAACATTCCTTCTGTGGCCTATGGATCAAGGAGTCATTTCAACTTTCAAGTCTTGTTATTGAAAAAATATATTTTGTAAGGCAATAGCTGTGATAGATAGTGATTCTTTTGATGGCTCTGGGCGACGTAAATTGAAAACCTCCTGGAAAGGATTCACCAGCCTCGACGCCATTAAGAACATATGTGGTTCATGGGAGCCGGTCAAAATATCAACATTTACAGGAGTTTGAAGACATTGATTTCCACCCTCATGGATGACTGTCAGGGTTTCTAGACTTCAGTGGACGAAGTCACTGCAGATATGGTGAAACAGCAAGAGAATTAGCATTAGAAGTGGAGCCTAAAGATGGGACTAAATTGCTGCAAATCTCATGATAAAACTTGAATGGATGGAGGAGCAGAGAAAGTGGTTTCTTGAGATTGAATGTACTCCTGGGGAAGATGCCGTGAAGATTATTCAGTTACAACAAAGGAACTAGAACATGACTTGCGCTTAGTTGATCAAACAGTGGTAGGCTTTGAGAGGATTGTGTCCAATTGTGAGAGAAATTCAGCCGTTCTGCAAATGGTTTCAAATGGCATCACGTGCTACAGAGAAGCCATTAGTGAATCTATCGATGTGACAAACTTCATTGTGGTCTTACTTTAAGAGAGTGCCAGAGCTTCCCCGAGTCTGATCAGTCAACAGCCATCAACATCAAAGCAAGAGCCTCCTCTAGCAAAAAGATGGTAACTGGCGCTTTGCAGCAATAAAGTATTTTTAGTTAAGGTCTATATACTGTTTTTTGGGCATAATGCAGTTACACAATTAATAGACTACAGTATAGTGTGGATGTAACTATTATATGCACTGGGGAACCAAAAGATTCACTTGACTTGCTTTATTGAAATATTCCCTTTATTGTAGTGGTCTGGAACCAAACCCACAAAATCTCTGACGTTATGTCTGCATAAAAACTGCTGCCTCCTATGCTAAGGAATTCAGTTTCCCAAACTTTAGTAATTTAAGTGTTAATTCCACCATATGTGTCATATCCAAAGTTGTCTTATGTTATTTTTGCTCTACCTTTATACTACTCATACTATTATCTATCTTACAGTTTCCTAAAATGCCTTGCTTTGAAACACACCTGTTTTCAAAAGAAACTTCACATCAGTATTGTAAATAGAAAACCAGCGTCAGGCACCTGGGTGGTTCAGGTTAAGCGTTAACCAGGTTAACCTCGGTTAAGCATCTGACTCTTGATTTTAGTTCAGGTCATGATCTCGCAGTTCATGAGATCTAGCCCCACATAGCAAACTGACAGTGCAGAGCCTGCTTGAGATTCTCTCTCCTTTCTCTGCCTCTCCCCCACTCATTCATGTGTGCATGTGCTCTCTCTCTCTCAAAATAAATAAACATTAAAAAAAAACAAGAAAAATCAACGTCAATTGCAATAAATTAAAGGTCATCATTAAAATGAATGTGATGAAAATAAAACGTTCCTGTTAAGTCTTTGCTTGTGAAAGTCTCCGAGCCTGAGACCTGCTGTCTCCTCATTTTTAAGGGAGATGATAAGTTTTGGAGAGGAGTTAAATTCATTGTAGCACCAAACTGAGATTCCTTCAATTAATTAGGAGGAAAAAAGGCAGTTTGAATGGCATAAAGCTTCCTTACTTAACTTTTTAATTTTTAAATGTTTATTTATTTTTGAGAGAGAGAGCATGAGCAGAGAAGAGCAAAGAGAGAGGGAGACACAGAATCCGAAGCAGGCTCCAGGCTCTGAGCTGTCAGCACAGAGCCCATCGTGGGCCTCGAACCCACAAACCGTGAGATCACGACCTGAGCTGAAGTCGGACACTTAACCGACTGAGCCACCCAGACACCCTAAAGCTTCCTTATTTTCTAAGTCAGGAGTATTCATCATGGTTCCTGTGTGCCATCTTAGATACTACAAGGATATGCATGTGACATACGGGGAAATGTCATAGGCAATACAGGGCCATCTGAGGTTTTTGAGCTAAGAAGTGACAAAATCACACCTATATGAAGAGGGAAAACTCAGGACTACAAAGGGAGACTAGAGAAGTAGCTAGAACTTTGCAGCGCAAGGGTCCCAGCGTGGACTAGTCAGTGTAACAGGATGGATAAGAGGGACCAGACTTGAGAGAAATTTGGGATCAGGCCACAGCCAAATTTGGTGCCTGGAGGGATGAGACCCACAGGTCAAGGGAAGTGAAAGGCCAGCGATGCTTTGCAGATGGATGGCTTGAGAGACTGCATGAGTGGTCATGTGACCCAGGCCAGGTTTACAAAGACTACGCGGTAGAGTGTGTGTGCCCGATGAGGAGAAAGGGAGGGAGCAAGTAAGGTAGGAGAGGGGTAAGACCCCAGCTTTGGAACATCTACCTGTGACAAGTATGCACCTATCCTAGGCTCACATTAAATGCTTGTGGCAGAAATGGCAACGTGTGGATGGCAGGCAATTGGAGGCCACCTTGCTGGAGCTCAGGGACATCCCCACTGCCAGTTAGATTGGAAGAGATCTATACTGGTCTATAAATCAGCGTCAAAAACATTTGCACTTAACCTACCAACCATTTTAGAAAATTGATGACATAATCAGGTAGACAGGTTTAAGGTGTGTTAGACATGTTTACTTTCGTAAGATGTTCAAAATGAATCCATCCAACCAAGAAGTCATTAAGAACCTAGTTCTATAAAGCAGTTTGCTGAGAACTTTGAGCCAGAGAGAGAGAAATTAGACACAGACCCTGTTCTCATAGAGCTTGTAAAGATCTAATAAGATAAGAGAAAAAATTTTCAGGGATTTAAAGCTTAACGTACGAAGGCTTTATTCATGATTTCCAGAAAACCTATTTAGCCTCAAAATCTTTCTAGTAACTATAGTTAGTCTGAACTTTATTTCCATGTGTTTTAAGAAATTGATTATGGGGGCGCCTGGGTGGCTCAGTGGGTTAAGCATCCGACTTTGGCTCAGGTCATGATCTCACGGTTTGTGAGTTCAAGCCCCGGGTCAGGCTCTGTGCTGACAGCTCAGAGCCTGGAGCCTGCTTTGGATTCTGTGTCTCGCTCTCTCTCTCTGCCCCTCCCCTGCTCACGCTCTGTCTCTCTCTGCCTCAAAAATAAATAAAACATTTAAAAAATTGAAAAAAAAAAAAAGAAATTGATTATGGTGTTGGGGTAGAACAATAGTATAAACGAAATTTGGAGTAGACTTACAGAACTGTAAGTTAAAATCTTTTCAATCATAAGTATTCCTTTTTCTTATGTTGTGCTTAAAATGCTCATTTTCCCAGCTTAGGAGAAACAATATAAAGTTTTGTTTTATGTATAGAATAAAATTTCCCTTCTTCCTCAGATGAGTATATATAGTAATAAATTAGAGCTGTCTCATGAGAGTCTCTTAAACAATCAGTTTTATGTAACTGGGATTTTTTTTTTTTCCTGGTCATCAAGACACAGACTAGAAAGCATAGAGCTCACCCTCTCAGCCTAAAAAAGAGTCATACGTTTAAAAAAGAGGAAGGACAACAGGCCTAATGTTGATGCCTCTTCTTCAGTTTCTAGACCCTTCTGTGGAAAGAAGTGTTTTTATAAGACTCAGACAGAATTCATTTCCATAGAGCATTCTTAATGGCTCCTGTCAGTACAAAACAGCTGGGAAACATATGGTATCCATTTCCCTGTATCACTTGGAAAAAATTTCACATGTAAATAAAGCCAACATAAAAGAGTAGCCCTTTGAACCCACGACCTTATACAATACATAAATGTATTGGCACAATGCGCTCGTTGTATTGGTCCACTAAGTTATGTGACTTTAAAGGTTTTTATCACATCCTGAGATGCACATTTTCAAGAAGTTTCAAAGGAATCAAGGTAATTGGCAAAATATTAGCAAATACCATGCCTAACAATTAGTATGTATTCCTGAAATGTTAAGGGAGACACACACACGTGCGCATGCGCACACACGCCACTGTATTTTAAGCTTTTTAGAAAAAAATAGTGGATGAAATTAAAGGCATATTTACACATTGTAAATTCTGTGTCTGCTATCTCTCTGCTATTTTAAAGGGGTAACCATGTGTTCTTGAAAGGAAGAGAGAAAAGCTTGGCGGAAGTTTCTGGCAGACAATTTTTCATAGCTTCACATTTTTAGGGAAAAATGGACCTATAAAGGATAGGAAACCTTTTAAATATATAATGGACCAACTGGAATTAGGCTTTGCCTGTGCATATTTACTTTTCATAAATAACTTTAGAAGATCCAACTCTTATTGGTGATTATCACTCCTCTGAGTTTATTAACGGGGCTTTCGTCCCCTGTGATATTAAGCTGTAAATCCCTGAGAAGGATGCGCTTCGGGCACTTCGAAGGAGATTTAATGCGTTTCGCAAAGTGAGATTCAAATTCAAATACTCGCGTTTGTTAATTGTATTCTCTGTGCCAAGTACTGGGTACAGCTTAGAAGCAGAGCCAGCGAAAAAGAAGAGGTGCTGCAGCTTAACAGCATCTAGATACCTCCCTTCCCTCCTGGACCATTCCTCGTTAATACCTGTCCCTTACTGGACAGAATCCAGGCTTGTCGCTACAGCTCATAATGTTCTCTTCTTAGACGTTAAAGGTCTCAGAGCCATAATTCCGCTTAGTGCAGACCTTCTGAAAACCTGTGCGAAATTATGGTCTCTTTTGGAGGAAAGAACCATCCACCAACAATTACATCACATTCAGACTCAGAACACTTTCTCTCACCTCCTTAACTTACTTCCAGAACTTCTCTGAATCCTTTTAGATATATCCCAGTAAGAACAAGAATGACCAGCGATCTAAATTTGGGGAGCTTTTAATGACTTGTATGCCACTTTCACCCAAGATTTAGTGGGAGCTGGGGACTGTCATAGAAGTTACAGACCTGAATACACCCCACCTCTTTAATTCTTTGGTTGTGCCCAGTAGCAAAGAACAGACACAAGCACATGCTTTGGGATTAAATACTTCCCACCAGTTGTTCCAGAAGAGGAGAGAGAGAGCTCCTAGTTGGAAGGCATGTCCTGAAACCTCCCCCCTTCCAAGGGGGATGGTGTAAATGTAATGGAAGAGGAGGAGGAGGGGTCCATAAATCAGTGACCTACAAGTTTCCAAGAGCTGGGTCATCGGTCTAGTCAGGGGAGTGTCCCAGAGAGGAGGCAGGATCATCACAACAGAGGAGACTGGTGTCCTGTCACCCTGCACCACGAGAAGGCACGGGGTTGCCTTTCATGAGGCTGACTGGGAGAGATGGTGTTCTTATCTTCAACGTCCAGACACATTGCTCTTTCACTGGACGCTCCATCTCAACCAGACCCTCCCTCAAAGACAAACCATGCACTTTTTATCTGAGCTTCGCAGAGAAATGAGAAGGAAAAAAAAAAAAAAAACAACCACTAACCTGCACATCTCGCTCTCCCTTTGTAACTTCCTCTCCTCCTGGTTCTTCCCAGCTTTGCCAACAATGGAGGGCAGCTTTGAACCTTCCCGCGTGTTCCGTTATAAAGTACAAATACATTATGTTGCTGTGTGCATATGCCAGAAAGCATGGTGAAATTCCCCGAGCGACGGTTCGTTGGGATACTCATCTGTGGGAGAAAATCACCCAGTAGGTCACAGTTTGAGTTTGCCCAATATTAAATAACTTACCCCTTCTTTATATGAGACTTCTTAAGCTTTAAGGATGTGCATGTGTGTGTGCACGCACATATACGCATGTGTGTACATTCATCCCTTGTCTCCCTAAACTAGTTTGGAAGTTTATTTAACATAGAGGATCCTATCTCCAATTCTGCTTCTCCAGGTGGTGACAAGTCTCATAATACTTCCAAAGAGGTATAGCCATCCAGGGAATGAACCTAAAAATCTGTTGAGGTTTGTTTGTTTTTTTGGCTGTCTCCTTTTACCATGCTTCCTACTTGAGTTTATTTTGAGCCAATATGCCATCACTTTTATCACTCACTGTTTTCTAGTGGTAAGTATGAACCGTTTGTTTTGGGATATCTTGTGTTTGATTTGCCTTCTCCCTACAGGTGTCCCCTTAGACAGGGGCTTTCTTTGAACATAACCTGAGTGGTCTATGTCTGGCCACATGGCCAAGATACCTTCAGTGTTTCAATGTAATGCTCTCCTCTTTTATATATTTCAAAACAGTTTCTAGTTCGAGCTGGAATTGCAGTGTGTCGGCTCTCATCACAAACACACAGAAGCCCACAGGCATCGCTGACGTGTACAGTAAGTTCCGTCCCGTGAAGCGAGTTTCCCCACTGAAACACCAGCCAGAGACTCTGGACAACAATGAAAGTGATGACCAAAAGAACCAGAAGGTGGAGTGCCAGAAAGGGAGTGATTCAGAGCCAGGCCCCCCACCTGAGGAGCTCAGCCCTGGAGATGGAGACAGTGGCCCCCAAAGTAAGAGCACCGAGCCCAGCACCTTGCTGGGTGAACTGGAGCATTATGACCTTGACATGGATGAGATTCTGGATGTGCCTTACATTAAATCCAGTCAACAGCTTGTCCCTTTTACCAAGGTGACTTCAGATAAGAGAATTTTGGGTTTGTGCACAACCATCAATGGCCTTTCTGGCAAAGCCTGTTCTCCCGGAAGTGCCGAGAGCTCACCGTCCACCCTGACACCATTCTGTGTTCTTTCTCCCGTGAAAAGCCCTCACTTGAGAAAAGCGTCATCCATCATCCGCGACCAGCAAAAGCTCTCTGCTGAAGAGTCTGAGAGCTCACCGCCTTTGGTTAAGTGTGGCTCCGCATACGAGCCTGAAAACCAGAGCAAGGACTTCCTAAACAAGACCTTTAGTGATCCTCATAGTCGAAAGCGCGAGAAGGCAATGCCAGACTGCCAGCTCAGGGACTTCCATCCACAGTCCTCCGCAACAGAACCCAAAGTGGAAGAGCAGATCGGGGGTGTGAGCTGGACCAGCTCCCAAGGCCCAGAAGAAAGGAGTGAGTATCTGAAAAAAGGGAAAAGCATCTTGAACATCGTTAAAGAAGGACAGATATCTCTCCTGGTGAGTATGATCTAATTCGGTAATTTAGAGACTCCAGTTGTACCAACTCCTTCATGAGTAACAGAATCATGAGTGTTTGTTCCCATGTTGCCTTAATCTTTACTCGTAGCTTTAGTTTGATGATGTGCCTTTTGAAATTTAAAATCCAACTTTAGATTAGTACCAGGGAAAATAAACAGCTATAGAGGGAGTGTTATTCCCCTTTAACTTTGCAGGACTTTGACTGAAATGGGACACATAATCTAAAACAACACAAGTCTAGGGGCACCTGGGTGGCTCAATCGGTTAAGCGTCCGACTTTGGCTCAGGTCATGATCTCATGGTTAGTGAGTTCGAGCCCCACGTCGGGCTCTGTGCTGAGAGCTCAGAGCCTGGAGCCTGCTTCCGATTCTGCTTCTCTTTCTCTCTCTGCTCCTCCTCCACTTGTGCTCTGTGTCTCTCTATCAAAAATAAATAAATGTAAAAAAATAATTAAAAAAATAAAACAAAAACACAAGTCCAGCACTTGCTTTAACATGACTCTTTATGTCTTTCTTTTCCCTTTTCAAATGGTCCCTAATGTTCCCACTCACTTACCCGTGGGGATGTGTGTGTTCCTTGTTGATGGCGGACCTGCCAGATCCATGAACAGAGGGTCTTCTGTTTTATCCTGATCATTATTCAGAAAAGTTGGACCAGGACGTTTAAGAACGTTTGCAGATAGAGCTTACCCTAGAGCTTGGTTGCCCTCTGACCTACATGGGGCTTTTACTCAGTCCAGCTCTGCATGTCTAGGGAGTGCAAAGAAGCTTTTCCAAAGACTCTAGTCACAGAGTTAACATGATGTGTAAGAAAAGCCTGTTCTGCCTCGGCTCAGAGAGAGCTCAGCCGAAATCACACCCCATCTGCCTGCATTGTTCTTTTCTGGCTTCCAGACTTGGATCAAACAGTAGCAAGCCTGGGCTGATACCATGATGTTAATTAAAGTCTCACTCAAGAAAATCATCGTATCTTGGCAGTGCGATTCCACTTAGTGTAAAGCCATACAGAGATAAGTACAATGTGCTTGGTCCATTATCCCAAATCTCACTGTTATAGGATAATAGGATTGAATGGTTTTACCAAATAAAGTAATAAAAAAATGTTTTCCTGCTGAAAATAGGTTTTCCATTTCTCCTGGCTCTTTCTCTCTTTTTCTTTCTGGTTCATTTCTTCCTTTTGTCCATCCCATGTTTTCATGTTTCCCAAGTGATAATACCTCTCAGTTCACCCAACAGTCTCTGTCAACCATGGAACTAACACAGGGAACTAAGCTTCACTACAGGTGAGAAAATCAAAGTCCAGGTAGCGTCCAGGAGTCTGTCTGGGGTGAAAGTGTCTAGAAGAACCCCGTGGTGGCGCTAGTCATGGCAGCCATCATGAGTTTGCAATGAAAGCCAATTCTCTGTAGTTCAAGGCAGACGAGATGCTTGAGAGAAGTAGTTCCTTCATTCAACAAACCTACAACAGAGAATAAAACACAGTCTGGCTGTCAGCACTTAGCAGTCGAGTGGAGTAGACAGAAAGGGAATTTGCCAATTACCATAAATATCATTGCAGTTGTTTAGAAAGCCAGCTCGGAGTCTCCGCAGTCTTGTTGACCTATCCCAGTCTCCATGTCTCCCATGAAGATAAGTCTCTTGAGAATTCATGTTCTCAAGGGTAGCAGAGCAAACTCTGTAATGGGCAATCATCAGAATTGATGGTAAGGAATTTTGACTTACTACATCCCCAGGATTGGCACCAGAGCTTCCGGAAGATCATCTCTTCTTACCAGTGCCCACAGCAGAACCCCCACAGCATCTCGTTCTGATTATTGACTTAAGTGTTCTAATCTTAACTCTTTGTACAGCCCCACCTAGCTGCTGACAACCTAGACAAAATTCACGACGAGAGTGGCAACAATCTCTTACACGTGGCCGCATCGCAGGGACACGCAGAATGTCTGCAGCACCTCACGTCTCTGATGGGAGAGGACTGCCTCAGTGAGCGGAATACGGAGAGATTGACTCCAGCAGGCTTGGCCATCAAGGTGATCGGTTGGGGCTGCGCCCTCCACCGCTAAAAGTCGGGTTGTTGGGGTTTTTGGGGTTTTTTTTTTTTTTAGGTCTTATTTTCATTTATTTTTGAGAAAGATACAAAGAGCAAGTGGGGGGTGGGGGCAGAGAGAGAAGGAGACAGAATCCCAAGCAGGCTGCACGCTGTCAGCGCAAAGCCGGACATGGGGCTCGAACCCACACACCGCGAGATCATGACCCATGACCGGAGCCAAAATCAAGAGTCAGACACTTAACTGACTGAACCACCCCGCTGCCCCTGATTGTTGTTTTAAGATTCCTAGTGAGCTAAGTCAGACACATGAGTGTAGGGTGGGGAGGGGGGAGCACAGTATACCTAGTAAACGGCAAATGAGCATATGACATTTAAGATAGTAACCATTTCAGTTACTAACTGCTTTGAGATTTGGAGACTACATTCCAATTTATTGTGCAATGAGGGTAAGCTTCGAGTCAGCTAATAAAGAGGAAGCAAAATGATCTATTGCAGTTCTCAGAACTTTTGTTACTGCTGGTGACTGCAATTCAGATTCTTAACCACACCTGGATTTATCTGAGACGGTTTCATTTTTTTCCTAATGTGAATATAATGAGCGAAACAAATGAGGAAAAGGTGTATTTTAAGGAATGATAGCTCTCAGGAGTATTTCAGATAATAAAGCAGGCTTCTAATGGATCACATCTGAAGTTTAAATGTCTTCAGGACCCAAAGTTGTTTAGAGGGTCAGTGCCGAGTTTGAGTCTAGCTCTTGGTGGAGCACAGTATGCTGTCTGTCAAAATCTATACAAATTAATGCCGACGGGGAAAGAGTTAAAACCTAGAAATTGTCAGTCAGGGAAACATGGTCTTTTATAGCACTGCAAGTGCGTGCCCCTGTAAAATATAACACATCGCTAGAAGGTTAGCTATTAAACTAAAATTACTTTTAAGATCTTTGGCAAATAAATGTAGAATTCAGTCATATTTATGAAGAAGCCAGAAGTGAAGTTCAGGGAAATATAATACAGCCTGTGCTTCTACATATGTGTTTTGCTAGTTATGTCTTCTAAAAGCTGAATGATCATAATTTTTAGAAATGGAATTACTTTTGAAATTTACTAGGGGAACTTGCTAGTTAAAGAAATCTGTTTGTGAATTCACCGGAGAACATGTTACATTTGAAAAACAAGTGGTTGCTGGCCTGCCTCTCACATATCTTTTAAGCAAATCTGAATTTTTGCATCGTTAATTTATTTACCATGTGGTAAAGTTTTACGTATTACAAGTTGCTTTCTGTTTTATTTAATTTTACTCAATGATAATGTACTATTGCAAAGATGCTATAGAAAATAATTTTTTTTTTTTTATAAAATAAGAAATCTATGACCTTGGTAGATATCGCTTTCCTTTAGTGAATGTTGCCATGTCACATTAAGAGCGGAACTGAAGGCAGCCATCATGAAGAAAGAGAAATTAGATGCGAAGTCAGGGTGCATCATAGTTGAGTTCGACAATGTGTACCAAGTCCAGTAGGTACTATGTTAGATGAAGGCAATTCAGATTTGAATGAGACGTAGTCCCTTTTCTTAAGGAGCTAATAGCCAGATAGATTCGGCAGGTAAGTTACCAGCAATTCAAGTGTGGGGTGGCGAATTCAGGATCTAGTCCTAGATCCGAGTCCTGCAGGAAGGCAGGGCTTGGGTCTGGTCATCAATGGACATGAGTCAGTGATGAATAAATTATTGTTGCATGGCCAATAAATATTGACATTTGCCTTGCTGTTTGAGTGTTTATAAAATACAGGTCTTATTAGTTTTTTCTAACTAATGTTAGATTATGGAGTATATCTTAGCTACATAGTTGGAAGAGAAAGGTTTTTTTTTTCTTTGTTTATATCCCTTCATGCTTGTTTTCACAGATTAAGAGTCTTCAGAGTAGGACAGTACATAAGAAACTTGGTGGCATTTCAGCCACCTGGGTATAAACTCTTTCTATGGTTTCCATATTGTTAGTCCATTCTTAATAAACTGCTTCAGTCAACACACTGCTATCATATAATCGGCATGGAAACTTAAGCTGCAGGGCATTTGGGGACATCTGGCTGGCTCAGTTGGAAGAGTGTGCAACTCTTGATCTTGGAGTTGTGAGTTCAAGCCCCATGTTGGGTGTAGAGATTACTGAATAAGAAGAATAAGAGTAAGGGTAAGGGTAAGAGTAAGAATAAGAATAAAACTGTAGTGCATTTTGTTTTTTTATTTTAATGAAGAACACATATCAAACCCATAAAACTTTAAAAGCTCTTATTTGGGGTCTCAGACTTTTCATATTTTTACTTCCAGGCAATGATATGAGAAAGGGAAATCTTCTATTTCTTCCTTTAATCTAGAATTTACAAAAGCAGTAAATACAGATATTTTGTGAGTGCCACCCCCTTTGGAAATTGGTCCCGACACAAATCCTGCCTCAGTCCATTCAGTGTAATTTGACAGACGTTGGTGAAGTTGAGGGAGTTCTAAGAAGTCATCATTCTTTTGTTTTAGGACCTTGTTTTGAACACCAGTGACCAGCCGATGGTGTTTCAGCTCATTAAACATAGGTCTGAGAACCCTGCTGTTATTAAAGAGAACAAACTCGGTACAAATGGCAAAAGTTGCTGAGATAATATGACTGGGCTGACAGGAAGCAAAGTCAGAGATAGGATATCACATAAAAAGATTACCTGAGGAAAGCGAAGCGGCTTTGAAGGCTTAAGAACTCCTCTCCCCTCCACTTAAACTCCTTAGATGGAACATAATAAATTCTTACCAGTTACATGCAGAATTTATTGAGGGTTTTCTGGGGAACCCAGCACTAAATACTGTGGCAGTTCAGCGCATTACTGAGTCCCCTTTGGGAACAGTTTGGCAAAAATAACTGGAAAGAAAGATTTCTATAAGGTGAGAGCAGTGTGTTTCTCAAATAGGGCCAACACGATACATTATTTTAGGAGCTAAACAGACATGGAATGAAATACCCTTAATTTCTTTTTCATTTCTCATTCAGTCCTTTCTGATCAAGCTCAAAGACAACATGTTGGTCTGGTGAAAAAATGACTTCATCCAGTTCATCCAGTGAGTGACCCCAGTCTCAGAGACTTCAGGCAAACAGTCTCCTGCCAGAATGTAATAACATTTTGTTTGTTTGTTTTCTTGGTATTTCTATTTACGGCAAGTGATGCTGTGTTCAAAATCATAGTAGCAATATATTTCCTTCCACCTTTGTGGCTGCATTTTGTCACTTAATACATTTATTTCAACATCACCTTGTGGAATAACTAGACCTAACAGACATCTAACAGAACATTCTAGCCAACAACAGAAGAATACACATTCCCCCCCAAGTACACATGGGACATTCTCCAGAATAGACCATATGCTGGGCCAGAGAACAGGTCTCTGTAAATTAGGAAGGATTGAAGTCATACAAAGTATGCCCTTTTAACCATAGTGAAATGAGGTTTAGGAGTCAGTAACAGAAGGAAATTTAGGGTATTCACAAGTGTCTGGAATGAATAGAATAATTATTATCATGTATCCAGAATAATCACTCCAGAATAATCACTTATCAAAGAAGAAATTACAAGAGACCCTGGAAAATATTTGGTGGTGAATGCAAATGCAGTATATTATCATTTAAGGATGTAGTGAAAGCAATGCTGAGGATGAAATGTATAATTGTAAATGCCAGAATTAAAAAAAGAAAAGGAAAATGATCTAAAGTAATAGCTTAGGGGCGCCTGGGTGGCTCAGTTGGTTAAGCACCCCACTCTTGATTTAGGCTCAGGTCATGATCTTGGAGTCACGAGGTCAAGCTCCTTTTGGGCTCTGTGCTGGCCGTGGAGCCTGCTTCAGATCCTTGGTCTTCCTCTGTCGCCCCTCTCCCCTCTCAAAAAAATTGTTAAGAAAGAAAGAAAGAAAGAAAGAAAGAAAGAAAGAAAGAAAGAAAGAAAGAAAGAAAGAAAAGAAAGAAAGAAAGCTAACAGCTTAATCTTCTATCTTAGGAAACTTAAAAAAAAAGAAAAGAAAACTACATTTAAAGCAAGCAGAAGAAATTTGAAAATTCAAGCAGAAATAAATGCAACAGACAACAGGGGAAAAAAAAAAAAAAAACAACAGAGAAAGTCAACAAAACCAATTCTAGTTCCATGAAACGATTTTTTCAAAAATGAGTAAGCTTTTAGTTAGACTAAGACAAAAAGAGACAAGACTCAAATCGTTAAAGTCAGAAATGTTGCCGTATACTCCCGTGTTCTGCATACGTGCTGCTTGCTCTGAACGGTCTTGCCTAGCAGATGCTCGCCACTATTCTCCTTCCTCTGTTCATTCAGAAGGAACGGAACGCATGGTGTCAGTGGCTTGTTGGGTGTTGATTCATCCTGGTAGGGCACAGTTGGCTTGCTCAAAGCGTGCGGTTTGAAAAACATCTGCATTGAAGGATCCATACACGAAAGGATGATGGGTGGGGCATAGGGAGCCCAAGAAGAAAAGTGCAGTGTCCTGGACTAAGAGCGGAGCACTGTTACCGTCTGAGAGCCGGGGGTGCCAGCAAGACAGGCCTGAAGGAAGGAACTGGCTGATTTTTGACCTTTGACTGGTAGAGGGACTCAGCAGCCAGTGGCAACCCCATAGGGGTTGGGGAAGCCAGGAACAGACAGGACCTCAAACTCCCTCTCTTTTCGTGGTGTCCCACTACCGTTCTCCATCAGCCAAATCTGGGGGCAAGGGAGGCGGCCCATACAGACCAACCTCCTCTGGCAGCAAGGAGGGCAGCAGAGGGAGGAGACAGATCAGTGGGGGCACCTGGAAGCTACTCGGCCCACACCTGGCCCTGCTAGGTTCCCCCAGGGGAAGAATGGTCTCTGCCTGCGAATAGTTGTGAGTTGACTACTTGAAATTCCAATATGCAAATAAGTGTAGATGAATAATGAGGAGATTACCTCCTGCATCTTATGTTTAGAATATGCTTCCCACACCCCATGACGCGGTGGCTCTTTTCTCCTGGTCTGAGGCCCCACCCTGGGCAAACCGGGAAGGCAGCTGAACGTCTCGCTGGTGTTATAGAGGATCTAAAAGAGCGTGCTGCTAGTAAGAGGTAATAAGTGTTGTGTGCCAAGGACTCTTACATGCTCTGTCTCATCTGCTGCTCCCAGTAACTGTATGAGGTCATTATTACTATCCCTGCCACTTCACAGAGGAGAAAACGGACTATCAGAGAGGGGAAGCAACTTGTTGGAGGTCTTGTAACTAAGTAGTGGATTCAGGATTTAAATCCATTCCAAAGTCTGGATCCTCGTGACTAGCTTATACATGTCACGGCTGCCTTCCTGGTTTGCACAGTGTGGGATCTCAGCACTGGAGGAAAGAGCCAGTGCGCTTTGGGGACGGAGTCCCCAAAGCCTTCAGTGCAGGTAGCATTGGAGCCAGTATAATAGGATTATTTTCTTTCTTTCTTTTGGAATCCTGCCATTTCAAATTCTCAAGGGTTAAAGCCTATTCTCAGAGTTAATGAATAAACGGATATTGGTATATTCATACAATGGAATACTTGGCAGCAGTAAAAAAGAACAAACTTTTCATACAAGCAGCAGCACGGTGGACTCTCAGAGGCATGAATGCTCATAATAAAATAAAAATCCTATCAGTGGTTGCCTAGGGCAAAGGTGAGGACCTGAGACCCTGGAGTCCTAGAGACTGGGGGGAGTGGGGGGGCTGGAGATGTTCTATATCTTGATTGGAGCAGTAGTTACAAGAGAGTATGTATCTGTTGAAATTCATCAAACCACATGCTTAAAACACGGTAGGGTATGTTTTATAGTATTATAGTATTGAATACCTCAATACAGTGATTTAAACCAACTGATTAAGTTTATGAAACTGCATTTACGTAAAAATTCCCCAACTGATTTTGAGTCAGAACCACAGATCAGAAGTATAATACATGATATGCTTATACTGCAAATAAATTAAGCCAAATACAAGAACCAAAATTCATGTGATTTTTTTCCCTTGGCAAAATTACTGTCTGTGAGGTTTTGTTTAGTTTTTGAGAGAGAGAGAGAGAGAGAGAGAGAGAGAGAGTGAACATAAGCAGGGGAGAGGCAGAGAAAAAGGTTGACAGAGAGAGAAGCCCAAGCAGGCTCTGTGCTGTGAACACAGAACCCGATGTGGGGCTCGGACCTGATGTGTGAGGTCATGTCCTGAGTCAAAATCAAGAGTTGGACACTTAACCAAGTGAGCTATGCAGGCGCCCCGTGAAGTTTTTTTTTTTTTTTTAGTTTATTTTCTTTATTTTCGAGAGAGAGAGAGGCAGAGAGAGAGAGAACCTGTGCAAGCAAACAGGGAAGGGGCAAAGAGACAGAGACACAGAATGAGGGAGAGAGAGAATCCCAAGCAGGCTCTGAGCTGCCACCACCAGAGCCTGACACAGGGCCGGATCCCACAAACTGTAACATCATGATCTGAGCCAAAATCAGGAGTCAGACATCCAACTGACTGAGCCACCCAGGTGCCCCTATGAGGTATTTTTCAAACCTGAATTACTTTGAATTTCTTTCTTCTTTTTGTCAATCTAGAACGGTCAGTTGGAGTGTGTACGTTGGATGGTGAGTGAAACCGAGGCCATTGCCGAACTGAGTTGTTCTAAGGATTTTCCAAGCCTCATTCATTACGCAGGTTGCTTTGGTCAGGTATGAGGAATTTTTAATAATCAGATTTATAAGCAGTCGCTTCATTGTAATATTTTTAAATGAAAAACATGTTTTAAACAACCTAAATATTCCATAATAAGATATTGGATAAATAATGAAGCTACATACATATGATGGAATTTTATGGGAAAAAACATTTATCATAAAATATTGAAACATATGCTATAAAACCATTCCTGTAATTTGGTACCAACTTTGAATTCTAGAGAAAGAAGAAGAGACGTAAATAATAAGATTAGAAAACAAGCTGTGTCACAACATGTTCACAGCTGTTACCACTCAAGGCGGAATTACAAGTGGCTTTTATCTTCTTTTTTGTATTTTTCAGTATTTTCCAAATTTCCTACAACAAATGCATTTAACTTTCGTCAAAAGGGAAAATGATACATTTTCTCGTACCCAACATTAAAAGGAAAATCTTCAGTAAGATATTAATCAAGTAAATCTCTAAGATGAGCAAACACACTAACTAGATCAGTCGCAGTTACAACCAGTTTCTACCTTAGGAAATCCCAGTATGAGTAGTTGATGTACACAGATCACAATCCAGGGTGTGGAGTACAAAAATCATCAGTAACTCCCTTTGAGAGGAGTAAGTATAAATTATATTTTCTAAAAAATTGGAACCACAGAGTGCCAATCTCAGCCTTAAAAAAATAAATAAAGTCAGCACTGTATTAAAATAGATTTAATCATATTTGTCTGTGGCAAAGAAAATTGCTTCTCATGCCTATAACCATATCCCCTTTGGCTTCATGAACCATCCCGGTGGCAGTAAATTGTGGTATTGTCAACAAGAGATTAAGCTTTTCCGAGCATGACAATCTCAAGTTCAAAAAATACCCTTGGAGAATATGACTGCAGTCTTTCTTTAGTGCGAGTCCATGTTAGGTGATAGTTTATGTTGTACCATGGTAACTTCAGTGAATATAAATTATATACAAATATGTATGTATGAGTGTGTGTTTGTATGTATATATCCCATATATATAAATACGACATGTATAACATGTATGTGACACACATATACAACATATATGTATATGTTAATATGTAACGTTCACTCTATGTGCCAGGCACCAAGCCTTTGGAGTTTGTGTACATTATCTCGCTTATTCTTTAAAATAACCCTGTTGGATCCTGTTGTCTGTACCCATTCTGGAGGTGAGAGTCAAGGAAGAAAGTTAAGTGGCTTACACTTGTCTTGTTCCAGTGCCTAGTAAGCAAAGAGTGCACCTCAGCTCAGGCCCTCTGATTTCAGGACCAGATTCTGTTTTGCATCTGCCTGTGTAGGCAATTCCTATAGCCCATTCCCAGCGGCATTGACCTGAGGAAGACTTTCTTACAATTCTGTCTAACAACACGTGGTGATACACAGGTCATCGAAGTCAGTACCTGGTACTAAATTTACGACATGAAGAAAAGAGCAGAAAGAACGCTGACAATTTGCCAAAGCTACTGTCTTTGAAAGAATTACTCCATTTTCTCAGTGTCCTGTCGTGGCGAGCCCCAGTCACAGTATTCCACAAACAGCCATCACAGTTCCTAAGCAATTGCTGAGGATGCCCTTTTCTGGCTTGTACTGGCAAAGGGGAGAATCGAATTTTCGAATGACCAAAAGAATGTAATCACCGATGATCTTCCTAAATCATTTTCAGTATAAAACTGAATGTAATTTATTCCCAAACCGTCTGAATAATCATTTCGTGTTCCTGATTTCATTGGCTTATCTAAAGCCTAGCAAGGAATTTTCCATCCCCGGGGAAAGGCTACCTGTGCTTTTGGTAGAGCTTGCCAAAGAAAAGGAGGAAGGGATTGCATTGCTGTTCTGAGACTCTAAGTAAATAATTGGGCCCCTGGCATTCTTTGTGTCGGGAAATGCTGCTTATGTGTGCCAGCTTCTCTGTTCGCCTCTCGCAGTGGGTTTCTTGTAATCGTGAAGCCATCAGGACCAAAGAAGCGCACATGTCCTTTCTGGGACTGGTTGGGTGATGCTGTGGCCTACTGGACTGGACTAGAGGAAAATACGGAAATCGGGGACCTCGCAGAAGAGCCACGTCAGACGTTTGCCTCACGCTAGTATCAGTCTTCAGGCTGTTATTTCAAGCTGAGAGGCCTTTTTAATGACCCGGAGTACGGCTCTGAGCAGGGCAGCCCAGCAGCGCCTTTCGGAGGGCACTCCTCCCCAAGTGGAAGGCATCGAGGCCCTTTAGAACCACGAGTCCTCCTCTGCCCAGCCATCCCGCATCCGCCGCAGGCACTTATGTAACAGGTAACCTGTGGAGATGCTGAACTTGGAACCGCTACAAGGCTAATATTTTCACAAGGAAGACTGTTATTGAACATTTTTCTAATGGATTCAGCACATGCAGGTTTTTCTGCATCAGGCAGGCACTTGAGTGTGCTCTGCTTTTGTTTCTTCAGTAAATACTGCTGGAAAAGATAGAACAGAGGAAAATTCCTCCCTTGGTTTATTTTAGTTGCCCTCTGCCCCTCATATAGATTCTCAAAGAAGGGGCTCTACGTGACTCCCAATTTGTGTCCTTTTTCTCGCAAAAATTACCTTAAAGACTCCGGTACCGCAGGGCAGCCGGCAGATTTTAGCAGTCTCCTGGAGTGATAGATCTTGGGGTGATAAGAATTGATTTTCCTCCTCTTGACACATGAAGTCTCAGAGGGTGCAATTATTCCATTGCCTGATCGTACGGAGCAGTGCTAGCTACAGGGAGCACGGAGGTGAAAACTGCAGGGAAACTCCCGGAAAAAGCAGGGATGTCCTCCAGTCAGCCTGCTTTGCTGTCCCTGGAGAGAGTTGTTACCGGCCAAACAGTAGAGACAGAATTGTCTCAAGTCAAAGCTACCCTGTGTCACGGGTGCTGTTTTATTTCACCACGAAGGCTCTGAGGGTCTGGCCCACGCTCCCAGCAAAGCTGTCGTGCCCTCAGCAGTTTGGGGGCTTCAGCCCATTCTGCACCGGTCATTGGTTCAGTGGGTTCTGTGTTCCTTGTGACCGTTGTGTTTCTGAGTCTCCCCTGTCACTTTTGGTAAGGACATCCTGCTGTGAAAACAACCTCCCTCATAGCACTCAGCGTGTACCAAGAGCACCTTTGTCTACACTGGGTGCATTCTGCATTTTATTTTTTGTGTTTATTTATTTATTTTGAGAGAGCGCAGGGGAGGGGCAGAGAGAGGGAGACAGAGAATCCCAAGCAGGCTCCACACCGTCAGCTCGCAGCCTGACACAGGGCTTGAACCCACGAACCATGAGATCATGACCTGAGCCGAAACCAAGAACAGGATGCTTAACCAACTGAGCTACCCAGGCACCCCGCATTCAGCGTTTGAAATGTTGGCCCTGACACAGATCAAAACAAAATAAAACAAAACAAAAAACAAAGGGATAGAATGATCAGGGACAAGTTTTGAAAAAAAGGAACAGAGCAGCAATTCCTACAGCGATAGGCATGCAGGCAAGAGGCTACATGCGATTGTTTTTCCACGATCGACTTGAAAAAAGCAAAATATTCTGTGGACTTGATTGTTTCACTGTCACCGGATAGAAATAAGAAAACAACACTCAAAGTACTGAGATTGCAGACAAAAGCAAAATAGAAAAATGTCTGATTAGCCAAAGCACCCATCCGCTCTCCAGGGACTGATCTTTGAAACAGCGTAAGCAACACAGAGCTCCATAAACCCACAGACTGATGGGCTGTTAATTGTGCTTTCTGTGACCCAAGCGTGCAAAATGAGTGTGTCCATTACGGATTCAGGGGTCATGGGTCAGTGAGTGGCTGTGGATACTCGTACTGAGTAGACAGATAGCAGAGGCCTGGAGAACAGTGGCTCCGTGTCTGATCTTAAATCCTAGCCCTGCCATTTACTAGCTCAGGGGTCTTGGAGACGTTTATTATTATTTTTAAATAGAAAAGATCTCTCTGGACCTCAGTTTGTTCATCTCTAACATGGAGATAAAAGTGGTTTATTTGCCAGGGGGCAAAAAGCCGCATGAACACTGCCCGTTGCTGACACATAGTAGACATTAGATAAATGTTGCTTCTTAGGATTATTGGGTATCTTCCAATTTCCTGTTTTATTGATCTCAATATTGTTCAATTGACTTATTTCACCATAAGTAAAACATAAGGGAAACTTGACACTGAATTATTTAGGCCTTAACCTGTTTAACAAGTTCTCGGATACACTTTTTGTTCACATTTTACCGTCTCTGGATTCTGCATTTATCTTACAATATATGACACCCTGAAATTGTGGCTGGCCATTTTTTTACATTTTAACATCTCAAAAACCAGACTGAATTCTACCTTTGATAGTATATTAGATTCGATGATCTCTGATTGCAGAAGAGGGTGCCTCCTTTGGAACTTACAGTCATAATGAAAACTGTAGACCCTTTACTGATTGAGGCCAACAAGAGACCTGTGGAACGCTTTGCAGTGACATTTTTTTATTAGACTTTGTCCAGCAAATCTCATAAATTACATGTATTAATTGCCCCATGAAACGACTTGCATTGCCTTTAACAACACACAAAACGCCCCAATAAAACAGATTACCAAAAGAGCAGAAAATCCCCAGAAGAGAAAACCAGGACATGAAGGAAGTTTTCAGTCAATAGATAAAAACCGAACGTCTAGATGAGTGTGTGGGCGGCTGGGTAGAATGTTAAGTTGGAGAGGCATTCTGTAAAATGGAAATAATCCAGAAGGGCCTCTCGATCCTTACAACTTCACTGGATGTTCTCTGAAAGCAGTGAATTACGGCAAAATGAAAATCAGAAATGACATTTTTTAAACATTTCCCTGACACACACAACACACACGCAGGCGTGCACAGAAAGAGAGCGCTAAATGTCTAAGAAGAGAGGTAGCCATCACTGCATATGTATATTTAATACACATGTATCTCATAAGGCCCTTCTCAGTTGGAGAAAATAGCTGTATTTTTTCTCCTTACTAGATATTGGTCGAGTAAGTCACTCTTTACGTTATAGTCCCATCGATTTCTGCTGGCATGTTCTCCCGAATCAGAGCAGAAAACGGCATTTTCTCTGAGACTGGATGCTGACCATGCTTTTACCCAAACCCGGGAATTCAAGACCTTTTGTTTTCATGAAGTTTATCAAACAACAGGCTGATTCTGTAGCTTCTTATTAAAGTAAATTGCCCACTACCAAACACAAAACTGAAATTTGAGGTGCTGGGCAAAGACCTGCCTTGTTCTGAACAGTAGAATAATGGTTCTTCCTTTATATAAGTCTTGTGTCTTGAATTGGAATGTAATTATAAGGGAGAGTTATCCATGGCATCAGAAGAAAAGAAGGCAGGTTATCGAACAACGTGGATTGAACCTGACTTGAAAGACCATCAGGAGCCAAGGCAGCTCTTGCCTTATACAGACCGTGGCCTGTCTGCCCAGATTTTCAAGCCCCTGCAAAGTCGAGGTGTCCAGATTCTTCTCCCTACTTTTACAGGGGAAAATGTCTAGTCGTATGAAATGCTATATCCCATTTTCTACAACCCTATCATTAATAGAAGAATAGACTTCTCCACTATGCTATTAATTGAGTCTGAAAAATATGAAAATGTGCCTGACGAGAAGGTGCGCATAGGATATTTCTGACTATCTTGCGTTCCCCTGAACTTTACTTGCTAAAGAAGGGAGCTGCTAGAGTATCAGAGAGTATATACTTGTCTTCTTTGGCTTTCTGATTGGTAAAACAAGGGTGTTCGAGTGGGATGACTCCTAAAATCTCTCCCACTCTGCCATTTTAACATCCCATGATTGAATATCATAGAGCAAACCAGGTCACTGCATACCTGAGAATGACCCACCTAGATGACAGGGCCATCTTTTTCACCAGTCGAATCACGACAGCCCGCCCTCTTGATGTTTCCATGTCTTATCCATCGACTTCAAACCAGTTGGTTATGTTTGTTAACCTGAGATATGTCCACTCACCCAGGTCTTCCAAGATCACACGGCAGAATCATCTGGCTCCAAATAAAAGTAATACCCCTTCCTCATTAGGAAAAATAAAATTGTTCTACCTTGTGCCTTTGAAGCATCACCTGCTCTGATCCAAATATCAGCCCCAAACCCCCATCCACGTTTGCCTCGGAAGACGAGGACAAGCACTTTAGTCTACCCTCATCCAGATTGTAGCTCCCAGCCTGGCCTCCAGGGCCTTCCTTCTCCACCTCATTCTCCAAGGATGTTCAGGGTTTGATGTTCTACAAGGTCTGTCTGCTTTTGCCGCTGACACCCTGCTTTCCCTGGGTGCCCTCTTGGTAGTTTATAGGCATTCATTACATTTTTCTCTTCTTGCTCTTTAGGGGTCTTACTCTCTGCTTGCTCACATGGGAAGAGTGTGGTGGGAATATTCATTCTGTCCCTGATGTCACCAATGCCTTCATAAACAGTGCCCTGCTTCCCCCGTAAAGGGCGAAGCCCTGAAGGGGTTGGCTGTTTTTATCCAACATTCCTTTAGCAGATTAGTTGGCATGTTCAGAAGGTGAAGGCAAATTTAATCCAGAAAAGTATAAAAGTTCATGACCAGTCAGAGCAAGTAACTGGAAAAAAAAAAAAAATCCTTTAGAAGGCTAAGGAGAGGTTCAAGGCTATTTCAAACACATGATCATCCTTTTAAATGTCAAATTCCACTCACTAAACTTCACGCTGTTGTTTTTACCACTCTCTTATTTTTTTTTTAACATTGTATTTAATTCTTCTATTTTAAAACAGTGAAATCCCATCCCCCTGCTTTCTCCTGAGGCCAAAGATAACATGAAAATACCACAAAAGACCCAGTGGGTAAAATGCAAACGGATTTTGGCAACACACTGAGCACTCTGTGTCTTTGCTCTTGAAAGGCTGTGCTCAGACATTGGGTGAATAACACAGAATAAGGGAAACCTTTACCTTTAAAACCTCACCAACATTTGGTCAGAAAAATCCAAAAGGTCCTGGTTTTATTTTGGTGAGGTTCTTCTGCTTAAGCAACTTAAGCTGTTGCCTCTCTCTGACAGCCTGTTGATTGCAAGAGGTCTGGGATTAGGAAGGCATGGTTGAAGCATTATCAACTTCAAAGGATAAGTTGCTTATCTCAGTGTCTGAGGTTTTATAATATTCTTGAACCCTAAAGACGGTGTAACAAAATAACACGAACGTTGCCTTGGCGTCAAAAGACTTCGATTTTGGCCCTCACTTTGGATCTGTCTAGGTGTGTGACTTTGAGGAGGTACTCAAATTTCTACAAATCAGTTTTCCATCTCTAGTGGATGTCAGCGCGACAAGAACGTTTCGGACATAAGTTCCTGCTCTTAAGAGTCTCTAAGCATTCCTCTTATGTTGACTTGAGTCAGAGAGAAGCATGGATTTTCAGTTCACAATGAATGGGTATTTTCTGCTGATAGGGTCAACCTGGTGGTATGTAAGCTTCCCAAGTTAGAAGTTTTGCTTGCCTCTGTGTTTTACTTTAGACTTATGACATGATATTCCATTAATTGCAACTGTCTGTGTGTTTATAGGAAAAAATTCTTCTTTGGCTTCTTCAGTTTATGCAAGAACAGGGCATCTCGCTGGATGAAGTGGACCAAGATGGCAACAGTGCCGTCCACGTAGCCTCACAGCATGGCTACCTCGGGTGCATACAGGTACGCAGGCTCTGCTGCTTTGAAGAGAGAAATGAGTTTATCAAGCAATGAAACAAAAAAAACTGACGTTTTGTTTACTGGAAGAAATATGTGCGTGAAGTCAGCTTTTTCCATTATAGTCAATAATAAGGAATGAAGTAGATATAGTTGTATTTCCAGAAATCCACACAAATGTTGGCTTAAAGAGTCCTAGAAGTTTCTCCTTGAGTGTTGAAGGCTGTCAAAAGGGACTAGAGACAGAGGGCTGTGGTTTGCCCGCTTGCTCTGGGGCAGGACTGAGCTTCTCAAATGCCGTCAGAAAGGCCCAGAATTGATTACAGGGAGGCCACCGGAGGGCCATTGCTCCCCTTAGCCCTCAGGCAGGCCAGGCAGGGTCTTGGTTGGCCAGCCACTCTACCCAACAGCCTCAGGAGGCCTCATCCATGTAGCCCTACATGCCTCACAAGTATTACCATGGTCTATGTGTGCAAAGGTGTACGAAGGCTGGGGAGCAGAGCCACTGGAGAGGTGAGGAGGCTCTTCTCCCTGCCCCCCAGCCACCTGAGAGAGGATCCAGGAGGGCTGCTTAGAACACCTAGAGTTCCCACAAGAAGAGGAGTTGGAATCTTCCCCTCAGCCGAACGCTCTGTTGCAGGAACCTGAGCCAGACCCAGTGCCGCCATTGTAATAACACATGACTGAAAGCCCAGTGAGGGTCCTCAGAAGTTCGGGGCATATGTGCATGTAAAACCAGATAAACCCCTTTTCTTAAAAAATGCTAAGGCCCTGAGTGATAAAGCAAAGAGAGACAGTAACCAACAAGAAAGAGGGGTGACCCTGTGAGGGAAGGAGAGGCTTTGCATTGGAAACAAAGTTTGAATTTGGCCGGGAATTTGATGTATGAAGGCGTAATTACCAGAGTCAGACCATTCACCCCATTCGTATCGTGGACAATGACCCAGTATCTTTGGATGTGTTACCACATCTTCTTGAAATGTAAGAAAGCTCCCTCCTGACTGACAGCATATGACTGAAGGCTGTGATTAAAGAAAGTACCTTTAACCTCAATGAGTTCACAACATTCAGAATAAGCTCGGCGCGTAGAACAGCTCGAAGGAAGCCCCGGTCTTTTTTTTTTTTTTTTTTTTTTTTTTTACCTTATTACACGTTGTTTCTTTTATTGCAACTCAGTGTGCTGATTTAACAGGAACTTACTGATGTCCTACTGTGTGCAGGGTAGGTTGTCGCCAAAAGACAAAATCTGATGGGGTGCCTGGGTGGCTCAGTCTGTTAAGTGTCCGACTTGGGCTCAGGTCACGATCTCAGAGTTCATGAGTTAGAGTCCCACATCGGGCTCTCTGCTGTCAGCATGGGGCCCGCTGCAGATCTTCTGCCCCTGTCTCTCTCTGCCCCTACCCCTTTCTCTCTCTAAATGAGTAAGTAAATACATACCTATATACATACATAAATTAGAGAGAGAGAGAGAGAGAGAGAAAATCCGGGCATTGAGAACCAGTCACTTATGAAGGTAGAAGGGACTCTACTCTGGAAATGACAGGAGAAGATCTGGAAAAGCTGTCAGTGTGAAAGGCAAGAGGTTCATAAAAGCAAAAGGCAGAGGTAACAGCACAACGCTCTTTGGAGCGTCCGCTCTTTGGAGACCAATGTTGAAAGGAAGTATTCCAAGTGTCTGGAGGTTTCCCCACTAATGTTGGCAAAGTGTGCATCTTCTCATTTAAGGTGCCACACTGCAAAAGCAGTGATAAGAAATGAGAGCAAAGAGAAAAATTTAAATTACTCCCAGGATTTCTGGAAGATGAAAGGACTGTAGCAGGACTATTTTGTGGAGGAAAACAATAATTGAATAAAAACCAAAACCTTCCAATTTTTCCATTTAGCAAAACCCTCAAATATTTAATCATCTTGAACTTCTTTCATCAGCTAATAAGTGACCGACAGCCAAAGAAAACCAGCTGATATCACTAATTCTGTTTGGGATCTTGGTTATTTTTCTTTTATATGTGAACAGAGGCTGTCTGTGCTTTTAGGCCATTCATCTCTCCACTTAACACAAATGATGTTTTTGGCACTAGATACTGTGGCTGTGGAAACTTGGATAATCTTGGAAGCGGGTCTGTCCACTGGGTGTGAGATTTAAAAGGGGGGGAAAAAAGATACAGAGAGACTGAGGGTAGGCCGGGGTCGGGGGCGATCGCAAGGGCCCTTTTGAGGTGAGGTGGAGACTGAGTATGGAAAACTGCAGAGGCCAGAGGCCGGGGGTCAAGGGAGTGGTAACAGCAGGTGTTTACAGGGATGCCCTGGGAGGGCTGCAGGAGCTCAGGGCCGAGGTGATCTGCCTGCCACTTCTGTCAGGCTGGCGGCAGTGGCTTCGGGGCACATCGGCCTTTCGTGGTGAGTGACCAGGAGGCTCCGAACCGTTAAACCAGGAGGCTCCAAAGTTCCTCATGACCCCTCAGTGTAAGCCATCTAGGAATTTGAAAACCACAGGTGTTTCGGGGCGCCTGGGTGGCTCAGTTGGTCAAGTGTCCAATTTCGGCAAAGGTCATGATCTCATGGTTCGTGGGTTCGAGCCCCGCATGGGGCTCTGTGCTGACAGCTCGGAGCCTGGAGCCTGCTTCGGATTCTGTGTCTCCTTCTCTCTCTGCCCCTCCCCCAATCATGCGCTCCCTCTCTCTCTCTCTCTCTCTCTCTCTCTGTCTCTCTCTCAAAAATAAATGAATGTTAAAATTTTTTTTTAAAAATCACAGGTGTTTCTTTTGGAAGCAATAGTACCTTTGACTCATAAATCCAGAGATACATTTCTTCTTGATAGTGTCAAAGACTATGTCAGATTGTGGCAGTTGACTAATACTGATGGGACAGCTTTTCCAATGTCACCACAGTATAAATAGAAAAAAAGTTTTGATTTTTTTTTAAGGTTTATTTATTTGCGGGGTGCCCGGGTGGCTCAGTCTGTTGAGTGACCGACTGGCTCAGGTCATGATCCCACGATTTGTGAGTTCAAACCCCGCATCGGGCTCTGTGCTAACAGCTCAGAGCCTGGAGCCTGCTTCGGATTCTGTGTCTCCCCCTCCTCTTTGTGCTCTGTCTCTCTCTCTCTCAAAAATAAACAAACGTTAAAAAAATTTTTTAAAAAAGTTTATTTATTTGCGAGAAGGAGTGGGGGACAGACGGCGGGGGGAGAGAATCCCAAGCAGGGTCTGCGTTGTCAGCACAGAGCCCGATGCGACGCTGGGTCTCATGAACCCGTGACATCATGACCTGAGCCGAATTCAGGAGTCAGACACTCACCCGACGGAGCCACCCAGGCACCCTGATTTTTTTTTTTTTTTTTTTTAATTACTGGTGTCAACCATGGTCCATCAAGTCTCTCTTCTTTACTAATGATGACCTTGGCCGGGTTCCATAACTTTCTGCTTGCTTGCGACGTAACATTGCTCCAAACCAGTTTAAAATCTCAATCTTCTATACTCTGGTTTCTCTTCAGATCGCATAAATCTTTCGCCTTTTAAAATCTCAGTCTTCTGATTCAAAGTATTCTGCTCTCCAACCCAGATTAGACTCAGGGTTCAAGGGACTTGGCCAGGAGACAGAGGCATGATTGGCTTTGTACACCCGTCTCCTATCCCTTCCCCCATTCCTATTCTCCTCTCTCTTCTGGGCTCAGTGTTGGAGACAAGGAAGAGATAGGAGAGAAAAGTCAACTGACTCTTTGCTTAACGTCAGAGGTCATGGCACTCTCCCTGAAAGCTGTCGTTGCTTCTTTGGCTCACTGTGGTTGGCCACTAATGTCCTCTGTGGCAGCCTTCAGATGCCGACCCTCTGCTGGGCTTGGTGGGTGAGGCCTCTCTGGAGCCTCCCCACTGATACCTGACGGGAGACATCTGGCCCTAGCATCACATCCTTGTCCCCCATACGCTTCCCTCTGCCCGTGTAACACCTCCCTGCTCTTGCTGCTGGAGAACCCTCTCCTTCTCTAAGCAGCATGATAGCCAGCTCACCGCAAGCCCCCTTCTGTAACGTCTGCTCAATTGATGGGTCATGTTCTTGCCCAACACGTGGTGGGAGTGTGGGTTGCTTCACAGCCCCTCCAGATCATTTTTCTCGAGTTCTTTTTCTATCCGCTGCAGTAGGCTCAGCCACAGATCACGCGTGCTTCCCAAGCAAATAGGAACAGGTAAACAAAATTCCACTCTGTCCTCTTTACACGCATCCCCAACTCCTTAAAAAAAAGAATTATATTTATTTTTGAGAGCGAGAGAGACAGAGCATGAGCAGGGCAGGGACAGAGAGAGAGGGAGACACAGAATCCAAAGCAGGCTCCAGGCCCTGAGCTGTCAGCACAGAGCCCGATGCGGGGCTCGAACTCACAGACCGGACCATGAGATCATAACCGAGCCACCCAGGCACCCCTCGCATCCCCAACTTTATGGGCCCACACACTGAAAGAGACAGAGCAGCTCACCACCACCTCTCCCTGCTCAGGAGGCAGCCTCCTGGGGACAGCATCAGGCCCGCCCCTTACAGCTCCTTGGAGGCTCGGTGGGATCCGAAGCAGTGACATTGGCTCTCAATGTCATTGAGAGCTCTCAATGACATTGGCTCTGCTGCACTTTTGTAGGCTCTGGGGAAAGTGATAGCAGCTCCTGCAACCTCGCCAGAACCTCTCTTTTGCGTGTCATGGTCCCCCCTCGCCCGCTACCCCAGCCCGCTCTGGGCTCCCGTAACTGGTTTGGGACTAACAGGAAAAGTTCCATTCGCCTTTCTGTTACAGTCCTATGAAAAAACAAAAATGCTGCAGGGGAGGTCTTGGAATGACACGTGCCTTTGCATTTTCTGACAGACATTGGTTGAATACGGAGCAAATGTCACCATGCACAACCACGCCGGGGAGAAGCCCTCCCAGAGCGCCGAGCGCCACGGGCACACCCTGTGCTCCCGGTACCTGGTGGTGGTGGAGACCTGCATGTCGCTGGCCTCTCAGGTGGTGAAGCTGACCAAGCAGCTGAAGGAGTAAGTGACCCATTCTTGCCGTGACCACCGAGACTGGCTTGTCATCCCTTCGCTTAGGTTTGAGCCAGGTGCTTTGGTTGTAGCAGTCTCATGCTGGTTGAACAGGGAATTCCTAGCCTTCCTCTCTCGGCTTTTCTTCTTCTGTCCCAGGTCTTCCCGGCCAGCACCCGTGCCGCAGGTACCAGAGGCAAATTGACGTTTAAACAAACAGTGCAGAGCAAACTTCCTAAGCAGGGAACGTAAGGTGTGTGGGATGACAGACGGGCTCTCTCTGTGTGCGTATCTCCGGGGCCAACTTCTTAGCGGTCATAGAAAGAACACACAGGCAGCGTCCCCAGACTCCTGTCCTTTATGTGCTAGGAAATCATTAAGTGCCTGAGAGAGAAAAACAAAAAACAAAAAAAGCAAAAAACTAGAGATAGACCCATTTCCCAGCTTTGCAAAAGAGAAATGTGTATTTGAGGAATTACAGACAGATGATCTGGCAACCATCACCAGTAAATTTATTAGAAAAATTAAGCAGACGATTCGTGACTCTTCAGAACGCAGAAGAGTGTTCGGTCAGCGTGATGTTACTTAAAAGCTTCTTGGTCTAGACGGAGTGAGTTCTGTTCTCGCCAAGATTATTGAACGGCTACCCACTGCTTACCTAGACGTCGGGAACCATTTGTGGGAGGTTGTCAGGATAAGCGTGAAGAGAGGGGGACAGTGGAGAAGCTGTCAGGTAGGTCTCTAGCAGGATGAAGATCAAGGTGCCGACAGCACTTTAGAGGATTAAAGTCAGACTGGGAAACACCAGCCGAATGACAGTTACTGTATTGGGGAGGGAATCACTAAAAATCGGAATCAACATTCAGAGTCATGTTGACAGATTAGGAGGATGAACCCTAAAAATTAAATGTTAGAAGCAAAATACGAAGTGTTTTAAATTATTTTTAAAAACCTTCTTTTTCCCAGTTGAAAAGAGATGTATGGTGGATGGCAGGCCTTACCTGATTACAGGTGTAACCAGGCCACAGTCTGGCACGTCCCCGGACCCTCCAGCTCTTCTCTAAGCTTGGCAAAACCTTGGTCTCCCTACTTCCCCCGCTCTTGTCTCAGAGGCCAGGTCTCTCTGTACCCTCCTGCCCTCCCTACTAGAATGCCCTCTTTAGTGAAAACCCAGTTAGGTTTTCACTGGAAACAGGACTTAAAAATTGAGGATGTTTGTTGGGATGAGCGCTGGGTATTGTATTATATGTAAGTGATGAATCCCTGGGTTCTATTCCTGAAGGCATTGTTACACAGTATATTAACGAAGTTGAATTGAAATAAGTAAATTTTAAAGATTAAAAAAAATGTTTCTTTTATGTATTTTGAGAGAGGAAAAAAAAGAGCATGAGCAGGGGAGGGGCAGAGAGAGAGGGAGAGAGGGAATCCCAGGCAGGCTCCCTGCCATCAGTGCAGAGTCTGACTCGGGATTTTGTTACAGACTGTGAGATGACCTGAGCTGAAATCAAGAGCCAGACGCTTAGCCAACTGAGCCACCCAGGTGCCCCTAAATAAATAAATTTTAAAAAGAAATAAAATAAAAATTGTAATGGGAAGAATAAAGCAAAATTAAACATTAAAGGGGTTCCCTCCAAGTATCCTCTGCCCAGTTACACAAATCTCCCCAGGGGGAGGGAGCAAAGTGAGCTTTAAGAACTTCTTGTAACTGAGGGGAAAATGCCCACAAACTGACAACTCAGTAAGTTACGTTTCCATAGCGAACATCCTTGTACACGTGTCTTTAGGTACATGTGTAGGTATTTCTAAAGCTAAGCTCCTAGAAAGGCAATTGCTAGAACACAGGGCATAAGTATTTAAAATGTGGATAGATCCTTCCGGAAATATTGTAGCAATATCCCTGCCCCCCAGTAGTGTATGGGGGGGGGGGCGCCATTCAGAGGAGCTTTCAAATAATCCAGTAGAATTTTTTTTTTCTAAAGATTCATACTCGAAAAGACCAAAAAACATGGTCCTCAGTCTCTATACCGTGGAGTTGTGAGCTCTTCATGAGCTATAATAGCTGTTTTATTGGTGAGCAGTTCAAGGTCAGGGTCTTGGCTGCCTTCCCTGTTGATGGGCCTAGGATAAAATACACATGTATGCTAATAGATAACAGCTCTTCTGCTGTTTCCAAAGCTGAATGCTGTAGCCAGTTATCGTTAGGCCAGTGACAAGATAAAATATGAGAAGTTATGTTGTAGACCCTGGTCTTTTACTTACCATGTTCCTCAGTGAGATAGGTGAAACTAGAAGTGAAAAGGGAAGTCCACTTAGTCTAGCCACAGCACCCTATACCCTTCAAGCTCCAGGGCACCAACAACACAGAAAGGTGAAAAAGGAGGGTTGAAAAATAAGAGTTTTTCTAGTCCAAAATTTTGAGTGAGAGTGCTGAATGCCTTTTCCTACTAGAATAACTTTACTAACTCTTTATCATTATAAAGATAATTACTATTTAAAAATGGCAACCTCCAGGGGTGCCTGGGTGGCTCAGTCAGTTAAGTGTCCGACTCTTGATTTTGGCTCAGGTCATGATCTCATGGTCCATGAGTTCAAGGCCCACAGCGGGCCCTGTGCTGACGGCGTGGAACCTGCTTGGGATTCTGTCTCCCTCTCTCTCTTCCCCTCCCCTGCTGTCTTTTTATCTCTCTCTCTCCCTCTCTCTCTCTCTCAAAACAAGTAAATAAAAAATTTTTAAAAAAATTTAAATGGCAACCTTCAGCTCTGTTAGAAGTCCTCATGTACAAGCCAAGGTCTCCCTGGTTGAATTATGTCCTGTCCTAAAAATAAAAGATAAATTGAAGTCCTAACCTCTAGTACCTCAGAATGTATGCCTGTTTGGAGATGGGGTCTTTATAGAAGGAATCAAGTTAAAATGATCTCACAAACCCTGAGATCATGACCCGAGCTGAAGTCGGATGCTTAACCAACTGAGCCACCCAGGCGCCCCTGCTGTCTCCTTCTTTAGACAATTAAATTTTCAGTAGGTGAGTCACAGAACGAGTGAGATAAACTGAGATCACAGACTTTTCTTTTCTTAGGGATGAAATGTTAGGACTAAAACTGACCATGTCTGAAAAACAGAGTACTTGGGGAGATGGCAGGGTATCCTCGTGGTCTGATCTCACAGAACTAGGTTTAGGTGGCCAGTGGTTGTTGAGTGTGTGCGGTGACACTCAGCAAGGAGAACGCTAGGCTTCCTCAAGCCTGTATCTAAAGTCTGGCGGTCGTCATAAGAACACTTGTAATTCATTCATCTGGTTCCACACCCTGGCCCATGAGAGAGAGTACCATTTTTGATGCTACCTGTATTCATTTTCTACTCCTATAAGAAATCAGCACACACCTAGTGGCTTAAAACAACACAAATTCATCTTGCAACTCTGTAGGTCTGAAACTCGGAATGGGTCTCCAGATTAAAATTGAGTTGTCTGCAGGCTATGTTGCTTTCTGGAGGCTCTAGAATGAGAGTCCGGTTGCAGAATCAGTTCCTTGTGGTCGTAGGACCAAGGTTCCCTTCTTTTGCTGGCTGTCAGCTGAGGGTCACCGCCAGCACCTAGAGGCCGCTGCATTCCTTGGCTCCTGGCCCCTTCCTTCCTCTTCAGAGCCAGCACTCACAGATGGAGTCCTCACAGTGAGTGCGTCTGACCTCATCTTCCTCCTCCTCACTGTTAAAGACATGTGGTTGGATGGCATAACCAATAATAATAACCTAAGATAGCCTCCCTGGTTTCCTGTCAGCCAATAACAACCTTAATTCTATCTGCAACACCAAATCTCTTTTGCCGCATAAGATAACGTATATTCTCACCTTCCAGGGATTAGAATCTGATGGCCATCCTTGGGGGGTGGCGGGTGGTCATAAAATGAATAAAGAGTTCAGTAAATACTGCTTATTCTTCTAAAGTCAGAATCAGTTGGATTTACTTTTTTCAAGTTCTCTAATTATGTTTTCTAAACAGATGTTAATTTCCGTCACCTGCGGCATTTAACTGATTTTTCTTAAATTTAAAGCACGTTCTGATACCATTTAAAGTACATTCCGCTTTTATGTCCAGAATAAATTGAGCGTTGCCATACCAGGTTTCCCTTTATGTAAGAAAATGCTAAGTTATTTCATTGTTTTTACCCCCTGTGGAAATAGTCTGCTTTTGTTGCTCTTATTCTGCTCTTTTCTGATCACTGCATTAATACAATTACTTTAAAGATTTAAACAGTGTGGAAAGAGTAAATAATACATATAAGTATGATATAAGCATATATGTTATAAGTAAAGATTTAAACAATGTGGAAAGAGAAAATAATCCATATGAGTATGATATAAGCATATATGTTATAAGTAATATATATTTTATATACAGAGAGGGATTTCTTAAAAATGTTTCTTTTATATTTCTCTCATATAAAGAAATTTATATTTATATTTATATTCTTTTATGTTTCTTAAAATATAAAAAAAATTATACTACACCCACTATTTTTATAACTTCCTTTTTTACTTAATATATGTATGTATATATATGTATATGTATTTCTATATCTATATGTATCTACTTTATACATATACAAGGGAAACTTTTTCTATGTCATGGCTACTGGAATAGATCATCATTTTTAATAGCTGCCTCTATGGAAGCAACTAAATTATTCACTGAGTCTTATTGATGAGCATTTAGGCTACTTAGAGTTTCTTGCTAATGTGAATAATAAGCATCCTTTTGGGTAATTGACTGTGTCCTTCGAAGATTTCTGCACGGTAAGGACGAAGGACATGCGTATTTGTAAGGCTTTGGGATTTAGTGCAATTTATTGCAAATTATCATGACAAAATTTATACCTACCACTTATAGTAGTGGCCATGTATCAGAGAGCTTATGTGTCTCGCTTCACTTTTCCCAGACAGACAATGGAACGTGTCACACTGCAGAACCAGCTCCAACAACTTCTAGAAGCCCAGAAATCAGAGGGCAAGTCCCTCCTTTCCTTGCCCAGGTAATACCAGGAACATTAATGGTTAGAGTTCTTAGGTGTCTTTAGTCTCTGAGCCTTCTTTTGGACTTTAAGAAGACAAAAACAGAACATATTTTATGTTTATAAAGAGGAATAAATATGAGACGTTACAGGGGGAAAACGCCCTGGACCTGATGTCAGAAGACCCGGCTTCATCTCTGGTTCTGCCATTTCTTCATTCTCTGACTACAGAAAAGTCACAGTCAGATTCCTTCATTTCTTCACCTGTGAAATGGGAATAAGGATACGTAGGTGTATAAGGTTGGTGAAGATGAGAATAATGAATGCAATTGGCACAACATTGATGTGTAAACAGTAAACAGTAGACAGATCTCTTGTCATAGCGTTAGGTAGGAGGCCCACTACACTGTGGTCATGGTTACCTCTCTGGAGTTATTTGGAGATTGATGAGCACAGACATTAAGTGGTTTTTCTTATTCCAGTCCTTTCGATCTGTAAGTCGTTAGTGGCAGTGGAGGCAATCAGTGATAGGAGATCACCTCATATGTTCTTCATCATCTTTCAGTTCGCCATCCTCCCCCGCTTCCAGAAGGTCCCAGTGGAAATCTCCAGATGCGGATGATGAGTCTGTAGCCAAGAGCAAACCCGGGGTCCAAGAGGGGATTCAGGTGCTCGGAAGCCTGTCGGCATCCAGCCGGGCCAGGGCCAAAGCAAAAGATGAAGATTCTGACAAAATCCTCCGCCAGTTACTGGGGAAGGATATCTCAGAGAGTGTCTGCACCCAGGAAAAGCTGTCCTTGGAATTCCAGGATGCTCAGGCTTCTTCTAGAAACTCAAAGAAGATCCCTGCAGACAAGAGGGAGCTGAAGTTGGCTCGGCTGAGGCAGCTGATGCAGCGGTCCCTGAGTGAGTCCGACACCGATTCCAACACCTCTGAGGACCCCAAGAGCACACCCGTGAGGAAGGCCGACAGGCCCAGACCGCAGCCCATCGTGGGAAGTGTGGAGAGTGTGGACAGCGCAGAAAGCCTGCACCTGATGATCAAGAAACACACGTTGGCATCAGGACGCAGGTTTCCTTTTGGTATCAAAGCCTCCAAATCGCTAGACGGCCATAGCCCATCTCCCACCTCCGAGAGCAGCGAACCCGACTTGGAATCCCAGTGTGCCACCTCAGGGACCACTCCCCCAAGCCAGCCCTCCGGAGACCCTACTCAGCCCAGCCCTGACAGCACCGCCACCCAGAAAGTGGCCATGAGCCCCAAGAGTGCCCTCAAGTCTCCGTCTTCCAAGCGCCGGACATCTCAGAACTTAAAACTCCGAGTTACCTTTGAGGAGCCCGTGGTCCAGATGGAGCAAGCTAGCCTCGAGCCCACTGGGGAGAAGGACAGAGATAAGGGCAGGACCCCCCAGAGGACCTCTACGGGTAGCGAATCGGGGGATCAACTGAAAAGGCCTTTTGGAACCTTCCGGTCTATCATGGAGACGCTCAGTGGCAACCAGAACAATAATAACAATTACCAGGCAGCCAACCAGCTGAAGACCTCCACACTGCCGTTAACCTCGCTTGGAAGGAAGACAACAGATGCCAAGAGAAGTCCCGTGAGCTCTGCTAGCAAAGGAAAGAATAAGGCGGTGAGTGCCTTTTGGAGAATATCCCATTTCTTGCCTGTGAATTCACTGTGCTGTTCCTAACACTACAGATTGCTGACCTTTGCCACCTTGAGGGAATCCCCAGAAAATTCCAAAGGGACGCATGGACAGCTAAGTCCATGTGTTCTTTAAGGAGATATGTCATATTAAAGTATATACGCTTTGCTCTTCCTTGGAAAATATGCTAAAAGAGAAAGATGAAAGAAATCACAGGAGGTTATATTCTGGTCCCCCAGTTTCCCAAAATAGTTTCATCCTTGAGTGTTAGGAGTCCTAAACTGGAAGGCATTTCTGCAAGATGAGACCACCAATCGATGAGAAATCAGGCCCTTCCTTGGCACAGATTCTGCCTCAGGAAGAGTTTGTTCTCCTCATCTGACCGGATAGTTTATCCTCAAGCCCGATTAAAGAGCGCATAAATAGAAACTCTATTTCCAAAGACTTAACTACTCCACTTTGGAATGACCTTTGAAATGAATACACCACAGGGACCTCCACGTTGGCGTTTTATGATACTCACCCCTGAGTGTTGATCAGGCTGCCATAGCAGTCTGAAGCACTTGGCAGTACATAAGGGATGGCAGAGTGTGGCGGGAACTATATCTTATAATTGCATTTACTAGAAAACCGGGGACTATAATCTGTGGTTTAAAACTGGTGAATGGGAGATATGAATGTCTTTGTAGGCTGTAGGCAATGTGTCCTGTATGCTCTGCACATGCCATGCCATCCAAAAAATGATACAGTAGCCAAAATGGGAAATGCTGAGGGGTAGAAGGACCTAGAATATCCATCCTGCGATCTAGAGAGTCCCAGCCTGCATAACTGATAATTTGCCATATGGTAAAATTCCATTACAGTGCAGTTGAAGAACTGTCCAGATTCCTTTTGCAATACTAAAATCGAGTTTCAGTTAGTATCTAATGAATTGAACACCGATTTTAACTATACGTTGATTTCCAACGTCAGTTGCCTTTGTTGCAAAGGACTTCCTCACATGTATATTTCCGCGAGAAAAGTCACACCCCTGCCCCGAAGCCCACCCCCTTTGGGCTTCGTATGCCCAAAATTACCTTGCTCAAATAAGACTTTCCCGAGTAACTTAATGGGTTGTGTCACTCAGGAGTAAGAGAAGGATCCCACCAGCTCCCCGTGCCCCTCGAAGTATGTATGAAGCTTGCGTCCACTAATCTGCCTCCTGCATGCTTCCTGTTTATCGAGACGCGTGCATGTGCTGAGCTCGTTGCATGTTTTCAGATGATGTCTGATTGCACCTCTCTAGGAGATGTACGGCAGCTGCGTCACCCTTTCCTCTAACACGCTGACCGAAGAGCCTCTGCGTAACCGTGCACGGTACGTGGTGCTAGCGGGTGCCTTGTGCAGCAGGGCCACGCCTTTGCTTTCAGTTGCATGACCTTGTAAATTACGGTACCAGAGCACCCTTAGCAGGAGCCGAAAGGAAGAAGAAAATGCCACCTTTCCCCCCACAAATAGAAGCAGCCAGTCTTATAAGATGGGCCTTAGGAAGGGAACCAGTGCCATATTGGAGGGGCTTTGATCCAGCCGCAGAGAGCAGAGGAATCTACTCAGCTTACAGACGCGCTGTGTCTCCCAGTTGACTTTGGCTTTCAGGCTTTGTTTTAATGGAGTCAAGTACCAAGTAAGTCTAGAAATTAAACTTCCTGTCACGGGTGGAATGAGCCCATCTCTGATCAGAATCAGCACTGCGAAGCAGAGGTGAGGTTTGGTTTCATCGCTGATCCTCAGGCTGAAAGCGTCATCACCGTGCTTGGGAGAAGCAGGGCCCTGCCATTCTGAGATTGCGCTAGCTTAACACTCGGAACCGCCGCACCCATCAGTGAGCCAGTCTGTGAGCCCACCAGTGACACAGGGGTCTTTCTCAAACAAAATGTTTACGGTCCAAAGTGCATGGGCTGTGCACCTAAAGGGATCATGTCCGAAGGTCCCCGGCGGCTCAGGCACTTCCCTGGGCCAAGTCCTTCTGCATCAGGACTTTATTTCCTCCCGAGGGAATGCACACCACTTCCTGACAAAGCAGGAAATGGAAAAGGAGAGTGGTCCAGGGTGAGTGCATGTAACCAGTGCCCTGTGACTGGCTTCTCTCGGAAGTAACCCCCAAATTCATCAGAAGGGAGACTATCGCTTGTAAATCACTCAAACTTAATTTAATTTAATGACTTAAATTAAAGGAACACAATGGCACCTCCTCCAGCACCCTTCCCAAACCCTCCACAATGTTTGGTGAATGTATGCCTGTTTGTACGTATAATGATAAACACACACGAATAGGGGTGTGTTTGTTGTTGTGAGGGTAAATTTCAGGTCAGAATACCAAGGTGCAAGAAAGGTCGTTCTCCTTTTTTCCCCCCCTTTAAATCAAATGTAATCAGGCTGGAAGAAAGGTAAATCCCCATCATTTCAGGGAGTGCCCCTAGGGGTCTCACTAAGTCAGTGTATTGAAGGAAGCACCTTAGAGCTTGGGTATTAACTGGTCACCACCATTCAGTTTGGGTCAGACTCGCATGTTGCCTGAGTCTGGGCTGCTTCTGTCCACAATGGAGCAGGGAATCGTGGCCAGTGCTGAGAACCCATTGCTTACTGGCTTTTTTCTTTTCCTCTCAACCCATCTTCCCCACTCCTATACCCTTCTCAGTCCCATATGAGGTCCAGTGTGTCTTCTGGTGCCTGGAAAATTCTGCTTTTGTCATTAAACAGAAGTCACCAACGATACCCTCAGGAAAGGCAGCACAAAGACTTGGCAAACTCTTGGGAGAGAGAAGGAGAACACCTCTCCTCTCTTACAGGTTCCTCCAGTGCCCGGAAACAAGACAGTTGGTATCACAGTAGAACCATCCTGCCAGAAATATTTCATCCTGTCTTTTCACAAGCAAAGGAGCAAAGCTGAGCAGTCTTCTATACTATAATTATAAAAACGCCTGGGTGGCTCAGTTGGTTATGTGTCTGACTCTTGATTTTGGCTCCAGTCATGATCTCACAATCTGTGAGTTCAAGCCCCACATCGGGCTCTCCGTCAGCACAGAGCCTGCTTCAGATCTTCTCTCTCCCTCTCTATCTACCCCTCCCCCGCTTGCATATGCAAAATAAGTAAAAACATTGAAAGAAAAAAATCAGAGCACAAAAGAGGTTTTAGGGCTACTCAGCTGTCTGACACTAGGGTACCACTTTTGTACTCCGTTTAAGAAAGAGTCCTTCGGAAGGTTCAGTCTTGAACCTCAAATTCACTGGCTTTACATATTAACAGAGCTTGAGTGCAATGATCAGCAGAAACCCCAAAATAAAAATATTCAGTGTATTTTATTAAGTAAGCATCCCTTACTGACCCCTTCCCCTCCCTACCTTATAAATTAAACTCTCCTCGATCATGGTTGCAATTTAGCATGTCTTCCGTAGAAAGTGAAAACTCACCAGTTTGCTCAGGCTGGAGAGGAGAGGTTTCTGTGACTGACTCATACTTACAGAGGCAGAGAGAACAAGGCCGGAGTTCACTCCTTAGATAAAGTAAGTATGGATAGCTGTAGTTGGAATGAAGCTTCCTCAGAGAAATGAAATAGCATGAGATTGTGAGCATGAAAAACACCTAAGTGACTCTAATGCTTGCTCCATTTTGCCTTGGGGACCATAGAAAGAACATCCCACAGAAGGACGCAATATGGAAAGAAACCCAAGTGTTCATCCATCAGGGACGCCTTCAAATCTTGGCCCAAGAGTTTGCTTGAAGGCTAAATGACTCCTCTCGGGTAGCAGGGATTCCCCAGGATTATGTAACGTTGGAAACCACTGGGGGTCATTGGGTTGGAGTTGGTTCCAAACATTATGCCCCTGGACGGCCCTATTGCTGTGTCCCCGGAGAAAGAGTGGGGGCAGTGAGACCTAGTTCCAGGCAGATGTTGGAACCACATTTTAGTTCCTAAGAAACATCTGTTTTTCCTGGTAAGAGAAAAATACGGGCAATAAATGCATTTTAAAGAATATCACCTCTGTATGGTAGTTCTATTTACTATTTATTTTTCTAAATTGGTCACAGCTTGATAGCAAAAAATCTAAATTTCTTTTCAATGTCCTTTAAAAGTAGATTCAACTCCATTACTTTGGACAGCTTTCCCAGTGTGTTTTCAACTGCAGAGGATGACTTTGTTTATAACAAGCAGATTTATCTTTACTTTTCCTTATAAAGGACAAGTTGGTTTTGAGTTATTACAACTCCAAGGGAATGTTTGCAATTATTTGTCTTAAAATGCCAATAAGACATTCATTTCCCAGACTTTAAGTCCATGTGAGACCTGTAACACAGGAAGTGAGATTTGATTCCAGCTACCAATAGGCAGAGAGCATTATCCCCTGGCCGCCATCAGTCACACCCCCTGTGACCACAGTGACATTGTGGCCTGGAACCCTAGTCGTAGCACCAGCACGAGAGCAGACTTGTTAAAAAAACATTAAGTAATGAACACCATTACTGTTCATTTTACTGCCAAGGAATTAGCCACCCCGGGAATTACACATCCAGAACCAAGAGCTAGTATCGGATATTTTGCATCGATGTCAGCGTTGTTCGATAGCCGCTTCAGCGGGAGAGGTGTATTTGGCCTGAGACGATGTGAGGCGTGGCAGTGGTCATCTGCCATGCCCAGAAGGAGGTCAGAGTTCAGGGAACTCACCCCCGCCAGCGCGTGTGCACACACGCACACACACGTGTATGTCCTTAGTGTCAGGGTATCGTGCTAAACAGAAAAATGAACAAAGATGGGGAAGCCATTGGAAAAGGAGAGGTGAGGCCCCGGCGTAAGGCTGTCCCAAGTACAGCGTACCCTCAGCCCCACTGACGAGCCCTTCCAGAGCCATGACAGACAGATGCAGTCAGCACAAAAAAGGAATCCCTGATCCTGCTGAGTAAATACACCCTTGCCGTAGTCTCTCTGAATACAGTAAATTAACCACATTCTAATCTTGTCTTGAATTTTTTAGCGTAAAGTATTTACTTTTAACCCATATGCTTTTTTAAGGATTCTTGAAGGGATGTTTCTGTAATTACTCAGTCATTGTTGCGTTACCATGCTCTCTGATACATGTTGACTGCAGAGTTCTAGAATGACTTCCCCAGGGCAGACAGAGTCTTAATCAATGTAACAGTTCAGAAAAGTTGGTTCAAGTGCTAATACTAAAAGGGGATTTAGTAGTTAGAGACATTAGCAATATTATTGCTCAAAAACTGTACTTTCCACTTCTAAGCCCTGATCTGAAGTGTGTGTTCTTTTTCTTTTTTTAAGTTTATTTGGAGAAAGAGAGAAAGAGACAGAGAGAGAAAGCATGCAGGAGGGGCACAGAGAGAGAGAGAGAGGGAGAGAAAATCCCAAGCAGGCTCCACACTTCCAGCACAGAGCCTGATGCGGGGCTTGAACCCACCCACCATGGGATCAGACACCCCACCGACTGAGCCACCCAGGCACTCCAGTGTGTGTTCATTCCTAATATACTAACTCTGGGACCTAGAGCCAGTCCATCAGTAGGAATTGATAGCAGGCCCCTGAGGTGCTTTCCTCAGCCCCAGAAACCCCTAGAACCCACCTGGTCAGCTTCCCCTTCACTCCTCTTCATGTATCCCCAGGTTCTGTGCTCCCTACACAACTAACCCTGCACCCACCATCACCTTTGCTTCCGTAGAGTTCTTACTAGTTTCAGAGGGAAAACCCTTATTTCATACTGAAGCTTTGTCCCTGTGACTTGGAGGAGAGAGAAGACCCCCAATCTTGAACATTTCTCTAAGGGAAGGTTCTCCTTCGTATAGGCCACAGTACTGCACTGTCATTGGCTGTTGCATAGCACAGTTGGGTGTGTATAGAAAAATACCCATGTGTGGGGAATAGTTAAAATGATCTGACCTTCCCAGTGTCTCAGCACAACTTAGCAAACTTTTTATAAAAGCTGCAAGAGTTCCCAAAGATGACCAGAGCATGATTCACAAATGGAGGTGGGTTTTTTTTAATTTTTTAAATTTTTTTAAGTTAATTTTTTTGAGAGAGAGAGAGAGCACATCGAGGATGGGGAGAGAGAGAGGAGAGAGAGAATCCCAAGCAGGTTCCACACTGTCAGCACAGAGCCCAGCAGGGGGCTCGATCCCACGACGGTGAGATCATGACCCGAGTCGAAACCAAGAGTCAGACGCTTAACCGACTGAGCCACCCGGGCGCCCCAAAGTTTCTTTTCATATGCCCCATATACCCCCTGGGAAAGGAAAAGGCACATTCCACCACAGGAAGACAGTGAAACCTAGTTTAGTCTCAAAGCCCTGATGAGACCTAGAAAAAGCTATTGCAACTAAGATCCCATGTTCAATCCCCCTGCCCTTGGAAGGCAGGAAATGAGCGTGTGGAACAGCCGTGAACTATAAGTAGGAGGGGTACAGACGGAACACCTGCCTTCAAACCCAAAATCACCCCACCTGAAATACATTTTTTCAGCAGGTGACCCTCCTTTCCTCACCTCCCTCCAGGGTCCAGGTTTGAACTGTGTAATGTTCTGTTAGTGTCATATTTGCACCACCTCGGCCACCACGGGGTGTCTCCAGACATTAAAAGAGAAATGCCTGGGGGAGCCTCAGTGGCTCAGTCGATTAAGCTTCCAAGTCGTAATCTCAGCTCAGGTCAAGATCTCATGTTCCTGAGATCGAGCCCTGCATAGCGCTCTACACTGGCAGCACGGAGCCTGCTTGGGATTCTCTCCCTTGCTCTCTCTCTGCCTTTCCCCTATTATCTCTCTCTCTCTCTCAAAAATAAATGTATAAACAACAACAAAAAAAGAGCAGTGCCTGTTTATCAACTCTTAGTAAGGCTGGAGTTTCAGAGAAGCAGCAATCTGTTTGAGGCTTAAAAGTACAGACTTTACCAGACAACTTCCAGTACCTTCACCAAGCTTCCCTGCTCCAACCACAGTCCTTTGGGATTTTCCTTCCCACACTGAGAACAGTGCAGATACATTACCGAATGCCACAGCCTTGGTTTGCCAGTGCACTCACTGCAACGTCTTTAGCAAACAGCCGCTCATTTTGCTGTGCCAGCACAAGGCAATGCTGCCTTCATAAAAGGATCTCTGGATCAGGGTCCAGAGACAATTAACAGAGGACACAGTTAAAACACCAGTAAACTCCGTAAAACGTATACGGTGCTTGACAGCCTCCCCATATTGCCATCTTTACCCCCAGTGTCTCGCTCAGTGCCTCGCACACGCTAGCAACCTCCTAAACATTTGGCGAGAGGGAGAGTGGAGAAAGCTAAAGGGAAAAAGAGAAATAATAAGGACTGAGCCCATCACCCCACAGAAAGAATGGTGTCTTCTGTAAAAACCTAGGCCTTGGGGTGCCTGGGTGGCTCAGTCGGTTAAGCGTCCGACTTCAGCTCAGGTCACAATCTCACGGTCCGTGAGTTCGAGCCCCGCATCGGGCTCTGGGCTGATGGCTCAGAGCCTGGAGCCGGCTTCCGATTCTGTGTCTCCCTCTCTCTCTGCCCCTCCCCCGTTCATGCTGTGTCTCTCTCTGTCTCAAAAATAAATAAACGTTAAAAAATAAATAAATAAATAAAAACCTAGGCCTTTTGATTACAACCCACCTACCTACAGTGAGTTTTAGTGTGGGTGTTTTAAGGGCAGGTTTTCATTCTTTGAACCAGAATCCCATCTTTTAGTGGGTGGGATTTCTAGATTTGCTCTCAGTAAAGTTCTGAAGGAGATCACAAAAAGTTACAAAGTCTCCCTGTTTTGGTGATCAGTGAAAATGTAATGCATGCCCGTGGGCCTTTTTTGACTAATCCTCTAAGTAAATTGCTGTCTGGTCACCATGGGCTATGGAAATATGGAATCCAGGCCTGGATGAATCAGCAAGTTAGATTACTTGAAAAACTGTTACTTAAATTTAAGCCTTTCTTCTTTCCAATTTTGGTCACTGAGAATGCAATGTCATATCCAAAAATGAAATCAAGGAACAGCAAATTATCTGAATAATTCATGCCAGAATTACCCAAACACTTTTGTTCTTTTGAATACTGGTAATTCAGGACTAGGTAATTGAAGGATGCAGAGAGGCTTGAATTATCCTGATATTATTCAAATAAATGCCTCAGATTAACATTTTACTTGCTCTAGAGTCAGCCCTGTTCATGCTGGGTTTTGTCCCATGGAAAGTGTTCTTTTTTAGTATTTTATGACCACCGCACCCCTCATATTAAAGCAGAAACACTTTGTTAATGTCTAAATGATGATATTATCTTTAGACTGTAACCTAAGCCTTCTTTTTCACTTTTATTTATTTTTCATTTAATTTTTTGTTGAACTGCTCTAGGTACATACAGTAGTCCTATTAGCATTATAACAAAAACTAGCTGTCCTCTGCCCAACCTACTGTGTCCTGTTCCCACTTTCCTGAATCAGTCATTTGGCTTTCCTTCAGATGTATTCTCTCGTATCCTGTACGGCTAAATCACATGCTCCTACAGGTTTTCAATTTTAGATATTCTCTCTGTTACATATTGGCATTCTACTATAGAAGGTAAAAATGACAGCTAACAGTTACAAAGCATTATACGACTGTTGTAACCTTCACAACAACACAATATGGTAGATACTAGTATTATCAGATTTTGCAGATTGGAAACCAAGGCACAGAGAGATTATGTATCTTGTCCAAGTTTATACAATAAGGATAATAAATTGTGGAGCCAGGATTCCAAAACTCAGTATTCTCCATGATGAACCAAACTTGTCTGTCTCTATTTCAGCACCCAACACTGCCCCCCACCCAACACACACACACACACACACACACACACACACACACACACACACCCCTACCTACATCCTCTTGCCACCATTGATATAGTTGGGATTAAATATATCTTTGAGATTAAATCAGTATTTGGTGTTTATTATTACTGTGGCTATCTAAATACAATTCACAGTGAATGCATGCAGTATGCTATATCGTATTCCCTTTCTAATTATAACATTACATTTTCTGAGGAGAAAATAATTTGGACTTCTTAGTTTCCAATTCATTTCTTAACATTTTTCGGAAGACAGAAATCTTCTTTCAGTGCATTCAGACAAATCAGGCGTCTCTCAGTTTGTCTGTTCATAGAGACAACCTCTTTCCTCCTGCCCTACTCTGGGCTGCTGCTATCTGGCAGTGCCATACAGCTGCCTTCCCGGAGTTTCCCATATACATCATTCTGGGAATGTCTTTTCTTCTCTCCTGTCTAGAGCCCTATTTCCTGAATCTGTCCTTTCTCATTTTTGGTGTATGCTCTTGTTTTGGTAAACAGATCTCCTTCTTCCTGGGGAGGTGGATGCTAAATTTGTTGAGACTCTGCCTGTCTGATAATATCTTCAATTTGCTCTCATACTGGATTAGGTGTGTTTGGCTGGGTATAGAATTCTAGATAGGAAATTATTTTCCCACACAATCTTGAACACATTGGTTCCTTTTCTTCTTTTTTCTAATGTGTGTTGAGAAGCTCCATTTCTAATTGCTAATCCCTTGGAAGTTATTACGATTTCCTCTTTATATCCCAGTGTTATGATTTCTTGTTACTTTGTCATGATTCTATTTTCATTCCTGACCTGTGGCACTTGGAAGGCTTTTTCAGTCTTGAAACCTATATGCTTCAATTCTGGGAAATGTTTTTATATGCTGTCTTTGAATGTTTTCTACATTGTAATTTCTCTGTTCACTCTTTCTAGAAATCTTATTATTGTAATGCTGGACACACTGAGTCAACCCTCAGGTCTTTATCTTTATCCATACTTTATCTTTATCCATCCTTTTTATCTTTACCCATACTTTTGCTTTTTCTGGTTCTTTCTAAGGTATTTATTGACCTGTACCTTCCAATCTTTCTAATTTTTTTTTATTTTTTGCTGTAATAGTGTTAATTTCTAATAGTACCTTATTGGTTTTCTCTTTGTTTCCTTTTTATAGCATTATACATGCAAGACTTACTTAAATTGTACAATCAAATATAAATGTATATTTTTGTCTTTTCTTCCTTTTTGTAAAAAAAGGTGGCAAGCGATAAACACAGTTTTGTCTCTTGCTTTTTCTCACCTGACACATTAAAGTTCTTTATGTATTCATGTATAAAGAGTTTCTTTATTCTTTTATATAGCCACATATTATTTCATTGTATGAATGTACTATTTTTAACCCTTCATTTTATTGACATTCTGGTCATCTCCTTTTGAGTTATAGCAGCTCTTTATATTTTACGTATTAGAAAGACTAACCCATTGTAACATGAATTGCAAACATTTTCTCGGTTTTTCTTTTCTTGTTAAAAATGTTTAAAGTTCTCATTGTCTCCCTATGTTATCTCTGTTAACTTTGACTTCCATTTCTCTGTTTATTTTGGTCCCTGTCTTCCATAGTAGCACTTTACTCAAATGTCTGATGATTCCTAACTCATTTATATTAAAGAACAAAACAGTAAAGCTGAATAGAAGCTCTGATTTTATGGGCGAGGTTCTCTGACTGGTAGATGTTGCTTCATATACACACTGACAAGGACTAGGCTCTTTTTTTGTGAAAATCCTGAAGTGGCAGTATTTGTAGGTCTTTTCTCTTGGCCAGTTGATTTATCAAGCTAAGGCAACTACAGTCTCCTGGTAGAGTCAGTAACCTGAGTGCCAAGAATCCATGAGTCAGACCAATAGGAGACGGGTTGAGAATTCTATTCTCACTTTCTCACTTAGGGAAATGTTCATTTAATCTCATGATTTCCACCCCCTTCAGCTGAATTCAGAGTCTCTCTGGTTCATGCCTTGCAAATTGTAACCTCCAGTCTTCCTTCACATTGGGAAAGGGACAGTCATCTGGCCGCATTGGGTTGGAGAGGTAATCTGGGATATGAACTATTACTTCCACAAATTTTTCAAATCAACCTCCCACTCTCAGCACCCACTCAGTACCCACTGTCACCAATCAATTTGTTGGGTTCCCTGACTGAAAGTTTAGATTTCTGCGTCTTCTCCTCTACTAAATCAATTCCACAGGTCCATCAACCTTCCTGTTTCTGAAAGTGTTGGTATTTTGTCTGTTATCATCTCCTCGCTCACGTCCCTCATTCGTTGAGATTTGTACCTTCTTTTTATTTCTTTACTTTCCTTTCAGCATTATTTTGTAAGAAAGGGGTGACAAATGAGTGTATTTAATCCACCGTGTTTAATTGGAAGTCCCTCGGACATCTTTTAATCAGCCAGGTTTTTTTTTCCATTTCTTCCCTTTCTTGTCTTTGGAAATGCTCCAAAGTTCTGTTTAGGGGCACCTGGCTGGCTAAGTCGGTAGAGCAGGTGACCCTTGATCTCAGGGTTTTAAGTTCAAGCCCCCTGTTGGGTATAGAGTTTACTTAGAAACAAAATCTTTCTTTAAAAAAAGTTATATTCAGACAAATAAATAACGTAAGAATTAGAACTTTCAGATGGTGATGAGGATCAAATATTTCCTAGAACCCTGAGAGTAGACTACATGGTCTTTGTAAGCGAGCACATTTCTGAGGCCGTAAAACTCCACCTCGGGTTCTCATCCACATATGTCCTCATGTTAGGAAGTAGCATTCCCAGAAACACTGTTTTTGTCTGATGTACCAACAAGAGGGAATTTATTAATATGTAGGCTACCCACCTTCAGGAGAGAACTCTTCTCTGGAAGATTCTTGTACCTAGAGTGTGAGTAATATCTCATGAAAATGAATGCATCTACCTAGAGGGAAATTCACTTAGGAAACAGAACTGTTCCCGGGCTTGACTTGTCCTTCTTCCCATAGGCTCACTAAGTATCAGTTATTGATGGGAAAACAGCATTGCTGCTCCCTAGTTTCTTCTTTTTCCCCTAGACTTACCTACTTAGGGTCTTCCAACATGCTGCTACTCAGTAGTCACATCCCCTTAGCATCTTCTTTATATGATTAAGGTTCAAGCTTTTTGGAGATTCAAGATATCACCAGGGAATCCATGTCAATCAGCTAGAAACAGCTCTTGTTTCCACTCGACCAGTATTACTATGCTTATTATCTTATTTGACTCTGATAAAAATTCACTGGACTAGAACTGTGCCTGGATTCCAGTCAGCATGCTTGAGAAATTACTTCCAGAACTGAATTAAAAGTGTTCAATAAATATGCGTTATTACATGACTATAGCTTTTATTGTTTAAAGAGTGGTTTATATGAAAAGAAAATAATTTGCCTACTGGAATGAAGTGTTCTTCAGTGTGGTTTGTATGAGGATAATTTCCATTTTTGGTGAGCTGTTTAGTGGTGTTGTCTTGTAACTTGACCACAATTTTATCTAATTCTGGCCTTTATGGTTTCTCTTCTGCTTAGGCATAATGACATCAACAGAAAAATGAAGAAATCCTACAGCATAAAGCACATTGCTGAGCCAGAGTCAAATGAACTCTTCTTGTAAATCACTTTTTTATTATCTCTCATTGCTGCCCTTGGGACACCGTTTGGAAGTTTCTGGACTATCCACTATGGAAATAGAATCATGAGAACAATGCCTCACCAGCAGAAGAACAATATCAGGATGCCTTAAATTTATAGTAGTAGACTCTATAATACACATTTTGGGGTGATATTTGTATATATAACTTGTTTCTAAAGAGATGCTGTTTAAAAGCATGATCGGGCAAACGTTATGTTGTTTTGAGCGTGGATTGGTTCAACCTGCCCACACAACGTCCACCAAGCCACCGGTACCATCTTTTATTTCATCCATTGCATGGGTGTTTGCTAATGTTGATTGAACATTCTTTTTCCAGTAAAATGGGCAGTTTGGCTCAGCTCCTCAGTGAGACCAGGTCAGTGGTACTGTTTTCTGTCAAGAGCGTTTTTTCTGTCATTTCTACTTTTTGTATAAAGGAAATAAAACAATGTTAACAGCACCTATAAGCTCGAGGCACCTACTTTCTAATCAGCCTATGATGTTCTGGTCTCTTAGGAACCTTGAGAGTATTTTGATTGCTGATATTTTATTTCAGGAACAAACTGCCGGGTTTAGCTATTTTCCCATAGGGGTGAAATAAAACATTCTAGTTTTCATTAAGTACTAAAGGATCAGACAAGTATATAAAGTAAGTCAATTCCTTCTGTCTTCTCAAATCCCAGCGTTGACATGAGAAAATACTAATGACAGCTAAGGATTCAGCCCCTGCTTGGGTCACTTTTTCTGTCTATAACACATTATGGGACCTGTCTAATCCCTTTAGGAGACAGTGTGGAGCCTGAGTTTATAACAACCCTATTGTTGATACAGCTCTTTGAATGCATGTAAGCAGTAAGTTCCAGATGGTTTCGTCCTATCATGTAAGAATATATTTCTGTTGAAACTTCAAGAGTTTTATTTTCAAAGTGTTGGCATGGCCCATAAGAGGCCTGTCAAATTTGAGTTGGGAAGTCAAATGTGTTCTTACCAGTAGGAGGGAGTACTGTATGCTATTCACAGTTACTAGCAGTGTTTCTGCGGTCAACTGTGGACCATTCTGTATCCTGGTGGGCACCAGAGGCCTAGAGACTTGAGTTGAGAGGCAATCTTGCCAATGTGGATCGTGTGACAAACTTAAGCTTGACAAGATGAAGGAAGGTATAGAAAAAGGGCCTAATATTCAAATGCCTTTTATGTACTAGCCACACTTACGTGGAGATATTACCGTTACCCTTTTATAGCTTCAAAATTAAAACTTTGGAAAGCTTAGGTCCTACGTCTGAAGTCACTACGTGTCACTAGCAGAATTGGCTCCGGCACAGGTGTGCTCATTATCACCACGGCACTGTGCTACCTGTCCTGCCCATGTCCTCTCTTTAGTGCATTACCCACTGGACTAACACATAGGAATCATGAATTGTGGGTATGGGTTCCACTTCTGGACAACTCTGGTCGTGGGCAAGAAACCTTGCCTCCTCGAGAAATCTGGAAAAGAGCAAGGCCAGTAGGTAAGTTCCTTTCCATCTAGGCATTTCAACCAGTTTGCTCTGTCCTTGTTTGGGTCTTATGAGTTCCCCTGGTTAGAGCCCAGTGCCCTGTGTGGTTCCGCCTTGCTCACCTTGTCTTTTCCTCGAATGAGATGCCCTATTTTGATTTGGGCCCCTTGGACTCAAGTACTCTTTCTCCTTCTTCACATTTCCCTGCTGCGTCCTGGTGTTGAAATTCTAATAGAGAATCTATGGCCAGCACGTGGGAAACCTAGATTCCCATGTTTTCTGCCTGCTGCTGAAGAGATGACAGTAGAGTGACACAGCCAACCTTTTGGACTTAGTTCTAGAATGGGGCTTGCAAAGCAATGGGGACCCAGAGAGTGCTCTCTCTGTCCCCCTGAGGCACCCTAGCTTTGTTCTTAGACAGACTGGGTCTTTTAACTTAAAAGTTGAAGGGGGCTGAGCATTGTATAGCGATTTTGTGAGCCAGACACCGAGTTCTCAAAGAAACATAGCAGAGAAAACCAAGAGTTTGAAAGAAAGAGACGCTACCTTGACCTAGAAAATTGGCATTTCAGTTGTTTATCGATGCAAGCATTTCATTTATTGATTTTTTTTTGAATGTTTATAGATTTTTTTTAAGTTTTTATTTATTTATTTTGGAGAGAGAGGGAGAGAGAGAATCCCAAGTACGTCCTGCACTGTCAGCACAGAGTTCGACGTGGGGCTCAATCTCACACACCACGAGATGATGTCCTGAGCCAAAATCAAGTCAGATGTTTAGCCAACTGAGCCACCCAGGCGCCCAACGCAAGCATTGCAGATACCACAGTACTAAGCCCAGAAGAGAAAAGAATTAAAAAAAAAAAAAGGCAAAATCAGAAAATCAAGGAAACAGAGACTAGCCAGACTGCCAAGGCAACGCATTCTGTGTCTAATGATGTTGTTAGGACACCAAAGATGGTGATCCTTAAATCAGGCATGTTCACCATCTTTACCATCCAAGTTCTTTATGAAATGGATAAATTATGCTTGCTTGAAATAAATAGAACTGATGTGTTCCTTACCACAAGCTTAGTTTTGTGCAGACTTTGTAAAATGAACACACAAAGTCTTCTATCTTTACAGAAATGGAGACACACTTAGATGTTAAAGAAAGAGACAGTGTGTTTCCTTTAAGTAAGCTGAAGTCTGGGGCCCCTGCCCCACCTCCCTCCCCCTGGGCTAGTAAAGTGAGTGAAGCTCTAACTGCATGCCTAATTATATGCAGCAGAACAGGAAACTCAGCCCCACTGTAAAAAACTCTCTCAGCATCTGTCTGCATCTTTTAAAGACCGGCTTCTTTTATGCCACTGAAGGGACTCGTATTGCCAAAGTTCAAACATCAAATTAACCGTGTTTCTCAGAAAAGATAACAAGATACCAAACCTTCACCACTTTGACTGGATTGAATTCCCATTCTTTATTCTCATAAACTAATGTTTATTAGTTATCGAGACCTCACCTCTAAGAAGAAACTTCTAGAGGTGCATCGTGGCGTTAGGAGTGGGGATGAGACTCTTAAAGGGCATCTTCACGTAAATTTTGAAAATTAATTCTTTTCCTCAAAGCAAATATTCGCAGACAACATACTGGATCATACGTGCTAGAGGAAATAACTATAAAATATTTAAATAACTGCCTGAAAGACTCCCAGATACAGAATGGGTTAAATGTTACTTCTTCAGTAGCCACCTATATGCATAATTGGAGTTGAACTGATAAGGCCGAGTAAGAATAAGGGATCCATTGCAACAGGATTGATACCATTTCCCCCACATAAAAATGGAGTCTATGCTGTCTATTGCCTTATAACTCTCCTTTGTTGATCAGTCTCTCTAAAAGTCCTGTGTTATCTCTGGTATTATTCCCCCTTTATTCTTCACTGCACAGTTTAATATAACTTTTTCAGTGCTTGATTCCTGTCTCTTAACGAGACCCTATGTTTCTTTTTTAATGTTTATTTATTTTTGAGAGAGAGAGAAAGCGGGCAGGGGCAGACAGAGAGGGAGACACAGAATCCGAAGCAGGCTCTACACCCTGAGCTGTCAGCACAGAGCCCCACGCGGGGCTTGAACTCATGAACTGCAAGATCATGACCTGAACCGAAGTTGGACGCTTAACCCACTGAGCCACCCAGGTGCCCCTATGTTTTGTTTTGTTTTGTTTTTTTCATCTCAACAAGAATCTTTATGTCACCTCTCATAAATGGTGGCTAAATATCTACTGGCAATTTTTTTCAGTATTTTTCAACGCCTACAACCCTTATATCCGTCTTATTTTCTTCTCATGTTTCCCCATTCTTCTTCCACCCCTTCCTCCTCCTGTTTTTCCCTTTTTCTCTCTTGCTGACATCTCCACATCCCCTTTTTTCTCCTTTGTCTGCCCTAGGCTCCCAAGATCTGGAAACCCTTTTCATAGGATCTTCCTTGGAAGAAGCCTGGCAGAGGGGTTGCAGTAAATAGAAACGTGCTAGACCCATACTTACAATGAAAAGGAAACCTCTCCTTTCTTGCCACAGCACAGAAGCAGAAACAATCCTCTTTCTATATGCCGATGTAGTCAACAGATTCTGATGGA